>NC_058379.1:81988239-82634603 GCF_018350175.1 Felis catus
TGAAAATTGTAACAAAATGCATTTCTGGCTCTACTGAGGGCAGTGAAATTCCATCTGAGTATTTGCAGTATATCTTCTGATGTCTTAATTTAAACATTATGATTTGCAAGGATTTTTAGTGTACATGTCACCCCAGCTAATATGGTGTAGCTTTAAAGGATGCAATTTGGGATTGATAATGCTTAACATAATTTATTTTTTGTTCATTTATATTTATTAATTTATTTCTGCTAGTGACACCCAAATGAACAAAACAGAGGGCTTTTTTAAAATTTGTTTATTGGGGGGTTGTTTGTTTGTTTGTTGTAGTAGGCATTGATTCCCTTGAGAGTATTTGATAGCATTATCATAGCTAAACATGGTAGCCAAAAGGTGTTTTTGATAAAATAAAAAATGAGCGACAACAACAAAAAACCCCGGCTTATCACTTCACTTTTTTTTTGCAAGAAGGTGAGGAATACAAAGGTCGTAGTAAAGCGACAGGGGGTATTGATAAAAGTTGCTCACATCTACTACTAACATTACCCAGCATCCACTGTAGGTTTAGGTACTGATGAAACCCCCTACATTCCTGACCTCAGTCAACCTTCACAGCAGCTCCGTGAAGTAGACAGCAACTGTCTCCACTTCACGAATGAGGAAACGGAGGCCAGCGAGGTATGTAGTTATCTATGGTCACAAACTACACGAGTAGACTCAGACCCACATTGCCAGACCCCTGAGCTTTGGCTTTTCTATCCTGTTGGTTTTTCTATACTGTTATTCCCAATCTCGGTATTCCTAGTGACATTTTACCAGGAAATCTATTCCCTCCCTACCTGAAACCACAGAGTGAAACAAACCAGCCCTACAAAGTGCCCATCAGTAGATTCTGATGGGATAATTGCAAGACTAGCATCATTGGGGTCTCTGGGCCCCAGATTACAGGCACTCACGCTGGTCACTAGCTAGACGGCTAGTCCAGTCACAGTGGCCAGCACATCGCACAGGAAGGATGCGGCTGCTGAGATACTGATATTGTGTTCCCGGCACAAAATGGGCCATTCAGAAGACCGAGGATATTATCTCCACCCAGTGATTCTCATTACCATAGAATGCAATCAAGGTATCGTGGAGGCCTAGAAGACAGAGAATTTGTTTTCAGGCAGCGAGGTGGCTAAAGGAAACATTAAGTCTTGTACATTTGTGGAGATGACACATAGGATATAAGCAGCAGTTAAAATGATACTGTAACGTATATCCGGGGGACAAGAAGTCAGTGCCATAGCTGGAGCAGCAGACAGACGGGGCCCAGAGCCTCTCCTGCATTTCAGAAAGTCTCAGACAGGCAGCCCCAGGCAAGGCTCAGGGAACCTGCCTTGCGGGACTGACCTGCCTGGCGGGACTGAGTCAGATGCCAAGAGGACCAGAGCAACACTGAGATCTTGAAATGGCCACACCACACACGCCTACCGAAGTACCGACCCCAGAGATATCAGATGTCGAGTTTGACAAACCAGACCCTGTTATTCAGTCTTCGGTGAATCGGAAAATAATCTGCTGCTAAGCCACGTCACAGCTACTGTGACTGGCCTGTGTTTGTGCCCTCTTTGTTCATAGTATCTCCATCTCACACCCGGTAAGCATCCTAGGGGACCTGCTCACACAATGGTGCTAGTGGTGGGCTTCTCTCAGCAAACACAGCAATTTGCCAAGCTTCAACATCAGACGTTTGCATTGAGATATTTGGGTTAAACCGTGATGGGAGAAAAATAAAAGCCCTCTTTAGTTCTCGATGAGAAGCTTTCTCTTCTGAAAACTGACGGTGGGAGGGTAGTTAGGAAGAGAAGGACAGATATGGATTCTCTACAAAGTGGTGCTTATTTTACCAGGAGGAGCAGTTTTTTTTTTCTTCTCTCACAAGATATGACACATGAGAATGTGGACTTTTCTAGAGATCATCTTATAAGATGCCTAAGTGACATTTTTCTTATTCTGTGAATGTTTACTTCTGTGCAGAAGTAGCCACGGAAAATTCCTGTCACAGAACATCTATTCTCTGAGGTGCTCAAGTGGGGAAGGCGGTGAAGACCAGGTTGGATTATTCAAGAATGAAGATTCAATTTGCCCCTTTTACTTACACCTTTTCTTGCCTTTTGTCCATTTCAGTACTCATTAACACCTACATTAAAGGATAGGAAGGCAAAAGAAGATAAAAGAAAATTCTTCACTTTTAGGTGTTATTAATCTTTAAGGTTATTAATCTTTCACTAATGACAACTCTGATCAAAACGATGTTGAACCTTCCCCTTTGTTGGTAGGCTGATTTTCTTCTCTTTTTGTCAGGTACATTTCTGTCCAACAATCCCTTCCAGTGGTTACTGCATCACAAAATTAAAGTTATTTTACAGCTTCATATATCTAATATTATTTATTTCTTTTTTTTTTAATTTTTTTTTCAACGTTTATTTATTTTTGGGACAGAGAGAGACAGAGCATGAACGGGGGAGGGGCAGAGACAGAGGGAGACACAGAATCAGAAACAGGCTCCAGGCTCCGAGCCATCAGCCCAGAGCCCGACGCGGGGCTCGAACTCACGGACCGCGAGATCGTGACCTGGCTGAAGTCGGACGCTTAACCGACTGCACCACCCAGGTGCCCCTATTATTTATTTCTTAATATGCACCTCACACAGATCATTTGTGATCTGTGATTATTTATGCTGATTTTTGTCATTATATTATTTTTATGTATGTTCCAGTTGGTGACTATTTTAGATATCTCTATTTTTTTTTAAAGTTCTTTTTGGATTATATGCTTTGAAATTCTTTTAATAATTACTGCAAATAATAACACCACCAGTTATTTGACACTGAAACAAAAAGCGAGCTAATTATTCAATAGAAAAATATTGTGAGCCACAAATAGGTCTTTTTTTTAATCTTAGAAGTATCTGGACCTGTAAGGAAGTGGTTCTTTTGGCTGATAGGGGCTGCCTTTCATAGATGCTTCTGCCCCTCACCCATTTTCCCTTCTAAAATGTCCTATCCTCGCTCTTCTAATTAAGTAACGTGTGGTAGGAGTGGAACAAAATATGTTGCCGGTGATGATTTGGCAAAATAATTAATAATTATAATGAATAGTTTTACTGCCAATGCCAAACACTATGTTATTTGCAATGAATGCTTTATTTAGTCCTTATGAGTGATATATGGGATTGGTATCATTATTGTTTGCATTTTATAGATGAGACAACTGAAGGTTAGGGAAGGCAATTAATCAAACTGGTGAGTGGTGGCATCAGAATTTAAACCCAGGCAATGAGATTGCCGAGCACATGCTCTTAGTGGCTGTGCCAAAGAGCTTGAAAGGTATATTGAAGACAGCCAAGGCAGTCTGTGTGGAAGTTGTTACCCCAAGGATTGGAGTGAGGTTAAGGTACCTAACTTGAAGAAGACTGAACACTTTTGTAATACACACTATAGCTGTCAGCATAGAGTCTAGGAACAGGAACGACTCTAACAATATTGAAGCAGATGATTCTGTGATTCTGCATGACTGGAGGAAGTAAAGTCTTCTTTGGTCTAAATGATCCTAGAGTGGAAAGTGACTTTCTGTAGGTTACCAGATACTCATGGCCCTTCTACAGGGAATATCTTCATTCCAATCACCTGTTCCCCAAGCCCCTTTTCATATGCAAGTTGGTTTCCAAACTGGATATGCCTCAAAATAGAGAGCGACTATGCAGATAGCTACTTTTGGATGAAAATAAATTGACACACTGGCTCACAGATGATCCTGTTGTATTTTTTATTGTGCTGATCACCCCAAAGGAGTGTGTCAAGTCAAGTTTCTGGATCTGAGCAGAGGAGTTTATGTTCTGATTGATGCCTGGTGACTTAGTTACAGTCCTTCTCATTTGGAAAACCTCAATCACATAGGGGACTCTGTCTCCTGGCTTTTGATGTCCCTGCAGCTCTGGGTATGGTAGAAAATGTTTTTAGTATTATTTTTAAAAATCAGCAATAACAAAAAATTCGCACTTGGAATGTATGATTTGGGTTTAGGTACTTGTTCCAGTGTTGTGTGGGGCTCCAGGGATTATCCAGTGTGTCCCCAAGTTTGCTTTCTACCTTCATATTTCAATTTAAGCCTCTTATCAGAATGCCCTTTGCCAAATCTTTTGAACAAACTTAATCTTTTTCATAAAAGAAACTGGCTACCAGATGATATTTTGGCCTAGAACAGTGGTTCTTGAACTTGGCTACACATTAAAGTAATTCCAGGGAGCTTTTAACAATACTGATGCCCAGGTCCCTTCTCACACCAATTCAATCGGTATCTCTGGGGATAGAATCTAGTGTTTTTAAAACCCCTGAGTAATTCGAATAAACAGCCACATGTGAGCAATACTGACCTTGAGCAGATAGTAAGTACTATGTCTTAGGTTGGTTATTACTTTCCATTCTTACAAAGTAAAAATGCCAAACTGAACTTTATTATGTATTATTTACTCTTACAAAGAGGTTGAAATGTGAAATAAACATCATAAAAATAGAGCTTTAGTCAGATTTTCTAATCCGCATGTTTTTGTTTATGTGCTTTGCTGTTCATGTATTATATTCATTTGCAAATTTGGTTTTGGAAAACAAATCTGAATGGAGCTATAGTAAAGTAAGGGACCTATTTAGCCTTTCATGGCTCTGGCATAGTTGTTCTTCGTAATTCTGAAAAAGCATAAGAGTGCCACTCAGTACAGTACCCTAATGCTAATTTGTGACTGCATTTTCATAACAATTTAGTGAAATGATAAAGTGGTCCATGCATGCAAGTTTATATATGTATGTTACTGTTCTTTATTACTTTAATGCGTTTTCTGCGTTTTTGATATATTTTTTATAGAATAATCAGGGCAGCCACTTTACAAAACTCTAGGTAATAACGTTTACATCACGGCCTTAGTGAATGGGTACCTTTTAGAGTGTTATGCAGAGGAGACTCCCTAAACGATGTGCGAACAAGAAATAACTACTTTGGTTTTGTTTGTGTTTTGTTCGGGTTTAAGATCTTTCTTGAAAAAAAAATGTTAATGCACCGTTTTGTAGGTCTCCTTCTCCTGATCAATTTAATGCACGCGCGCTCACTCGCGTGCGCGCGCGCACACACACACACACACACGCACACACACACACACACGCGCGCGCGCACACAGGCAGTCTTCCAGGACTGTCAGGAAGTCCAAGAAACTCAATGATTACCTCCAATTCTCCTCCCACACTGTCTTACTCTGATTCTGAGAGCTCAGCTCTGAAATATCTCCCGTCAGGGTCCACAGGAACTCTCCATCAGCTCAGCCATGGACTTTCGCATTCCCATCTTTCCTCCTTCTTTGCCAGACTCGATAGCGTCACCATCTCCGTCCTTCGTGTGCCCTGCACTGCTCTTTCTTGACTGTCCTCTGGAAATACTGTCCCCATAAGGTGCTCCTCTTCTCTTCTTGCTCTGGATGCTAATGGTCATTGGCATACCCCTCTTTCATGGAAGTTCTATCCATCTAGTTGGGTGTAGAAAATCGCTATGTAGAAGACCTAAAATCTCCTTTCTTAGCCCCAATCTTTCTCCAAAACTTCATACCTGCATTTCCAACTGCTTCCTGAAACCAGTATCCACAGAGCTTGCCTGTCCTTTCTGCACCGCACACACGTCTGAGAATCATTTACCGAGTTGAGCATAAAGCACGTCCTATCCACTGACTAATGTGTGTTCTCATGTGTGGATGTTGCATGAACCCAGCCCTATCCCAGGGGCCTGCAGTGTGCTGACCTCTCTGTTTCATTTCTCTTATGTGAAACTGGGGTTGATTGGCAAAAGGAACATCGAATGAATAATTCTTATCTTGGACCTTCTAATGTGATTTTAGAGCACTCATGATTATTTCCCCGCTTTGAATTCATTCTTGTATTATCTTTTCTACCCTATGTAGGCATCTCTCATTTGTCTTCATAAACCAGTGGGTGCAGGGCAATCCTCGTGTTAGTTTAGCTGCTTCTCAAACTTCCTTTTGTGGCAATATAATTGATTGAGCCTCATATGAAAAGACACACACTCCCAAATTTCTTGGAAGTATTTTATTTCCTTTCTTGAAAAGTGCTCACAGAATTGCCTTCTTTACTGGCAGGCATCTTCCCAGGAGATGCCTCTCATTATGACTGGACTGAGTTGGACCTGTGAGGTTTCAGTCGGCATTTCCAAAACTGTTGCCTTTCTGCCAGACTGTCCACTGCCCTCTTACACCTCTTTAATTTGCTAAAGTGTTAGCAATTAGCACTGATTTGCTTAACAAGGTGCCAAGCCAGCCACATCAGCCTTTATATAAAAAGAGGAACCCAAATGTTGGAAGATCTTTATCTTTCAACTTTTTCATCTTCTTTTGCCAAAATTTGCCACAGGGATTTCTGACCAGCATCTTAAATTGCATGTGAAATTACATAAGTAATCAGATAACCAGATAACAAATAGGAATAGCATGTGCATCAGAAATGAATAATTAATCTGGAAAATTTAAGAGTTATGCCATACCAGTGTTGCTCAAGTATTTAAAAGAACAAAAGATAATAATTTTATGGCTCTGCAAGGAATATGTAGCAATGTGCTTTTTATTCTGAAATAATTAAATAACTTCTGTCAATCCCCTTAGGCACGTGGTTACTGACTTCCTAATTATGAATATATTTCCCCCTGGCTGATAGCCAAACTACCTCATGATAGCCTTCTCCTTTATTTAATATTTAGCGAGCCTCAGTTATGTACAAAGCACTACACTTGGAGGAAATTCTCTGGGGTTGCCCCGTTTTCTGGCCAATCCTTTTGCTTCATTTGTAGATCTTCACAGACACATGGTCTTTAAATTAACTGGTCTATTCAGGGGCCTTTGAGACTCTTTATATTGAAGAAAGACTATTTTCTGTTTATTAATTGATGGTTTGGAGAGGAAGAAAAGGCTATCTTATATTAGCAGTGAGGGAGCTCAGCTGTTAACCAGTCATGCCTCAGGTGTTTACTAGACATTAGCACTAATGGCCTGGTGGACAATATTATTTTAATGATTTCATAAACGGTGTTAATAGGGAATTAATTACCAAATAAAACAAGAAAATAAAAAATATTTCCTGCCTTTCAGTGGATTTGCGCTTTAGTCTTTATTGTGGGGGGGGGTCATTGAACAATGGGCTCATTGTTTTTAAACTCAACACACAGAAATCTCTCTTCTGCTTTGTTTTACTGATATAAAAAGATTAGCTTAGAAAGATTAAGTATTAGAGAAATACAGTAATTAAAAATATGATTGTATTCTAAGAGAATACTGAAGAAAGATAAAATTGGCAAAATTCACAAATACAGTAATGGTAATATAGAATTAAAGAAATTTATCAAATAACTTTTCAAGGTAGTAGTCTGGATCACTGGATTAGACTATGGTCACCACCTTTCCTACCTACTAAATGTGCAGTTCCCATGGCTCAGCCCAGACGCATAGTTACCCTGCCCCAATTACAGAAAAGGTCTTGTGTTTTGGATGGCAAAGGCTCATAATTGGGTGGGAAAGGGTAAAAAAATAATTTTCCTGTTATGCAGTTTATTTTTATAATAAGCCTTAATTCACAAATATAATCTCAAAATCATTGATATCAAGCTCTTACAAAAAGCCAGTGAAAGAAGAAATACTTGTTAAGAATCTTGAAGGCTGTACAAGGCAGACAGACCACTGATCTTGATCGTCTAACTCATAGCCAGAGATTAAGCTGCACTTCAGCTCCTGAGTTGGTCACAGAGTTGCCCTCGCTGGATTATGTTTTAATGTTATTCCTGGAGCTCTTGTGGGAAAACACTGCATCTAGACGACTGTAGAAAAATCACAAGTACACCTGCTATTAAAGTGTATGGGCTGTTCCTCTATGTCCATCCTTGTCATCTGTATGAAGTCAGGAATGTCTCAGAGGAAGTGCTAAGAGAACTCGTGCTTCTAAGGGGAATGAGGCACTGGTTTTCGGTCTCCTGTCTGGGGAGAGACTTTGTAAGTAATCATTTTTCCTTTCACTCTGAATGCTGCAAGATCAGGGTAAAAAACTTGAAACTGCAATCTGGCTATTACATTTGACCTTTCCATCCCTGTTTGTAGTCTTCCATTCCATGGTTTTGATTTTTCTTTCTCTGCTATATTATTATTTTCTTGAAAGCATTTGAATAGCATGATCTGTGAAGGAGGTGATGTACACATCTCTGTTTTTCTGAGGAGGATTTTAGGTGTATGTTGGTGAAGTGACTTATCCAAGATTCCACGGTTAAGCTAAGATGGTTATTTGTGTTAAGCTAAGACTTAAAGATGGCACATGGGTGGCTCAGCTGATTAATCGTCTGACTCTTGATTTCGGCTCAGGTCATGACCTCATGATTGGTGAGTTCAAGCCCCTAATGGGGCTCCGTGCTGACAGGGTGGAGCCTGCTTGGGATTCTCTGTCTCCCTCTATCTCTGCACCTCCACTGCTTACTTTCTCTCTCTCTCAAAATAAATAAATAAACATTAAAAAAGGATGGTTATTTGTATACAAAGTCCTCTTCCCTTCCCATGAAATCACATGAAGCCAGGGGTTCTCAGTGGGAAGGGGGAGAGGGGGCATGATCTTGCTGTCCTTGAGACATTTGGCCATCTTTGAAAATAATTTCAGTTGTCGCCACCTAGGGGAGGATTGATACTGGCATGATGGGTAAAAGCCAGGGATGTTACCAAAAGATCTACAACCTACAGGTCAAATCTCTCCCCTCTAGCCCATAACTATATAGAAATATCCAGCCTAAAATGTCCATGGTGCTGAGGTTGACAGACTGTGCATTGAGTTTCACTCTCTTTAATAGTATTATTAAAATAACTTTTGTTAAGTGGCCATACCTTCTTTCTCTTTTTGTAAGTTTTCTTTTAACACCTTTATCTATATCTTATTAATACTTTTCAGTGTACTTTTTTTATTTAAAAAATGTTTAATGTTTATTTTTGAGAGAGAGAGAGAGAGAGAGAGAGAGAGAGAGAGAGAGAGAGAGAGAGCACGAGCCAGGGAGGGGCACAGAAAGAGGGAGACACAACCCAAAGCAAGCTCCAGGCTCTGAGCTGTCAGGACAGAGCCTGACACAGGGCTTGAACCCAAGAACTGTGAGATCACAACCTGAGCCGAGGCCAGACACTCAACCATCTGAGCCACCCAGGCGATCCTCAGTGTACTAAAACTTTTATTACTTACTTTAACTGTGTTTTTCACTTTTCATTTTCTTTAATTCCACTTTTATTATTTCGGTGTTAATTTTGTTCCTTAACTCTCTAGGTATATATTTACTTCATGGTGTACTTTATACATTAAACAAGAAAATAAATTTATAATGGAGGGATATAAAGTATTTTGGCTCCTGAAATTGAGAACACAGTCTTTGGTGGCAGGAATAGCACAAGGCCCTCCTGGTTTAATAATTCACTAGACTAGGAGACTACTTCTCTAGTGCAGGGCTCCCTGATTACGATCTTCTGATTAAGTTCATTTTCTTCAGTGTTTCATCTCCAAAAGAATTACTTTTGCCTTATTCTCTCATAAGGGACATATTATTGACAATGACTTCAAATCTCACAGATCAGTGCATGATGCTTTTTAAAAGATCCATCAATGAACAGGTGGGTTGAACCAAAGCAAGAGTAGAAGTGGGGAGAGAGGACACGATTGCGGCAGCCTGGGTGGGAGACCATGGTGGTTTGCAAAGATAGCAGTCGGAACCAAATTGTGGAATTCGTTTGACTGAACTTGGCAATGGATTATTATAGTAGCAAAGGAGAGAAAAATATCGGCAGTGACTTCCAGATATCCAAGTGAAGTGACTGGTTACATAGTGATGCCACTTACTGACAATGGTAAAGACCAGAAAGAGATTTACCCGAGAAGATGAAGTGGTCAGTTTGCAATGGGTTTTATTATGTTTGTTTGCCTTTCACCTTTCTATTTCTTTTTTTCCTGTATTTTTTTTCTTTTCTTTTTCTTTTTCTCCTTTTAGATGTCAGAGTGGATATTTCAGATAGGAAGTTAAGGAAGTATGAGTCTGAAGCTCACAGAAGGCAACTGGACTACAGTTTAAGTTTGGAGTTTTTGATAAATAGATTTCAGTCTAGCCAGGGAATGGATAAGACTACCTGGAAGAAAGTTTCCAAAAGGATGCTGACAGCTCAGAATGGCACCTTCAGGAATTCTCATAGAGATCAAACATAGGTTGGAAAGGAGTAAAGGGATTAGGAAGATAGTCAAAGTCATTATCACTGAAACCAGTAGCAAAAAGTGAGTGATTAAATATAATATATTTGAATAACAGAGAACTTTGTACTGTAACTCTAGTCCTGCAAACAAAGCATCAAACTCTGTCTTGGTTGATCAAATTGTTTTCTAGATTTTTAAATAATATTTATTCATTTTACTGGTAAAACATTTGTTGTAAGTATAAAAATGAAAGTATACAGCTGGATTTGGGAATAAAAGGGAAAAATCAATTGCTGCTTAAATAATAATCTGGTAAAATATATTAGTGGAAATTTACAACTAAAAGGGAATTATAAGAAGATGTTAATCATAGATTATCACACTATTCACATTTTTTGGTGAATGGAAAGGTTATACATTGAAAACTACAGATCTATGTTATATATGTGTATGTGCATTACTTAAAATATACATGGAGTTAAACCCACACCTTCTGTTATCTGGGATTTTCAGTCCATGGTAGCTCTTTGATACCAAACTACCCATTCTATATCAATCCTGGCTGATGGCTTTGATGTGTGTGTGTGTGTGTGTGTGTGTGTGTGTGTGTGTGTGTGTTTTGAAATATACATGATTTGACTGGAGCTGTACTTCAAAGAGAAATAGGTCTTTTAATGGAAAAAAAGCTTTTCTCCCTGTTTAGAGGTAAGTGCATGAAAGTCCTAGACTAGTATAGATTAAAAACAACAACAACAACAACAACAACAACAACAACAACAACAACAAAAACCACCTCTCAGAGCACCAGAAGATCAGATAGAGGGGTAAATTACATAAGATTCAGAATTCTAAATCCTAGTCAGCATCTAAGAGAATGACATTCCTTTACCCACATTATTTGAAAAAAATTCAATTTTGGTTTGAGAAGAAAGTAGTAAGGCAGGGTTTTTCCTGAGCTTGCTATATTGCATTATGGTTTCTGATTATCCTGAGAAGATTGGAGAACAGAAGCTCAAGCATTTGGAAGGCTGTGCAGTTTGACACTCACCTGGGCTTGAGACCCAGGTGAAATAAGGGTGGGCGATGAGAACAAACTAAGATTTTAGGAAACGTTGATCAGCGTCCCACCCATTTTCCCAAGTCATACAGTGGTCAGTTCTAAGCTTTGAATGCTTTTGTTCGATTTTCACTTATAAGGATTATTATCTGAGTCCCTCAGTGAAAACCCAGAATACCCAAACGATATTATTTCCTGGTCATTAGAGCAAAGTAAAGCATCTTACTGTTTAGGCAAACAGCACTCAAGCATAGAGTATAAAGAATCAATTTTGCTTCTCAAACAAAAACTATATGAATTTTTTTTTAACTAACATTTTGGAAGAGAATCAAATAGTATATATTTTTTCCTGTGAGGCAGGCAGAATGATCAGATAAATTATTAATTCATTTAATTATCTTAATATATTCCTCTGTATCATGAATTTTCCATATATTTTTTAAAATTTCTCTCATGTGCAGAGTTGACATAGTTTAAAATATAGTCATAAAATCCCCCAATTCAGTCTCAGGGAGGTTTAATAAGTGTACTTTGGTTTTTACTGAAGAGCATAATAGCTATATCATTGGAAGAATATCTACACCTTAGAAACTAAAACTGTCCTTACAGAACAGAATCTGCAGGTCTAGTCCAGCAACTATATTTGACATATAGGGCAAAGCCATGTGAATAAAACTTTCCAATAGACCTAAATTGTCCCTGCCTGTTTCATTACTCAGGCCCAGAAAACAATTGCAAAAAGGAGAATATAGTTATGGTGAAGATTATATGGAAAATGGATGGATGGATCTCATCCTAGTAATAATAGTATAGGTAGTTTATGTTGGTTATCTTTACTTTATGTTCCCAGTTGCTGTTTTCCTCCATAGAGAGACCCAAGTAAGGATGGCTATCTTCCTTTTATATTGCCCACTACAGAAACTAGAAAAACTCACCTTGCTAGCAGCACCAAGGAGATCAAATCATTGAAGCGTTGTGATAATATTTAGTCAAGCCTCCAAATTCATTATCTAGATCACACATGCCTCAGATTTTCCATTTAATGCCAGTGTGGACCTTGACTCTAGATCCCTGAGATCACCTGACAGGTCAAAATGCTCCTGTCTCTGTACACATGTATGTTCATTTTCAAGTGCAGGCAGCAGAGAAAAGCAACCACACCAAATATCACCTACACCGTTTCTTCTAGTACAGCTATGGCTTTAAAGACATTTAAGTATTTTGAAAAAAAAAATCATTCTCAGGATTTTCTAGATACTTTGGAAAAATGCTCAGAATATTTTGGAGCAAATTAAAATGCTTTATTTGGATATATATACACATATACACTTTAATTGGAATAGCTTCAAATTCAATGAAGCGTTCATTTAAATCTTAGCCAGAACTAAAAGAGTGAAAGGCAATAAAAAGTTAAGTGAAAATCAACTTCATTCTGCGATCAAAACTCTATTTTTTTTTCTCTAAAAGAACAATTAGGAACTGATTCTCTGGAAGCAAAAGCACTGAATGAAAGGACATAACTGTCCATTGCTTTTGAAGAACAGAGTGCAAATATGCTTGGGGCCCTGCCATCCTCCCACTTGAATATAAAATTAGTTATGCCAAACAAATGTCTGACTTTCTCCTGTGATGATTTCTTCATGGGGAAATGGCCTGACAGCATAGATGTTTAAAATGGGCTCTCCCTCTTGACTGTTTTATTTATGATGCAATAGAGGATACCT
Organism: Felis catus; assembly: GCF_018350175.1. Lineage (NCBI taxonomy): Eukaryota > Metazoa > Chordata > Mammalia > Carnivora > Felidae > Felis > Felis catus. Next base: position 82,001,286 of record NC_058379.1, read on the forward strand.
CTTTAAATTTAATGCCTCCAGAATGAAAACAACAAAGGCAGATCTGTAAAAAGTCTACAGATGCCAAAGACACTAAGTTAACGAGATATTATTTTACCACTCCTTAAGAAATGTGAACTATACTGACACCAGGCACAAGAGTGAAAAGTAAAAGAACATTGAAACAAAAATGTACCAAACTGAATTCACCTCTTCCCCAGCCCCAGAGATAATAACTACAAAATCACATTACTTACAAACATCTGGCCCTGAAATACTTCCCGGGCACCTGGAGTAGTAAAGATCTGGTGTCGGGTTTTTGTCTTCAGTCAATTCATTAAGCTGCAAGGGGCCTAGAATATTAGATCACATTAGTCTCATAAAATTGCCACCGATGTTAAACAATAAGTATGTTTGGATAGGGAAGTGCCTTTCTTTTTTTCTGCTGGAAAACAAAGCGTTTTTCTTTTAGAGTATGTCTTTGTTCTTTAGGATAGCCAAGAAATGGGTTCTATTTATCACTCTATGTTTTAAGTAGGATTTACAAATAGAATAAAATGAAATGCTTTACTTTTTGGTAATAAATTTGCTGATGTGAGTTAGAGAGAAGTGAAGAGGACTGAAACTTCTATTTAGCCCAGACAGAGGTAATACTTTCATGAGAGTATAGGTTAAGATTCTTGTTTAAGAGAATGAACTATAACAACCTGTTCTATTCTTGGCCACAGAGATAATGCCTCATTATATGTGGAAAGTATGTGAAAGTAAAAAGAGAGAGAGAGAGAGAAATGTTTTTTGTTTTTTGTTTTTTAACTTATGGTACCATATCTTGCTCACACAGTCAATGTCTTTAGAATCCTCATGGCATAAGTGGAAAGCCTGACGTTATCAGTATAATGCTTGGTTTGACATCAGTGATTTGAATATGAGAATGTATTCTCCAACTCTGTGGATATGAGGATGTGATTTGACTATTTGGAAGTAAATGATTAAGCAGTAGTCCTGTAATTCATTATCTGTTATCTGGCCAGTTCTTAAGGCAAATGATTCCTGGAGGTTAACAGTTGACACTCAGGATTAAACTAAGTAGTTTCATTGATTGCTTCAGCCGTACCTGATATGAATTAGACGATACAGGAAGTGCAGTCGGCCGAAGAGGTGTTGTATGCTGTTGTAGGCCCACCTGCACACTGATTTTCAGTCCAAGTCTCTCTCTCTTTTTTTTTTTTTTAATGTTTATTTACTTTTGAGAAGAGAGACAGAGCATGAGCGGGGGAGGGGAGAGAAAGAGGGAGACACAGAACCTGAAACAGTCTCCAGGCTCTGAGCTGTCAGCACAGCCCGATGCAGGGCTCGAACTCACAGACCGCGGGATCATGACCTGAGCCGAAGTCAGATGCTTAACGGACTGAGCCACCCAGGCGCCTCCCCTCCCCCGCCTTTTTTTTAACGGTAGTCCAAATTTCTAAATCATACCAGGACACTTGACATTCTCAGGTAACAGGATCCAGTGTACATTTACTGTTTTGCCACCAGCCTATTCCCCTAATCCATTGAAATCGGACTGGAACTTATAAGCAACTTAGTGAAATATATGATGCTTTCATGAGAATTGCCTTCTCAGAGGAAGAAGGGCAAATGAGTTAAAAAACATACTCACCCATATGACAAGGAGAATCTGACTGGTAAATCCAGTTAAAACCAAAGCTAAGCCCAGTCTTTGAAATCTCTGAGAAATATGTGGGTTGCTGCATCTGGGAGCATTCCTCCAAAGGTGAAAAATAGGTAGCTACATCATAGACCCTCCCCACAACAGGCTGCTCAGAGATTAGAAGTTCATCTTCCTCATCTACAAACCTTTACTCTTTGCCAAAAGTCTTGCTATGTTATCAGACAAATGAACTCTATATAACTAGACAATAAAGAACACTCTTGAATAAGAAGCCCTTACTTATGGAAATTCCTGTGTGAATTTAGAGGAAGAATAAAGTGGGTCATGTAGTTGTACACAGATTCTGCATAGCTGGGGAAGAAGGGCTCAGGAGAAAAGAAATGCTAGGGCAGATGCCTGAGTCAGATCCCCAGGGCCAGTTCCTTGATTTCTTGAAATGAGCGGGCTTATGGGTGCTCAGCCGTGCACTAATGAGCAGAGTCTTAGCACATTTTTGTTGTAGCCAATGAAATGACTGAATTGGTGAGAAATTGCATTCAACAACAGGGGAAGAAATCACTCAGAAATGGCTGTAAGTAAAACTACCCAAAGACTACCCTCTGAACTTTGCTGTCAGAGACCCCCAGAAGCTACAAATGAGTATTAACTAGGATTATGCTCTTAGATTCATTTATCCTGTAACAGAAGCAACTTTGAAGAAAGCTATGAGGAGTTTGGAACAGTGGATTCTCTCATTCCACCAATTTGGACATAATACTTCTGATCCAACTCGGCACTTTACTGCTACTAACATGTAGAATGGGTACAGATCACTGCACAGACATGTGTCAGCCTTCGTCTGCCCTTCAGGCAAAGTGGGCCATCAAAACACTCATTAGTCCAAACCTAGTAACGAGATTTTAAGGATTGGCCTAGTTAGTTTTATATTTTTTGTGTAACGTGTGTCCTTTGATTATGGGAGGACAGTGCTACTAGGAGCAGGAGATGGCAGGGTATTGAGAATGCAAATGAATAGCTGTATATCTCTACCAACTAACAAGATTTTCCTTACCTATGCTCTCAGGACATAGAGTAAAATATTTTCTCGTGTAAACACAATTCCATATACAATACTATTCTATTTGCTGGTGAACTTTGCTTACGGTGCTTTGGATTAGGTCATAACTTCACTCCACCTCTAAAGGCCAGATCAGTGTTGTGACCATCGTTCCTTCCATGAGTCTTGTTAGTCTTCACCTGTCAGATTATGTGGTACCTGTCTGGAGTGTGGGCTAAGAAGGAACATTAGCAAAATTGCCAAACAATACACCTGAGCTAAACAGTACGGCTGAGCGGGTAACCCCAGTCATGGGTGGGCAAGAGTGTGGGTCAAAACAGGTAATAAATAAAAATAAAAATATTGTTGGGGACAGGCACCTGGGAGGTTCAGTTGGTTGGGTGTCCAACTCTTGATTTCTGCTCGGGTCGTGATCTCAGGGTGGTGTGATTGAGCCCCACATCGGTCTCCATGCTCAGCACGGCTCTGCTGGAGATTCTCTCTCTCCCTCCTCACTCTAAATAAATAAATACATAAGTAAGTAAGTAAGTAAATAAAAGCTTTAAAAAAGTAGTGTTGGGGATATAGCAAATAGAAAGGACCTTCATACTATTTCCATAAGTCGCATCATACTATTTCCACAAGAGCTCCTTCAAGCAAGGGAATGATACGCTTGCTTAAATCTGGTGCTGACAAGTTGACAGTGTTGAGAGAAACCTCCAGAGCTGTTTTCTATGGACAGTGGAGATTGGACTCTTATGCTTTCCAGGCTCCAAATAAACGCTCCATCTGAATAATTTGGAAAAAATGGCACAGCACCCACTAATGATCCAATTTATAAGAAACTGACGACCTAACAATGTAATACCTAAAAATGAGGGACAATTAGAATCCAGGTGATTTCTAAAGAACAACAGAAGTCAGATATCCATGAATTAATACCTTCATAGACCTGAAAAAAGCTATTTTTTTTCAACGTTTATTTATTTTTGGGACAGAGAGAGACAGAGCATGAACGGGCGAGGGGCAGAGAGAGAGGGAGACACAGAATCGGAAACAGGCTCCAGGCTCTGAGCCATCAGCCCAGAGCCTGATGCGGGGCTCGAACTCACGGACCGCGAGATCGTGACCTGGCTGAAGTCGGACGCTTAACCGACTGCGCCACCCAGGCGCCCCAGCTATTTTATTTTTTGTTGAGGTGTAATTAACACACATTATATCAGTCTCAGGCATACACATACTGATTTGATATTTATACATATTGTAAAATGGTCACCGCAATAAGTCTAGTTAACATAAATCAGCTTATGTAGTTATAGAATTTTTTTTCTTGTGATGAGAACTTTTAAGATCTATTCTTTTAGCAACTTTCAAATATGTAGTACAGTATTACTAACTATGGTCACCATACTGCACATTAGAGTCCATGACTTATTTATTTTATAACTAGAATTTTGTACATTTTGATTCTTTCGCTTCTCCGCCACCACTGCTTTTCATGGTGGCTGCACCAGTTTACATTCCCACCAGCAGTGCATAACCTTGCCAACGCTTGTTATTTCATGTCTTTTTGATAAACGGGCATTCTAACAGGCGTGAGATGGTATCTCATTGTAGTTTTGAATTGCGTATCCCTGACGATTAGTGATATTGAGCATTTTTTCGTGTTCCTGTTGGCTGTCTGTATGTCTTCTTTGGAAAAATGTCTATTCAGATTCCCTGCTCATTTTTAAATTTGTGTTTGTTTTTGCTATTGAATTATATGAGTTCTTTATGTATTTTAGATAGTAACCCTTTATCAGATACATGATTTACAAATGTCTTTGGTTCAGTAGGTTCCCTTTTCATTTTGTTGATGGTTACCTTCACTGTGCAGAAGCGAATTTTAATGATATTATTTAATTAAAATAATTATTTTATTAATTTTATTTTATTTAATAAAATTTAATTTTATTATTTATTTAATAAAATTATAATTATTTTAATTATAAATGAAAAAAAACCCCATGTGTTTTAAAAGAACAAAAGTTACATGTAGGCATTTTCAGATAAAAGCAGGGAGATATTTCTACCAACTAATCTGTAATAAATGGACTTTGAAAGTATGTCCTTCAGGAAGAAAGAAAATGATCTCAGGTTTGAGATGGAATGATGAACATTGAAATTGGCAAATGTGTGGATAAATCTAGCCTAACATTGACTGTATATCATAAAAAATAATAGGACTGTCTAATTTGGAGGGCAAAGACATTTTAAAACTATAAACATACATAATCATGATATGTAATTTGGAAAAGATTCATCACATTTTATTATCCCAAGTTTTCTGGTGTTTAGAGGAGTATATTTATGAATAATGTTGCATTGATTATACAACTTAAAATTTATTTTTAATAACTTTATTTATTATTGAGAGATAGAGAGACATAGAGCATGAGCAGGGGATGGTGAGTGGGAGGGGGAGACACAGAATCTGAAGCAGGCTCCAGGCTCTAAGCTGTCAGCAGAGAGCCCAGTGTGGGGCTCGAACTCACAGACCGTGAGATCATGACCTGAGCCGAAGTTGGATGCTTAACTAACTGACTGGGCCACCCAGGTGCCCCATACAACTTCAAATTTAAAGATAACTTTTAAAACAATCAAAGTATAGATTATAAATTGCAGAAGAATAAAGTAAAAATTGTGAAATGAAAAGAGCGAAGGTAGAAAAAACACCAAAATTGTTATAATGGTTATCTCCAGATGGTATGCTTAGGAATGAATGATTTTATACATTTTATCATTTCGATGTATGGTTCAAATTTTCTACACAGAATGTATTCCTTATATAGTAAAAACAAATAATATAAATTTATTAAAATAGTTGTTGAGGACTTGAATGTTCTGGGTAGTGAGTGAACTTTGCTCCAAGGACTTAAGATTTGAAGTCAATATCTTAGTCATATTTCTGTATCACAAAGAAGCTACCTAATTTCAAATATGATTAAAACTGATCAAATATGTGAATTGATATTTTTAAAAGGGTTTGTTTTAAAATGAGAAGTCTTTCATTTCATTTAAAAATTGAATCCTGTAGAAAAGAAGGCTTTCTAAATAGTCTTAGAAATAGAATGGATATTCATTCAAAATTTTAATTCTAGTGTCTTTAGTTTATATATAATATCAGTCTTCTATTTCTTTTTTATGGACTAAAAGGCAAGTAACACTGCAAAAAACAACTGTTTCTGTTTTTATTTGTTTGGACTCTAGAGTGAATTAAGATATTATTTATGGAATGGAATCTGATTAGTTTCTAATTTTTCCAACTGTTTTTCTAACTATATTTCAAGCTCTTATGTCCTCAAATCTTTTGCTTAGAAAAGAAAATCTGTCCATATTTGATGACAAGCATCTGCTTTACCTGTTGCAATGTGGATTTTTCCTAAAAGAACACAGTTTGATAACTTCATTTCTGTGTCCTTAGAGCATTTCTTCGTACTCTCCTGCTTATTGATTTCTCTTGTTACCTGTGGTATTTGCTGTGATCAGAAAACTCCAGTGACAGAGAGCAACATTGTTTTTACAACATTGCTCTAAGGGGTTTTCTGGCTTTATTACTGATGAAACTCCTTTCATATTAATGAAAGGGAAATAACACCAATGAATTAGTGCAGAAATTGATGGGATACTCTGTTGTAGTCTATCCACATCACATTTCAAAATGAAGATTTTATATTTTGACATTGGATGTTACTTTATCATTGGAGTGAGTATACCATGGGTCTAAGTCATATACATTTTCTAAATACTATGTATTCTATGTGATCATACCTATACTAATCACTGGAATTATTTTTTAATGTTTATTTATTCTTGTGAGGGAGAGAGACAGAACATGAGCAGGGGAGGGGCAGAGAGAGAGAGGCAGACACAGAATCTGAAGTAGGCTCCAGGCTCTGAGCTGTCAGCACAGAGCCCGACATGGGGCTTGAGCTCACGAGCTGTGAGATCATGACCTGAGCCGAAGTCACTTAACTGACTGAGCCACCCAGGTGCCCCCGGATTTTTTTTTTAAAGATAATAACTTCTGGGTACCTGGGTGGCTCAGTTGGTTGGGCATCTGAGTTTGGCTTGGGTCATGATCTCGTGGCTTGTGGGTTCGTGCCCTGCATTGGGCTCTCGTACAGAGCCCACTTCGGATCCTCTCTCTCTCTCTGCCCCTCCCCCACTGAGGTGTACTCGCTCTCTTGCTCTCTTTCTATCTCTCTCTATCCATGTCTCTCTCTTTAAAGAAAAAAAAAAAAAGAAGATGCATGGGGCACATAGTGGCTCAGTGGGATGAGTGTCCAAGTCCTGATTTCAGCTCAGGACATGATCGCATGGTTGGTGCAGTTGAGCCCACATCAGGCTCTGCACTGACAACGCAGAGCCTGCTTGGGATTCTCTCTCTCCCTCTCTCTCTCTGCACCTCCATGGCTTGTGCGCTCTCTAAATAAATAAACAAACAAACAAACATTGAGAAACAAATAAAAGATAGTAACTTCAAAAGGACACAACTCTGTCTAGTAGGATGACAGAAATGTACATCAATAAATTACAGTATGAGGATTACTCTAAAAAATATGTCCTATAAATACTATAATAAAGACATTTATCATTTATCATTTACTCATGATACATTAATGGTAAGTAAACAAACCAGTCAGGTGTGCCATGGGATTTATAGAAAAATGATTTTGTAATATGCCACTTCTTTGCCCTCTTAATTCAAGACTTCACTCCCTTTAAGACATGGCACCAGACATATCACTCCCTGGAAGGTTCCCTGACCTTCAAGGGTGGCCAATAGACCTCTCCTCAGAGCTCCCGTTGCACTCTCAGTACATCCAAAACTTAGAACACATGCATTATACTAAAATCATTTGCCATTACGCACCACTGTGAGTAGATCATTGTTTACTAAGGGCATGGGCCTCACCCTTCAGCTGTGTACCCCAGCATAAAGCCTGGGATAGTGTAGGCATTCAACAAACATTTTAAAATAAGTTGATAGAGGCACCTGGGTGGCTCAGTCGATTAAGCATCCGACTTCGGCTCAGGTCATGATCTCATGGTTCATGAGTTCCAGTCCCGCATTGGGCTCTGTGCTGCCAGCGCAGAGCCTGGAGCCTGCTTCCGATTCTGTGTCTCCATCTCTCTCTGCCCCTCCCCCACTCGTGCTTTGTCTCTTTTCCTCTCTCAAAGATAAATAAACATTAAAAAAAAATTAAAGGAATAAGCTGGTAAAATGCCTGAAATGATCTTGAGGGATATGTTTGAGCTCACTAAGCAGACAAGAAGAAAAGCTTGGAAGACTTTTTTCCACATGGAGATTATGAAGGTGGTATGAAAAAGCATGATGTTTAGCCAGGTGAGTAATTCTTTATGACTGAAACATTGACTGTGGGTTTACTGAAGGAGAATAAAGCCAGGTGGTGAAGGGCTTTGATACTTCAAAAAGTTTGAATTTCACCCTGTATTTTTACTGGGGAGCCATTGAAGGAATTAAAGCAAGATGTGATCTATTCCTAAAGATTTCCACTAACAATGAGATAAAGTGGATTTTTTTAAGAGCATTTTTTCCATGACCTTCGCCAACCTACAGTCTAAACTTTTCTTCTATTTCAGCTACATTTGGAGTCTTGAAGATCTTAAAGAATTATATTTATAATATTCCATGAATTTTGCAGGGTGACGTTATGTAATATAGGATATCACTATATCCATTTATTTCTTGTATTATTCCTGATAAGTATGTTTATTTTCCATGAAATAATTTATGTTGCTTTAGAAACTAGAAGTCTTTGGGACATCTAAAATTGTCTTAATCGGGGTGCCTGAGTGTTTTATTCGGTTAAGCATCTGACTTCAGCTCTGGTCATGATCTCATGTTTCATGAGTTCAAGCCCTGTATGGGGCTGTCTGCTGTCAGCATGGAGCCTGCTTCGGATCCTCTGTCCGCCTCTCTCTCTGCCCTTCTCTTGCTCTGTCTCTCTCTCAAAAATAAAATAAAGATTAAAAGATAAAAAATAAAATTATCTTAGTTTTGCTCACTTAGTACATTAAATATGTACCTCATGGAAATGGTCTAGGGATGTGTTAATACACTGATTTAGCAAAATAGTCTAGATGATTACAAGTATGACTATCCATATGTACCTTTTTGTTTTGTTTTCTCAGAAGCAGCAGCAGTTAGTAGTAGTGATGGTGGTGGCAGTAGTAGGAGTAAATAATTCATAAAATGAGATGTGTACGAATTCAGCCCTTATTTTATAAAACTGAGCACAGAACACCTCGCTTTCAGTAGGAAACATAATAACTTCTAAATGAGTGTTTATAATGCTTTTATCCTCAGTGACAAATTGAAACTAATTAGGTAAGATTAGAATAATATTGATGCTTGCATAAGAAATAAAGAAAAACAACTCATGGCTAATTTTCATTGGCATTATTTACTACATGTGAAAATAAAACAGATTTGGCATGAGAAAAAAGATATCTGGCAGTACCCTAGTGTTTTTAGTGAATTTGGAATGGCTTACCATGATGAATATTTAGAAAATTGACAATATAGCATGCACTCAGAAGGAAGTGCCTCCAATTTCTGACACAATTGGCCACCCCACAATGAATTAGATGATATTGGGAATAGGACTAAGAAATGTATAGGGTGAGATATGCTTCAAAGGTAATGATAATTTAAAGATGTAAAAATAAAGATAAATAATCTGAAAAAAGATGGCTTTGAATGATTTGGGTGTAACTCTACATTAAGAAACAAACATTTCCTCCTGCCATTTTATTAGCTATGTGATTTTAAGGTAAAATATATAGATGTAATATATGGGACAAAAGAAGCACAAAAATGTATAAGTAGGAATAAAACTATACAAGTATAAAATTTCTATATCTTATTGGAATTTAGTATATATTTTATGTAGACTCTGTAAATTAAGTTAAGCCATAGAGTATCACTAAGACAATAACAAAAAATAGGGTAAAGAAAATCAAGGGAATCACACTAGAAATAATCAATTATCACAAAAAAAAGTAGTAAAGGAGTACGAGAGGCACAAAAAGTCATGAAAGAAATAGTTAACAAGATATGAGATGTCACACCTAGTCCCAACTATACCAATAATAGCATTAAAAGTAAATGGGTTAAACACCCAAACAAAAGGCAGAGATTGTCAGACTGAATAGAAACTACATTTCAACTATATGATCTCACAGGGAATACAATTTAGAGCCAAAAATAAAAAACAGTTTGAAAGTAAATGGATGGAGAAAATGAATTATTCATTTAGAGTTATAAGATTTTAAAACATATGTGTGTCTTACAGCAGAGTCCCAAAATACATGAATCAAAAAATGAAATAATTAGGGAGAAAGGTTCAATTCAAGAATGATTGTTGGAGATTTAAATACCCCACTTTCAGTAATGGGCAGAACAACTAGGCAGGACAACAAGAAAATGTAAGACACAAGCAACACTATACAGAAAATAGATCTGACAGACATCTGTAGAACATTCCATACAACACCAGCAGAATACACACGATTCTCAAGCGACTGTGGAACATTTTTCAGTATGGACGGTGTGCTAGGCCATTAAAAAAAGAAGACTCTCAATAAGATTGAAATTATACAAATTGTGTCCTCTGATTACAATGGAATGAAATTAGACAATTGGGAAATTCACAAATATGTGGAAATTAAAGAAGACAAAACTAACCAATGGGTTAGCAAATAATCACAAAGAAAATCAGAAAACACTTAGAAATAAATAGAAATGAAGGTAGAGCATACCCAAATGTATGGAATACAGTAAGAGCAGTGCTCACAAGGAAATTTTTATCTTTGGTTTTGGTTACAAAGATGATCGTTTGCAATATTCATTGTTTTGTGTAACTTACTGAATATAAGTTCTATTTTACAATTAAAAAGCTAAAGAAAATCTTCAGAAAATAGAAAAACTTTTTCTAGAAAGAATTGAAGTAATAAGACACTATGATATTCAATTATGAATAATATTAAACTATTATAAAAATGTAAATAGCAAGTATTGTTTTAGTTCAACCAGGACATATTATGTTGTAATTGAAATGGTTATTAGATATTCAGCTGAGGATATCAAATAGACTATTGGATATACAGGAGAAAGTTCATGGCTGGAGGTATAGATTTGTGAATTATTAATGGAAAAATGTTATTTAAAGTCATGGAACTGAATGAGTAAGGTAGGAGATAATGTTAGAGAGATGCTCTAATGATACTCTACCACACGAAGATGAAAGAACAAGAAGATGCCAAAAGAAAATGAGTAGCATCAGCCAATAAGGTTAGAACAATCTCTTGAGTGAATGGTATGACAGGTGAGAAAGGTGTTTTATTTATTTATTTATTTATTTATTTATTTATTTATTTATTTATAATTTAAAAAAATTATTTACTTAAATTCAATTTAGTTAACATACAATGTAGTATTGGTTTCAGGAGTAGAACCCAGTGATTCATCACTTACATATAATACCCAGTACTCATCTCAACAAGTGCCCTCCTTATAATGCCCATCACCCATTTAGCCCACCCCCCCATCCACCTCCCCACCATGGCTATTGTTGGCTACTGTTGATAGCACTGCTATAAACACACACACACACACACATATATATATATATATATATATATATATATATATATATATATATATCCGGATATATATATATTTTAAAAAAGAGATGTGATGTACAATGTCAGATGCCCCTGCCAGTTGAAGTCAGAAGAGAGCAGAACATTTCCAACGAGACTTGGCATGATGGAAATCATTGGATTGTACAGAACCATGATAGGTGCATGGCTAGATTTGGGAGTGGGAAGCAGAAATATTACAGTAGGTAGTTTCAGTATTCTCAGTGAATTGAAAGCAGGTTTATCAGCTTTATCTAATGTATTAGCATGGATGGGTGAACAATGTTATTGAAGGGTTTGGGAAGAAGTGTATATAGTTAAGTGCTTTATTGCAGTAGAAATTATACTATTAAAGATTGCACTAGGAGAAACTGGAGTAGACCTAGGGTTTGTGTGAAGTGCTGAGGGACCATATTCTTTTATAAAACTAAATAAAGGGACAGAGAAATAGGGACAGTACAAAGAAGGGCCAAAGGAATCTAGTGTGGAGCCATGAGCCTCTAAGGAGCTTATGTTTTTGAGAGGAGAGAGTATGATTCCAGAGGTGATTCCAGAAGCAGCTAAGTGGATCGATCAGAGAAGACTTCTCTGGAGGAGGATGAGAGTAAAAGCGTAGCATCCTTCAGAAATACCTACATTTCAAGGAAGAACAACAAAAAAAGAATATTCGGAGTGAAGTTTAAGAATTTCAAGAATGAGCTGATGACATATATTTCAGAGGGCTCTCTGGAAGCATTCAGGGAGTTCATAGAGGTAGGAGACCAACTTTGAAGGTGTACAAATCCATATAAAGATAGCAGTTTGGTTCATACTGGTTGATCCAGGATCCTTGAACTTCTGTGGCCGGGGGAAAACCAGAATATAAGGGATTATTTAATTTATGCTGAGAGTGTTTCAGAGCAAAGTGAGTAATCAGTTCCGATCACAGTTTTCTTTTCCAGATTTGTATCTGATGTGATATTTAGTGTTGATGCTGCTGAGAGTTGGAATAGTTGGAGGAGGGGAGAATGGAAACCTGGAAGGCCACTTCCTATAAGCAGAGAACACTGTTGTTACTAGGTGAGGGGCATTGATGGGTCGTCACCCAAAGAATATCACAGGCAGGCATTACTTGGTGAATTTGACAGCTTTATTAGTACCTAGAAAGGAGACCATAGCACCTAGAAAGTGATCATTTTCATTCAGCTCCCTAAGGTAGAATGACAACGTTGATGTTTAACATAGAATGATGCCAATAACTATCACATAGAAGAGAATACACCAGCCAGCTTCACATTTGCGGACAAATGTATGCCTCGGTAGCCTGGGGTCAGAACAAAGGCAGGTGAATTAATTGTTCATGGCACCAGAGTAAGCCTCTACCCCACAAGACGGAGAAGTGACCATGCCAGAGACTCTGGATTGTCAGACTCTGTGGCTAAAGTCTTCCTTTGTTCAGAGTTTACATGGTGCCATCTATATTGATCTTTTGACTATCATTTTTGATAGTTTTCTAACTGACCACTCCCATTCTGATTGAAACATCTTTTAATATGTGATATATCCAAACATGGTACAGCCAGGCTTTGAAATCATTCTCTAATTTTGCCATGAAATTGAAAGTCTATACTTTTAGTTCATCATGTGTTAGCTTTACTGTTGGTAAGTAAATGTACTGTCGTCAGTTTTGTTCTGGTGATTCAGTGCATTTAAATGACGCCTCACTGTTGCTCTAGATGCTAACAACGTGATACTTGCCTAGATCTAACTTATTTGTGAGCCCACAGCATGTAACATGGACCTGATTAAGATGTTCAAATGACTCTGAAGGGCTTGTTAGAGTACTGGGAGTCTTTAATACTATTTCTGTCCTTGATCTTTGGCACATAACATATAGCTCGTTGCTTCTTACTGCTCAGTGAAGGATTTTGAAAACTGTCCAACCAGCCTAAATTGAAACTTAAAGGACTATTTTCAGAATATTTTGTAACATATATGTGTATCTACCTATACCTTATTCATATATTCAAATCCACAACCACATTAAGCATTATATCTGTACGCATATCTATATTCATATAACTGAAATTTATTTTTCATTCTAAACTTCAGAATTCCAAAACAATGACAGTATATATTCCTACTAATCAGCAATTTCTTTTCTTTCCTTTTTTTTTTTTTTCTTGTTTAAAATCAGGGCTTGGGATATTCAGTGGAAATCCTTTTTTTTTCTCAGGACTTAACTTTGTCATTGGCTTTTATTTCATCTGTCTGTGATGCAAAGATTATACAGTGGCATGTTTAATTTGAACTTTTTTCCTGGATGGACCCACCTTCACTGCTTTTAAATATAGCTAGTTATTGCCTGTCTTAAGAGGGACTTATCTTAGATCAGATTTGCCAGATGATTTGGAACAAGGTTTGATGTGCAAGTGAGTTATTAAGAAGGTATTCAGGGGGCACCTGGGTGGCTCAGTCGGTTAAGCGTCCAACTTCAGCCAGGTCACGATCTCGCAGTCTGTGAGTTCGAGCCCCGCGTCAGGCTCTAGGCTGATGGCTCGGAGCCTGGAGCCTGTTTCCGATTCTGTGTCTCCCTCTCTCTCTGCCCCTCCCCCGTTCATGCTCTGTCTCTCTCTGTCCCAAAAATAAATAAAAAAAACGTTGAAAAAAAAATTTAAAATAATAAAAAAAAAAGAAGGTATTCAGAGTACAAACTAATAAGAAGGTGAGGAAGCAACACAAAGGAGGGATGGAAGCCAAGCGTGGGATGTGACTTCAGGCAAAGTCCCATAGCTGGTAGCCCTGGCCTAATTCCTCAAGGAAACTCAAGAGTGTAGCCAATGCCTCTGAGTTGCACTTTCCAGAGGCCATGGCTCAGGTCTTTCTTGCTCTTGCACCTGCCCATACTGGTTAAGGAATACTAGTATTCCTAGGTCCTCTTGCTCTCCAACCATGAACAATGTGGATTCCTTACCCCTAACAGAGTCTTCTGTAGTCATTTCAGGTTCAGGAAGTTGGAAGCAAAAGCACACAGAAGATGGGGAAAGCTCACAACGGAACGAGGAGTGATATCGAGGCAAAACTGGGCAGAGTGCTTAGGGTGTCCACTGAAATTTTCCTTGAACCTCTTGCATCAGAGATCATTCATTTTGTAATCTGTGACCTATTTAGTGACTGTTTGCTATGTGTCTGGCATTACACTGAATGCTGAGGACGCAGAGATGGTTATGAACAAGTTTCTGTCACTGAACAATTTATAATCCGGTGGGGACAGGAGAAGAGAAAAAAAAGTGCAGAATGACAAGCAAGGCCATAACAGGTTTTCGTGCAAGAGTTCTAGAAGCACAAATAAGGATGCGAGTTGACCATGGGGAAGAGTCTTAGGGAAGATTGCTCTGAGAAGTTCTCTTTGATCTGGAGTGTGAAGTATGAACAGGATTATTCTAGTAGTTGCATTATCTTTCTCCTTCCCCTACTGCCCCAATTTTTCCAATACTTTAAAAATTTAAAGTTCTACAATCTGGCTTCCTAGAGCACAGTTTTCCCCAAACCCACCGCTCATAGGTTAATTAATAAAGGACTCAATGACCTATGCTTAGCTGTTTTTTTTTTTAAACACCATTTCCTCTGTAGCATTTTTTTTTTTTAAGCACTCCAGTCATCACGAAACTCTCCTGTTTAGTTTGCTGGCTCTGCGGTGCCCTGGCTTTCTTTGTGCCTACCTAACCTGTCTTTGCCCAGATTATTTATCCTCCTCTCTTTACTTCTGTGTGTCATTTACTAAGGTTTAACCTCCTGCCCTCTGCTCTGCTTTCTGGTGTCTGTTTGTTTGCTTTTCCCCTCCAGCAGTCTTTCCTATGTCGCTGCTTCAGGAATCTTCATAAGGGTCAGTTCTTTTTTTTTTTTTTTTCTTTCTTTCTTTCTTTTTTTTTTTTTTTTTTTTTTTTTACTTAACCCCATTCTTTCTCTGAAATCTCGGTTTAGTTCTACACGCCAACGTTAAAGAAAGACATGGTGAAAGGATTGGAGGCACATCAAATGATGTTTAACCTAGAGAAGAGAGTTCAATGGGACATGAAAAGTGCCTTCAATTATTTGAAGGGCCATTTTGTGAAAAAAGGATTAAATTTATTTTGTGTTTCCACAGGGAAGAGCTAGCACCTAAGCCTAGAATTTTAAGGAGGCACATTTTTGGGACTGGTACAAGAAGGACATTTATAAAAATTGAATTGGCAAAAAAACCACGAATTGATAGGAAAATAGGGAATTTTCCTGTCATTAAAGGAATGTCAAACCCACGTTGAATGACAATTTGTTAGGGATGATGTTTAAAGAGATTGATGTATCAGATGAGGATAGTTTTAGAGGGTTTAAAGGCCATTGTAACTCAGAGATAATATTGTGCTATGATCCCTTTGGATTTTCCATTGTTCTTTCAAGCCAAGCATATCTCAGACATAATTCATCATGTTCCTTTTTAAGCTGGCTTTCCGGATGACTTCCCATCTGCCAATAGAACTATCTTTCCACAGATCATCACGCGTGCTTGAAACTTCAGCACTATCTCTGGCTCATTTTTCTCTTTTGTTTCCCATATCTGACCAGTCTTCCAGTCCAGTCAATTGTCCCTTGGTAAAACTTGCTTCAGTTATGCTTTACTCTTCCCATGATAACCGTGGCTGTTGAGAATCTTACCTAGAACTCTGGCATGGGTAAAGTGAATTTTAGCTTCGCATTTTTTTTTTTCCTCCAAAATTTCTCTCTGTCTCCACAGTCTATTGTGTAGAACATGCCAGATTAAAAACTTCACTTTTATATAATAAGAGGGATATAAATAACGATACAAATAAAATTAAATTCCTCTTAGCTAATGTTAGACCATACCAAAGTATCCATCTCATCAATTTCCCTTTTAACCAGTGTGCCCTCATGTTAACTGCATAAACATTCCATTAACCAACACTTGGTTATTCCCTAAGACAAGCTGGCCTTTCTATTAATATTTGCAAAAATCCTTCATCTTAAATACATTTTTAAAATTCTTTTATCTGTATTTTACTTTTAACTCTTCCTGTACTTTATCTCTTTGCAAAAAAAAACAAAAAAAGCTTTCTTTTCTAGTCCTTCCAGGAAAATAGCTCTTACTTTCGAATACCCTATATGTGTAATTCATTTGGCACTTAACAATAGATTACAATATAACAATAGATTACTCTATTTTTGTGTAACTGTTGAGTTATATGCTTAATATATGCTAGAAAAATAAGTAACTTACTGAGAGTAAAACTTTTTTTTTTGAGAGCAAAACTCTTTTGCTAAACATAGTACCCAATTTCAAAACCATTTGTGTGTGTGTGTGTGTGTGTGTGTGTGTGTGTGTGTGTATTTGTTACAACTGCAGATTTGGCATACTGTTCACATAGTTTTAATTAATATTAAGCTAATCAGTCACCAGCTTCCCAATCTCTATGCTGTTTGGAACTGTGTGGGTATACCCTGAATTAAATCTGGGAATCAGAGAACTGGGGAGGGTTGAGTATACTATTTAAGTGTCATAATTATATGTTGTATATTGTCCTGATGGGATGTTTGTAGGGAATAAGTATTTTGGTAGTCCAATATACTTTAATAACGGAAGGACATAGATGATATACAACCTCAAAAATACGTACTTCTGTGTAGGACAACTCAGAATAGTAGACCTAATGGATGAAATTTACTATTGATAAATACACTGCAAACACCATTTAATTGCCATCAGTAAGAAATGGAAGTTGCTTTTAAAAATTTGCATGCTGGCATTGCTTCCCCCAAATTTAATAGGCTTATTTCCGATTTTCATGAGGTTAAACTGTTCAATCTTATTTACTGAAACATTCTGACTTGCATTAGTGCTTTGTGGCTCCACATTTATATTAAAAAGTCAAACATAAATTAAATGAAAAAAATCATAATATATGATTCTGTCTCCTACTTTCCTATTTGCTACCATATAGTTATTTTTTGACCCTATGAACAACAATAACAAAAATCTTACTGCTACAGGAGGAAAAGACATCGTTTTAGTCTCTGTTTTGTCTTGTTTTGTCTTATTTTAATAATGGAATGCTCCTGTCATGATGGATTAAGCACATTCTCTAGCTGAAGGTCGTTGGGATGACCCTTACATGATTGGCATGGAAAGCACACAGGTTGGTGTCTTCAAAGAGGCTCACCAGCTAGGTCTCACTTGGCTCTGGCGAAGCATCACTAGCTGTGTTCTGGAAACACACTCTTTTGAAATCCTGGGCAATTTCCCCTACCATATGCTGCCATCTGATGTTAAGGGTGGCGCTGCAGCACCAGGTTCTAAGGTGAAATGGCTTCACTGCCCAGCGGAGAGGGTCACCCTTGCAAAGTGGCTGTCGTATCTGGTTGCTTCCTGGCTGCTTTACCCTCTTGTCAGTGATAGATTTCTTCACAGTTCTTTACTTACTACTTCCTTTTCTTTGCGTTGCAAATCAGCTAGCAAGGTACTTAAGAGTCTAGGGAGCAAGAACAATACAAGGAGTGAAGGAAAAGCCTGGAAGTGTGGTGCTGCATGCAAATGGTCATCCTGCCCGCATCAGGCATCCCTGTCTCAGCCTGCTTGGAAATGAACCGGGCCCAAAAGAATTAACAAAGTCAATGTTCATAGTACTTATTGTAACTCTTCTTTCTACCCTAGTTTTAAAATTTTGATTAAGCAAATATTCTGTGAAAAGATGAGCACGTGGAAATGAAAGAACTCAGAAGATACTGTTTTCATGAGAACATGCTGAGTTGTGTGTTCACTGCTTCAGATTCTCCACCTTTCAATGGGTTTGATGAGGGGTCATGTTTGGTACATCCTGTGTTAAACGTAGTATGCATTTATTTGAAGAGGAAATTTAATACATGCTTCAAGCAGATTGGTAGTTTGCTTTTCCTATGTTTAGAGAAACCATCAGCCTAATCCTCAATTTTTGTAATGGTTTAAATCAGAGAAAATTCTTTTGTTAAAGGTAAGTTATAGGTCACATAGATACATAGAAAAAGGATGCTTGTTTACTGCAATTGGATTGCAGTATTAAAGCTGACTTAACAGTGTGTTCTTCAGCTTTCTAGAATGTCCTGTGAATAATTCATAGTATCCAATATACCTTTTTTTAATTCGGTATCACCAGGACATTTACTTTATGGACTGAATATGAAAGTGGTTTCTTCTTATCTGAAGAATGAATTAACTATGAATGGGAAATGAGCTTTTAAGTTAACTTTATGCTTTATTTTCCCCTTTATCATCCAAAAGGTGAGGAAATGACAAAGGATTACTTTTTTTTTTTCCTTTTGGTCACCCTTTTTTTAATCAGAAAAATAGAAATATATATTCTATGGGTGATGGATATATTGTGGAATATAAGAATTTCTTTTCCTAACTAATTTTTACTTGTCTTTGGTTTTACCTTCCTTTTAGCAATTTTACCCTCCAGAAAAACCCGTGTCTTCGATCCAGGGTATTTTAATTTCTTTATTTTCCCTGTGATTCTTAAATGCCCACAGTGTCCAAAGGGTTCCCCAAGGACATGTAGTTGAAAAGCTCCTTTTCTTTTCTTCACAGACATTCTTTTTGCAAGTGTGAAGAAAAGGAGCCTTAGGGGTTTTTCTTCTCCCTATATGAAAATACTCAAAGTTCTTCATTTGATTGTATAATTGTGAAGATGATTAACTTCACACTAACAGCAGAACTTTAATCCCAGCACATGAATAGTACACTTTGATGTTATTTATGACTATAAAACACCACCCATTCATTTAAATATCATAGGAAAATCAATTGACTCAGGGGAGCATGTGGGTTTCCTTCTTGGCCTGATTATAATAGGTATGATATGAATTTAATGAGTTTAAAGCATTAAACATATTTTCTTTATGTAAAGATTTATTCTTTTGTTCTCATGATACAAGTAGATTTTATAAAGCATTTCCTTATGAAATATTTTCACCCATTAACTTTTTCCTTAGGAAAACTTTATTTTAGTGTTTTTATATATGTATGAAAATCCTTGGAAAACACTTTAATGATCAAACAAATAATATTACAGTCAATGTTCTCTGAAAAATTACTTTTTTTTTCAACAGTTTAAGTTCTAATACTTTCTATGGGTAAGCTAAGTGGGTCATTATCAGGTAACTATCTTATTTTTTAAGGATAAAAGAAAGAAAAGGTTACACTGGACAGTAGTGCTTGGCCCAGTAAATATTAGAAGAGGTCTACTTGAAAAAAAATTCTCATGTAAATGAAAAATTTGATATCTTCTGCCAATAATTTTAAAAAGGATATGGAGAAAAATTCAGAATGCTGTTCTTTTCATTGCTGAAGTAATATCTTATTGGTTCAGTCTACCAAGAGTAAATAGAATTAGGTATAATCATCAAAGTAAAACACAAGTAAAAGTGACAATGACATATACATCCCAAGAATTAATGGTGCAGAGAATGGAGTATGCATATAGGAATTAATTGAAATTTGGAACCTGACTTTCTGTTCGTTCTATAAGAATTTAGTGTCCTGGGGTGCCTGCGTGGCGCAGTTGGTTAAGTGTCCAACTTTGGCTCAGGTCATGATCTCATGGTTCATGAGTTCAAGCCCCACCCCCCCTTTGGGCTCTGTGCCAACAGCTCAGAGCCTGGAACCTGCTTCAGATTCTGTCTGCATCTCTCTCTGCCCCTCTTCTGCTCATGCTCTGTCTCTTTCTCAAAAATAATAAGCATTAAAGATTTTTAAATAAGAAAAAAGAATTGTGTGTCCTTGCGGAGACTCAGTTTGACATGAAAATTAGAGATGATGATTAGAGATATCTGTGAATGTGTGTGTATAAAGAATGGTCTTTTCCAATATGCTGTAAGGTATTTCTTCAAATCATAACTGATTTGCAAGATTTTTTTTAATAGGCTTCATTTTCTAGAGCAGTTTTGGAGTCATAGCAAAATAGAGTGGTAAGTACAGAGTTCCCATATACTGCCTGCTCCCATATCTGTGTAATCTCCGTCACTACAATATCTCCTCCACTGAAACATGAATGGCTCTATTCCAATATACATTTAAGAGCTTAAGAGCTTTCATCTGTCAATCCTGAATATGGAGGCTGTTTGGGTGAAACAAAGAATGGGTTATATAATCTTCTAGAGCAGTGATGCTTCTAGTTTGTGTTGTTCATTGATAACATTTCCTTTTAAATATAGTTTTTAACATTTTATTTATTTTTGAGAGACAGAGAGAGACAGAGCATGAGTGGGGGGAGAGGCAGAGAGGGAGGGAGACATAGAATCTGAAGCAAGCTCCAGGCTTTGAGCTGTCTGCACAGAGCCTGATGCGGGGCTTGAACTTATAAACCGTGAGATCATGACCTGAGCCAAAGTTGGAAGCTCAACTGACTGAGCCACCCAGGCTCTGATAACATTTGCTTTAAAGAGACTGATTGGTAATTTTTAAACCAAATCAAAAACCAGTTTTCTCTATTGTAAACTATTTTCTATATGAGTTTTAATTTCAGACAGTAAAATATGTTTTGATTTCTTTGGTGTGGTGAAAATACAAAACTCTGTTAGTATAGCTGTATTTTATTTCTAGCTTATCAAGGCCACATTAGTCCACGGGCTGTGGACTGGCTCATCACCTCTCACCACCAGTGGGGATTCTCTGCACGCTTCCAGATGTAAACAACATATGCAGGGCAACAGAAGATGTTCCACAAAATAAAAACACTAACAGTAGAGAAATATGGGCATTAAATCAAATGGATATTATATCAAAGACTGAAGTTTTTGGTTTATTATAAACAGAGCTCAGTATCTTATGCTATCTGTTTTGTAAAAACTATGTAAGCACTATAATACCTGGTTATTTAAATTTTCATTTTTGTTGGGGAGTTAATTTGAGAACTCAAATTTATTTATGTTTTAAAGCGAGAGAGTATTTAAGAAAATATTCACCCTTGGGGTACCAGGGTGGCTCAGTTGGTTAAGAGTCTGACTTGATTACGGCTCAGGTCATTATCTCAGCTCAAGCCCCACATTGGGCTCTGCACTGACAGTGCAGAGCTTGCTTGGAATTCTCTCTCTCTCTCTCTCTCTCTCTCTGCCCTTCCCATGTTCATGCACATACTCTCTCACTCTCAAAAATAAATTTAAAAATATAAAACTTAAAAAAAAGAAAATGTTTACCCTTAAGCTAATTGAAAATTAAGTCATAAATTACTGTGAATTTACTCATTGGATTTGTGAATTCTGAAATTAATTAAAGGCCTTTATGTTTTGCATTCACTTTGTACTAAAGACAAGGTTTCTTATCAGTTCATCATTTATTTAAAAATGTGTTTTTATTATTTAATATGTCAGACACTGTGCGAGGCACATGGACATAGTATTTACAGTGGATCAGAAAAACAAATTCTGTTCTAATGGAACTTACATCCAGGGGCTGAAAGGAAGCAGCAAATAAATGTATAAACAAAACAACAAGATAATGTTAGAAAGTGATGAATGTGCTGAGGAAAATATTACAGAGTGATGTAATTGAGGGGAGCAGGGAAGGACCCCAAGCTTTTAGAGGTGGGGTGAATTTCATGGTGTGACCACAAGGGAGGATTCTGGGATAAGAGAGCTCTAGGCAGACCCAGCAACCACAGCACAAACCCTCTGGTGAGAACAAAGCTGCACTCTTTGAGGGTCAGCAGAGTGGTCATTGAGCAGAAGACTGTGGTAGGATACAGACTCTGGGAGATTGTCAGGGTCCAGGACTGTAGACCTTCTTCCAAACACAATGAGAAGACAGTGTAAAATTTCAGTTAGGGAAGAGAAATGATCTGAGTTATATTTTTAAGTGGCCATGCTGGCTCCTGTAGGTTTAATAGATTATAAGGGGGGGGGGGATCTTAAAAAGTAGAAGCAGAAATGCTAATTAGAAGGGAACTTTAACAGTCCTAAAGGGGGGGTGGTGCCTCGAACCTGTCTTGCAGCATTAGAGATGGAGGGAAGTGTATGAGATGCAGTTTGGAAATAGGCTTGAAAGAACTCGGTGATGGTTTGGGTTTGAGAAAGAGTAATGAACAAAGAGGAATCAAGAACAGCACCCAAAATTTGAAAACTGAGAGAATCCTGGTTCTGTTTGGTGAGCTGTCTGTAAATGGCTGTTGGAAGAACAGGTTTGGGTTTAGAAATTGCTGGTTCTGTTATAGACATGATAAACTGCATCTATGTGGAGATTTTAAGTTGGAAGTTGGAAAAATGAGTCTGGATTTCAGTGCACAGGACATAATATTACAGTTTGGGATTAAACATTTTTGGATATATTTTCATAAATCTGTCTTTTTTAAAGTTCTAACATTATTTTCCTAGTTTAGTATCAGAATATTATGGCCTTTGATATAAAATGACTTAAATCAAAGTCTTCAACAACAAAGAAGTCATTGGAATTTATCCATATGTCATAAATTCATTGTTAATGTGTTATTAGAGCAAGGCAGCCAAGAATACATTCACTGATGAAACACAGACATTTCCTAAAGTAAATAAATAGTTGAAAGGAAATAAAAAATATATAAGGGCAAGAAATTCTTTTGATCCTATTTAGATGGATCTTTTTTAAACTGGCACAGGGATTATTAAAGAGCACCTCAAGTTTACAAGAGAGATAAAATGTAGGTCCTACACATTGTCTAGAAAGCTTTTAAATTTGGGTGTTATCGATTCATTGCTACTACCGTGGCCAAGCCTGCATTAAGAGAGATGTTTTGTTCCAACTGCATTCACGTCCTTAGAATCTTGTCAATTTTTAAAGCTTTGAAGAGTTCAGTTTATAATGTATGGGTTTAGGTTTCAAAGCCAGAGGGAAATATAAAAGTATATTTATTACAGATTCAATTTCACTGAAAGAGCCTCCCACCCCGCCCCCCAAAAAAAAAACAATTAAAAAATAAACAGAAAACAACCAAACAAACAGATTTAAACTTCTTTGAATATATATTGTTTCCAGTTTAGAAATCATAATCCTTAAAGGGCAGTGACCCAGTTCTATCAAAGGCTACCCAAGTGTTACTATCAAACAAGTGAGGATGCTCAGATGTTATTTTGATTTTCATTTTCAGGTCATAGAAAATTCCAATCCTCTGGAAATAGTAAGTCTTACCTTCATGACTTGCTTAGAATGCATTTGGCTTTCTTCCCACTCTATGGAAATGTGCCTTCTTCTAGGCTCTAGAAGAAGCCAGGTGCAGAAAAGCTAACTGAGTTTTGCCACCCTCAACTTGAGCCTGTACGGAGGCGTCATAGATTTTCAGGTTATTGGAAATCAATGCTAATAGGAATTCTTTTCAAAGCAGCAGAAATACAACCTGGAGCAGCCTTGCAGACACAGCTAGATTTAAGTTTAACAGACCCCCACTGAACTAAATTTTGTCTGCAGAGATAGATTTTTGATCATGCTTATATTTCAAGGGAAGATTCCTACTCCTTGAATTTGTATCATATTTCTAAGAGTCTGAAAACCTAGAGAACTAATCATTCCTGGTTGATGGGACACAGAAAGCAATAAGATTTGCTTTGCAGCAACATTCAATTGATGTTTTCTGAATCAGTGATGCTCAAATAACAATGCCTGTTCAAAAGATTACATGTGCATATTTGAAAGCATAGTTGACCTGGATTTCTACTATCACAAATAGTAGAAATCCTCAAAATCTTTACTGGAAACACGTATGGTCATGCACACATGCGTGCATGTACAGATACTTCAGCAGCTGAGGCTTGCCCAGTGGACATTATGCAGTTCCAAATTCGATAGCCCCCAAAGAAGCTGAATTAATCTTGAAGTCCAAGAATGTTAGAGGAAAGAAAACCCAAAAAATGTCTTCCCAACTTTCAAACAGCGTTTTGAAAATTAAAGATACATCAGTCCGTGGCTCATATTACAGACCCTAACACCTTTAATGTTTTACTTCTGGAATAATTTTCTGTGGTACAGCCTCACTTCCTGCTTCTAGCGCTATGTATCATTTCTAAACATGCAAATTCTTTGGCTTCCAACAAGGGAGTCCTGGAGAAAGTGAATCCTGATTAAATTGAAAGGCATACTAGAGTCGTATAATAACTATGAATTATAAAAAATGTAGCTGTTTATGCTTCATTTTTCTATGAGTAAGAGTAAAAATGCATAATAATTCTTAGGATTGTTCAAGTACTGTTTAAGGCATGTATTTATGTTTCAGAATTACACGAAAAGCCATAAATGGGCAGAGAAGTCACCAGAATGACTTCAAATACAACTTAATTGTGAACTTGCCTGTAGAAAAAAAACAATTTCTATCGGCAAGACATAAAATGTTTTTATTGCCACACATTTATGTTTCCAGCTCTTTACATCCTAAAGTCTGCTACAAATGATTTTCTTAAAATTTAATTTTATACACAGTGCTTACTTTTAAAAAATGTAAGCCCGGTATTAGCCTATGACATTTCAGTGTTGATATAATGCATTCTATCAATGGGTACCGTTCTTCCTAAAGGTGGTTCCTCGAAGCGTATGGAGGTGATAGGCACTTGCTGCTTATGTTTTACAACCTTTAGTTGTGAGATGACAACACACTATCATATTACAGGTTCCTGTCCATTGATTATGTCTATCCAAGAATATAATGGAAACCTGTGTCTTTATTTGTGTAATTGTTTTCCATGTCAGGGACCACACACCCAAGTGGCAAACTGACACCTGGAATTTCCTGCTCCAACTTTTTAGTCTGGAGAAATAAATGTGACTATACCAAAAATCTATTAACCAACAAAGGTAAAAAAAAATTGGGAAAATCATTTTAGTACTTGCCCTGCTTCATCTGATATAGGTATGTACTTTCTTTCTGTAGCTCTTTGTACTCTAACTTCTTCCCTAGTAACTTGGGTTGCTAGGTGTCTGAATTCACAAGATAAAAACCTATGTTTTTTTCTGGGTTCTTATATTCATTCTGGGTTCTTATAGTCCTTTTTTCTGGATTCTTATATTCATTCACAGATTTTTATTAAGAAGGGTCTGTGCCAGATCCTGAAACTTTCATGGTGATCAAAAGCAGATACTATGTCTGATTTCTTGGAGCTTACCATCTGGTAGATAAAGCAAATATCAATCAATTGATTACTGAAATAAATATGAAGCTGAAAGGGCACTAGAAAAGCACAGTGCTATGAGAGGGTATGATAGAATAAATGGGGATCATCCAAGGCCAGGAAAGACTCCCCTGGGAAAGTGATGATTTGAACCATTTCATGTTCAATGAAAATAGAATACAGCAAGGAAAACATCATGCCCTGTATATTGTTTTTTTTTTCTTTTTAAAAATATTTATGTTAGAATAGTTTTATATTGATAGGAAAGCTGCAAAGATAGTACAGAGAATGCTCAAATACTCCACATCTATTTTCTCTATTGTTAAGATATTAACATCAGTGTGGTACATTTCTCACAACTAATAAACCAATATTGTTGGACTTTTAGAATGTTACCAATTTTTTGTGTGTGAAATGAAACTAAAAGTATTTTTAATTTGCATTTCCCTGATTAGTAATAAAATCAAACGTTTTTTTTTCTTTTGTGTTTGACCATTTCTTTTCTCATATTTGTAAAACACTTGCTCGTTTTTGGTGTAGATTGACTTTATTCACATTGATTTATAGGGTTCTTTATATAATCTGAACTCAGTCTTCTCACTCATTGTGTTTCACATATCATTTCCTAGTTTGGGGCTTGTCTTTATACACTTATTATACTATTTGTCTTTACTTTTAATAAACAGAAATTCTTCAATGTATCAAACATCTTTTTTATGCTTTCTATTCTTTGTATAATGCTTTGAAAAATCATCCCAACCCCATGATGCTAAAGGTGTTCTGTCTACTTTCCTCTAAGTCTTTTTTTTCTTTGTATTTATCTAATCTAGATAAGATAAATTCTATCTTGTTCCATCTAGAACTGATTTTTGTTAATGATACAAAGTAGAGAATTTTTAAAATTTGTTTCTGAATAGGTAATGGATTGTTCCAGCATTATTAAATGGTCCTTGATTTACTCACCGTTCTTTGGTATCAGTTCTTTATAATTACACTTCCAAGTTTATTTAGGTCTATTTCATGGCTTACTATGCTGTTCTCTGGTCCTTTCTCTTTATCTCTGCCAAGATCAGACAGACTTTTTATCAATTCAGCTTTATAATAATCCTAAAAATCAAGAAGAGGTCATCTTTCTGGTTCTTCTACATTAAAAGTAGAAGTGTTTTCAGTATTCTCAGAACTTAGCTTCCTGATATCTGTTTCATTACCAGCTTGATCAGTTCACCAAAACATCCTTTTAACTGGGGTTGCATTGATTGTTTTTTTTTTTTTTTTTACTTTATTTATTTATTTATTTATTTATTTATTTATTTATTTATTTATTTTAGAGAGAGAACAGGTGCATGAAAGGAAGTGGGCGAGGTTCAGAGGGAGAGAGAGAGAGAGTATCTTTTTTTAAAAATGTTTACTTATTTTGAGAGAGAGGGAGAGTGAGCAGAGGAGGGACATAGAGAGGGAGAGAAAGAACCCCAAGCAGGCCCCACACTGTCAGCACAGAGCCCGATGATGTGGGGCTCCATCTCAAGAACTGTGAGATCATGACCTCAGCCAAAATCAAGAGTCCTGTGCTTAACCCACTGAGCCACCCAGGTACCCCTGCATTGATTTTTTTAAAATCAATCTGGGTAGATGTAATGTCCTCAACGTATTGAATCTATTTATAAAACAAATATAATAAAATATATAATATATAATATAATATAATATAATATAATATAATATAATATAATATAATATGTATTTAGGTGGGCTTCTTTAATATATTTTAAAGTAGTTTTATAGTGTTTACATAAAAGTCTTGATAACTTTCAGGAGACTCACTCCTGATACTTTGTATTATGTACTAATATGGTTCTTGGTATGTATTTTTAATAACATTTTCTAACTGTGGGTGGTATATAAAATGTAATTAAATTTTCATATTGATATTTTATTTAGCAACAAAGCTAAAACTTTGTTTGTAATTAAATAATTTATCTTATGGATTATTTTTTATGTAAGTAATCATATCAGCTATGAATAGTGTTAGTATTTTCCTTCCTTTCCAAATTGTGTGCCTTGTCTCTGATTTATATGTCTTATTTAAATTGCCAGGATGTCTAGTACAGTACTGAATGAAAATGACATTAGCTGTCATCCCAATCTTGTTCCTGATTTTACAGTAATATGTTATTTTAATATTATTAATATTTTTAAAAGAATATAACTCTGCCAAAGTATTGATGACTACAGTTTGTTTCATGTTTGATTTCTACATTAGATCAAGAAATGTTCTTTGGTGTAGTCAGTGTTGTGATTCAAATGGTAAGATATGTCCACATTAATTGTGTTTGTTTTGTGAATATTTTTAAATGTACTATTATTAGGGCTAAAATGAATACTAATATATGCATAAAAATTATAATTCCACACGTATTTGTTGAGTTCAGTATTTAATTTAAATTGAACATATGAAGAGTCTACGGTACATACATTGATATGAAACTTTTCCTCTTTGTAGATGCTACACCTTTAACACGTGAAAATAATTGTTATTTTCTTCAGTATGTATTTTGTTATCCTGCATATGCGTGTGTGTTGTGGATAATAGAACAGAAGGGAAAATTAATCTGGGAGTGGTTTCTAAAGAACATTAACATAGAGGCTGAGTATCTGGTTTACATTATTTCTCTTTGAAAGAGAGAATGAAAATAGGGATACTATGTAAACTAATCTTTTAACATTCCTTCTTCTGACTTTTATCCTTGCATCCTATTTGTTTTAAAAGTGGTATTCTTTTGAATAAAGAATGGAAATTGAATTTGGAAGAGAATGTTGACATACAAGTAACTGCTGTTGGCAGGAGCTCAAAGTGAAACCAGTAAAAGAGCTTTGAAAGGCAACAGCCTATCCTGTGTCAGATTTTACTTGTATGGTAAGACAGTTCGCAAGTTGAAGGCAGAGCGATCATGGAGCTGACGATAGTATTTATTCTCCTTTCTCTCTGCTTTATGTAAAGGAAGTGATCTTACATGTGTGGATATAGGGGTGTGTGTGTGTGTGTGTGTGCGTGTGTGTGTGTGTGCGTGTATTGCTATTTGTCTCGCTAGCTTCCCAGATTCTGCTGCATCACTTTCCAGTCATGTCCAGAAACGATAGTGATATTAAAATAATACTATTATGAAAATATCTCCTGGCCATGGCCTACTCATTCTGATATGAATTAAAATGATGTTTAAGATGGCTGACTGTGCAAAGTGCATGGAATAGCCAAGAATAGGCAAAAAAGATGTTTTTTTTTTTTTAAATCAGCTATTTTGTTAAGTTGTAGAATAAGGAATTACATGTATTTAAACAAATTTTGCAATAAGTGGCTGGTGTTTGTGTATGGCTGACCCTTCAAATTCTATCCCATCCTTTCAAGATAAAACAAGATGGGAAAACCAAAAAAGAGGTTGCTCTAGTTTTCCAAAAATCTATTATTTGAGATGATTTTACTACATCTACTCTGAAGAAGCATAATGAGCAAAATTTTTTGTTGTTGATCCATTATATTCCAATAGACTGGGGCTAAAAATATCATAGCATTCACCTGAAATTCAGGTTTATTTTTAGGATGAGTCGATTGCATTATGACTATGGGTAAAAATAAAATAAATCATTTGCAAATATCTTGTACCATTCAGTAAATTGCCTTTTTGTTTTGTTGATGGTTTCCTTCACTGTGCAAAAATTTTTATTTTGATGTAGTCCCAGTAGTTTACTTTTGCTTTTGTTTCCCTTGCCTCAGAAGACGTATGTAGAAAAATGTTGCTGTGGCTGATGTCAGAGAAATTGCCACTTGCGTTTTTTAGGATTTTTATGGATTCAGGTCTCACAGATAGGTCTTTGATCCATTTGGAATTTATTTTTGTATATAGTATAAGAAAGGTCCAGTTTCATTCTTTTACTGTAGCTGTCCAGTTTTCCCGGCACCATTTTTTAAAGAGACTGTTTTTCCCCCATTGTATGTTCTTACCTCCTTTATCATAGATTAATTGACTATATAAGCATGGGTTTCTTTCTGGGCTCTCTATACTGTCCCATGATCGATGAGTCTGTTTTTTTTACTAGTACCATACTGTTTTGCTTGCTACACTTTTGTGGTATACATTGAAATCTGGGATTGTGATATCTCCAGCTTTGCTTTTCTTTTTCAAGATTGCTTTGGCTGTTTGAGGTCTTTTGTGATATATCTGGTAAGTGGTTAATATCCAAAATGTATAAAGAACTTATACAACTCAACAGAAAAAAAAAATCTGATTTAAAATAGGCAGAGGACCTGAATAGACATTTTTTCAAAGACATCCAGATGGCCAAGAGACACATGAAAAGGTGCTCAACATTACTCATCATCTGGGATTTCAAATCAAAACAACAATGAGCTATCACTTACACTTGTCAGAGTGAGTAAAATCAAAAAGACAAGAAATTACAGGTGTTGGTGAGGATGTGGAGAAAAAGGAGCCCTTGTATACTGTTGGGCATGTACATTGGTGTAGCCACTGTGGAAAACACTATGGAGTTTCCTCAAGAAAATAAATGATAGATGCATAGCTATGTTAATGGAAACATTATTTATAATAACAAGATATGGAAGCATTGAAAGTGTCCATTGATAGATGGATAAAAAAGATGTGGTACACACACACACACACACACACACACACACACACACACACACCCCACACAGTGGAATATTATGAGGCCATAAAAAACAATTTAAAGCATGTCATTCACAACAACATGGATGGACCTGGAGGGTATTATGCTAAGTGAAATAAGTGAGCCTGAGAAAGATGAATACCGTATAAATTCACGCAGAGGTGGAATCTAAAAGAACAAATGAATAAAAAAGCAAAAAGCGGAATCAGATCTATACATACAGAGAACAAACTGATGGTTGCCAGTGGGCAGAGAGGTGCAGGGGTATGAGCAAAATGGGTGAAGGGGACTGGGAGATAGGGTGTTCCAGTTATGGAATGAAAAAATCATGGGAATAAAAGGCACAGCATAAGGAATATAGTCAATGATATTGTAATAGCATTGTATGGTGACAGGTTGTAGCTACACCTGTGGTGACACAGCACAATGTATAAACTTGTCAAATCATTATGTGGTACATCTGAAACTAATGTGACATTTCGTGTCAACTATACTCAAATAAAAAACTTAAAAAATAAAGTGAATCAACAATTAAAGTATTTTGAATTTAGAATGCAATGATTTTAGGGGTGCCCGGGTGGCTCAGTAGGCTAAGCATCTGACTTTGGCTCAGGTATGATCTCACGGTTCATGAATTTGAGCCCCACATCGGGCTCTGCACCCTCAGCACAGACCCTGCTTCGGATCCTCTGTCTCCCTCTCTGTCTCTCTCTGCTCCTCTGCTGCTCTCTCTCTGTCTCTCTCAAAAATAGATTAACATTTTTTTTAATTTTTTTTTCAACGTTTATTTATTTTTGGGACAGAGAGAGACAGAGCATGAACGGGGGAGGGGCAGAGAGAGAGGGAGACACAGAATCGGAAACAGGCTCCAGGCTCCGAGCCATCAGCCCAGAGCCTGACGCGGGGCTCGAACTCACAGACCGCGAGATCGTGACCTGGCTGAAGTCGGACGCTTAACCGACTGCGCCACCCAGGCGCCCCAAAAAATAGATTAACATTAAAAAAAGAATTCAATGATTTTAATAAAACATTTTATGTTCTTCTCTGTGTTTGAGACATCCTTCTTTTATGAGTTTTAAAATCCTCCTCATTCTCATGACCCAACTTTTCTCCCATTGCCTACAAGAACACCACAATCTGCTAATAATGATCTTACTTTCTTTAAAATACAATGGCTTCAGTGTGGTTTTTTTTTCCCATTTGTGAATATTAATTTCTTTGATCCTCAGTTTCCTATCTTTTTGAAAAAACTTAATAGACATTTTTAGAGCAATTTGGGTTTACAGAAGTTGAAAGTACAGAGAATTTTCATTTACTCCTCCTCCATCCCACATTTCCCCCTATTAGTAATATTTTACATTTGCCACAATTGATGAACCAATCAATATCAATTGTTATTATTAACTAAAGTTTATGGTTTACTCTTTGTGTTTTATAGTTCTATAGTATAGGCATTATGCATTTGATATATGCATTATGTTTTGTATCTACTATTAAAGTATCATACAGAATTGTTTCAGTGCCGTAAAAATATTCTCTGCTTCACCTGTTCCTTTCTCCTCCTTCTCCCTGGTAATCACTATTACGCTGTCTGTTTATGTGAGTTTGGCTTTTTTACATTCCGCATATAAGTAGGATCATGCAGTATTTGTCTTTCTGTGTCTGGCATATTTCACTTAGCATAATGTACCCCAGCTCTCTCTGTGTGTTTGCAAATGGCAGAATTTCCTTCTTTTTTTTAAGGTTGAATAATATTATACTTGTGTGTGTGTGGGGGGGGGTTGTGTGTGTGTTTTCCTTTATTCATTCATCCATCAATGGACACTTTGAACACTTAGGTTGTTTCAATATCTTTGGTACTGTGAATAATGCTGCAATGAATATGTGAATGCATGTATCTCTTTGAGATAGTGATTTTACTTCTTATAAATATATACATAAAGTAGGATTTCTGGAGAATATGGTAGTCATATTTTTAATTTTTTGGAGGAAATTTCATAATGTTTTTCATAATGGATGTATCAAACCCCGCTGGCAATGTACAAGAGTTCCCTTTTCTCCTCAGCTTCATCAACCCTTGATATCTTTTGATACTTTTATAATAACCATCCTAAGATGTGTGAAGTGATGATATCTGATTGTGGTTATAATTTGGATTTCCCTGATGATGAATGATATTGAGCATCTTTTCCTATACCCGTTGAACATTTATATGCACTCTTGGGAAAAAAATGTCCACTCAAGTCCTTTGCTTATTTTTTCAGTTGGCTTATTTGTTCTTTTGCTATTGAGTTTTATGAATTCCTTTAATATTTTGAATATTAACCTCTTATAATTTGCAAATATTTTCCCCATTTCTTTAGTTACCTTTTTATTTTGTTGATTATTACCTTTCTTGTGCAGAAAGTTTTTAGTTTGATGTAGTCCCACTTACTTATTTTTGCTTTTGTTGTCCGAGCCTTTATCATCATTCTAAATTATTATTATCAAGAGCAATGCCAACAAGCTTTATTCTCAACACTCAACATTTTCTATTTTACTTTCAGGTCTTAAGTTTATGTCTTTAATCCATTTTGAGTTGATTTTTGTTGATTTATGAAGTAGGATAATGGTGTAATTTCATTCTTTTGTGTGTGGATTTCCAGTTTTCCCATTAACATTTATTGAAAAGAGTATCCCTTCCCTACTATATATTTCTGGCATCTTTGTTGAAGATTAGTTGACCACATTTACATGGGTTTTTTTTTTGGCTCTCTATTCCATTCCATTGCTCTATGTGATCATTTTTATGCTAATGTTGTACTGTCTTGATAATTCTAGATTTGTAACATAATTTGAAATCAGGATGTGTGATATCTCTGACTGTGTTCTTCTTGCTCAAGATTTCTTCAGCTATTCAGAGTATTTATGGATTCCATATGAATTTTAGGATTGTTCTTTCTGTATCTATGGAAAATTTGAAGAGGAGGTAACACTTCAAACTCATTTTATCAGGCCAACGTTACCCTTATATCAAAGCCAGACAAGGATACTACAAGAAAAGAAATTTACAGGCCCAGTATTCCTGATGAACATAGATTCAAAAATCCTTAATGAAATACTAGCAAACTAAATTCAATAGCACATTAAAAGGATTATGCACCATGATCAAATGGCATTTACCTAGGTGTCTAAGGATGGTTCAACATATGAAAATCAGTCAGTGTAAAACACCACGTTCACAAAATGAAAGATAACCATCATATGACCATCTCAACAGAGGCAGAAAAAGCATCTGACAAAATTCAACATCCTTTTTATGACCAAAAACTTTCAACAAATTGAGTATAAAAGGAATATACTTCAACATAAAAAGACAATA
Source organism: Felis catus (assembly GCF_018350175.1). Taxonomy (NCBI): domain Eukaryota; kingdom Metazoa; phylum Chordata; class Mammalia; order Carnivora; family Felidae; genus Felis; species Felis catus. Next base: position 82,034,859 of record NC_058379.1, read on the forward strand.
TGTGACAAGCCCACAGTTAACGTACTCAATAGTAAAAAGTTGAAAGTGACAAAATAAGACAAAAGTGAGCACTATGGTCGCTTTATTCAACATAGTACTGGAAATTCTGGCCAGAACAATTAGGCAAGAAAAATAAATAAAATCCATGCAAATTGGGAAGGAAAAAAGTAGAATTGTCTTTGCAGATGGCATGATCTTATATATAGAAAACCTTAAAGACCACACACACACACACACACACACACACACACATAAACACAAACACACAAACACACATTTAAAACTAATAAATAAATTTAACAATGTTACAGGATCCATAATCAACATACAAAAATAAGTTCTGTAGGTACACTGACAAGGAACTATCCAAAAAAGAAACTAAGAAAATAATCCCAATTTATAGTAGCATCCAAAAGCATAAGCTATTTACAAATCCACTTAACCAAGGAGGTGAAAGATATGTACCCTGAAAACTATAAAACAGTGATGAGAGAAATTGAAGATACAAATAAATATAGAAAACTATGTTCATAGGTTGGAAGAATTAATATGGTAAAAATTTCCATGGTAATCAAAGCAATGTACACAATCAGTACAGCTCCTATCAATATTCGGTGCTGTTTTTTCACAGAATGTGTTTATCTTTAAAAGAAACTGACAAACTATTTTCCGTGGTGGCGGTACCAATTTTTGTCTTCTCAACAGTAAAGAATGATACTTCCTGTTGCTCTGCTTCCTCACCAGCATTTGTTGTTTCACTATTTTGGGTTATAGTCATTTTAATAACTATGTAGTAATAACACATTGTTTTAATTTGCAACTTCCTAATAACATATGATGGAATATGTTCTTATATTCATTTGCGACCTGTGCATCTTCTTTGGTGAAGTGTCTGTTCCGATTTCTTGCTCATTTTTAAATTGGATTGTTTTCCTATTGTTGAGTTTTAAAAGTTCTCTGTGTATTTTGAATATCAGTTTTTTATCATATATGTGTTTTGCAACAACTTTCTCCCAATCATGGCTTGTATTTTTATTCTAACAGTATGTTTTGCAAAGGAGAATTTTTTTTGTTTTCATTTTGTCAAACTTGCCTTTTTTTCCCCCTGTATCATGTTTTGTTTGTTTGTTTTTTGTTTTTTTTTAATATAATTTATTGTCAAATTGGTTTCCATACAGCACCCAGTGCTCATCCCAACAAGTGCCCTCCTCCCTGCCATTCACCCACTTTCCCCTCTGCTCCACCTCCCATCTACCCTTAGTTTGTTCTCAGTCCTTAAGACTCTCTTATGGTTTGCCTCCCTCCCTGTCTGTAACTTTTTTTTCCCCTTCCCCTCCCCCATGGTCTTCTGTTAAGTTTCTCAAGATCCACATATGAATACTGTATCATGTTTTTTGTATTATATCTAATAAGCCATTACCAAAATCAAAGTCACCTACATTTTTTTCTATGTTATCTTTTAGGGATCTTACAGATTTGTGTTTACATTTAGATCTGTGATCCATAGTGAGTTAGTTTTTGTGATAAGTACAGTTTGTGTTCAGGTTTTTGTTTTTGTTTTTGTGTGTGTGTGTCCCATTTGTTCCAGCAATATTTTTTAAAAAGACAATTCTTTCTCCGTTAAAGAGCTTTCATTTTTTTCCCTCAAAGATAATGTGACATGATGTGTGTTTGCTTATTTTTGGGTCCTCTCTTCTGTTCCACTTACCTACTTTTCTGTACTTCAACAATTTCACACTGTCTTGATTACTGTAACTTTGTGGTAAGCTGTGAAATTGGCTGCTGTTTACTTCTATTCAATGTTGTTATTTATTATAGGTCTTTAACCTTTCCATATAAATTTTAATCAAGTTGTCAGTAATAATTTGTTGGGATTTAATTTGAATATATAGATCAAGTTGGGAAGAAATGTTATCTTAACAATATTGAGTCTTGTATCAATCAACATAGAATATCTCTTCACTTATTTAGATTTTCTTTTATTTCTTTCGTCATGTTTTTATAGTGTTTCTCATATAGATCTTGTATGTGTTTTGTTAGAATTATGCCTAAACATATTTGGTTTTGCTGCCAATATGTCTCATTATGTTTTTAAATTTTTATTTATTTTTTATTTTTTTTTACTACTTATTTATTTATGTTGAGAGAGAGAAAGAGAGAGAGAGAGAGAGAGAGAGAGAGAGAGAGAGAACAAGTGGGGGGAGGGGCAGAGAGAGGGAGAGAGAGAATCCCAAGCAGGCTAATGCTGGACTCAATCCCACAAACAGTGAGATCGTGACTTGAGCCAAAATCAAGTCAGACACTTCACTGACTGAGTCACCCAGGCACCCTGTATTTTTAAATTTTTAATCCCAATTATTCATTGCTAATATATAAGGAGGAAATTGACTTTTGTATATTAACCTTATATACTACAACTTTGCTATAATTGTTTATTAGTTCTGGGAGATTGTTTGTTTGTTCCTCTTCCTTGATTCTTTGTGAGAGTTACTAATATTTTTATTGCCATTTACACTTTGAGGAGTAAAATCAGGAATTGAATAAATTTGATAGAACAAATGGATATTTATTATTTTGTCAAGCAATATTGACAGAACATCTACGTGCCAGATATTGTATTTGATTTTGAGGATACAGACATGAACAATATGAACACATATGTTACATTTCAGATTCACATATAAGATATTTAAAAATTACACTACAAAGTCTCTTCAGCAATTGGTGCTGGGAAAACTGGTCAGCGACAGGCAGAAAAATGAACCTGGACCACTTTCTTACACCATACACAAAAATAAGCTCAAAATGGTTGAAAGACCTAAATGTAAGACAGGCAGCCATTGAAATCCTCAGGTAGAAGGCAGGCAAAAACCTCTTTGACCTTGGCCACAGCAACTTCTTACTCAACATGTGTCCAGAGGCAAGGGGAACAAAAGCAGAAATGAACTATTGGGACCTGATCAAGATAAAAAGTTTCTGCACAGCGAAGGAAATAATCAGCCACACTAAAAGGCAACTGACAGAATGGGCGAAGATATTTGCAAGACATATCAGATAAAGGGTTAGTATCCAAAATCTATAAAGAACTTATCAAACTCAACACCCAAAAAACAAATAATCTAGTGAAGAAATAGGCAAAAGACATGAATAGACACTTCTCCAAAGACGACATCCAGATGGCCAACCGACACATGAGAAAATGCTCAACATCACTCATCAGGCAAATACAAATCAAAACCACAATGAGATACCACCTTACACCTGTCAGAATGGCTAACGTTAACAACTCAGGCAACAACAGATGTTGGCAAGGATGCAGAGAAAGAGGATCTCTTTTGCACTGCTGGTGGGAATACAAACTGGTGCAGCCACTCTGGAAAAGAGTATGGAGGTGCCTCAAAAAACTAAAAATAGAACTACCCTACAACCCAGCAATTGCTATACTAGGTATTTATCCAAGGGATACAGGTTTGCTGTTTTGAAGGGGCACATGCACCCCAATGTTTATAGCAGCATTAACAACAATAGCCAAAGTATAGAAAGAGCTCAAATGTCCATCAATGGATGAACTGATAAAGAAGATGTGGCATATATATATATATATATATATATATATATATATATATGTGTGTGTGTGTGTGTGTGTATGTGTGTGTATGTGTGTGTGTATATATATATATATATATATATATATATATATATATTCACACAATGGAGTATTACTTGGCAATCAAAAAGAATGAAATCTTGCCATTTGCAACTAAGTGCTTGGAACTAGAGGGTATTATGCTAAGCGAAATTAGAGAAAGACAAAAATCATGTGACTTCACTCATATGAGGACTTTAAGATACAAAACAGATGAACATAAGGGAATGGAAGCAAAAATAATATAAAAACAGGAAGGGGGGCAAAAACATAAGAGACTCTTAAATATGGAGAACAAACTGAGGGTTACTGGAGGGGGTTGTTGGGGGGGATGGGCTAAATGGGTAAGGGACATTAAGGAATCTACTCCTGAAATCATTGTTGCACTATATGCTAACTAACTTGGATGTAAATTAAAAACATAAATGTTAAAAAAAGGAGCAAAAGTGAAAAAAATAATTACACTGCAAAGAATTTTCTGAATTAAGTAGAAGGACTTATGGATGCAAGTAGTGTCTCAGCCCATTCAGGTGACTGTATCAACACACAAGAGGCTGGTTACCTTATTTCTCACAGTTCTGGAGGCTAGCAGATTCTGTGTCTACTGAAGGCCTGCTTTCTGGTTCATTGGTGGTGCCTTCTTGTTGTGTCCTCACATGGTGTCAGGGGCATGGATATCTGTGGGGTCTTTTTAATAAGATCATTAATCCCATTCATGAGGTGAGGGCTCCACCTTCAAGACCTAAACACCTCCCTAAGATTCCACCTCCTAATACTATCATCTTTAGGGGTTAGGATTCCAACATAAGAATTGCGGGGGTGGGTTGGGGGGTACAAACATTAAGACTGTAGCAAAGAGTAGGGTGACTAAGCCACAGAGGTACTTTGGTATACTGATGTCTGAACCGAGAAATGAAAGAGTAATTATAATTAGCCAGGCTAGTGTGGGGGAAGTATTTTGAGAATGAATTAAAGACTTTTCAAATAGTACAAAGAATAAGAGAAAACATATAGTTATGAAATAGAATGAAAGCTTCGGTAACCGGGCTTACTTCAGTAGCTCTAGAATTCAGAATTTGAAATGGAAAATAGAGGAGAAGGAAGAAACATAAGCAAACTTATGTGGATATAGATGTTAGATTTATAATTAGGTAATCATGTCAGATATAAGACAATAGGGAAAGTTGGGAACAGTGGAGAAGTAAATAAAATGTTTTGCCTGGTCAAATTGAATTATTACTTTTATTACTGTATTATCCAGAAAAACCCACAGTGTGCTCCATTAGCCCCCAGTTTATGATTATTGAATATAATCACAAGAGGCTTTTCAAAACATGCTAGAAGTTAGAACTAGAGATGTAAGGAAGAAGGTTTTTTATTTTCCCCTCTCTTCTTCTCTTCAAGTATAAGCATTCTGTCCATTATGGTTATTATAACAACAACTATATTCTGTAAATTCCCCAATTGTATAGGTGTCCAATTTCCATTCATTTCTTACAAATTTAGTTGTAATATTTGTACATTTTGCAATATTGAGAATAAATTAACTTCACATCTCAGTCAACATTGAGCCATCGGGTTTTAACAAAGTACCATGGTGACCTGAAAGCTAATGTATTTTCTTCTATTTCTTTTTCTGCGTTAGAAATAATGTTTTATGAGAAAATACTTCAAAGCACTCTAATTCATGTTGCTTTTGAATTCACAGGTGTTTGTGCTATTTTTCATTGCTCAGCACACTTATTATAATCGTCCAGTTGTGGTCTAAATCATTTGGTATGCTAGGCCATTGAGCACGACTAGACTTGGGAAGAACACTTTGATGCTAGGTATGACTCGAACTTTTACTCCAGGCCTTTACAAAATCATCCCAGAATGTCTGTTTAATCAGTGAGATAAATCATTGGCCTGGCTTCTAAAAGCTTGAAACGTTATTAGGAAGAAAAATGGAGGGCATGAAATTCACAATTATTGTCACCACCTGAAGGATACAAGTTAGAGATAAACATCACAATTTTAATAATAACATGTTTAATAATAACATCCATTCTTTTCCCATAGAACAATATCCATCTTTCTACATTTTTAATTATACTTGGCTTTGAAAGACCTCATGGCACTTCTGAAGGGTCCTGCATAACACTTCTTAGGAATTGGGGGAATGATTTTATTTCCCCCCTCTATTTTATTCTACTGGGATTATAAAGACTTTATATATGAGTTTTATGACTGCCTTTCAAGCAGTGCTGACACTTCAGTTAATGGTCTAATTTACTAGATTGAAAACTGTAGTTTATAAAGGGCTATATTGTAAAAAATGCATGGTTGTAAGACTACACGATACAATCACACACACCTGAAGGAAGATGGAGCGCTAATAAGAATGTGTGTGCGATGCAGACTAGAAACACTAATCCTCACAATATGCACGTAATTCTTTATTTCCCTCCAAGCAGAGATTTTGATTCACGTTTTGTAAGCCATTTAAGGATGAGTGGCTTGTCCTAATTCTCTTCTCAGTCCTTGAAACACATAACATAGTGTTTCCCACATAGTGGGTATTCCATATAATAACTGCTAAATACATAAATGAGTTTTATATGCATAGAATATTCTCCACATACCAGGAAACTTAGAAGAAATCAAAGAAATTATGGTGTTCCACTAGATTTCTTTCTTTTTTTTAATTTTTTTTTCAACGTTTATTTATTTTTGGGACAGAGAGAGACAGAGCATGAACGTGGGAGGGGCAGAGAGAGAGGGAGACACGGAATCAGAAACAGGCTCCAGGCTCTGAGCCATCAGCCCAGAGCCCGACGCGGGGCTCGAACTCACGGACCGGGAGATCGTGACCTGGCTGAACGCTTAACCGACTGCGCCACCCAGGCGCCCCGCCACTAGATTTATTTCTAAGGAAACAGGAAACATTTGAAAGAATGTAGGCTTAGTGCATTATCATGAAATGTAGAAGTGAAAAAAAAATTGGAATGCCAAATTTTTGCAAGGATTTGGATGCAAGTCTAACGTAATTTGTGTTAATTATCTCCTTCAGTACCACACAAAACACGCTTTTGTGTTTTATACACATGATGGCCAGTATTATTATCAAATATATCTTATTGTTAGGCAAAGTATGAAATAGAATCTTAAAATTATCTAGAGAATTTAGTACCTATACACTCTAAAGTCAAATAGAACAGGCAAGATTATACACTTTGGAGTTTTCATTAAGAGGAAGACATAGCACCCATTTGATTATGTCTCAGTCTCGCCTGCACTCACCAATGAAATTAAGCCACCACTCTGGCCTTTTCCTCAAGCGTTTTGAGAGAAATAACTGAATAAAAAGGGAAATTATTTTTCTAGATTCAAGTAAGTAATGTAAAAGATTATTCTGATTCTCACACACTCTCAGGCACTTATCAGAGTATGCAGTGACATGAGATAATAGATATAAAATGCTTATTCCCACACTAATGCAAACAAATGTGCAATATATGTCTGAAAACATTATCGTTGTTAGTTTTAAGTGGATGTATCCTTTCTTGAAAATTAGAAGTCTTAATCATTCCAGTCGTAGAGCTTAAAAATTAGAGACAATGCATTGGAACACAGATCAACTTCCAACCTGTTTACAAAAACATCACCAGACTTGCCTTTTGATTTGCTGGCAAGGGTTTTCTGATATACTGAGTATATCTGCATACTTATTACCTATAGAACATGATCAGTATTTTCATTTTTTCCCCCTCTTTTTAATACAGAGGCTATTTTCTAGAATTTATTGTGAATTTTAGATTGCCTAATAGAAGTAATTTTAGTTAGAATCTTACTTAGTGTAGAGAGGACTAGTCCTACAATCCTCCCGACTTAAAGCATTTTACATTTGTATAGGTACTGACCAAGATATGTTGCTTTTTTCCTCATAATTTTAGCTTGAGATCTCATAGAGCTTATAATTTCAATTGGTACTTTCTAGGGGATATTTATATTTTCAATTAGTTTTAACTGAAGATAGACTATAAAACAAATTAATGACATCACCAGAACTATCTACAAATATCAAAGAATATTATTTCAGTATAAAAGGAAGTACAGTTAACACTGGCTTGCATAAATGCAAGATTTAGCAGTCAATATGTGTGCATGTGAGGGTATCCTTACAGCACTAATTCCATGTGTGTCTGTGAGTAAAATCACTGCATAAAAACATTCATGTCAAAGACAGTGCTTTCCCTTCGTAGCTGAGATTTGTTAGTGCCATTTGGTTTGGGTTCCTATTTTACTTACCTAGATTATGATTTTGTTTTATTTTTTTGGAGGAAGGAATTGATACGAAAGTTTACACATACCCTGTTATGTGATTCTATCTTGTTCTAAATGCGCAGCTCTTCCACTCTCTCTAACCCTTATGTTTGAAATGCTTTGTTGAAAGCATTTTTTCTCTTCTTGCCCAATAGGCTTGGGGATTAAAAGCATGCAATTCCAAGTAAAGGATAAGGAGAGAAATGAAGTATTTTTGAGCTGAAGGCTATCATTAACTGAGACACTGCCGAGATTGCAGCAGTTCAACAACACCATGTCAACCAATAATAGTAATAATAATAATAAATATAAATATATAAATATTTTATATATATATATATATATATATATATATATATATATATGTTCAGGTATTGTGAAAGAAGTCAGTCTTTAAAGGAAAGATGAGCAATGTCAGAAAAAATCCTGAAAAATGATTTAACTATTCTGGTTGATAGTACAAATCATGAATAAATCATGTACTGCAAGAGAAGCATGAAAATAGGTTGGTATCTAGGACATTGGATTCTGAATTCTTAGAGAAAAAAAAAGTACACATTTCCCCCTTGCATTTCCCACAGTAGTAAAAAGAACTAATTTGTTGAAATTGTTGACTTCTGTTGGACTGCAATAGGAGTGTTTTGTTGTCTTGATGGCTAGATTAGTTTATTTGTTCATATTTTAGAAATGTATTCAGCATGCCTTTAATCAGCATCTTCCTTTTTATCCCAAAATGATTATCTAGCAACCTCAGAACACCTTCAGATGCCCACAGATCTGTTGTGTGATTTACTCAAAGCAAGACTTACTCTCAATTAATTATTGAATATTCACTTTAATACTGACATTTCTTTTTTTTAAGTGTTCATTTATTTTGAGAGAGAACGAGAGCGAGCATGAGCAAGTGCGCATGTATGTTTGAGTGGGAAAGGGGCAGGGAGAGGAGGAGAGAGAGACTCCCAAGCAGGCTCCATGCCTGTCAGTGCAGAGCCCAACGCAGGGCTCAAATTCATGGACTGTGAGATCATGACCTTAGCCTAAATCAAGAGTCAGAGGCTTAACCAACTGACCCACCCAGGTGCCTCCTGACATGCTTTACTTTCTAAATTATTACATAGCCAATTCTAAAGGATAGACTCAATTTTCTATGATCCCAAAGGTATGAACATAAACTTAGGAAATTTAGAGAAAGAGTGTAGAAAAATCTTCTTGGGACTGTGATTTGTATCAATCCAAGAGTCAATACTTTACCTATCAAGTAAGGTATAGGCAAGAGTCTAATAGAAAAGTGACATGAAAATGCTGGGCGACTTTCTAGATCCTACAATCAATAAATGTTAGAATTCCTTAATTTTGTTTGTAATTAGATTAATTCCTATTATTTCATAAATTTTGGTACTTGTTTATACACATATCTGTGTAAACAAATCCAACTTATGAATGAAATTCTCACACCATCGGTATAAACGTATTTCTGTTGAGGTTACTCTCTTGTCTCCACTCTGACTTGAGGCTCTTCTGTGCTTTCCCTTGACCCTCTTTTTTAAACACATTATACAGCCACCAGTTGTCACTAGACTGTGTGTACATGGTGAATAATGAAAGGAAAGGCTATAATTGGTCCCATAACTGCTATAGCTCATTATAATAGAGCTGTGAAGATGGAGGTTTATTTGTTTTTGAAAATGTAGGTTTTTGACATAATAGATGGCAGCTGAATAAATGCCAGGGCTCGGTTTGAAGCCATATCTTCTTTCATTATTCCATATTCGGGCTTGGAAAACTTCAAAAATCAAGCCTCTACAACTTGTTCTTAAGCACTCAATTCAGTGCTCTTAATTCACAGACAAGAAAAGAAGCTCAAGTGCCTTCTATATTTGTAGATTCTTTAGATACTAACTTGGAGTCAGGTCAGTAGTCGTTTTGTAGGAGAGCATGACAATAAATTCACACTTTGGGGGTTGGACCTTCAGTTAATAAATGATCTAAAACAGAAAATCATTAGTAACATAATATTCTGGAGGAAAACTTTCCTGTGTATACTTTGTGTTACTTCTTAGTTTAAAAGGCAGAATTAGAATTCATCTCTTTTTTAAAATAAAATACACATGTATTTCATATATAAAATATACATATATATTTAATATAAATAAATACACACACATATGTATTTTAAACTTTAATTCCAGTATAGGTAACATACAGTGTTATATTAGCTTTGGGTGTCCTATATAGTGATTCCACAATTCTGTATATTACTCAGTACTCATCAAGATAAGTGTAATCTTTTTTCTTATTAAAATAAAGTTTATCGGGGCGCCTGGGTGGTGCAGTCGGTTAAGCGTCCGACTTCAGCCAGGTCACGATCTCGCGGTCCGGGAGTTCGAGCCCCGCGTCAGGCTCTGGGCTGATGGCTCAGAGCCTGGAGCCTGTTTCCGATTCAGTGTCTCCCTCTCTCTCTGCCCCTCCCCCGTTCATGCTCTGTCTCTCTCTGTCCCAAAAATAAAAATAAAAACGTTGAAAAAAAAATTAAAATAAAGTTTATTTATTTTGAGAGAGAGAGGGGGTGGGGGGAGAGAAAATCTCAAGCAGGCTCTGTGCTGTCAGTGTAAAGCCTGACATGGGGCTCGAACTCTGGAACCATGAGATCATGACCTGAGCTGAAATCAATTCAGATGCTTAACCGACTGAACCACCCAGGCACTCCAAGTTAAGTGTGCTCTGAATCCCACCCACCTCTCCTCTGGTAACCATCAGTTTCTTCTTTAGTTAAGAGTCTGTTTCTGGTTATTTTCCCTTTTTTTCTTTTGTTTGTTTTGTTTCTTAAATTCCACATATGAGTGACATCATATGGTATTTTCTTTCTCTGACTGACTTATTTCACGTAGCATTATACCCTCTAGATCCATTCATATTACTGCAAATGGCCAGATTTCATTCTTTTTATGGCTGAGTAATATTCCATCATCTCGATATACCACATCTTCTTTGTCTTTTCATCTGTCAATGGACACTTGAGCTTCTTACATAATTTGGCTAATGTAAATAACCTTCCATAAACATAGGGGTACACATTTCCTTTTAATTAGTGCTGTTATATTTTTGAGTAAATAACCAGTAATGCAATTACTGGATCATCATATGATAATTCTATTTTTAATTTTTTGAAGAACTATTTTCCACAGTAGTTGCACCAGTTTGTATTTCCACCAACTGTGCATGAAGGTTCCACATTCTCAGCAACACTTGTTTCTTGTGTTTTTGATTTTAGCCATTCTGACAAATGTGAGGTGATATCTCATGGTAGTTTTAAGATCACTTCTAATGATGAGTGATGTTGAACACCTTTTCATGTGTTTGTTGGGCATCTGTATGTCTTCTTTGCAGAAATGTCTGCTCATGTCTTCTGCCCATTTTTTAAATTGGATTAAATGGGGATTTTTGGTGTTGAATTGTGTGAGTTCTTTATATATTTTGGATACTAACCCTTTATCAGATATGTTATTACAAATATCTTCTCGTATTCAGTAGGTTGTCTTTTAGTTTTATTGATTTCTTTTTCTTTCTTTCTTTTTCTTTTTTTTTTTTTTTTGCTGTGCAGAAGCTTTTTATTTTGATGTACTCCCAATAGTTTATTTTGCTTTTGTTTTATCTTTATATGGCCTCCCTTCATGAAAGGATAATCACATAGAATAAAGTGTTAAACATAGCTTCCATTTTCGATGTGTAGAGAACATTTTTAGCAAGCTAGCATTATACTTAATTATGAAAGCCTGAAAGTTTGTTCCTTAAGATTAGGAACAAGATAAAGATGTCCATTATCTCCACTTTTATCAAACATACTAGAGATTTTGCTAAGACAATTACACAAATAAAAGCAGGTAAGATTATAGAATATAATGTCAATATAAAACCAGTAATATTTTTATACATTAAAAATGAACAATCTCAAAATAGCAATAAAAAATGACAAATTTTGTTTCCAATGTAGGGAAATTGGAACTCCCATAAATTTCTGGTGGAGTTGGAAAATCATGTGGCCACTTTGGAAATAGTGACAGTCCTTCAGAAGTTGAAACACAGAGTTACTGTGTGATTCAGCAATTCTACTCTTAGGTATTTATACCCAAGAGAGTTGAAACATTTGTCCAGACAAACACACACTCATTCATTTGTGAATTTTTACAGCAGCATTATTTTTAATTACGAAAACCAAAACGAAACTGGAAACTCTTCAAAGAGGCACAGATGCATATGATGGGATTTTACTCATTCATAAAAAGGAATAGAGTTCTGATACATGCTACAACACGAGTAAGCCTTGGAAATTTTTATTCTACTGGAACGAAGCCAGACACAAATGTACATATGATTTGGTTCCATTTATTTTATGTATCTAGATTAGGCAAATCATAGAGACAGAAAGTTAGTAGCTGCCGCCAGGCTTTGGGGGAAGGGGAATATAAAGTGACTAACTGTAATGTGTACAGGATATCTTTTTGGGTGAAGAATATGTCCTGGAATTAGATGATGGTTATGGATGCAAGGTTCTGTGAATATTCTAAAAATCACTGAATTGTACACTTTAAAATGTCAATTTTTAGGGGCTCCTGGGGGGGCTCAGTCCGTTAAGCGTCCAACTTCAGCTCACACTATGATCTCACAGCTCGTTAGTTTGAGCTCCACGTCAGGCTCTGTGCTGCTTTTAAATTGGATTAAATGGGGATTTTTGGTGTTGAGAGCATGACACCAGAGTCTGGAGCCTGCTTCAGATTCTATGTTTCCTTCTCCCCCTCTGCCCCTCCTCCACTCTTTCTCTTTCTCTCTCTGAAATAAACATTAAAATGTCAGTTTTATTGTATTGAAATTATTGTCCAATAAAGCTATTAAAATGATAAGAATGAAAATATATCACCATTATACAGCTTAAGATATATAACAGGAAGTACATGGTGTCACATATGAAGTATTCTTGACCAATTTGTTTTATCTGACTTTTAAGATTAATTTACTATAGTTTAAATAAAATGTAGAGAACAGAGGAATAAGTTAAGGTACCTCACAAAGAAACCAACAAAAATTCAGAATATAGAAAACATTTCTACAGGCAACTGGTCTACTTTGTTGCAATAGTCATTGCCATGGCGGGTAACACCTAATGGGAAGTGTTGTAAGTGTTGTAAAGTTCTAGGTTAAAGAACTAGAGACACAATAACCAAATTGCTATGCATGAACTTTTATTGTTACCTGATTCAAAAACTAGCCTAAAAATATGTATTTTGGAGACAAGTAGGAGAATGTGAATATGAACTAGAAAACATATTGTATTAAAGAATTACTATTATTTTAATACTACAGTGCTTTGTGGTTCAGTAAGAGGATGAAGTATTGCATGCTGAAGTATTTGTGTCTGAAATAATGTGATATCTGCATTACTTTCAAATGGTTTAGCAAGATGGTGTGATTCATGGATTGATGGATAGATGTGGATGGATGGATAGATTGATGGATGGATGTAGAGAGAGTAATATGGAAACACACATATGATTGTTGAATCTAATAGTGGGTACTTGGATTATTGTATAATTCTTCCCAATTATCAGCATGCTTGAAAACTTTCAAATTTGTAAAGCAAATATCAAAGGAAAAAGAAATATGTGTTAAATTGGCCTTGTTAGTAGCAAAGCACAAGGCAGGGAAATTTAAGCAAGAGATATATTAAGGAAATGACCTCATGCAAAATCTATGAGAGAATGAAGGAAGCAAGATAGAGATATGAAAATAAAAATAAGGAAGGATTTGATTTCAGGTGAATTCTGTCCTCAACCTGATATTGCCAAGCACTCTGAAGTATAAATTGCAACAGTCATCCCTACCTTGAAGCAGAGGAACAGTGTATTTATGCCCTTACCAGTTATTGGCTGTAGGCTTCCTGTGTTGGGGAGGAGCATAATTCTCCAGGCTGATGAGTTCTCTTTGCCCAACGGTACTTCTCGAGGGAAATTTACAGGTGGAAGCTATCATGACGGCACCTGCAACAGTTTTTGGATGTATTATGCTTGTAGCCAAGGTATGCATTCCATAGTAAACAACCAAAAAATGGACAAGAATGTATAAAACAGAGTATTTCATGCATTGAACAACAGGCAGTGGAGGACTTTGATTCTTGAGAGAAGGAAAACCAATAAAGTGATCACTATGTTTGCATGCCCTACTGTGTGGAGACACTTTCTAGACAGAAGCACAGAGATGGGGTTCTTATAGCTTAGTAGTCTGAATACAGAGATCAAGAATGGAGTGTTAGTACTGGTAGACATTGTTAATACGGATTGAACACGCATGTATCGAGAATCTCCTAAATGGAGTCCACGTGCTACAAAAGCACAAGAGTTTTTTTAAACACTCTTTAACCTACATTTTTAATGGTTTATTTATTTTTATTTTTTTAACCTACATTTTAAAAACATTACTGGAATATTTGTATTCTCCTACTCATTAAGAGAAGAGGATTTTAACATCTGCCCACATCCAGATCTCATTGCTTACATAAACTATTGCTTTACATTCAGATGACTTTAATTAGTTTACTGCTTTTATGTTTTCCTTCTTTGTTTCTTTCATGTTCGTGTCCAGTCACAGAACATCCTTCCCATCCTCCCCAGCTCCATCTCAGAATCTTTTGATTAGAGGTTGTGAAGCAGCTTCTCCAGAGCTAAGAGGTAGGAGGTGGAAGAGTACAGAAAATAAAGACTCTTCATTTTAATTAAGTTAAATGGGTCTGACTTATTGCCTTTTTAGATCAAAGGTGCAGTATCAACTGAAAAGCCTTCAAGGAGTTTGAAGACGGTTTATACACTACACAAGTATATGGCAGGATTAGCGATAATAGAAGTACAATTCATGTACAGTAATGGGTCAACTTGAACAATACCAACATTATTATATATGGCAAAAATTATATATGGATTAATGTGATGGGAGCTTGAGAATACATCCCTATAGAAGACATAGAACCAGTCCTTTGCAACTACAAAAAACTGAAAATATGAATACACTGTGTGTGTGTGTGTGTGTGTGTGTGTGTGTGTGTGTGTGTGTGTAATGGCAAACTTGACTCTGTGAAAGTAGTTGATGAGAAACCGGGAAGCAATACTACAAAGCCTAAAGTGTCTCCCAGCTTGTGAGAAATATTTAATGATTCCATGGCAACATGAATTTAATTGAAGAGGAAACCTCTACCAATTTGAACATACAAATATTTTATTTTGTAACTTCTGATTCATCATTGTATTATTTAGAAAACTATACCTTTTGGTCATTAAACTGAAAAATGTATAGATTGATATTAATAAACTTAAAGGCTAATGATTTTAAAGTGTCTTACTTGTTTTCCCTATAAGAGATCATAGACTGAGAAAGACAAATACCATATGATTTCACTCATATGTGGAGCCTAAGAAACAAAACAAATGGATAACCAAAAAAAAAAAAAAAGGCAGAATCATGCCTATAAATACAGAGGGCAAACTGGTGGTTTCCAGAGGAGATTGGGGGTGGGGAGGGGCAAAATGGGTGAAGGGGAGTGGGAAATACGGGCTTCCAGTTACGGAATGAATTCCAGGGATGAAAGGCACAGCATAGAAAATATAGTTGATTATATTGTAGTAGTGTGTTATGGTGACAGATGGTAGTTACACTTGTGGTGAGCATAGCATAACATAGAAAGATGTTGAATCACTCTTGTGCACCTGAAACTAATATAGTATTATGTGTCAACTATATTCAAGTGAATAAAATTTTTAAAATGAGACTATAGATAACAGTGAGTTAATAACATAAATTCTTATTCAAATTTCTTGATGAAACATTTCTTTTTACACTTTGAGGTTTTTTTTTTTTGGTAATCATTCTATTTGAGAAAATGTAATTTTTTTTAAATTTTTTTTAACGTTTTTATTTATTTTTGAGACAGAGAGAGACAGAGCATGAACGGGGGAGGGGCAGAGAGAGAGGGAGACACAGAATCCGAAGCAGGCTCCAGGCTCTGAGCCATCAGCCCAGAGCCTGACGCGGGGCTCGAACTCACGGACCGTGAGATCGTGACCTGAGCCGAAGTCGGACGCTTAACCGACTGAGCCACCCAGGCGCCCCAAGAAAATGTAATTTTTCAAATGAATCCCTCTTTTCATATGATATCACAGTATATCTAAATAAGACTGGCATTAAATGTTTGCTGGAACCCTCAAATCTCGCATATAGATAAAACAGTGTTAATTCCCTATTTGCAGAGCATCATATAGTACACACAGATTGTGTAATTCATAGCCTGCATGAGGTATGTGACTGAGTAGACTATGGCATTTTCCAAGATGGGATTATTAGATCATCTAATAATAGTGCTTTTCAAAAACTGAGGGTCTCAGAGGTTAAATGACTTGCCTAAAACCACAATCGTTAGTAGTCAAGTCAGAGTTCAAATTTAGACCTTGGGATTGAAGGTCTTACCTGCTTCTGCTCTGTCACCCTTCTTCCCCAAGTAGTTTGGCTGTAGCTGTCCCTAGAACTAATACAATTCTCATTAGATATTTTCCTCTCCCAGTTGTGAGGAATTAATCTGAGCTACTGGAATTGGCAGGGACAAATTTCTTGCCTTCCAAGATAAAGAAGAATAAGTTGATATTAAATTTCTGGGCCTAAAAGAAATGTAATAATATAATAGTAGTCAAGTTGAAAACAATGTTCCATTTAAATGATTGAATTTCACTAAGCTAGAAAGTTAAGAAATAATTGTTGCCAAGTACCAAATCCTACAACTTCCCTAAGAATCCTATATATTTATATGTATATTTATTGTTCAACTGGAAACAATGTTCTTCATTGATAATGTACAAACTATTCAAGCCATTATCTTAGGTTAATTTTAAAGACACTACATATCATAAGTGGTGCACATCATATTGAAAACCTGGAAAATGATTATTTGCAAAATATTTAAAGACTTAGTGCATTTGTTGTGAATTAGGAAATACTGTACCTATCCCTGAATAAACTGCTTCTGTAAATATATTTTAACTTGTTTGCTTGTTTGTTTACAAGTTGAATAAAGTTACACGTGACACAAACATGTGAAAGAATTATTTTGACAGCTAAATCACCATGTTAAACACTTATAAAATCATATTAATCAAACTTGACTATTCAGGATGCTGTTAATTTCACAAAGGGGAGGTTTAGTTCACTGTCAACAAAGTTGGTTCATTCATGTCTGAATGAAAACATCATTTATGAGAAAGTATTATTATAGAAGATTCTAAGTTCTTTGTTACAGAACATAAACAGGGCTATTTCTTTCTCCATTTTAGAAAATGCAATTATTTCCAGCCTTCCTTTTTGAAGAAGGTTCTTTTATATTGTGTTTATGTTACCAGTAGGGAAGATGCAGACACAGTTACCTTTGGAGTAGAGTGGAAAGGGTAAGAACTGATTCTAAGGGTTTTCTCTAGCCTCAGGGATTCTGAGGCTTTCAGTCTTGGTCCATTCACCTTGTGACTGAATTCAAGAAATTATGAGGAACATACCTGTATCAGATTCAGGATAAATGAGATGCTGGTTAAGGAATAGCCCCTTGCCCCCTGGTTAAGGAATAGCCCCAAGCATTGCCCCTGTTGGTCAGGATTGTTTATTAAGTACAAGCTCTGATGAGAGTGCTACCTGGAGAAGGGGTAAGCCTTGTACACTTCAGGGATTGTGTTAGGTGCCTATCATGCACACCTGTGCATGACTAATGTGCAGACTACATGACTAATTACGTTTGAACGCTAAAGGGGCTCCTGAGCTCTGAGCTGTTGTGATGTTTGAACATGTGCTATGGTGTTTTCTGTCCTCCGTTCTGTCTTATAAGTAAATATATTTTTTGCTCAGTCCAGCCTGTTGTACCTTATCAATGTGATTGTAAATCTGAATCCAGACCATGCGACTAATAAGGCAGAATTGGTATTTCAGGAGCACTGATTTTTTCCCCATGTATTAGAATAATGACCTGAAATTTTCTTACCTTACTGAAAATTCTGTTCATACTATGATTCCATGTGTGCTGTGGAACACCTCTGTAATTTGAAATGGACTAAAAATGAAAGTATGTGGAATCTTATTCAATGTTTTTTTGTCACCAGTGCCCTTGGAAATAATAGTGCCTTTCAACATTTAATGCTTGCAATCAGCAGAAATATTTTTTCAGCTACATGACCGCATCCTACCCTATTCAGTGGATTATTACTCAATGGATTATGAGTGAGGGCAGCGAAGTGCTTTTCTAACAAGTTTTTCCTGTGATTCTTATGAAGAATCTCAAATGCATGAAGTTCCTTATTTTTAATTTTCTAGTTTACTCTTTTTATGTGGAACACCTTAAAGATTTGGGGGAAAAAGAAAAACAATCATGAGATGATCTCCAAGTACATTACTGTTTCCTAAGAGGTATATCAGGATTCCTTAATGTAACATAAAAAATGGCTCTTATATATGTGGGCTCCTTATTTCTCCTTTGATGCTGGGGTGAGAGGTGGTTGCTAACAACCTGATGTGTAAAGATAAGTCATTGTTCAGATAATTGCATGTCCTGGAAATCTTCGTGACTTCAGAAAGAAATACCTAAGCTTCCTGTTTCATGGGAAATATGAAGGGCCATATTACCCTGCGAAATGGATGGGAAAGGGATCCCAATGATATGTTACATTTGCTGTCAAAAGAAGCAGCAGGTAAAATCCTCAGTGTAGCATAAGATACCTGGGCAGGGACCACAGCAAACAAAGCGGTGAGTGTAGAGATACCATCCCTGGAAATCAGTAACAGTGCCCACCCCACTCTACAATTTCGCATCATGACTAAAAGTTTAAATCAGCTATGTTCAATCCAAATATTATTTAAAGCTGAGAGAAAATGTTTTTCTTAGGTTTTATACGTACAATGAGAAAAATAATTCAGAATGACAATGGCTGATGGATTCAGTGAAATGACAGATAATAAATTCACATTCAGTATTTTCGAAGTGAATTATGTGTGGTAGCCCTTGCCTTTCTACTCTATAAGTGTGTCTGTTTGGTCATTTGTGTTCAGAATCTGTTTGCATGTTATCTGTCCATAGGTCTCTAGCTCTCTTTCTGAGCAAGAATGAGATTCAGAGTGGGGAGTGTTGTCGGGAGGCAAAGAACAATTAGTTGCCTGAAGCAAGAAGAAAATATCTAAATTCTTGGTGAAAAATAAAATGTATTCTGTTCCCAACTATAGAAAATAATTATGGGCTGCCTGGGTGGCTCAGTCAGTTAAACATCAACTCAGGTCATGGTCTCACGGTTTGTGGATTGGAGCGCTGCATTAGGCTCTGTGCTCTCAGCTTGGGATCCTCTGTTTCTCTCTCTCTGCCCCTCCCCCTCTCTCAAAAATAAATAATTTTTAAAAAGAAAATAATTATGTTAAAGTAACTCATTTTTGAAAAAAAATAACCTTTTTCTGCATACAATAATGTATTATTTTTTGTAAAATCTATTGAGTTACTAGAAAACCCTACAATTCCCAATTCCCAATTGGGAATCACTGGGGAGAAGGTGAGGGACCACTGCTTACTGTTGTTTGAAAAAACATACACACACACACACACACACACACACACACACACAACTCCATATATATCTAACCCTCCAAGCCCCCCCGTGGAGGTAGGCATTACTGTTCTTTATTTTATAAATGAGAAACCTAGGGTTCAGGTTACCTAGTGACTTGCTTATGGTTGCATAGCTAATTAGTGCTGGAACTGAGTTCAAAACAAAACAAAACAAAACAAAACAAAACAAAACAAAAAACAGGTCTGCGTGCCTCCACACCCATTCTTCAACATTATGATATGCTCATCCTAGAGACAGAAACAGTCTTGTTATTGACAGAGAAATTAAAAAAAAGAAAAACAAGTACCAGGCAGACGCAGAACCATATTATTGTTGGGGCGCCTAGGTCATTCAGCCGGTTAAGCATCCAACTCTTGATTTCAGCTCCGGTCATGATCTCACGGTTAGTGGGTTCAAGCCCGACATTGGGCTCTGTGCTGACAACATGGAGCCTGCTTGGGATTCTCTCTCTGCCTTTCCCTTGCTCATGTGCGCATCTGCCGTCTCTCTCTTTTTTCTCTCAAAATAAATAAATAAACATTAAAAAAAGAACCATATTATCATTTAGGTTCTCAAATGATTTCTTAAAATAAGATCACTTTACCTGAGATAACTTCAATGAGTTTCTCTTTTTTCAGAAACAAAGTACATAAAATAGTTAAGGTGCAAAAGTGGCAAAATATTTTTCCATCAATGCCTTGAAAATTTAAGGCATATGTAAACAATTTCAATGCAATACTGAACATAACGGAAAGAAGTATTTCGGGGTGTAGGAAAGAGGAAAAATCTGAAAACTGCCTTTGGCTATCAAGGAATATTTGACAAAGGAAGTATCATTTCAGATGGGTATTTAAGGAAAGGTAGGAATTTGCTAGTTGTAGGAATTGGGGAGTCACTTCCTTACTTATGCAAGAACAGCGATATGCTCTATTGGTACAATTAAGTATAAAAATTGTGCATAATTTGGAGGACACATTCACTTTTACAAATCATTTAAATGGCCCTACATTTTTAGGGGCTTATGTAACTTTTGAACCATGAAATAGACTGATTAACAGTGTGCAAGAATTAATTTACATCTCTAAAGTGAGGGGGAGGTTATTTTTCATTTATCAGCTTCCTTCATCAAAATGAACCCTGGCCTTCTAGAGACCTCTTCACGGTTTTGTCCTCTCTCCTGCTGATCTATGTTGCCTGATACTGAATTTAAGAAGACTCAAGATAGATTAATTAAATTAGCTGAAGCCCTTTGCAAAACCACATTGGGGGCAATTTAATTTTTCCTGTTTAGCTGGTTGAGGAAAGAAATTCAGGCACAACTCTATAAAATACTGTTTTAATTAGATCCAAAGAGGAATGTAGCCTTGGTTTCTTACTCAAGTTCCCTAATTATGAAAATTAATTTTAAAAGCCATAGTAACTTTGTTTTATGAAAGTGAAAATGATTGTGAAATTATTTTACATTGTCCATAAGAAAAATGTTATGAGTTAAATTTTGTGTTTTTTCATTACTTTTGATCAGTAACAGTGTCAAAGCAAAACCAAGTCATTTTCAGGAACTCCTCCAATTAAAAAAAATCAGAAATAAATTCACATCTCAAAGTGTTACTTTTCAAAGCAGGAAAGGGGAACCACCTTGTGGCTATGTAACCAAATGAATTGCTGAAGAAATGCATGAGGATATTCTTGACAAATACTATAGTCTGGTCTATCTTTTTTCTAACATATATTTGTTCATAATTGAGTAACGCAAATCAATAATAAACAAATGCAGTGCTAGATTTATAAACATCTCCCAAATCTCCTTATATATCTAGGTAAATTGTCTGCTCAGTGAAATAGGTGAATGACTTCTGTACTTCGGCAACTTGTACTTTCTTATTCCAGCAAATAACATAAATGTAGATCCATATGCCTGATAAGTTGCAAAACTAACCAGTTTTATGGTTTCTACATGTAAAATTGACTTAACCTTATAATCATGATGAATTTAGAATATCTTCACCATATCAGTGCCTTGGGATAGAACCAAAATATTGGCTTTAATACATCTACATGTACTATAGCCAGCTTAATTATTCGAACAAAGTCAGTTACTCTTGCCATTGATTGAAACATCAAATATGCCCAATCAGCATATTATAAAAATAAAAATGGCACATTCAAATAGATACAACTTTCAGGATTATTTGGTCTAGGGATATAAAAAAATGTCATTTGAACTTAGAGATTTCCTTGAATTTGTAGATTGCTTTGCGGTAATATGGACATTCGGCAATATTATCCCATGAGCATGGGACATCTTTCCATTTATTTGTGTTTTTTTTTTTTCAATTTTTTTCAATAGTGTATTAGATCTTTTACCTCCTTTGGTTAAATTTATCCTTAGGCATTTTATTCTTTTTGATGATATTGTAAATGGGATTTTCTTCTTAATTTGTCTTTCTGATGTTCTTAGTGTGTAAAATCATAACTTACTTGTGTTTATTGATTTCGTATCCTACAACTTTACTTAGTTCATTTATTAGACCTAAGAATTTCTTTGGTGGAATATATAGAGTTTTTGATATGTAGATTATGTCCTCTGCAAATAGGGAATTTTACTTCTCTTCTTCCAATTTGGATGACTCTTATTTCTTTTTCTTGACTAATTGCTCTGGCCAAGACTTCCAGTACCAAGCAGAAGACAATGGGCATCTTTGTCTTGTTTTGGATCTCAGAGAAAAAATTTTCAGTTTTTTACCAGTCTGTGATGTTTGCTATGGGTTTGTCATATGTGGCCTTTGTAATGTTGAGGTGTATTTTCTCTAGGCCCACTTTGTTGAGTGTTTTTATCATAAATGGCTGTTAAATTTTGTCAAATTTTTTTTGTGCATTTACTGAGATTATATGATTTTTATCCTTCATTTTGTTAGTGTGGTGCAACATATTGATTGGTTTGGGATGTTAAACCATCCTTGCATCCCTGAAATAAATCACACCTGGTCATGATGTATGATCCTTTTAATGTATTAAATTTGGTTTGCTAATATTTTGCTGAGGACTTTTGCATCTATGTTTATCAGCCATATTAGCCTAAAAATTTCTTTTCTAGAGTCATTTTTATCTGGTTTTGATATCAAGATAATGTTGGACTCATAAAATGAGTTTGGAAGGTTTCCTCCCTCACTTTGAGAAGGATTGGTATTAATTCTGTGAGTGTTCGGTAGAATTCACCAGTGAAGCCAGTTTGTTCTGGATTTTTGTTTATTGAGAGCCTTTTGATTACTGATTCAATCTCTACACTAATAATCCATCTATTCAGGTTTTCTCTTTCTTCATAATTTAGTTTTGGAAGATTGCATGTGTCTAAGAAATTATCAATTTCTTCTATGTTGTTCATTTTGCTAGTATATAATTGTTCCTGTTATTTTTTTAAATTTTTTTTAATGTTTATTTATTTTTGAGACACAGAGAGACAGAGCATGAATGGGGGAGGGTCAGAGAGAGAGGGAGACACAGAATCCGAAGCAGGCTCCAGGCTCTGAGCTGTCAGCACAGAGCCCAACACGGGGCTCAAACTCACGGACCGTGAGATCATGACCTGAGCCGAAGTCGGACGCTTAACCGACTGAGCCACCCAGCCGCCCCTGTTATTTTCTTATAATCTTTTGTATTTCTATGGTATCAGTTGTTATTTATCTTTAATTTCTGATTTTATTTGAGTCTTCTCTCTGTCTTATTTATTATTACTATTTATTAAAAAATTTTTTTTTGGTGAGCCTAATTAAATGTTTGCCAAGTTTGTTTACCCTTTCAAAGAGACAGTTCTTAGTTTCATTGGTCTTTTCTATTTTTTTTTTATTTTAGCCTCTATTTCACTTCTTTATGCTTTGATCTTTATTATTTCCTTTCTTCTGCTTTGTTAATCTTTTCCTATTAAGTATAAAGTTAGGATATTTATTTGAGATTTTTCTTGTGTGTTGAAGTAGATCTGTATCAGAGAATTCATTTTCAATTCATTAGATGCTAAACTTCATTAGTGAATGAAGAAATTGGAAGTGTCATATTAAAATAGAGATAGATGGTTAGATACATAAAAGCACTGAGCTGACCTTTATGATTATTAAGTATTATTTTGATGTTTATATTTGTCTCATTGTTGTGGAGTGAAACATCACCTCATGAACATTGTCTGAGGAGAGATCAGTAGTGCACCATAATGACAAAAATTTAAATTTCTATCTTATTTATATTTTTTAAAAGGAGCAATGACTACAAACATTTCTTAAAACTGGTTTTCTTAATCTTTCACTGTTCACATCTATAAAGTCTCTAGGACTGAATTTATTATTTTAACTTTGTGGATTAAATTACCTTGACATGTCTCCAGTTTTCCATCTTGTGTTTGAAACAGCTTGCTATCAGATTATCTCCTTACCACCTATAGCTCAAGAGGCATTATCTTCATGAGGAGAGTTGACCTCAGTAAAAGTTGGGGAACTTAATTCAGGCAAGATGAGAATTAAGCTTTATAATTATGCATTAAATTCTAATATTTCCCACATAAAATAACTTTCCCAGTATTCGTAATTATGATATTCTTATTGTATTGGCTATATTACAAGAGACTATCTGATATTGAACTCCATGAAAGCAATCATAGCAGTTGCTTTCCTGAAGTGTTTATATAGGTTAAAAATGATTTTTTTCTCATACAATAGAGTTGTGAAAAGCTCAGGCCAATTGCACTTTAGGTAATTTTCTCCTTGCCAAATAATTTTCTACTCATCTCAAAAAGTTAAAGTTACCAGTTGTTTATACACACACACACACACACACACACACACACACACGCACACACACTTTGCATAAGCCAAAAAGAATTAGGTAATTAACTAATAGTTTCTTAATAAATAAAAATGTTATAAATAAGCCTGGGAAAATAATTAAAATCAGAACCAACACAGAACTTTTTTCTCATTCTAAGAAATCCCCCCTGAAAAGTAGGCGTGTTCATTTATGGAAAGACATGTTGATATTATAACTACAGACAGTATTTTAAATAATAGTTTTTAGGTGTTTTGCCAGAAAATGACAATAATGCCATTGATCTAGTGGAAAGTATTTCACCTCATTTTCATAAATTCTTATTCATTTACTTGTTTAATGTAGTAATAATCTAATGATATAAATATATCCAAATATAAATAATTTTTTACA
Source organism: Felis catus (assembly GCF_018350175.1). NCBI lineage: Eukaryota > Metazoa > Chordata > Mammalia > Carnivora > Felidae > Felis > Felis catus. The sequence continues at coordinate 82,059,672 of NC_058379.1, forward strand.
TTTACCTTTATAAAAGGATGAATATTTGGAAGCTTTTCATTTTGGAACTGGAATTTTGTGAATTAAGTTTACAAGAGGTAGAATCTTATTTTTTTCTGATTTATAATTGCATATAAGATAAATACATAAATTTGAAACAATAACAGAATTATTATAGAGGCCTGGAACTTTTAGAATATCCTTAAGTGTAAGCTTATACCAACAATGCCTTAATGCCACTACTGTGTTTGAGGGCATTTGTGTTGCTTTAAAACCATTTATTTAATTTAATTTCACAAATACCTAAGGAAGTATGTATGATTTTACCTATTTTCCTTAAGTGGGTAAGATAGCAAATAGTCAGTGTGAACTGTTATATGCTCAACATTTATAATGAATTGATTTAAGATCATTTTGGACTTTGAGAAATGAAAAAAAATAGCTACACTCTAATATATTACTTAACCACGTAAGTAGCATGCATTTTCAGTGCTAAAAATAAGGCCATGAAACATCAACACTAGTATATTATTTATGCTTAAGTATTAATTGCTTGGGGATATAAAATGTCATTATTTATTTTTATACTAGCTAACTGAAGTGGAAAATGGAGATAATTCCCACAAGCAGAATTCACATTTGCTTCAATTATATGGATACTTCAGATGAAAATAATTAAATAAATTTTATGTTATAATTACTACACCCTTCAACTTTATATCTTGATACAACTTTCATATCCATTTCCACGGTTAGGGACATTTTGTTTGTTTATTTTTCTTAGCACAGTATGTTGCATTTTATGAAGATATATGTTCTAAAATTAAGTCTGGAAATCTTAGTTATCAAAGGCACTGTAAGAAATGGGATAATAGTATCAAAGTTATTAGGAGAAGGTATAAACCATTGGTGACATATACAAATAAGCATCTTAAAGATAGTCTTTTAAAAATGGACTCTTTCAAAGGTCATTGTTTAATGTATCTCATGCAACCAGATGGAATTTTGGAAGTAAACATCAACAGTTACTTGGCAGAACATGTGGTTTAAAGATTTCTTACACGAGGCAACAATGTTGCACAGCTTTACAAGGGCATAAATATAATTTAACACACAGTGATATAAACCTTAACTTGATTTGTGACTGCTGACAGTATCTAAACAGAAGAAATAAAGGCAACAAGGTTTCCCTAGTGGTTGGAATGCTTAATGTTAATAATACCTGGTACATGTATTTTTTTTACCCGTATCATAGAGGTTTTCCTCCATTATTTCCAATATTCTCTGCATCACAATTCAAGGGCATTAATATTTGAGGCATATTTTTGCTAATCCTCTTTTTCCATGGTTGTGGCAGTATTGGGGATAAAGAATATATTTTCTCCCAAGTCATGGCAGACTAGTTTATGTTGATGTCCAAGTGTTCTTATATAAAATAATATAAATGGATTAGCATTGCTGTTTTTGTCTTATTTAGAACTTTAAAAATTGAGAGACTGTTTAACAACAAAATTGCCATAAATAACTGAATATATATATTTGACTATTAAGTATTCATTCAATAAGTATGTCTCAATTAATGGACCGCAGTGCACAATAAATGTTAGTATATCAATTAGGTCACCGAAGAGAATTGCATTATTAACATTCATTAACTTTGTAACAGATAACTTAATTGTACAAATAACCCAAAGCTATGTAATTAGGATGTGATTATATTCCCATTTCTTTATGACAAAATGAACTTAGAGTTCAAGCAACTGATGCAAGTAAAAAGGAGAATGTAAAATGAGGTTATAAATCAACTATTAAACACTTATCCTCCTTTGCTACTGACTAAGTATAAAGGGATGCTTTAATTCTCAGTGTTTTATAACAATTTCCCAGTAAATGACTTTGTGGAATTGAGCCCAATAATAGTCCCTCTTTTCTCATTACGGTCAAAATGTTCTTTCTTTTTTCATTATTTGGAAACGTTGGGACTGTTTCCCTGCTGCTGCAGTTGTGTTTCTATTCGGAAGCTAAAATAAATAAAATTTAAGCATGAGTATGGATTACCTCCTTTTTTTCAACCTTCATTGTAAATCTTCATTTCCTGGGGGAGAGAGAAGTAATCATTTCTGAAGGACTAATTAGTCTTAATTCTTTCCTTGGACAAAGAGATGTTAAAGATGCCAGCATCTGATAAGGGCTGATGAAAGCTTAACCCCCGTTTCAGGAAAAGTACTGGTGCTCACCTGGTGCCCATACGCCTGTGCTTCGACATTCTGGGAAGGGACATCTGTATCCACAAAGCCAGTGTAGTGGAAACAACAACAATTTGTTCTCTCTCTCTCTCTGTCTCTCTCCCTCTGTCTGTGTCGAGTGTGGCAAGGAATTTTTTCACTCCATAATATGCAGAACTTAGCATTTTGTATACTTCAATTTGAATGAAGAACCAGTTTGGCAAATCAATTGAAGTAAGATAGATATATCGTAACCCAGAATTACTGAAAATAATACAATAAGAAGTCATGAGTTAAACTTCCTGACTCCTAAATCAGGGAGTGCTAAATTGATGGTACAATCTAATTCCTAACAGATCAGTGTGTGTGTGTGTGTGTGTGTGTGTGCGCGCTCGTGCGTGTGTGGTTTCCTCCATCACTGGTCTTTTGTAGTCCACAAGTTTGCTAAGCATATGTGAACTTACCTCTTTTTCGAATACCTATTTGAGTATGTTTTAAATTTTAGATGTATGTGGAGAGTCAGTGTGCCTTTTATGCCTGCCTTCCACCAAAACCCCCCAGGTCTGCCTCACTAAGAAGAGGTGATATGCACCCAGATCTTCAATATGTCTGACCCCAGGCAACCATTCTTCATTTCTCTTTCTCTTTGAACATATTTTGCTGTGTGCGTTTGTTTCATTAATGTCATGCTTACTCACTTTTAACAAAGAGGTGGATGTTTGGAACGGCTCTCAAGAGATATGTGTTTTAACCCTCCCTAGTAGCTCCAGAGGCAGAAATTCCAAAGGTTTGACGATGTAATTTTACCCCTAATGTCAAGGTGAACGGTTATTTAGAGTATTTTACTGTGGTAACAGATCTATTTTATTTAATTTTTTTTTAGTTTTTAACATTTTAAGTGAAAAATAATATATATATCTACATATCTATATCTATAGGTATATAGATATATAGATATATAGATATATAGATATATCTTTATCTATAGATATAGATATATATATACACAGAGAAGCACAGATGCTATAAAACATCTTTAAATTAAATTTTTGAAAATGGAACACACTAGTTTAATCAGACATAAATCAAGGATTGAAACATCAACATCTCACAAGTCCTTCCCATTTGCTACTGACTCAAGAATAGTCATGATTTGGACTTCTAACAGTATAGATTTTTTTTGCCCTTTTTTTTTCTTTTTATATGAATCATACCTTATTTTGTCAGTGGCTTCTTTTTATTCCATACTATATGCAGCTCATCTAAATTTTTGCATGTGGTTGTAATCTTTCATTCTTTTTGTTAAATAGTATGTCATTATGTGAATAAGCCATCATTTATAGCTACTATATTACTGATGAACATCTGGGTTACAGCCAGGGTCCAGGTATTGTGAATAGTACATTTTTTAAATTAGTGTATACATTTCTCTTGGGCCCATGCCCAGGAGTAGAATTATGTCGCATTCTGTTTAGATATTTAGTTGTTTTTATAGAAATTATTTCACAGTATACAAAAAACGTGTGAGTAGTGTATGGAAATTCTTGCTAACTCTACATGTATGCCAAATACTTGGTATTTTCTGTCATTCTCATTTTAGCCATTCTAGTGTCCGGAGTGGTATGGCATTGTGGCTTTAATTTGGATTTCCCTTACAAGAAGTGAAGTTGAGCACATTTTCATGTCAGTGTTTCCCCAAATTTGAATAAATCAGTTCACCAAGTCAATGTGGAGGGCTTGTCCTGGCTACTTGATTTTGGAAAACGTATTTCTAAAGGTTTTTTGAAGCATTCAAAAGCTATTAAAATCCTAACCTGTTCAGTGGATTGCATCCATGTCTAAAGATTTTGGCAGGGTTTAGTCTATGCAGACATTTTATCTTTTTAGATAAAAGATTTACTATTAAAGCAATTCTTTGTTGCATTTTAGCCCTTTCAGGTAACATGAGCACATCAATGATAAGCATGGTCCACAGGTCCTACAGGTTACCTTTTGTGGGCCCAGGAGGGCTCTGTGACTGGGCAAACAGGTACTCTGATGGATGGTCACATGAAATCTCCCATGGTATCTGAAAACTTATAGAAAAACGTATGGTGATACTGCTAGGGGCCTTAGAAAAAACAAATAAAAGCATTGCAGATTGAAGACAACACTTCAAAAGTTTCTTTCAGTAAAGAGAGTAACCAGTATTTCAATGTGAAGTATTACTTGACTCATTCTTTATTATGTCTAGTACTTTTCAATAAATAGAGTAACAGCATTACCCCAAGATCTATTGAATGTGGAATCAAAATGATAAAAGGCTATCAAATCTCTATTCGTTGATAATAAAAGTATAATGTGTCTTTTAAGTGGATGTTTTTTGTACTTGAATGGCAATTAAGGACTACCACTTGGCAGGTAAAAGGCAGTGGGTCTGTTTATTTTCATGGGGGTGCATAACTATTGCTTTCTGTTCTAAATTCCATAATGTTTGAATGTTTACAGAGAATGAAACATGTAAATACAAGACATGCTTTTTATTTTATTTACTAGAATTTATTTAAGTAAAATCTTAAGTTATTTGAAAGCTTCAGAATGGAGAAGTGGCTTGGGGAGTCCATTAATTTCATAGTGATGTATTTGTTTCATCTGGGGTTTTTCTACTTCTAGTTTGTGTTTGTTGAGAACAACAACCCACCAGCTTTTCATTATACCAAGTCCTTGGACAAGGGAAACCACTGTATTTTTTCTTCTTCTATTTCTTATTTTTCAAACTACTTTATCCTACTTTCATGGTAAATAGAGACCAATTGTAGGTGATACAAAGTCTTTTACAGGTATTTTTTAAAATACCCTGTTCATTGTATTTCCATGTTATTATCCTGTTTTAGTTAATTTTTTGAAAACACAATTTAATGTTTATTTAATTTTGAGAGAGAGAGAGCATGAGTGCGAGAGGGGCAGAGAGAGAGAGAGACACAGAATCGGAAGCAGGCTCCAGACTCCGAGCTGTCAGCACAGAGCCCGACCCAGGGCTTGATCCCAGGAACTTCGAGATCATGACCTGATCTAAATGCTTCTAAATGGTTACACTGTGGTTTTGTTGATTTAGTTAGAACCATTGAGTTGGAGAGATGTGTCATAAGTATATTAATCCTACTTTAACACACACCTTGTGGTTTTTTTATTAGAAGTAGTTTGGGGATGCTGGACTTTGTGGGGCATGCTCTTAAAAGGTATAAAAAGATCACTAACGTGATTCCCCATTGGGGAAGCTCATTAAGTCTAGAGTACTTTGGTTTTGCCTTCTGCTCCTCAATCTGAGTTTTGCCAGTTCTGCCAGAAGAATGACTTCTCTGGGAGCATTTCTTTCATTCAGGTTTGTTTGTTTGTTTGTTTCTTTCTTTCTTTCAGGAATATTCATTAGTAGAAAGATTCTTTTTAACTTACTTTCATTACTCAGAACCACCTGTCATTAAGGATAAGGGTGGAGAAAAACAGCACATTCTCCTTGTCACCCCATCCCTCACTTGCTTACAAATAATTGAAACTCTTGATATACACCAAAAACTGGCTTTTGTGAAATTATCATGTTGTGAAATTTTTGTGAAATTATCATGTAAGTCAGCAACATGGCTTTGGCTTGTAGAAAAAAAACTCTGAACACATGTTAGTGAACCCAGAAAAATTCAAGACTTACCTTGTTTTCTCAGCCTACTTCAGGAGAATCTTCTCTAGAGTCTGATCCAATCTCATCGATAATGATTCCTTCTCAATGTTGAGCTTCAACCAAATAAACTCTCCCACCATCTCTGGAATATCCTGTTTTTGTGCCCCCAAATGTTTGCTCCAATCTGAGTTTGGCTTCAGTATCTTTCCCTCACCATCTCTATCTAAAATCTACGTCTCTTTCAACTTTAGACCAACTGACAAGTCTTCCCAGCTTCAAGGGCTATCCTGTTTTAATTCCTTCAGCCCATTTCCTCCCACCACATCATACTTTATATGTTCTCTTAGAAGATTTGATTATAAATTGTGACCACATGCACAGTCCTTCTATAAACTCCAACACTTAGCAGAGCTTCTAGCACGTAGTGAACTTCAATAAATATGACAGCACATTGTTTCTTAAGACGTTTTTTTTTCTACATTATGACATCTCTGAAATGTGGATCATTACTTTGCGATCAATGGCATCTTGGAATCACAGTAGCTAAGAGATAGGTGCAAGCCAGTTGTCTTTGCTTGTGCATGCGAGAGTTTGTCCAAACCTGGTGGTATTTTATCACTTTAATACAGTTGTGTGCATTCTTGTCACTTTATGTGTTGATTTTATTGCCATTTAAATCACCCAAAGATTACAAAATATTTTAGCACTGAAACAAAAATTTATTGTGCTCCTAGAAAGGGAAAGAAAGAGAGCAATGGGGCATCACATCGATAGTAATGACATGAATAGTCTTCACGGGGAAGATGACAGCTGTCCCATATTGTTTTGCAAAGCCACGTCCAAATGGGTGTATGGCAACCAAGAAAGGAAAATACCCACAGCAGATAATGTTTAACTGTCAGTATTCATGTGGAAGGACTGCCAGTCCCATGACATGGAGTGCACTCTGATGCAGTTAAAAGTTGCAAAATTTCTTTGGAATAGAAAGAAAAATCAGTGTAACGAAAGGAGTGTGTAACTGATCCATGTGTTACACAAGATTATTGTTAACTTATGCCAGATTTGAATTCACGAGGTTTTAATTTATTAATGATTCATGAGGTAATGACATACCTTATAATTGATGGCTTATTAAAGTCACACTTGAAGTTTATTCTGAAAGATTGAGGAGATGAAGGGGTAAGTGATAAAATCTATTTTTGGTACTGTAATTCTGAAATAACATATATGATACCCTCACAAAGAAAACATACTGTCCTTTAGTGTTTTCAGTGACACACACATACACACTTACACATACTCACATATATGTGCATACATGTATATGAAATACAGGTGTGGATGTATTTTGTCTCTCCTTGATTATACTTTTGCTCTACAATATGAAATACAGATGAGCAATTTTTCTTTTTAATGTGAACATTTAGAGATCAGATGTTCCTCCATGAAATATGTCTATTCTCATAGTTGCCTCATGCATAGAAAACATAATTACTTCCCAAATTCCCCCAATTCAAGGTGTTGTCCAATTAACTGGTCAGACAAAACACTGCTGGTAATGCTCACAATCGCAAATAAATGCTCTGTATGAAGAGGTAAATGACATAAAATGAAAGTTCCAAGCACATTTATTTGACATATTTACAGTAAAATATATTTGTTGAGGGGTGTGTCTGTGTTTAAATGGGCCACTTCAACAGTTGAAACAGATGCAGTTTTACTCTAAGCCTGCAGCCCCACTGAGAGTTTCTTGATTGTATTTCATTTTGCTTGTATTTTAGAGATTTAACATTCCCGGGTTTCTTTCCCCCATTGAGTGCTAATATTTATCTCTTTTCCCTCTGAATTTAGTATTATCTCCAGGTATGTGGGGAAGCGATGACTCACGTATCAGTTTATAGTTCCAACCCAGACCAAAATTCTTTGAAGATTATCGTCCTTAAGATAACCTCTTGACAGTTCACTAAAATTTAGCTTAGTGAATGAGATAAATAACACACTACAATGTGAGTAGTTACAGAAGACTTATAGAGCTTAATATCTGAGCATTTGAAATGAGGAGAAATTTCAGGTAGGAGGGAGAGAAAGGAGAGAAGAGAAATCTCCAGTTCATTTGGTGGGTGCCTTAAAGACATTTAAGAACAGAGGCATCTAATAAAGTGTTGATGTGCTTCTATAGAGCACCCCCCCTCCCCACCAAGTACTCTTCCCCTTCCCATTTAAATCACACTTCATCTCTGCTGCCTCAATGATGCTCAGTAAATACAGTAGCAGAGAATTCTCTTGAAAGAAAACCGAAGGACTGTATATGTGTCTGGAAATGGAGAGATGGTCTAAGATGAGGGACTTTACATGCAAGAAAACAGACAATCCATAAACTAACCTGATTCTGTAGAAAAAGAGCTCCAGAAGTCATGATGAGAATGTTAAGTCCGTCTGCAGAAATCTTAGGGTAGGAATTGAAACTGTTACTTGGTGTAGAATTCCAGCGGTTCAAGACGATGACGCCAATAGATTGGGGACAAGCTTATTCACATCTTAAAGACAAAGAAACTTCCAATGCTATCTTGGTTATAGTTGCATGAAAAGAACAGGAAATCTGGCTGAACTGGCCTAGCTAAACCCCTATTTGTCCTTGCCTCTATGCCAGTTACCTTCGAAGAATGCTCCTGTAGAGATCCTATAGGCCAGTTACACAAGATGACCACAATTCTGATGACTTCTCTTGATGGCTTGCAGTACAAGATTAATATTTGGATTATGATCAGTAATTGAAGACAGAATTAAAATTATACTTCTTTCTCTATTTCTGAAAATCTTGACTGAATATCTGTCTTGCTTTTAACTGATTTGGGTGGTGCCTAAGTATGCAGTTTTCACATTAATGATTAGATACACGTCAAAGCCAAACCCTCCCTGTTTTTAATCATAAATTCTCCTCTCACTTTTCAATCCTGTCACTCTCTGCTTTGCTGAAAACTTCAAATATTTAAGGAATAAACTTTTAATTTTATGTCATAAATTTTCTATGATTTTGATTTTTAAGTATAGGGAAGAGAAACAACCTCTATTTGGTCCTAATTAAACATGTGTCAGTGTAAAGGCATTTTTAGGGTGCAGTGAAAAACATCCAATGAGATTGACATGTTAAAATGAATGGGTTCTCTCCGTGGAAGCAATTTATTCAGAATATCTTAATTGATTTAAGATTGACTGACAGGATGGAGAAGCATCTACTTGCTGGTGACTCTGAGGTTAATTTTAGCGTCCCATTATTCATGTAATCTCTTGCCATCACCATGTAATTTTGCCATAACTCTTGTGTTTGACTTCATATATGAAATTAGTGTCTTTGTTGGTCATGAAGCACAGATGGTAAATTTTCCATTGTCCCCATAGTCCTTTGACTAATTTAGACTTAGTATGCAGTAACTTATTTTCTAGTTTTTGAAAAATTGAATTAATTGAGCAGTTGGCCTTTTTCAGAATTCAGTGCTATTTTAAGTAACCTCTTTCCGATTTTAATACCACATTCTTATTAAAAATTAAAGATGACCACTATTCATAGGAAACTATTAATATTATTTGGAATGAAATATAATGTCATAAGATTTCATTAAGGAGCCAATTTACATATTCAGGTTTCTTTTAAATACTACACAGTCAGACTCAAATGTGTTTGCATAGTTCTTTTTTCCCAAGGTAATGTCTGACTCCTGCCAAATGGCCATGAGTTAGTGTTTACTATATACATACATGCTGGATTGTGGCTTCCTCTGCAGTCATCCCTGTAAGCATGTTGGGGTTCTGTATTCTTTCCTTTTTTCCGCTGTATGCAGGTTGGGATAATTATGGTTTGACTAAAGGGAAAATCACAAGAGAACTAAGAATACACTGACTGCACCATGGAAATGGGCAATGTGTTGGCGCCTTCTATCAGACCAAACTTCAAAGTGTATAAAATGTTCCCCCCCCCCTTTGGAAGACATACAGGTAATTACCTAAATTAGCAGCAGTTGTAATATTTTAACAGCTCTGATGTATTTTCTTCATGATAACTTATCAGCATGTTGTTGCAATTTAAGTTAAAAAAGAAATAGTCCTGAAACTCATGATTGGAAAGAGATATTATTAAGAATATATTAAAATGGGGGTGTAATTATATGCAGGTAATGTTATTGTGATGTGAATATGAGTAGAAAAATAAGTCGGGAAACTCAATACACAGTTTACAAAGAGAACACTAAGGGGCACCTGGGAGGTTCGAGTCGGTTGAGCATCTGACTCTTGATTTTGGCTCAGGTCGTGATCTCGTGGTTCCTGAGTTTGAGCCCCACGTCCAGCTCTGTGCTGACAGTGCAGAGCCTACTTGGGATTCTCTCTCTGTGTCTGTCTGTCTCTCTCTCTCTCTCTCTCTCTCTCTCTGTCTCTCCCCTGCTTGTACTTCTCTCCCTGTCTAAATAAATAAATTTAAAGAAAAAATTAAAAATATGAAAAGAGAAGTCTATGTTAACTGGTTGATTTACAAGGTGATAATGAACATGTCTGCATGGATACAGTGAGAGAAGAAAAGAAGATATAAAAACATAATATACCTTGAAGTAGTACATTTCATGTCCCTGTGGGAATGTGAAAACTTGTCATCATTTTTAATACAATTTAACAGAGAAGTTTTGTTTTAAATTCTCTTTAGCTTGCTTCCCTTAAATATTTCATTGGACACAGATAGCATATACACAAAATATAAGATAATAAAACCAATAGTATTAAAATCATTATACTCTCATTTGTAATGTATTTTCAGTTTGCAGATTGGATGTACAGAACCCACATACACATCAAAACAATTTTTTTGATGTTTATTTATTTTGAGAGACAGAGTACAAGCAGGGCAGGGGCAGAGAAAGCGGGAGACATAGAATCCGAAGCAGGCTCCAGGCTCTGAGCTGTCGACACAGAGCCCCTTGCGGGGCTCAAACACAGAAACCAAGAGATCATGACCTGAGCTGAAGTTGGACGCTTAACCAACTGACCACCGTGGTGGTCCCTAGAATCCATGTATATAAAATTGTTGGTCCCTGGCATAACATGTAAAAAATATTTACAGTTTTATTTGCACATAGTAAGACTCTTCTAGAATAGGTTAATTTAACCCTTTCAATTGATTTTTAACTATATGACTATCCCTCTAATAACATATGAATAGATTAATTAATTCTTTTTAAGAAATTTGAGATATTTCAGTGTGCTTATTTCAATTTGGAAAATTTTAAATGTATAGCACTTTTACTTATTAATAAATCAATCTGATCAGTTTAATATTTCTTAACTAGCAGTATATATTTTAATGAAATAAATTATCCTTAAGATTTAGATTATATACAGAAAGATAAATTAGCAAATAGACATTTTCAGTCATATATATTAACAGAGAACTTTTCTATTGTTAGGAAAGACAAAATAAAAATGTTCTCATAAATTCAAACATATTAAAATGAGATTAACCAACGGAATGGGAAAAGATATTTGCAAATGACATATCTGACAAAGGGCTAGTATCCAAAATCTATAAAGAGCTCACCAAACTCCACACCCGAAAAACAAATAACCCAGTGAAGAAATGGGCAGAAAACATGAATAGACACTTTTCTAGAGAAGACATCCGGATGGCCAACAGGCACATGAAAAGATGCTCAACGTCGCTCCTCATCAGGGAAATACAAATCAAAACCACACTCAGATATCACCTCACGCCAGTCAGAGTGGCCAAAATGAACAAATCAGGAGACTATAGATGCTGGAGAGGATGTGGAGAAACGGGAACCCTCGTGCACTGTTGGTGGGAATGCAAATTGGTGCAGCCACTCTGGAAAACAGTGTGGAGGTTCCTCAAAAAATTAAAAATAGATCTACCCTATGACCCAGCAATAGCACTGCTAGGAATTTATCCAAGGGATACAGGAGTACTGATGCATAGGGCCACTTGTACCCCAATGTTCATAGCAGCACTCTCAACAATAGCTAAAGTATGGAAAGAGCCTAAATGTCCATCCACTGATGAATGGATAAAGAAATTGTGGTTTATATACACAATGAAGTACTATGTGGCAATGAGAAAGAATGAAATCTGGCCATTTGTAGCAACATGGATGGAACTGGAGAGTGTTATGCTAAGTGAAATAAGCCATACAGAGAAAGACAGATACCATATGGTTTCACTCTTATGTGGACCCTGAGAAACTTAACAGAAACCCATGGGGGAGGGGAAGGAAAAAAAAAAAAGAGGTTTGAGTGGAAGAGAGCCAAAGCATAAGAGACTCTTAAAAACTGATAACAAACTGAGGGTTGATGGGGGGTGGGAGGGAGGGGAGGGTGGGTGATGGGTATTGAGGAGGGCACCTTTTGGGATGAGCACTGGGTGTTGTATGGAAACCAATTTGACAATAAACTTCATATATTGAAAAAAAAATAAAATGAGATCAAATTTTGTTTCTATAACCCCGTCAGCATTGCTATCACATAGACTTTAGCATTTTTTTTAACGAGGTGAAATACCTATAAAATTTAACATTCTAATGCAAACAATTCAGTGACATTTAGTACGCTCACAATATTGTGCAACTATCACCTCTCTCTGATTACAAAACATTTCATCTTTCCAAAAGAAAACGTTACACCCATTAAGTAATTGTTCCCATTCCTCCCTCCTCCCAGCCTCTGGCAAATACCAGTCTGCCTTCTGTCTGTGTGGATTTACCAACTCTGAGTGTTTCATGGACAGTTCAGTTCTGCGTAAAATTAACATAGAATTACTATATGACCCCTGATTCCATTCCTAGGTATACTCTATAAACAGATACTTAAGCCAGCACTTAAACATGGTCATAGAAGTGCTATTCACAATAACTAAGAGATGAGAACAAGCTAAGTGTTCATCAAAGAATGAGTGCATAAACCAGCTGTGGGATGTCCGTCCAATGGGATATTGATACATGCAACAATGTGGATGGTTCTTGAAGACATGCCAAGTGGAAAGAAGCTAGCCACAAAAGGTCACATCCTGTGTGTGTGTGTGTGTACGTATATATGTGTGTGTATATATGTATACACACACACACACACTTAAAGAACACTTAACATGAGATCTAACCTCTTAACAGATATTTTAGTGTACATAATACAGTACTGTTACCTATAGGCACAATGTTGTACTGCATAGTTCTAGAACTTAATCATATTGCATAACTGAAAGCTTAAACTATGATACCTATTGAAGTCAAAATCAGGTTTATGTGAATATCCACTAATTTTAATCATCCATGAGGTTATAGTCTAACAAAAATAAAAACTGAAAAGGAAATGTCAAGACTGTGTCAACTGCCTTCAGAATTAAAAATCAATTCTTATGATGAAACATAAATTTCATTCCAAGGAAAGAGAATAAGCAATGAATTTTTTTAACACTGTATTTAATTAAATATTATATTATCAACATCGTAGGTTTTAAGAAATGTTTTTTAGACCCTGCTATGTATGCACTACTGATATATCATAGAATTAAAATAAAAATCTATATTTCAGGGGCTCCTGGGTGGCTTAGTGGGTTAAACATCTAACTCTTGATTTCAGCTCAGGTCATGACCTTGGGGCAAGGGATTGAGCTCTGCTCAGGTTTCCTGCTGAGCATGGAGACAGCTTGAGATTCTCTCTGTCTCTCTCTGTCTGTCTGTCTCTCTTTCCTCCTCCCCCCCACCCCCACCATTCATTACATAGGGAGAAAAAGGTAAAGGGAAGATTCTCAGGAAAACATAAAATGAAGGTATGTCAAAAATGTTATTCCACTCATTAGTTAATAAGGAAACCACTAAGATAGATGTTAAAATCAGTTCAAAATGCATTTGAGAAGCTGAATATTTATAGGCAATTATTAAATAAATGTTAACTTCACTGAGTTAGATACAACACTGGTTAATGTTCTTCAGAGTTGTAATAGTAAACTTTGGGATCATTTTTGGGGAAAAAGTATTTGCAATTTCACTAGACAGAATCTGTAAATTTATATCTCTCTTTACAGAATTATAAAATAGCCCAGTCAATAGCAAGAAATGCAGCCCAAAACAGCATCTAAAAGACCTCCAATAACGTCTTTTGTCTGTTTGCAAGTTTCTGATAACTTTTCTACAAACAGATTTTTTTGTCTTTTTAATACTTATGTTGTAAAATGCTTGAACTCATAACTTGAAGTATTTGCTATAAACAACAAAAAATAATTTTGAATAGACTCAACATAATTCTCAACAGTTGTTTTATTTTATAAAATTTTGTCTTGCTCATTTCTCAGAAAACAATATGCCTTTTGGGCATAAAACAAGAAAAATGTGTTTTATAGTACTGATCAAGAATCCTAAAATATAATGCACATTGATAGGACGTGTGTAAATAATGCCTTGTTTATTTGTATTTAGATGAAAAAAATTTTTGCTATGCTTTATTTTATTACATAAATTGGTTAATTGCATTTCTTTTGCTTTCTGCTAATTACCTAAATATTAATAATTAGCTTATTTTTCTATTCGATATGTGGGTTAGCTACATTTTTCCCATATTAATGTAATATGGCCTATATTCTGTTGAAACTCACTTAATATAAATGTGTATGCTTTCTTTGTCTAGAAGTCATCTGTGTACATTTAAAAAAATAGTTATATGGTAAATTACTTTTTATCCTCAAATGAAATCCATTTTTACAGTATGTGAAATTTTATTCTTCCAATTTCCATATGCTTTGTTACTTCAAAAAATACAATTATACAGGGATGGAGGGGAAGATTTAAATAAATGTGTGTATTAATGTTAATTAAATCAAAGTCTTGACCTCGCATTATCTCTGCATACTTAACTGAAGTTGCACGATATGTTCATTGACTTAAAAAAATATTTATGTAATGTGAACTATGTGCCCGGCCTCATTATAGGCGAAGATGTGGCAGTGAACCTAAGATACCAAAACTCTTTAGAGTCTACATTCCTGAGTGTGTAGACATATCACAGATTAATAAACTAGTAATTATACAGTATGTCAGATGGTCCTAACTATAGAAAGGGGGCGGGGAAAGCAAGGGGAAGTATTAGAGAGTTCCAGATAGATAATTATAATTTTAAATAGGGTAGTTAGCAAAGGCCTCACTGAGGAGATGTTATATTGTGATTTATAATAAGAAATATAGAGGTTGTCTTTGCTACTGTTTCTGGGATAGAGGTTCTAAAGCCCCTTGAATTTTCTTAAGTGATGAGAGCCATGAAAACATCCTTTATTATGTTAATGAGGAATTCTGGAACTCTCTTTAGGATGGGGGCTGGTCAACAGTAGAGCCAGCTATGTAATTAGGGATTAGAATTTTCAGTCCCACTCCCATGGCCTCTGGGGAAGAGAGGAATTGAAGATTGAGTTCAGTCATCAATGGCCACTGGTTTAATCAGTCATGCCTATGTAATGAAGCCTCCATGAAATTCCATACGAAGAAGGCTTGGAATGTGGGTTGGTAACATGTGGAGATTCAGGGAAAGTGGCAAGGTCAGAAGGGCGTGGAAAGTCCACACTCTTTCCCCATGTCTTGCCCTATGGATGCCTTTCATCTGGCTGTTCCTGAGTTCAACTTTTATAATAAGACAATGATCTAGTAATGGTATAGTAAAACAATGAGTTCTGTGACCTGTTTTAGCAAGTTAAGGAGGGGGTTGTGGGAACCTCCTATCTATAGTCATTTGGTTGGAAGCACAGGTGACAACTGGAGTTTATGATTGGCCTCTGAGCTGGTGGTGGTGGGAGTCTCCTGTGAGACAACTTTTAACCTGTGGAACGTGACGCTATTCCCCATAGACAGTGTTAGAAATGAGTTGATTATAGGACACCCAGCAGGTGTCCAGAGAATTACTGGACTTGTAGGGGGACTAACCCCCAACACACACACGTTGGAATTGGGTGCTTAGACTTCTTTAGGAGGCAACCTTTCATTCAGGAAAAAGACCTGAGAAAGAGACCTGAGAAAGAAAAGGAATGAGCTACAAGAATATGCAGGAAAAATATACAGGAAAGAGCTAGTTCGAAAGCTATAGTTAGGAACAGGACTTGATGACTGATAAACACATAAATCAAATTTTTGTTGATAAGCTTTCATATCTTTAAACTCAGGGCATAATCATTGAATTTTTGTTATTTATCATTTTTTGATATTTATTTTGTTATTGACAATAAGACAATTCAAGAAAAGGGATTTGGATCTCATCCTATAAAATACTTTACCCTTCTAGCCAGAAGCAATGCCAAACACAACCATAATAGATACCGAAGCAATGTCACACTCGACATGTTAAACAATTCCTGGATATGACATTAATTCAGCTTTAGGAAAGCAAAGCCTAATTCTGAGTCATTTGTGCTGGTAATGAGTACTTTTCTCCATTCTGATAAATAACTCCAGGAAGACACCTAAGGATAGAGGGGACTCGTACACTTTCTATATGAAAAACATAATTTTCATGGTGTGATGGTTGTAGGTGTTGTATGAGTAACGTAGGATATGATATGTATGGAATACTTCATTTTTGACAACATAACCTTTAAAGCGCTCATTTAAATAAATTTTAAGCCAATGAATGGATGGTAGAAATTGGTATCCAATTCATCTTTGGTCCTATTATTATCTAGCACTGTTACTGTTGACCTGTTATGAAAATTCAGTTAACATTTTTGAATAAATGAAACATTTTTGAGTAAGTGAAATTCAAATAGGAACCATGTCATATACTTCTTGTGAAGATATTGTTCTACCCAGTTGAATGATAAATATATAAAATAGCAATGATACACAATTAATCTGTATTAATGGCAAATACTAAGCAATAAAATCTGTTCATCTTTAAATGAAGTTATACTTTCATTCAGCCTTTCTTTGTCTGTGTGTCAGAGCACAAAATAACTTTGATATCTCCTCACCATTTTTAGTGACATTAAAAAGTACTAAATCTAATTTTTCATTTTCAGATGAGAGGGTTTTTTTATTTTATTTATTTTTTTTTATTTAAAAAAGCCACATGAGATAACTTGGGCTTATCTTCAGACTGATGTGTGAAGGAAATTAAAAAGCATAATGATTAGGGAAAACCAACGAGTTCTCTGGTACCACCGAATAGCCACCATGCCCTATCTTCTGCATCTAATAAATTACATAACGTTTTCTTTGTAAATCTCAATTTATTGGGAACTTCTATGAATTCTTACTAACTTTAATTGTATCTTTTAAATCAGTTACTAATTAATGCAACACCATAAAATTTCTTTTTCACCAGGAACAAAACACTATATGGGAAGGTTATTTGTCTCTAGGAAAGAAAATAACGCCTGGTTGTAGACTGAAGTAATTATTTAATGATAGTTTGGGAAAGCAAGTACTGGATAACCAAAAATGCAAGCCATTTCTCATTTTTCTTGACCTGACACTTATTGTGAAAAGCAGTCTGACCAAGGGAAACCTAACAATGACATTTCCATGGTGAAAAAGACTGATTAACTCTTGTGGTCCTGGTGTTAACCTCTCCTTTTTTATTAGATAGCTGTGGGATCCTTGGCACAATATTTAAACTCTCCCTCCTAATTTTCTTTTTCTTTTTTTTTAAATATGAAATTTATTGTCAAATTGGTTTTCATACAACACCCAGTGCTCATCCCAAAAGGTGCCCTCCTCAATACCCATCACCCACTTTCCCCTCCCAGCCACCCCCCATCAACCATCAGTTTGTTCTCAGTTTTTAAAAGTCTCTTATGCTTTGACTCTCTCCCTCTCTAACCTCTTTTTTTTTTTCTTCCCCTCCCCCATGGACTTCTGTTAAGTTTCTCAGGATCCACATAAGAGTGAAAACATATGGTATCTGTCTTTCTCCATATGACTTATTTCACTTAGCATAACACTCTCCAGTTCCATCCACATTGCTACAAAAGGCCATATCTCTCCTAATTTTCAAGTTAGGAAAACCTCTCTCTCTGTGCTGTAGTAAAAACTGGAGCACTAATGTGACTTTCAGCTATAAAACTTTTATAAAACTTCCCCCCCAAAAAATCAAAGTTCAGAGTGGTATAAACCCAATACAAACTTGTACTCTGTTTAGCTGCATCTGTTACCACACTAGATTTAATATTCAGAATCATGAATTTAAAACATTAAAATTCCCAATTAAAAACTGTATTGTATTTATTCTGTTAAGCAACAGAGAACATATTTGTAATATATACGCAGCTATAAAATAAACTTTTAAATAAACTCTAAGTAAAATCAGTAAATGCCTCTCATGCAAATTATTTTGATAATAAAGGGCTTACTGAATTATTAAAATACATCTCTAATTTTATAAATTTACCAATGTATTTAACTTTGCAGTGTTCTTTGTTTATTCCTAAGAAATGAAAATTTAGTTTTACTTCAGCCTGAATGACCTAAGTCATGCTTTCAGAATTTCTTTCAGAGAGACTTCATTGGCAATGAACCTGTTCAGATATTGCTTTACTCAATGTGTACTTATTTAATCTTTGCTTCAGTACTTTAGAGACATTCTTTTTTTCTTTTTTGTGGTTTCAATTTTTTTTTGTGATGACCATGAACTGACACTCTCATTTTTAGACCTTTTTATATAATAGCCCCTGCCCCCTAGGTACTTTACATATATTTATCTTTACTTTCACTTTTAGCACTTTTTTTTATAATTTTTTTTAATGTTTATTTATTTTTAAGACAGAGCGAGACAAAGCATGAACGGGGGAGGGGCAGAGAGAGAGGGAGACACAGAATCTGAAACAGGCTCCAGGCTCTGAGCCATCAGCCCAGAGCCCGACACGGGGCTCGAACTCACGGACAGCGAGATCGTGACCTGGCTGAAGTTGGACGCTTAACCGACTGCGCCACCCAGGCGCCCCACTTTTAGCACTTTTTTAATAGGATTACCCGAGGTGTAGTTTTCTATTTATTTTTCCTACCATGGGTTTGTTAAACTTCTTGGAGCTGTATATTGTTGTTAAAGAAATTTGAAATAATTTCAGCCAATATTCTTTCAAATATTTGTTTGTCTTTTTCTGCCTTTCTGCTAACCTTTCCTAACATATATATAAGTTAGACTACCCTTTTATACTCTGTTACAGATTGTAGAGGTTGTGTTCATTTGGTCTCTCCCCCCCCCCTTTTATTTATTTTTTATTCTTTAGACTTTCGGTTGAATAATTGCTTTGTACTTCATTGAACCTTTATTCTGTATTGATTAATCAATTATCTATTTGTTTTACACAGTGTAGGTTTGATTACAGGTATCTTATTTTATTTGTTTCTATTTTTCATAACTTGCCCCAAATTCCCTCCTCTTCTTTCATTATATCCGTCATATCCTATAGTTTCTATAGCATAATTTTATGGTTATTTAAAAATCTTTGTCTTCTAACATACGAATCATCTGTGGTTTTGCATTTCTTTTATTTTTTCATGTTTGATTATTTTTAATTGTATAATGGAGATTGTAGATGTTACTTTGCAAAGAACTTGATACTTCTGTCTTCCCCTTAAAAGAGTATTGATTTCCGTTGTAGAAGAGTTACCTTACTGACAGAAGACCTTGCTAATGTGAAAGCCTAGTTTCAGGCTTTGTTCACTGGCATATTTCATTGGGGGGAGGGCATTGTTTTTGCTTTTGTTTTTGTTTAGTTTGTTAGTGCTGTGATATAATTGTTAATTCTGAGGCATGGCTCTTTGATGGTTTCAATAGAAATCCCAAGGTGTGTATCCAGTCCTTCAATCGCTTGGGCTTGAACTTCAAAACTGTGTCGCTCCTGGAACTGAGAAGCTGTTGAAATCTCTGTTCTGTTCTTCTAGACTTGTATTTATTACTTTACTCTGGACTCTTGGATTTCTGTCCTTCATATGTGCAGGTTAACAGTCAGCCAAAATTTTGAATGAATTTTGTATGTAACAACTTTGGGCTTCCCTTCTGTGGCATCTTTTATTTGGGGATTTCTTGCCTAAGTTTGCAGCCATTTTGCTTGGCCTGAATATTTATCTCTATTTTTAAATATAAGAATATTCTCTCTTTCTGCATGAACTGTATTGCATGAATTCACACAGGCCAGGGGACAATTAGAAAAAAAATAATTCTTAAACACTGTGAATTCTACTCTTTGAGGGCTTTCAGTTTCTATCTCTGTGCTGTCTAGTACTTTCAGGCAATTTTTTTTTCCAGACAGAATTTGTAATTGTTACTGGCAAGACAATAGTCTGATACTAACTATTCAGTCATTACCAGGAGTAGGAATTTAATGTACACATTTGAAGGAAGGGGAAACATGATATATGTGTGAGCTTCTACAACCTATTGAATTGCTAGCAGTTTATTATCCTGTTGAGCAAAGTTTTCACATTTGATTGATTGATGGATTGTTTCAGAAGTCTGAGAACTGGGCAAAGAATTTTATTTTAATCATGTCTTTTCTAAATTTTGGAATGATGTATGTAGAAAAGACAAGATAATGATTTTCCCCTCATCCGATCACAATCTCATTTTCGCATAATGGCTTAAGCATGTCTTATAAAAAGTCATGAGGGAGTTATGCAAACATTTAGGGCTTTTGCAAATAAACTGTTGGGTGAATTTGTCTTGAAAGTGTAATTATTATAATGAAAAATATAATTGAAGATTTTAGTCATATCTTTGAAAGGAGAGAATCTTATTCAAAATGGATACTTACTCTGATTTAAAAATCAGTTTTCATTTAAGTTTTTGTTAGCAGAGATTGGAAAAAATGTCATTTTATCTTTTACAACTACCCTTTCACAGTCTAGTATCAATGGCAAGTAGTTCTGTAGTTCTCAAAATGCAGTCTAATTGTGAACGCTGGTTAAAAATGCAATATATGTAGAGTCTGGAAATTTGAATTTAAAAATTCTTAGGTGAATCTCATGTATAAAATTTGAAGACAACTGCTTCAAAATAGATTATTTTCCAATATAGGCACAAAACTATGATTAATTTTCAAATGGTTTCCTTTCTCAAGGAGCTCCTAAAAATTTTTCATATCGTATTAATAAAATGTTAGGAAACAGCCACACATAGAAAGCTTTATAAGGAGGAATTGACAACAGTTGGCTTATGTAATGCTAACAAAATTGCTTAAATATCAGAACAAAAAACAGTGTCAAACACAATAAATCACTTACACTACACCTCTTGCTTTTGTTAAGTGTTGTTACTCATGATTACAACACAAAAGGACCACAGTGGTCCTGATGTCAAGATTAACAAGATAGTCCACAATATTTTAATCACTTGCAAAAACAAATAATAATGAAAAACCAAAAAAAAAAAAAAAAACCCACATACACAATATAGTGCCAAACAATATAAATGTATTCACAGTAAACTTAAGACAACAAGGAGAACCTAGGTGTGGCACAGATAAAAAGAAGGGTAGCCAAGCTCCTAGGACTGGTGTGCCTGGCCATATTAGGGTGAAAAATGCTCCACAGGGTCCGTATTCTTTGTCAGCTTATCAGGAAGAGAGTAGACGGGGGTCTGATTGTTTGTAAGCTGTAGTGAGGAAAATAGAACATTTTCTTCTGGAATATGCCCTGGGGCTTTATCATCTTGGTCACTTTAGGCAGTACTCACTATTTGGACACAGATTCAATATTCCTACATGTGGAGGTTCAAATTCAGGAGAATAGACTTAACTATGATTATTACTGTTGTTTTTTATCTTTTGTCAAAATCTGAATAATATTTGGTGGAAGACAGGAGTAGAGTTTTTAGTGAAATTAACAAGATATAATTTTTTAAGTTTATTTATTTATTTTGAGAGAAACAGAGACAGCTCTGGTGGGGGGAGGGGCAGAGAGAGGGAGAGAGAGAATCCCAAGCAGCCTCTGTGCTGTAAGTGCAGAGAGCCCAACACATGGCTTGAACCCATGAACCTGTGAAATCATGACCAGAGCTAAAGTCAAGAGTGGGATGCTTAACTTACTGAGCCACCCAGGTGCCCCAAGATATAATCTTTATATAAAATTTTTGTTGCCTCTTCCTTCTTTGTTTAAAGATAACAAACAATGCTTGGGGAGCTAGGGCGTCGCAGTTGGTTAAACATCCAACTTTGGCTCAGGTCATGATCTCTCAGTTCAAGCCCCATATCATGCTCTGTGGTGACAACTCAGAGCCTGGAGTTGGCTTCAGATTCTGTGTCTTTCTCTCTCTGCCCCTCTCCCCCCTCATGCTTTGCCTCTCTCTCTCTCTCAAAAATAAATAAACATTAAAAACTTTAAAGATAACAGTGCTTTATTATAGATTTGATAACTCCACAATACAAGCGAGTGAGACACGCAAGAGTGTGATACAAATGGGAATTCCTTGGGGTTTACCTTCATTGTTATGCCACCTGCTGTCATCCTCAAGAATTTGTGGGTTTCTCTTAGTGTCTGTTCTGTGGAGTGTGCCTCTCCCCCTTGTTATTTAGAAGCAGGAAAAGACCAGTAGTGTAAAAACTGGTGAAGTCCATACACAGTTTCTAGCTCAGTTAATAGTATTATACAAAAGCTAATTTCTTAATTTTAACAAATATACATGGTTACATAAGATGTTAACATTAGGTGAGTTGGTACATGGAAACTGGCCACACTATCTTTGAAACTTTTCTAAAAACCTAAAATTATTTCAATAGAGGAAGGTTTAAAAATGCATCATGTGACACTAAAGAAAATTTAGTTGGGGGTCTTCTGATAATTTTCTTCAAAAAAAGTGGGAACAAATTTTCACAGTTGTCCTTCACTCCATTTTCCACCCTTTCCACCCTTTAGGGCCCTTGAAATCAGTGATTACCCCCGGTCCTATTGATGCTCATGGAATAGGCACAGGATAAATGCTTGCTGAATGAATCAGCCCTTTTGATGTATTTAAAGAACCTTTTATTATTGGGATTTGTATTGCCTTGAAAGGTGCACCTAAAATTTCCTTTTGATTCACTTAAGTTTGAATTGCCCCTGACCTGCCACATTGTATGCTTTTTGGTTCTCTTCATAAAAGACACCCAGGATGATTTAAAAAGATACATACTATACTCACCCCTCTCCCCTTCAGCTGTTGTAATGGATTCTTTGAACTCTGCTAGTTATCTGTCCCTATGTGGTTTTTATCTTATTATCTGGTCTTTAATAAGAAATGAAAAAAAAATAAGGCAGCCATTATTTAAGTTAGGATATATCAATACCGATCAAAATAGTGTAAATTGGGTCACTGAGTAGAGAAAATAAAAGAGCTTATTGGGTATAGTACCTGATCTTGAAATTCCTTTTGAAATACTCCTTGGGTTTTCCTGGGTTTTCCCCACATTTCCCCGCATGGAGGCGAGTACTGTTTTGTGTGCTTGATTTGCATGTTACTGTACCCACGTCCTCCTCTTGCTGGTGTTTCAGTCTAAACTTTCCTATGTGTTCTTGATCCACTCACTCACTTCCATGCTTTTTGCTGTCTTTATCCTTCAATTATTTTCTCTGGGCTCTGATCTTTAAAAGCAACTTGTCTTTCTTGGGGCGCCTGTCCGTTGGGTGTCCGACTTCAGCTCAGGTCATGATCTCACACTCCCTGAGTTCGAGCCTGGCGTCGGGCTCTGTGCTGACAGCTCAGAGCCTGGAGCCTGCTTTGGATTCTGTGTCTCCCTCTCTCTCTGCCCCTCCCCTGCTCATGCTCTGTCTCTCTCTGTCTCAAAAATAAATAAAAACATAAAAAAAATTAGGAAAAAAAAAGCAAGTTGTCTCTCTTAAGTATTTCATTCAGCCACTTAAAAGTACTGACATCTCATGGATTCTGGAAAACACACACAATCCTGTCTGTGTTTCCACATCAAATTTTTTAAAAAATCCCAAAAGCAGGATATACTCATTATCTTGTATACTGTCGATTTTACAACTACTGATTCTTTAATTCTGCAGCATTTCTATCATCATTATTGCACTGAAGGTATTATTTAAAAGTCCCACTTACTTACTGGTAACCAAATTCCTTAGTCCTCATGCTCGTTGATGTCTCTGGATACTTGGACATTATGGAAACCCAGCTTCCTGGAACCCCTTCACTGCTGACTTCTGAGACTCCCACATCTCCTGGAACTATTTTGACTTTAACTGCACTATATATTTCCTCTGATTCTAGTCTTTGACTTTATTTTTACTCCTTACCTGTACAACTATGCCCATACAACTATGTACTTGCCCATACAACTGTGTACTTTGGCTTACCAATCACTTTACTAATCATACATAATAACTCTGAAACCTATCTCTGGCCTTGACATGGTTCCTGAGCAGCAATCTTACCTTGCTGAGCAAAGCTGCTATATATTTGTACCAAAACCTTACATAAAAATTTCAAACTCATGTTGTCCAAAATTAAATACATTTTCTTCACTCCAAGAACGGATCCTCTTCCATGTATCTGTCAATGTCAATGATGTAAAATACTTCTTTTCACAGTCTCAATCCTAACTTACCTTAAACAGTTGTTCTGTATCCCAGCTCTTTCAAAGTTACCTATTTTTGCTGTCCTCCACATATCCACCTCTATTATTCTTTCCCAAGGACTCAGTGCCTCTTATAGATTCCAGTAGTCATTTTATTAGCAGATGCTTTCTTTGGTGGATTCATCTCACTGTAAGCATGTCGTAAACCTAGAAGTATTTAGCCCCCAACGCCCTACCTTGTAACACTGGCTGCTCTTATGCTGATGGTGGTTTGGATTTGCCATGAGTTTCAACATCTCCCTTGAGATACACAGAACAGAAATTTGTTATTGCCTTTGGTTGAAAATAAAAGACACATACAAGAAGCATAGAGTGTTCTGTAAGTGTGATGCCTCTGAGCATGCCCGTTCAACTTCAGTCCTATCCCTGAATCATTTCAGCTTCTAGGCTCCTTTTTCTGCTGCTTTATGCATACTTCTTAATTTATCACCAAATGCAACCAGAGAAAACTTGACATGAATCATTGCCCATCACACCCTCAAGTTACTACATTGGCTCAGGCCACGCTGTTTGTGGAATAATTCAACAAAGTCTAAGGAATAAGCATATGGCATGGTGGGGATGAGAAGCCAAAGTCAGTATTGGAAGGAAGAACAGTTTGGGGTGTCAGATTTGACGAGAAAGTGTAAACCTACAGACGAAGAATCCAGAAATGGAAGGGATTTGAACCAGCTTGAAAGCTAAGTGGATATCTCCATGAAATGAAAATATTGAAGAGTCTGGCCAACAACAACAGCAAAATCCTTGTATCGGCATGTGGGACTAGAAGGTAAGTTGGCTGAAAGTTGAGCAGGACAAGAAAGGTAAAAGTTGGACCTGGGTTTTCATTTTTTTTTGTGTTTTTAATTAATGCACTAGATTAGTATTGCATTTCTTAGGAGCTAAACTGAGACATTATCAGTGAACTAATAGGTCCAATTTTAGCCATCCAGGCCTTAAAACTCTGCCCTTAGATGCTAAAGTGGCATTAGTGTCTTTAGACTCTTTCTTATTTCAACAGAAATTATTTGATTTTCAAAGCCCCCTTTTAAAATCATTTCTGTAAGTTTTGACTTTCTATGTCTAGGGTTCTGATCAATAGCCCTAAAACTACAAATGCCATTTCACTGTGGTATAGGAATTTTTAACACGAATGTCATGGCTTTAGCAGCCCAGTGAACTCTGAAGTTGTATGCATTTCTGGATGTCTGTGCAAAAGTACACATTTCTGGGTGTCTGCTAAAATATTTTAACAGATCCTTAAAGGCACAGGAGATCCGAAGAAGCTGCTGTCCCTGAGGTGTATCCATGTGAGCTGAGTGTTGGAAATCCTTTGTAAAATAAATCTGATCATGCAGTCATCTGTTTAATGAAATGTTGTGTTCCCCTTGGCTCTTAGAATGAAAACCAAATTTATGGTATGTGACCTATAATCCTTGAGTGGTAAGTCCATTTTGAAATCTCCGGACTGGGTTTGCATTGCTTTCCCTGTGGACCTGTGGCTTGAAACCATGACTGCATTTCAATCCCTTTAGCAAGCTGTGCTCCCTCTCATCTCAGGGTCCTGCACATTCTTTTTCTTTTCTGGAAGAACTGTCCCCATTATCATTCCGCAAGCTGCCTCCACCACCTTTTTCTCTCAGTTACATTCTCTCTCCCTCCTCATCTCAGCTCAAACATTGCTATCTTAGTCAGGTCTCTCCTGACTGTTCAGACAAAATCGGGTTCTACTTTTTCATGTGTTCATAATGGCCTTCCGCTTTTATGCCATGACATGTATCACGCTTATAATTATAAATTTGAGTCATGATTTCATTTGTATCTATTTGTCCTCTTGTAAGCTCGGGAGGGCAGATGTTGATGGTTAATTTTCATCCTATTATTTGCATCACCTAGGACAGAATCTGGCATTTGGTACTTGGGCAGTAGAGTTGTTGAATGAAAATATGCTTTGATTTAATATTTTGGAGCTTCTAATTTGAATGTGTAGTTGTATTCACACACCCTACGGCATCCTCTACAGAATTTTAGTACATAGTAAATTGTAATTCAATAACCACCGACTGAATGACAAAATGTTTTCATAACAAAGAAATTCTGCTTTCCTTACGACAGTTACCCTCATATTATGTTCTTGTTTTTATTTCCCTCATGCAAAACTGCTAAGTGATCTTATTTCTCGGTCAGTTGTTTAAAAAAGTATTTCCAAAAAGATGAACACTAACGATCATGTTTAAGGCTTTAGAAATTTCAGGCATTTTTGCCTGTCTCCCTAAGGTGTTTGTGCACATGAAGTATGTGAAGAGCTTATCATTTGATTTTTCCTATCTCTTAGCCAATGTGAGTTGATGTGCACAGAGTATAATGAGACTCTATACCTTTCTGCACATTTGGAAGGATTATATGCATGTGCCTCATTGTATGTTAACTGAAATATGGAAGCCATAAATACTGAGAGAGAGCACTTAATTGTTTAAACCATCATCCTGGTACAGTGAGCCTTTCATAATTCTTAATAATATGGTTCTGATTATTTGTTGCTTGAGTGCCATATCATAATAACTTACATGATGTAGATGTCTTTACATATGGTCATGTGCCATTTTATGTAAGTGAGCTATAAACTGATAAGATTACACTGGAGTTAAATAATAAAAAGTGATACATAACCATAGAGAAATGAATGTTTTCTCAGTTATGCTTCTCCAACATTGGGAAGCATACTATTTGCAGTTGCTAGATGCCTTTATGATAAGTCTGAGATTGTCTCGAATACTCATATAACCTTGTAGTGTTTGAACAATTATATTTTGTCTCATAGAAATGACTTTAAGAGTGGGTGTTGTTAAATAGACAATGCAATGTATGTTGAAAAGTTAGAGAAAGAATATAAAAAATTAAAGCCTACAAAAGATGTTTTATCTATATTTTAAAAAGTCGTTTTGTAATTTGACAAAGCTTATTGGCTAAACTCAGTATTCTAGGATCTACCGAGACAGAGAGGAAATGGAACTTTAGTGGCCACATTCACAGTAAGAGGGCTCTCACGATCATAGAATCTTGTTTTGATTTTTGTTTGATGAAAGCTGCCCATGAAGGTGTGTGGCTTTATTGAAGAGCTCCAATTATGCAGTCCTACTTAACTGAGCTAGGAATCGATCGCTGTGATCCCTGGACTTTCAAAAGTAAGCACACTTTCACTGACTGCCTCTCACCCAGCCTCCCGGTGGCAATGGAGCTGAAACCCTACTTCCATGCAGGCCTTAACGATGGAAATTCATAGCAAAGGTATATATTTAGCTATAATAATTATAATATTATGATTAATGAGGTTCAGAGAAGAGTGAAACTGGCCTTGGGCAATGCAGTTTACATGGTCGAACATGGGCTAGACCCTAGTCTCAGAATTGAAAAGGCCAGGCTTCTCATCGCAGCGCAAGGAGATGAGATAATACCAAGATGGCCCTTCATGAAGCCAGCTGCCACAGCCTATGGGAAAACTATTTTTGAAACTACATGGTTTAAACTGTACTCGCCTCTTTATTTATTTATTTATTTATTTATTTATTTATTTATTTATTTATTTATTTAAATAAGCAGGACCCAGAGCTATGCTATTATTGAAGTTGGGGTTTGGGGAATTTAGATAGAACAGAAGCCAGTAAATCTTCTTAGCTTTCTTCTCCTTCTTTCACTGCCATGCTCTCTCTTACCATTCTGCACATACAAAAATGAATGAACCAAACTCATAAATCCCATAAAAGCTATCCTTAATCTGTCCCTCTTTTAGTGTGCTTATAAAAAAAGGCCAATAGCTTTCAGTGAAATATGATACGGGCTGATGCAGAGAGCTCTCCACAATTTTTAGGATTTGGCTGGGCAAAATCTGTCTTTTTTCCTCTCAGGAGCAGGAAATACATACAAGGAAGTAAATTCATCCAGTGCATAAACACTTTACAGAGTGCAAGTTTTTCTGGGAAATTGGCTGGTATTTCTGTTTCACCGATGTACTTTATATAGCAATTTTCAAGTGGTTATTTCCCCTCCTAATTTCCAGATTCATAAATAGAATAGTGCCTGTAGTTTTGATGCTGTAATTAAAAAATATTACACTATAAAACTTTTTAAAATTTTTGTTAAAAAGTGAAAACATTACTAAAATTTTTCTTGCCTGTTTTAAATTTATCACATTTCGAAAAATCGATTACAATTTATATTTTAAAAGGTACAATTACAACTAGAAGTTTAAACTCTTTAGCTCTGAGATCAAGAGTTGTTACAATTTATACTTCAACTTTCTAGGATTTTTCCCTGTGCTTTGGGTATGTCCAACACTAAGAAGTATCTAAAATAATGAATGATATCTTACATCAAGTGTATTTATGCCATGATCTTATACTCATTAAGGACACAACAGTCTTTCTTATTGAACTGGAACTTGATCTTATCATTTGAAAACTACATTCTGGGCAGATACTACGTAATTATAGACAGTAGTGGGGAATATGAAACTTATTGTTTTGTTATGCCCCAGTGAGTATTTAACCAGTGTCCTACTGAATAGCTATCCCATGAAAATCTAGAAAGCCAAAAGCAAACAAAAATAGCGTGAATACACAAATGGAAAATCACTCCAAAACGTGTTATACATTTGCACATGAGATTTTTTTCCCCCAGCCTCCATTTAGTAAAAAGTATTAGAGAAAGTGATGTAGTTCATGGGGTTAATCTGAAGGGGATGGGTAATTGAGTGAAAAGATAGTCAAGCAGCTGATTTGATAAGGCCAGTATTAACCAAGTAATGCAAACTTAAAGAAAACAAATAGCAGGGGAATCCTTCATCTGAAGTGTATAATCTTACGTCTATATAAGTATATATTGCAAAAAATATATGTTGTGTTTAGAATTCACAAAACTCGTGTGCGCACGCGCGTGTGTATGTGTGTGTGTGTGTGTGTGTATTTTGAAGTGGAGTTTAGAGGATCTCAAAATTCAAGTCTAGTTGATAAAAATTATGTAAATCAACATTTAGCCATATTCAATCAATTTGCAATAAGCTTAGTAATTCTCCTAACTTTATAGGCATGATACTGACAGTAAACATATGTATCCCAATGCAAGACAGACAGAAAACACTACTCTTAATATTAAAAGCATTGTATTTGATATATAATTCCATTTCTAGCATGCTGGTAAGTTTCTGTGCTATAGATTTTGGAGTTTTAAAGTTCCTTCTAGGATGTGGACTGTCAATAAAACTTAAAAAAAAGAAAGAAAAAACTCCAAACTACTTAAACTACTCAGTGCTAACAATTAAAGTAAGTAAAGAGCAATCAATACTTGGAATTTCATTTCAACATCTTAGATATTTCAACTCTTTTAACAAATGGGACATTACATACGGAATCTTAATTGCTAGTTTGCTAATATTAATGTTAACTAGATGTATTTGAGTCATGTTAATTCTCAATAGAATATCATTCTCTGCAAAATAATTCCAATGAGGAAAGGAAGTTTCATTTTTCAAATGTGGAGAGAAAACCTAAGTACAGAAAAGAAATATCCAATTTGTTATATTTAAAATAATATATTTAAAATAAAAGAATTGAATCAGTTAGCATCATTGATTCCATAAATTTCTGTTGAATGCCCGATCAATACAGATATAAATACATAACAGATAGGCACATGTGGATTAATTTAAAGTAATTTGCAATGTATATTTAAGTTATTTTAAAAAACAATTGAGCAGGGGCGCCTGGGTGGCGCAGTCGGTTAAGCGTCGGACTTCAGCCAGGTCACGATCTCGTGGTCCGTGAGTTCGAGCCCCGCGTCGGGCTCTGGGCTGATGGCTCAGAGCCTGGAGCCTGTTTCCGATTCCGTGTCTCCCTCTCTCTCTGCCCCTCGCCCGTTCATGCTCTGTCTCTCTCTGTCCCCAAAATAAATAAACGTTGAAAAAAAAATTTATAAAAAAAAAACAACAATTGAGCAGTAGCCAGAATGAGGAAACATAATGCTGGTTCATTACATATTCCATGGTTACTGAAAGAAAAAAAAAACTTTCTGGTTCTGAGGAGTATAAATGTTATTTGAACTAAGATCTACAAATAAACCATCTAATTCCTGTTTCGTTGACATATTGGGGCAAAAGTGTTTAAATGACAACTTGTAGTAATACTTCTATAATATCACAGTGATGGAAAATATATGTATATATTAGTAACATTAATAATTATTTAAACAGAATAAATACATGAATATTTGAAGAACACTAAGAGTGAAATCTTAGATTTCAGAACAGATTCCTTTAACATACACATCCATTTAGAAACTGTTTCTTAATTTGTTTTTCATTCTCTGAGTTTCTGCTTTAAATGTAGAATTAAATTTAGCAATATGTTATACTCTATGAATCAGTTTAACCAAATTTACCCTAAATAGCTTGTCTGCATTGTTTTGAAAATACAAAACACCAAGTTGAATAGCTATACCCTTTTCATTATGTAATATGTTCAGCTTCCTGATTTTGCTTTCGTTGTGGCCATGAACACAATGTTCTTCTTCCTTTTTTTTTTTTTTTTTTTTGCTTCATTTTTGCTCACTTGTCTAACAAAGGAAATAATGTGGTGTTTGAGGATGTGTATCTATCCCTGTGGGTACGTTGTCTCCATAACTGTTTATATCTTCTTATTACTGTGTCAATTTTCGTAGACAGATTGTAAATTCCTGAAGCTAGGATTTTTGTTTTATTATTAAACAATTTCTCTGATACCATTTATCATAACTTGCAATCCCTATCTATCCCTATTGAGTATATTAGGTACTCAATACATTCTGTTTCCAATATTTAAGTAGCGTCAGGGCCAGAAAATGTAGAAGACAACTTAAATTGAGAGCTCAAACCACTTTTTCAAAATTCTCTTTTGAAGCTTTAAGACCTTGTCAAATATATGACTTGTCTATCTGTTTTTTCCCCTTGTGTTTCTGTTCATTGTGGTAGCAGTCAATAGGAGGCAAACGACCTTCATAATCTATAAGCTACACAATAGAATTCTGCATTGCTCGGATTTATTTTAGCCAAGTTCTGAGTAACCCTTACCCACAGAAGGTATTTAGTAAAAGTTACTAAGATGGAATCACTGAGGGCTGGGCAGAATTTAAAGGCACTTGATAAGTAAGTCTTAAAGATTAATAACATCTCAAATCTAAAGGGATTCCCATTCTTTGCAATCTTCTTAAAATTAAAACGGTATGTAATTATATTTCAAAAGATTTATCAGACATTGTCTATAAAACAGAATTGGATAATTGTTCATGTAATATTTTGTTATTTTCTTGTGACAACAAATGGTGAAAACCATTTTCCTGCTTTATATTTAAGTTTAAAGAATTAAAGGTAGAAATTGTGCTTGTGTTTTTGTTTTTTTTTTAAAGTAATTATGTTCAAGACAGGAACACATTTCTTCTTGTTATCACTTGTTACCACCCCTGTGGCCTGACCTAAAAATGAAAAGTTCCATAACTCCATTACATTAATTTAGAGAAAACCAGAATTAACTTATGAAAAGTGCAATACATGCTAAAGTAAGAATCACTGAGCAACTAATTACAAAATCAATGATATATATCTTTTACCTAAAATTTTATACTTTGGAAGAGCAAGATGGATCTGTTGGTCTACGATGGCTTTCTGTATTTTTTGAGCCAATATTATGGTATAATTGGAGCACTTGACCTTGTTTCTAGATATTGAGAAATTTTGTTTCGAAAACAGTGTTGGGAAGAAAATGTCAACTATAAAATATATGGTAAATAAAATAACTTCCCTATTTCTTTTTTAAAATGTCTTATTTATTTTTGAGAGAGACAGCATGAGTGAGGGAGGGTCAGAGAGAGGGGGACAGAGGATCCCAAGCGGGGTCTGCGCTGACAGCAGGGAACCTGACGTAGGGTACATCTCAGGAATTGTGAGATCATGACCTGAGCCGAAATCAAGAGTTGGATGCTTAAACGATTGAGCCATGCAGGCGCCCCTATAGTCCCTGTGTTTTTAAGGTAATTACACCCTGTGAGGTCAACAAAGATAGCGAGCTGTCAGACCTAAAAGGCATAAGCCTTGTCGCTCTGATACATACACAAGAGTAATACCAACATGATCTCCCTCCCTCTCTCAAAACAAAACAAAACAAAACAACAACAACAACAAACGCTGTAAAAACCAGGGACAATAAGAAAAAGAAAAAAAAACACATCCTCAATAACAATAAATTTGGGAAACAATGGCTTAAATAATGTTAGATGTCTTTAGCAAGGCATTAAAAAATAGGCTACTGTACTTGGGGATATTTGAAAAGTAGACATAATCTACAGTAGTAGACAGTACCTTTTAAACCTCTCTCTCTTTTTTTTTTTTTTTTTTTTTTTTTTGCACCTGGCATTCCACAGAATACATTTTAAGAAATGCTATCTTAGTGAATTTTCCATGGTTCATGTTGGCACTCAATCTTGATGGTTAGGGATTGAATTTTGTCATTAAGCAGAAACTGGAACCATCTCTTAATAATAGATTTGAATTAACCAATCTCAAAAGACTGATCTATGAAATCAGAATGCCAACAATTTAATTAAGAAGGAGAAATTTAACCACAAGGGAGACCAAATAACAATCCTCTGAGTAGTGTTCTCTCCCCACCATAGGCGCACAGCATGGGAAAATAAATTATAATTAGGAGACTAGTTGGTGAACGTGAAAACAAAACAAAGTAAGGTAGAAACATCTAGGTTTAAAATGTGTAAATGCTACTGCACTGAAATAACCTAAGCTTGCCATTTCCACTAAAAAAGATATGCTGATCATTAACACCTTGGACACTTTTAATTATATTGCCAAACTTTTATCAGGCATTAACCTTTCTCATTTATGGGTGATTATTCTCCTCCCTTTCAGTGGAGCATTCTTTGTGTAGCTATGTTAATCCATTTGATGAGATAGCATTCTAGTCTTGCAGACTTGGGAACTTATTCACTCATGTTGTCCCTTTAAGCTGATTTTGTGTACTTTGCTCCGATAAGTGAAGGCATAGTAACTTTGTTTTGGAATACACTGGATTAGTGGTACCAGAAAGTCTAATTATAATTTTCTAGGAAGAATATGAAGAGATGTAACTCAAGAGCCAGATGGAAATTAGAAATAAATATTTCAGAGTCTTCTATATACATATGGTTTGGGGGAAAAATGAATGGGATTGTCTGTAGAAAGAATATGATAGAAATGTACAAATAATAGAATATAGGCAAATACATCAGGAAAGAAGATCATGGAGTATTCAAAAGTGAAAGAAGAAGGAAAATTGAGAGATGGTCATGCAGCATGGTATATATTATATATCTATATCTATCTATATATATATAATCAATGTCTCTCTCTATATATATGTATGTGCCTACATATATGTATAATCTCTCTATTTTGCATATATAATCTATATATCTATCTTCACCCTACTTTCCCTCCTGCTTCTTTTATGTCTAGATTATTACAGAATATCACCTTAGGGCATCAGGTTGGACTAAGAAGACATCATGAGTTCAGTAGGGTGAGGAGATACTTTTTCTGCTTGGTGATTAGAAGTAGGACTAAATCCAGAAAACCCTAATGACTTCTCAGTGTATAGTTCCTTTTACGTTCTTAAATACAGTTTCAGTAATCACTCATTAAACTGGATTTTTGTTGCTCTAGCAGAGGTTTCCTTTCCTCACATCAACATACTTTGGGGGAAATTGGTTGAAGAAATGAAGGGTAGAAATCTACATAGAAGTCAAGGAGTCTTCTGAAAGATATGGGATCAATATTGCCCTTTTATATTTTTAAGTGTATTTATTTTGAGAGAGAGAGAAATAGAGAGGGTGGGGGAGGGGCAGAGAGAGAGGGAGAGAGAGAATCCCAAGCAGGCTCTGTCCTGTCAGCTCAGAGCCCAACATGGGGCTTGAACTCCCAAATGGTGAGATCATGAACTGAGCTGAAATCAAGAGTTGGCTGCTTAACTGACTGAGCCATCCAAGCACTTTATATATATTGCCCCTTTCTTTTGTGATCCAGTAGTATTGAAAACTCTCTGGGAATTTGGCATATTCCTGATGGAGAACAGCTAGAGAA
Source organism: Felis catus (assembly GCF_018350175.1). Taxonomy (NCBI): domain Eukaryota; kingdom Metazoa; phylum Chordata; class Mammalia; order Carnivora; family Felidae; genus Felis; species Felis catus. The sequence goes on from NC_058379.1 coordinate 82,094,258, forward strand.
AAAACAATGTGATCTTGTGTTTTCAAAGGAATCACAAACCTAAAAGGATCTGGATCCAAATTTAATCTAAGGACAAAGAGGTTCGTGAGGTCCCCACAGACCTGCTGCCCCATCAGAGTGCTTGAGCTTTGGGAACAATGGATAAGAAGTGTGGGTGATCTAAAGCTGTTCAAACTGGTCACGAAGGGATTATGAGAGGATGAGCATTAAGACTGTAGCATGATGAGCAGATACTCTACTTTCTGGTTGATGTTTGAAAGCAAGACCATATCCATGAGAAATCTTGGGGATGACAGCAGAACTGGGAGAGAGACACTCAACTATAAACAAATAAGAATTGAGCAATAACTTGGAGAAAGGAGAGAATTATGTTTATATCTTAGAAGAGATTCATATGTTACAATAGTCTATGTTACGAAAGCACTCTAACAAGGAAGGCATATTTACTAAGACAATTTTTGTAGAATAGTCAGAAAAATGAGACCTGAGGAAAATATCCATCATTTGAGCATTTGAAAGTTAATGGCGTATTAAAAGACTTATTTGAATGGTCGCAACAGAGTCCTAGATTGTCAGAGATTAAGCAAGTAGGATTTTGGAAGAAAGAAGTGCTAAGCAGAGACTACTCTTTAGGCGAGTTTTTGGTGTTAATGAGATACGTGTTTTTAAAAAATGATTATTACCTTTTAAAATGCAGAATAGACAATGGGAACTAATAATGTGGTTTTTTCCCTAATAAATTCTACAATTAATTATTGAGTTTCTAGCATGCATTTAGCACTGTGCTATTTGCTAAATGGAAATCTTAAAAGAAAGAAAATGCATGAAAATGGTTGATGAAACCAGTTCCTAAGAAAGCAAAATGGAATGGAATCAAGTTGGCATTCTAAGAATTTCTAGATAGGCATGAAGTCCACTTGAATTTAGAAATTGGAAACATTACAGTAAATGGAAATAATGTGGGCCTTAAAATCAGATTTATTTGAATACTTCTTTGGTAGATCTTTATAATAGAGTAGAGATTTTCCAGGCCAAAGATGGATTCTCAGGACCAAGATAAAGAGTGGTATAAATTTCATCATAGTCCAAATTTTACTGTTCTAGTAGCTGTGAGAATTATGGAGCAAAATGCCTCTACTTAAAAAAAAGTATCAGTCAATCATTAATTTTTAAAACTTATAAGAAAGTATTAAGTTTATATTCAATAACACAAATAAAATTGTGAGTTTTGCATGCTATGGTAGGCCAGTGTGCATTGTCTTCATCTCATTATTGAATTACTAAACTATACAACTTTGTAATGTCATCATTACAAGATTGAAATGTACCCTAAGCATTTGTTCAACTGCCTTTTATAGATACAAAAAGTAAAGTCCTAAAACATGGACTAGTTTCTTCTACCGTATTCAGTTTGAAAGAATTTGTGGCAAATTTAGATTTGTAATTCAGTGCCAAGAGTTCCAGACCACCCTGTTTTACTGAAGTGAACTACAAGGTTTTAATGTATGCAATTATTTTTCTTTAGTGTATAACAGTAAATTGTTATTTTCTATAATTTCTGGAGGAGTTATAGATTATGTATAAAGGAGAATCATTATTTGTGTGGACTTCCTTGTTTATTTGTGGTGATTTTTATATTCTCATATCTGAAACATTTTTTTCAGAATGCATGATAACATGAAAAGCATGGTAATTTCTTTCTTAACCAGTTTTCATACATTATTATAGTATCTCTTCAAAATTCTGGAACTACAGTTGAATCCTGTCAGACATAAATGAACAAGCTCAAGTGAATGCTTTAGTCTCCTTCAAGCATCGAATTAGATTATCCTTGTCTGCAACTTTTAATTCAAATGGAAAAAAAAAACACATCTCCACAGGAGATGTGACCCTATTGTTAATAGTAGACACGTCTGATTCTGGCACAACTGTACAAACATTTCTCACATTATACTTAAAATATTGACTTTGTAAGATATATAGCAGTTTTTTAAGCTATACATTTGTGCCAATTTCCAATTAAACACCTATGAGAGGGAAGAGTCAATTTCAAGTCAGACAATCTTTTAGAATGGACAAGTCTACAGTTATGACTTTGATTGCCCAATAATTCAATGATGGAAGATGTAATTTCTCTGTGGCCATTTTATTTTTATGTTTCTTTTCTGTATAAATACAGAAAGAAAGAGGAAATTTCACCTGAAATGTTATCTGTGGTATGTACAGAAAGAATATCAAATAATTTAGGTAAACATTTCAGCGAAGACTTTAACGCATGCTGTCCATTTGTTTACAATCGGAGATGTGATTATCGCGTTGCTTTACCAGTTCAGAACGCATCACGAGCTTCTGACCATTTCGACATGCATACCTGTAGTGATAACTAGAGTGTTGTCCAGAACTGAATTTAAACTCCGAAAACGAAGAATTGTGAAACCCAATTTTAGAGTTCACATAGTTAGCCTTGTGCTTCCATTTTCATTGTATAAATATATATTTTCCCCATTGACTGGTTCTTTCTAGAGTTTGCATCAAATTTAAATCAGGCTACATTTAAATATCACATTATGGCAGCCCTTGAATAAGTGTACATACATTTTTTGCTGATATACATATGTCATTTAATTTTAAGGAGCACGTGTGTGTGTGTGTGTGTGTGTGTGTGTGAGAGAGAGAGAGAGAGAGAGGGAGAGAAAGAAAATTTCATAGACGCTTACCTTACCCTGCATGAAATAGACTACCCTAGGTATAAAAATGAGTGTGATCCAACAATATTTATAGTAATTTATGGCTATTTTTACCTACTTAAAAATATTTTTATGATGATATACTATAAATAAGGCCTGTGAAACAGGTTGACTTGGTGTTAAAGGACCAATAGGGACAAATTTTCTTTTGTTTGAATACTTACAGGAGGAATTAAAATTGAAGAATCATTGCACACCTACTGTGGTCCAATCCATTTAGGAGGTATTTCACATATATTATGCCACTTAATCTTCACAATTGTGTTAAGTCGGCTTTACTTCCACATTTTAAGGAGGCAAGTCTGAGAATGAGATAAGTAAACCAACTTGCTTTGAGACGTCAAAATGAGTGATGTGACCTACAATCCAAGCCCATGTCTGTTTGACTAATGGATCACTTCAATATATTTAAGGTGTTTTATATGCTGTCACTTGATGATTCAGTGCAGGGAGTCTATTTCCTTCTATTCTTTGGTTTTTGTACTTTTACAGAGACGCGGTTGCTTAGTTATTTCTGTAAACCTTGTAAAACTTCTTAAAACTTGAAACAAGATTAGGTATACTCTTTTTGCTTTGGTAGGCAAAATGATGAGGGACATAAGTTGGTTTTCATAATGAATGCTTTTGAATGGAAACAGAGAAAACCAAGAAGAACAAAGCAATTAGAAACAGTGAAAAAGTGTCAAGGCCAAGAGAAAAGTGAAAACAGCAATGTTTATTAGCTCGAGGTTCTGGCAGAGGCGTTGGGAGGCATGCAGCTGAATACTGCTCTGCTTCATCTACATTGTTGCTTTTCTAAGAGGGATCTGCAAGACGGAACACTTTGTGCCTGCTGACATCCACTGTGCAAACCCCCTTGTTTTATTTTGGAAGAGACAGATGTAGAGATCTGACTTTTGAGGCCAATGAAAGAAGAAAGATACTATTAAAATCCTGCACACCGGTGCAAAACTCAAGGCTTTGTCAAAGTTTTCTTACTCAAGAAACTATACAGTACTTCCACAGGGAAACAAAAAAATCTGGCAAGCATCACGCACACACACACACACACACACACACACACACACACACACAGCTGTCATTATCAAAAGACACTTTAATTTAAAGTATATGAATACATGCGCCATGAACTCCCAATAAAGGAAAGGTGTTAGGAAGTCACCTGAAAGCTGTTACTCTTTTCATACTTCTCACGTGGCTGTGAAATTTTCCTTGTTGATGACAGCTACTGCTCACCTGCCTAAAATTGGTCTTTAAAATGACTTTGCGCTTTAATGCAGACGAAAAAATCCTTCATTCTGGTGATCACTTCCAAAGCCCCAGAAACGGCGCCATCAATCACACGTAGCGCCTGATGGATGTGTCAGGCGAGAAGCGGAGCAAGAGCTGTTTCAAGGCCACTGACTCGGAATCTGCAATCTGACTTGATTCCTTGAAAGCCTGTGGCTTTGGGGTAAACTAAGGGTCAGCGAGTGTCCTCTTCTGCACGGATCATTTGCAACACCAAAAAAAGCAAGTGAGGAAGATTGAATATTGATTTAGAAAGCACTTTTAGGTTATTAATGATACTAATAATTCCAATAATGAAAAAATGAAATTTCATTTAGTGAAAGCATTTGAACTTTATTTTTTTCCAAATACCTTTATCATGATACATTTGACAACTTGCATAAAATCAACAAAATCCCTGAAAAACATTGTCCAAATTTTCAGATACTCTAGTAGACTTTTATATATATTTGTAATAAAAATTATATTTATTTAAGGCATAAGATATAAGTATACATAGCAAAATGATTACTATACTCAAGTTATAACGTATCATCTCCTCACAAAGTTACCCTTTCTTTTTGTGATGAGTGCTTCTAAAGCCTATTCTTTAAGCATATTCCCTGTATTCAATCCAGTATTAACAATAGTCATCATGCCTGTACATTAGATCTTTAGACTTATCCATCCTACATAACCGTGTGTTGGTGCCCTTTGGCCAATATCTTCCTATTCCCTTCTCCCTGAGCCCCTGTTAACCACTGTTCTACTCTGCTTCTAGGCGTTTGACATTCTTTTTTCTTTAAATGCCACGTATAAGTGAGATGATACAGCGTTTTACCTTTTTCTGTCTGGTTTATTTCACATAGCATAATGTCCTCTGGGTTCATCCATACTATTTCAAATGGCAAGATTTCCTTCTTTCTCATGGCTGAATAATATTCTATTGTGTATAATATCATATTGTACGCCATACCTCTTCTTTATTCATCTGCAGAAGGACAGCTGGGTTGTTTCCCTATCTTGGCTGTTGTGACTAATGCTACAAATGTACACAGTAGTGCCGATATTTCATAGAGGTACTGATTTTATTGTTGTTGAGCTTATTACAAAGAATTTCCAAGAAGGACATCGTATTCATTGATAAATAGTTTGCTGAATTCTTTTTTTTTAACTTTATTTATTTATTTTTATTTTTTTTTGGCGGGGTGGGGGTTGAGGACCAGAGGGAGAGAGGAAGAGAGAATTCCAAGCAGGCTGTGCACTATCAGTGCACAGAGCCCGATGTAGGGCTCTGTCTCATAAAGCCTGAGATCACTACCTAAGCCCAAATCAAGAGTCAGCTGCTTACCGATTGAGCCACCCAGGCACCCCAGTAGTTCACTGAATTCTTTATTGTTTCTATGAACAGTGGTTGAAAGGCGACACCTGTTTACATTGTCATAGACCTGGGTTTAGAGATAAATTAAGCCAAGAGTAAAGAATAAGCAAAATTCAAAATGAACAAAAGAAAAAGCGACAACAAAAAATATTTATGAAAGCAACATTTTGAGTTTGAAAAATCTAGGCCAACGGAAATACGAAAACTATTACTTAAATTAGCCATTTTAGTTTTCATTTTTTAATTTATGGACACCTTTGATATTTTGAATCACATTTTCTAATACACTCAATAACTGTTTCTATTGCTTGACTTTTTCTGGCTTTAACTTAGCTTTTGCCACTTCATTAAAAAAATATTTATTTCACGACTGGTATGCATCAGACACTAAAAATTATATTTTCATTTCTGCGGCTGAATGACCAAATATTAGGTTTCTTGTTTATAAAATACTGCTATGGAGAGATCAGTCAGAATTTAATATTACAGACATAGTTTGACAACAAAAGAATCCAGTCATTAAGACTGACAACCCCTGTTGTTACTAAATCCAGGTGAATCAATACGAAGTTTTACATCCAACTTAGAGAAAGAGCAATAGCCTTTAAATTAGTCCTCCACATGAAGAAGTAATTAGGTGCTCACTTCTGGAGAGGTCGAACCATCACCAATTGTACAAATGCCTGCTTCTGAAGCTGTACTCATCAACGTAGTAATGAGCTGTTGAAATAGCAATGCAGAGCAAATCTACAATGCAGGGAACTAATTGGCTCATGGATACTTTTAGCTATCCTGCTGTTACAGAGACAGACACTCTTGCGAAGGATGGACATTTTGAATTCTGCTATTGGAAACATGGTGCTCTGTTCAGGGATCTTACACTCATGGATTCCTGAAGTCTTGAATTCTAGATCTCCTTATGTTTTTCAGCATTTTAAACACAATGCCCCATGAGACTTTCTTAGCGTTATCCCTAGGTGGTTTTTTTTTTCTTTTCTTTTCTAAATAAAGCAGGTCTTTTGGAGTTTCACGCTTATAGAAGACCTTGTCACAGAATGATCTCGTCTGTTTTGTCCTCTGCTGTGAAGTTAGCTAACAGAACCTACCTGGAGAGTTAGCTCTCCACTGCATGGCCCCAGACCAGTCTAACAACCCTGACAAGCCATCCTATAAATATAGGTCATCTAGTAAGAGTTCAGAGAAAAAAGAACAATAACATTTCTGCATCATTTGTGGAGAATGATGAGAGAATTCGTGCGCATCGTGTGTTCACCTTAAAGTGCACACAGCTGTGATGGTGGCTAGATACAAAACTCTGCATTATCATTGTTAGGACATGTGTGATAACAAGTGACAGCAGTTTTGTTTCTGCATTCTGTCTTGAAGTACCTAATCTGGTCACATAGATGTAAATTCTATGGGATGGGTAGGTTTTAATAGTAATTTATTCCCTTGCGGTTGGACATTTAGAAACCAGCCTGCTAAGGACTAGATCCTTGTATGCATGACTTCTAGTCTATTTGACATTCCTATGTCCCTTCCTTTTGAATCTAGATGTCCTTGGTACCAGTTACCTCTGTTTAGGAATCATATCATTGCTCCCTATCATTTATCTCATACTCTTCCCCCCACACCGACTTCCTAGTTTTGAATCACTTTCTTTCCCTTATTAGTGTCTAGAATGATTTCACAAACATTTACTCACCAATACATTATGATATGCTCTGCGTGCCACAGGCTGAAAATCAGTTCTATAGAGCACAGCCACGGTGCTTAGGAAGTGCATAGCTTTGTTTTCTAAATGCAAGAATGACATAAACCAGTGGTTATTCTCCAAGAGTTTCTAAATTCACATAGGGGGTCATTAATACACGTTCTAGTTTAATGGATTAATGCCCTTCTGCACTGCCAAGAAGAATGACTTCCTGTACAAACGTTCTGATCTCCAGCTTAACCCTGATAACATGGTCTTCCTGGGCTTTGCAGATTTGATGCATTTGGCCATTGTCCAACGCCTAGATAGGTCATTATGGCTTGTGTGTAATTGGAATATTTAATACAGCTAAAAGTGATTCAATAACAACATGATGTTACATGTCCCTATTAAACCTTGATGTAGCCTCACATTAACACGTTTCTTGTCATTTTTCCTTTGCATTCTATAGCAATAATCTGCCATGGTTTATTCTGCTTATTAATTATGCTAGTTGCTGATTTGATGAATGCTGAAATGGATTGAAGATTAGAATAGGGAGAAAATTAAATAATTGGAGAACCAACCACAAAAGATCCTTTTGAATTTCACTAATTAGCAAAACTCTATATGCTTTACAATCAATTATGTTTCACAACTCAAAGTCATGTTTGTCACAGTATTTTTAACAAATAGGTCTTGGTTACAAGATAATAAAAAAAGTAAAATTAGAAATAATTTCTATGTAGAATTCATATCTCTTGACTGTTTTCATCTCTAATCAGTTAAATTCTAATTTGTTGAGTTGCATATTGTAGTGAAAACATTGTCACTTTAGATATTTCTCATTTCTTCTTTTCAATCGTTTTACTCTCTATAGTTTTAACTTGTATCTAAGTCTCTGAAACCAAGACCTTGTACTATTTAAAAATAGTTTTTATGAATCAATGGGACTCTTCATTCATGAACTGACAATATGTAAGTTAGGTTCAAGTCAAAGAAAAAGAATCACAGTAGATGGGAAAGATAAGGGGGAATTAAATTAGCATATATTATGAAACTTGAGCATAAAGTATAATGTCAGTGCAGAGAGACCCAGATGATGGCATTCTCTTGCTTACTGCAGCTGAATACTGTTAATAATAATAGTGGTAGTATTAGTAAATAATACTGATGTTACCGACCTACTTCCCTATCTGCTTACCTACCTATGTGCCAACCCACATACAAGAAAAGCCTTGCAAACATTAGCATCAAATTTGTTTTCTCTGATAAGAACCACTTTCCTTCTTTGTGCTTTGGAGTATATCTTTAGATGGGTTGAATAATAACCAATGAAACAATAACACAAACAATAATGGCAGCAAAGGTTTTGATTTATTGTTGTGGCAAAGAGGTCACTAATTACGAAATACATTATTTCTTTCCCTTACTATCAATAGTAAGCTTAGATTCATTTATATTTTCAGGTGTAAAATAAGCAATATATCAGTGCAAGGGAGTCTTTTAAAGACAGATTTACATAACACTGGAGTAAAATTAACTTCTCCCCAAAAGAACAAGGTTGAATTGACATGAAATGAATTAAAAACTCTGCTTCCTGGCTTTCTCCTGGCAGTAGTTTGCCAAAAATCTGCCTGGAAAAGTATTGTAATCTGCTTGGTTCCTAGAAAGGCTGTATAGCTAGGATGTAAATATGTTTGTATTATGGAGTTTTAGCAAGAAACAAGTATAAGATGGTTAGGATCGCCCTTACTCTTTGCTTCTGGGCCGCAGAGGGAAAGCCCATCTGTAGTCACCTGCCTTAGTCTCCAGAGTCTAACTACAAACCTGTAAGGTCTGCAAGTCTGTCATCATTGATGAACTGAATTACCAGAGATGATCAAGGCGTTTGTGAGTTTAAGATAGTAGAGATCGAAGCCATAGAGATTCCATTTTAATTTTTGAAATCACATTTTCAGTAATTTCTGTAGCCCCTTTTAAAGACATTACATCTTAACTGAATTTACCTCTTTTATAGAAGAGTGTAGCAATTAGTTGGTTTCCCCCAAACTATCTCTTCAGTGACCAGATAAACTCCCATGACCAGCTAAATTAACAGAGTTATTGATAACATTTACACAGGACACAAAGTTCAGCTTTCTTCATGTTGTTTCATGAATGAAGTGCGTCCTTTTACGTTAGGTGAGACCTTCCATTCCATAACAGCATCGACTGGATATGCATCATCTTGAAAATTACATATACTTTTTTAAAGTTTATTTTTGAGAGAGAGAGAGAGAGAGAGAGAGAGAGAGAGAGAGAGAGAGCAAGTGGGGGAAGGGCAGAGAGAAGGAGAGAATGAGAATCCCAAGCAGGCTCCACACTGGCAGTGCAGATCACAATGCAGGGTTTGAACTCACAAACCATGACATCATGCCCCAACCTGAAATCAAGAGTCAGACACCTAACTGACTGAGCCCCTCGTGTGCCCTAAAAATTACATATTACTGATGTCTACTTAGGATGATTCCAAACATGAAATAGAAAACAAAAAGACAGGTGGCAGATGCTATTATTTTCATTATATTTATTTTTATATTATTATATTGTATTATATTATTATATTTTATTATATTTATTGTATAGTTTTATTAACCTATGATTATGAATTAGAATAAGTGGAAAATAAATATTAGGATGATGGAACTGGAAAGAATCCGGCCTTTTATAATAGGTACGCATTTGGGTTCTTTCCTAGAGAGGCAGCTCTACTTTGTGATGTCTGATTTCTTGGTTGAGCTTAGTCATGGGAATACCTGGATTTTCCTAAAGTGAAGGCAGAGGGGGAAACTATTCTTTCACATAGAAATGAATATTGCACCAAAATTTTTCATGCATCAGTGAACACATCTCTCTCAGTCAAATATCAAATTCACTTTTTCCATTGCTTATGCTGTGACTCCTATATTTCAGTTCTACTAAGATATACTTCTGTGAGCACTATAATTAATTCTGTTATGTTTATGAATGCCATTCTTCATTTAAAATATTCACTATGTTGGCAGGTAAGATGTTAAGTCAGAGTTTTCTTTGTTTCAGTGTTAGCACCCTTCCTGCAGTTCCATTTTGCTTCCCTTAAAAGAAAAACATTAGTCATATCTGATAGCTCTCATACTGGACCATGATGCCTAATCCAGCACAGCAAGTGACATGTTCAGTTAAACCTGCTTAATCCTGCTTTTATCATATCACTCAAAGCAAACCTACTGAGTGAACTTAAGTAGGTTAGTATTACATAAGATCTCTCTTTACTTTCTAGCATCTGAATAGAGATGACTCATACAAAATATTTAGAAAACAGAATAGAGTCTGTCATATTAATAGACTACCCGTATACCACACAAAACAGAAATAGTTTTAAGCCTTTCCAAGGAGATTGGAAGCTGAATAGAGTTAGTGGTTCTATAGGCCAAGAAGATCAATTCTTTGATTTGACTGGTTTATATAGGAAGTCGCCTCTGGATCTTTGAACCTCTGTATCCTTTGTGAATGACTTATGGAGCTCAAGAAGGTTGAGTGTGATAAGAGGAATGGGGAAGAAGAGTCCTCATGAATATGTGCTTTCTGTTTTCACTCTAGGAGTATCATGATATTTTGAAAAATCATTATTCATGGCAGAATTTATTTTGATGTAGTAGCAAGAGTAGCACACATATGTAAATAAATCCCACAGCTACTGCTATGACATTTAAGGAAACTTCTTACAGGCATTTTCAATAGTTAATATATGTAGATCAAAACTTAATATGTGCTGGGCAGCCTTCCAAGTATCTTACAAATATTAAACAGAGGATATGTGATAATTTCATAAGAATGGTCCACATTAGATAGTTCAAGCAGTATAATCATGACAATAATAATGAAGAGGATGACGGTGGTGATAGTAATTACAATAAAAGACTTATTTCCAATAAAAACTATATTTGTTAAGTGTATTTGCTTAAACTTAATTACTTACATTTAATCTTAATGCAGTGAGTCTCAACCCCTTTCCATAGCCTATTTGTGAGAAGTGAGTTCAGCCTTCGCTCCAGGAATGATGTAAGGGAAATTTAACTCCACCTTCTAGAGGAAGGCACATTAAAGAACTGTGGATAGATCTTAAAACCATCACCATAATTAATACCTATAATTTTCAGCATTTATTATGTTTCGAGTACTCTACTAAATGCTTTGTCTGTAATTTATAATTTAATTTTCACAACAGGCATTTTGTCTTTTTTTTTAGCCTCTCTAGTTTGTTCAAAATATTTTATCCCTAAAATTTATGAACCATCTCTTTTCCAGCAATTATCTCTACACACCACACATTTTACCCATACCTGACTGCAGGCACCTTCCTTTCTCTGATTCTGTGTCTAGTCCAAAGGCAATAAACTTGATCTTCTCAGATTCATTATGCATCTTGATCCTAATCATGGAAACAAATTAAAAGCCCTACAGCCCATCTGTAACAAAAGCAAAAGCAAAACCAATAAAGCATCGTCACCTGCCTGCCCTTTACCACCTTACGACAATACCTGCACTTTAGACTTCCCTGCCTTCTGTCCTCCTCCTCCTAATACCTGTTTATACTCACACTCTTTGCTCCCTTAACATCCTTATATATATTGCATCCGTATATACTCCCTTATATATACTGCACTCTGACTTCCATCTCCACGATGTCACAAATTGTCTCTTGTCTTGTATTTCTTATTTCCAAAGCAACAGATCAAGCCTCAGCATTTTATTTCAACTTCTAGGAGCATTTTGCAGCTTGTCACTCTCTTCTGAAATGATATTTTCCCCCTTGGCTTACACAATGCTCCCTTCCTTACTTTCACATCTCTTCTGCCTGTCGCAGTGCCCAGTCTATTAAAATTGTTTTCCAAATGCTATTTCTTCATCCACTGGGAGGATCATATGGTTCTTATCTTTTCTTTCATTAATGTGGTGTATCACATTGATTGTTTTGCAAGTATTGAACCACTGTTACAGCCCAGGAATAAATCCCACTTGATCATGGCGAATAATTATTTTAATGTACTGTTGGATTCGATTTGCTAGTATGTTGAGAATTTTTGCATCCATGTTCGTTAGGGATACAGGTCTGTAATTTTCCTTTGTCTGGTTGTGGAATCAAGGTAATGCTAGCCTTGTAGAATGAGTTTGGAAGTTTTCCTTCCATTTCTATTTCTTTTTTTGGAACAGTTTGAGAAGAATAAGTATTAACTCTTCTTTAAATATTTGGTAGAATTTGACAGAGAACAGCATCCACTCTTGATGAAAACCCTCAACAAAGTAGGGATAGAAGGAATATACTTCAACATCACATACATATGTGGAAGGTCATATACGAAAGACCCACCACTCATATCATCCTCAATGGGGAAAAACTGAGAGTTTTTTCTCTACAGTCAGGAATAAGACAGGAATGTCCACTCTTACCATTACTATTTAACATAGTACCAGGAGTCTTAGTCTCAGCAGTCAGACAACAAAAAGAAATAAAAGGCATCCAAATAGGCAAGGAAGAATTCAAACTTCATTATTCACAGACGACATGACACTCTATGTAGAAAGATTGAAAGACTCCACCAAAAAATTTCTGGAACTGATACACAAATTCAGCAAAGTTGCAAGATACAAAGTCAATGTACAGAAATCTGTTGTATTTCTATGCAATAGTGAAGAATCAGAAAGAGAAATCAAGTAATTTATCCCATTTACAATTTCACAAAAACCGTAAGATAACTAGGAATAAACCTAACCAAAGAGGTAAAAGATTTGTATTCTGAAAGCTTATAAAAGAAATTGAAGATGACATAAAGAAATGAAAAAACATTTCATGCTCATGGATAGGAAGAACAAATATTGTTAAAATGTCTACACTACCCCCAAAGCAATCTACACATTGAATGCAATCCCTATCAAAATACCACCAGCATTTTTCACAGAGCTAGAACAAACAATTCTAAAATTTGTATGGCACCACAAAAGACCCCAAATAGCCAAAGCAATCTTGAAAAAGAAAAGCAAACCTGGAGGCATCACGATTCTGGACTTCAAGCTATATTACAAATCTATGGTCATCAAGACAGTAGGGTACTGGCACAAAAATAGACTATAGATCAATGTAAATGAATATAAAACCCAGAAATAGACCCACAACTATATGGTCGACTAATCTTTGACAAAGTAGGAAAGAATATCCAATGGGAAAAAAGACAGTGTCTTCAACAAATGGTGTTGGGAAAACTGGACAGCAATATGCAGAAGATTGAAACTGGACCACGTTCTTACATCATACACAAAAATAAATTCAAAATGGATGAAAAACCTAAATGTGAGACAGGAAACCATCAAAATCCTAGAAGAGAACACAGGTAGCAACCTCTTTGACTGCGGCCATAGCAACTTCTTACTAAACACATCTCCAGAGGCAAGGGAAACAAAAGCAAATGTGAATTACTGGGATTCACCAGTATAAAAATCTTCTTTTTTTTTTTTAAGTTAAAAGTCTTCTGCCCAGCAAAGGAAACAATCAACAAACTAAAGGGAAATCTATGGAATGGGAGAAAATATTTGCAAATGACATATCTGATAAAGGATTAGTATATAAACTCTATAAAGAATTTATCAAACTCAACACCACAAAGAAAATAATCCAGTCAAGAAATTGGCAGAAGACGTGAAAAGACATTTTTCCAAAGAAGACATACCAAAGGTGGCTAACAGACACATGAAGGATGCTCAACATCAATTATCAACAGGGAAATACAAATAAAAATCAAATACAATCAAAACCTCACACCTGTCAGAAGGGCTAATATTAACAACTCATTAACAGATGTTGGCAAGGATGTGGAGAAACAGTTCTCACACTGTTGGTGGGAATACAAACTGGTTAAGCCACCCTGGAAAACAGTATGGAGATATGGAGAATTCTCGAATGTTAAAAACAGAACTACCCTATGATCCAGCAATTGTGTTACTAGATATTTGCCCAAAGGATACAGAAATACTGATTCAAAGGGGCACACGCACCCCTATGTTTATGGCAGCATTATCAACAATAGGAAAATTACAGAAAGAGCCCAAATGTCCATTGACTGATGAACGGATAAATAAGATAAATGGATAAATAGATAAATAAGTGGTATATATATATATATATATATATATATATATATATATATACACACACACACACACACACACACACACACACACACACACAGATGGAGTATTAATCAGCCATCAAATGTCCATCCATTCGTAATGACATGGAGGGAGGTAGTAATAAGTCAGAGAAAGATGAATACCATATGAGCTCACTCATATGTGGAATTTAAGAAACAAAACAGATGAACAAAGGGGAAGAGGGAAAACAGAGAGAGGGGGGCAAACCATAAGAGACTCCTAACTATAGATAACAAACTGATGGTTTTTGGAAGGGAGTTGGACCAGGGAGGATGGGTTGAATAGGTGAAACGTACTAAAGAGGGTACTTATGATGAGCACTGGGTGTTATATGTCAGTGATGAATCACTAAACTCCACTCCTGTCACTATGTGTTGACTAATATTTAGGTAAAAACTTAAAACAAAATAATAATTTAAAAAATTAATAAAGTAAAATTTTCTTTAGTGGCCACTTTTCTCCTTCTAAGCTCTAAAAATTAAGAGCTCCTTAGTAAACAATCTTGACTTGTCTAACAATCCATGCTTTCATTCAGATCAAAATCACAAAATTAGCATGTCCCAAACCAAATCTGTGAATCTCCTCTCTTACTCTGTACCTCATCTTGGGTTCTTATCTCAATGAATGGCACCATCAATCACTCATTTGCTCAGATTATAAGACTAAATGACATCCTTGACTTTTCTTCATTCTCTAGAATGCATTACACATTCTATCAGCTCAACCTTGCAAATGTATTCTGCACGGGACCACTTCTCACTTATTCCACTGCTACTATGCTAGTCGAATCCACAAATATATTCATAATAGACAAACACTTTTTACTAGGCAGTCTCCTAACTGATTTCCCTATTTCCACACTTAATCCAGTAGTCTGTTCCCCAAAGAGTGGCCGGTGTGATTCGGTAAAACTATAACATTTTTATACTGCTATTATTAAAGTTCTCTAAATTTTCTTTTAATCCAAAATAAAATTCAAATTCTTACCATGATCTGCAAGACCTATGAGACCTGATCTTGGGCTGCCTCACCAAGTCTCTTTCTACATCTTATTTCTCTCTTGCTCTTATGTGAATGTGATGAGTTCCTGCCCCATCTACAGCACTGGTGCCTCCTTTACCTATAGATAACACCCTTTGCATAAATATTATGACTTCCTCCTGTACTCCTTTTATTCTATTGTATTCTAGAATTATAACTTTAGAAGGGGCTTTCTTCACCACCCTATCTGAAATAGCACATGTCTATAATTCTATATCCCCTTGTTTTACTGAACTTTTCTTCATTACACTACCACTATGTGACATTATGTTATATATTTATAACATCATTATATTATATATCCTCTCTTTGTTACTGTTATGTATCTTTACAATGATGTGGACTCTATCATAGAAGTGGTTGTGTCTATTTTAATCTAGGCCACCTGCCCAGAGCCTAGGAAGGGCCTGGTGCACAGTGAAGAACACTGAGTGCGTATTTGTTGCATTCTTTGGTAAATAAAAGAAAATTTAAAGTGATGTAAACAATAAAATGAAGTATTATTATAAAAATAATAAATAAAATTAGTAAATGAGGGTAACTTTATTGTTAGATCCATGATTACCTACTACTCCTGCTTTAGTTGCTGGGTTTTCCCTTTCTTGCTTTGGTTGTATCCGATTTAGTTCCCATCCTCATTCTTACTATCCTGCCAGCATCTGAGGTCCTTGAGTGAGCAGGATTTGTCTTCCTCACAAGGTTCTTTTAGAGACAAAACTGGCTTCTGAACCTTGGTCTCCACTGGACTTATGAAGCACTGTTTTCTACTCAGGAAATAGGCTGTACTGTTATGTCTTAAGACTGTTGTAATAATTAAATGAAACTGGTACGTGAAAATACTTTATACACGAAAAAAGTCCTCAGACCTGTTATTTACATGTATTATTTATTGTTAGTATGTTTTATCATTTTCTACTAGCAGCCACAAGTAAATGTCTTTAGTGAGATAAATCTGCAGAGCAAAATGTAAATCTCTATGATTAATTATGTCCATTAAGTAAGATAATGTCAACAAAGCATCTTAGGTAGTGTTTGGGATACCTGATAGTTCCTTTCATACCATTTTCTGCTTCTGACTTGTCTCACTTTGTCATTTTCTTGAGAATTATTTTGCAACAGGAGCTAGAAATAACTCTTGATTTTTTTCTTCTTTGAAATATTGTGTAGAATTGTTACTTGTGAATTTATTTATATTTTTAAACTCCCACTGCAAGTATACCTGGCTCATCCATCTACATAAACTTAACTGTAGTGTTTTTGACCTCCTTCAAAAATGAATTTTCCCCTCAAAATGTTTTCCTTTTGCAAATTTTAATTTCTTCTAGTAAAACAGTAATAATTATCCAGTGTTCATAATCTCTACTACTATTTGGCTGTGCATCTATAATGGTTTCCATTATAGAAACAGGCTTAGAATAAAAAATGCTACAGAATGTCTCATATCAAATTTTACACATTTATTTTACTACTTTAATAAGTCATGCCTACCACCAATGACACTAGTACTAAATCAAATACAAAGATTTTTTGGTGTGCTGTGATATTTTACTTTAACATTTCATAATGAAACATATTCTGTAATTTAAGTATATTTTTCATTACCACCAAAAGCAGATGTTTTTATTCTTTTAGCGCTATCTCAAGCATTGTTTGCAAATGTCATTTTAGATAAAGTTAGCAAACAATTCCTGTTCCATGAGAACAAGTAGACCAAATAAAAAGGGCATATTCATAACTCAACTGCCATAAAAGCCCAATAAAGCCCAATAAAATAAATTAGATCAGAAGACAATACACAAAAAAAGTGTTTTGATGTAAAGTCTAGAGACAAAGTTTCTTGTTCTGATTTTACTTTTAATTGGCAGTGTAATATTGGGAAGCTCATTTATTTTCACATATTTAAGTTTAGATATTCAATCTTAAGTCAAAAAATTTGGTTTTGAATCCCAGCTCTGGCACTTGTTATTATAGTTAACTTACTTTCTTTAGACTTTGTTTTTCATCTGTAAGATGGATGGGCGGGGTAACACCTACCTATTCAAGATATGTGTGAATACAAAACATGACATATGCTAGCTTCATGCTTCATTTATATTTGCAAATTTAGTTCCCTAAAATTATTAACAGATGTGAAATGAGAGTTTTAATCAGAACTTACATTTTTTGATATTATATTTTGGATAAGTGACTTAGTGGTTAAAAATGACATTGTAAAAAAAACAAGCAATGGCTATGATTATAGTGTTCATGTAAATCTCTTGCTGAAAAGTCAAAAGCGAGTGGAATTGAAAAATTTAAATGCATATATGTGATCTGCAATTAACTATTTGTGATTTAATTATAGCAAAACAGTGACTACATTAAATTAATGTTGAATTAAGTTAATGTCTTGAATGGTTGTATTAAGCAAATTTGTTTTATTAAAACCAATTGGTTTATTAAACCAATTAATTTTATTAAATAATTTAAATAACTTCATTGGAATTATGATTTTAGGAATTATATGAATTAAATTAAAACACTTAATTGATTTTGTAGTTTCACTTATATTTATTTTTTTAAATACTTTGGTTTTGTAATGGCATAAGAACTGAAACCATGAATATCTAATGCCACTTTTCTGTATGAATATTTTAAGTAGCATTATCATTTTAAAAATTTCTATTCTGCAGTGAAGTTTTCTATCAAATTTTCTTGTTTTAAGAGAGTTCTTGAATATTATAACTCTATTACCAATTATCTGTAAACAGTGGTGCTTGTAGTTCATCTTTAGATATCGAAACTTCTAGCTCTTGAGTAGTAGTCTCTAGTTTCTGCCTATACGAATTGCTTGAAAAATATGCATGAATTTGTTTGTTTATTCTAAAAGCCAGCATCTATTATACATAACACTAGATATTGGAAACACAAAGGAAAGGACAGAATTTCCTGTCTCAAGTAGTTGCTTTCTAATTGGTGAAAGAGAATAGGCTTTGAACTTACTGCAGGATGAAAGGACTAATGGTATTTTGCTTCTCTGCTTTAACTGGGAGTAATATCTGAAGCCTAATAATAAGATTGTATCTCTGCACCGTCAGTATGCACCTGTGCCATCACTTATTTCAATCCCTCTGATTTCAGGCAAACTAGACCTTCAGGATTCAAATATTGTAAAGAGTGTTTTGTGTTGTGTTGTTTAGTTTTTTAATTATCAGGCAGTATTAACTAGGGTAATGTTTTCCCTTTAATATTAACTCTCTGCGTTTATGGGTATATTTCTTCTAAATGATTGTCTGCAGGGGATAAAGGGCAGAGGAAGCAGGATAGCGGAGGTTTCTTTCATAAGAAGTGCATGTTCCAGATCATGTTGACCTCATTGTATTGCCTACTTAGAGCTGTACTGGCATCGCCATGGTGTTCGTGCTACTTGGTATGTAGAACAAATAAACCAAACCCTCAGATGATTTTCCCCTTGGGTGGTAACAACTTTGGATTTCACAGTGATTCACAATTTTCCATGGTCACTTAGTACACCAATCCTTGCCAGACTTTATAGGGGCCAAGCTATCCTTTTAGGACTTTGAGATCTATTTTATGGAAAACAATCACATTTTATGGTCAAAAAGAATATGTGTGATCTGATTTTAGTGAAAATGAGAGTCATGAACAGTTGAAACCTGTCCTAACCGACCTCACTTTAACTAATTCAGTGGATCAACCTATCCACTCCTTTTCTTCTGCGGAGCATATGGAATGATGCTCCCAGCAGGCTGTGTTCTCATGGCTCAGAGGCCACTCTCTAATGTGTTGGTGAACTTTGCACTCATCAGTCGAGCCGTATGTTTATTGAGAGTTAGTTACATTTGTTCTCAAACTGCTGTTCTTGTTATTGCAATTATATAACTTAATTAAATCTTACATGAACCAGATTAAAAAAAGAGAATAAATGTTTCTATAAAAAATACTGAGTCTTTTGGAATTCAAGTCATGGCACGGAATATAAAATCGTTAACCTAGTTTGCTCTACAACTATGAAAGCATATAAATGCATACACACAACACTGTAACGAACCCTGAATTGAAAACTGTAGATAATGAATTATGGGTGACTTATGCTGGAAAGATGAGTCAGAACCTCAATCAACATTAATATTACCAAGAAAAGTCCCCCCCATACATAAAATGCTGCCATTTTGTTGAATAAATGCACAGACAAATGTTTTCAGTTAAAATATTTGAATCCCCTCTATTTTTTCATGATTCTTAAGTTTAATAAATGATTTATTACTACTCTATGTATTTTGAATAATAGGTCATATTGTAAATAAGAGGGTGGAAATGGGATAAAGAGAAGAAAACAGCACTGCTCATTACAGCTAATCAAATGAAGCAACTCTTCCTAAAATAATGAAAACTACACAATTGGAAAAACAATTTTTTAGCCAATATTAACTCAACTGAATACATACTTAAAACAGAGAGTGGTATTTTGAGACTGCACTCTCCCCCCAGATTCCTGTACAAATAGGTATTTGGAGACCTGGAGCATGGAGCATTCTGGAATTTGAACCACAAGCACCACACTTTTGATAATGCCATCTGGATGCTTTTTTTTCTTATTTGGTTTATCAGTGTTTATGTTGTATACATAATACAAAATATATGTGCATATAAAATATATGCATATATGTGTATGTATTTTATGTGTACTTTCTTCATTCTAGCAGAGCGGAGGTTTTAGTCTGGCTATTTCTTATCGAACTCAGGTTTTAAGTGTAAAATAAATTTAATCAGAAGCCTATAATACACCCAAGAATGGATTATTTCAATAAAATTCAAGAATTCTTACAGAAATCTTGCAAAGTAAGCTCAATAAAATATCACTTTTTAAAAAATTATACTTTATAAAAATACTACTCATTAAATGATAACACATCATACCAAGAAAAGGCAGGTCAATGAAGTTATTAGTAATGAATTCAAAATAATACACAAATTCACAAAATATTAAAATCAATGCATTCTGAAAATATGTGTTTTCTAACCAAAATTAGGTCAATTCACTCTCCTGTAAGTCAGTTGATTGGAACATGACAAAAACATCTCTCTGTTGTTCAACAAACATTTATACAAAAACAAATACTTTTTATTTTCTTAGTCAGAATCAATGAAATAAAATACTTAAACATAGTTTTTAATTTCTACCCATATGATTCAATATATACAATCAGATAATTATATCTTCTATTAATAATAAGTGATCTTTCTCGTCTAAATAATAATGTTGAATTAGCATTACTTTTGTTAGTGTTATTTTCTTTGTTTTTTAACAAACCACAAGTATCTAAAAGGCAAAACATGTAGGAGCTTACTGATTAGATAAATGTGCATTACTTTTCTTAACTTGTAATGTTATTTTCTGTATCTTGATAATGTTATTGAAATTTTAAAAACTTCCACTTAGTTATATTTTGGAATACATTAAAACAATTTTTTAATGTTTGTTTCTGAGAGAGAAAGATACAGAATGCAAGCAAGAGGGGAGCAGAGAGAAAGGGGGACAGAGAATCTGAAGCAGACGGCATCCAGGCCTGGATGGAGCTGTTAGCTCAGACCCTGACCTAGGGCTTAAACCCACGAACCGTGAGACCATGACCTGAGCCAAAGTTGGACGCTAACCTACTGAACCAGCCAGGTGCCCCACTGAATACATTTTAATGTATAGAATATATACTTAGAAATTTAGAAATCAGAAATGGACAATTGTATAAACATTTGCAAAGTGAACAGCCCATGTAACTAGCATTCAGGTCAAGGAAGACACCGTTCCAATGATCCATAATGCCACCTACTATGTTAAAGTCACTACCCAGTGAGAGGTAGACACTATGTCTTACTTCTAACACTAAAGATTAGGTTTGCCTATTTTTTAAATGTTTACAAATGGAATTATGCAATTTTTAATCATTGTGCCTGTATTTTCTTTCTTACCATTTGAGATGGAGCTATGTTGCTGTGTTAATGCTAGATCATTAATTCCCTTTACTGTGTACTATGCTTCTATCTACTATTGGGAGATATTTTGTTACTTCCAGCTTTTGTCTATATAAATGTTTAAAACATTTTAGTGCACGCTTTTAGTGACATTTGCATGATGTACAAAGATAAATGGAGTGTTATAACTGGTATATCGATTTGCTCAATGTAAAATCATAATGTATTTGTCAGTAAAATTGACTCATTCATGTGTCTTTGTATTATCTACAATAATGTAAATAATACGTTTCTTGTACATTAAGCTAAAAGTATTTTTATATTGGGTTAGGCAACAGTTCTTCAATATCATTGTTCTGATTAACATCACAATGTTATTAGCACGTAAAGAATATCTGAAGAAAATCAGAGCACATGCCATAACTTATTTACGCTAATTAGGGAAGTCTCAGATTTATCTCAGGCCCTTGACAGCTCACTTAGGGTGTTATATCTATGCCAAATGCTCCTCACCTTACATGAAATATTGATTAGAAAAAATGTTTTACCTTTATAGTAAGTGAATTAATGTGATATTTCTGTGGACGTGCATTGTTCTATGGTATTTTTGAATGGTGGTATTTATTAAACAGCACAAATTCATCTATAACTGACCAGCATGGAAAATTATGCCTTCCTTGCTACATTACGAAGGCCAGAATTAAAGGCAGTGAACGAACACTGAATTATTTCCATTTCGTTTTCACTCCAGATGGAATTCAAGAAGTTAAGATTCATAATAAGCAATGTGCACTTGGCACGGGGGTGAGTATTGTGGGCATACCCAAGTAGGCATAGTAAAGAAACGGGACCCATGATAGTTATAGTGTCCACAGGCAAGAGTACAGTGCAACCACGCTTATGATGTGTAACTGTTGTATTTTTGGAGCATCTCCATTCACAGGAAGTACTGAGCTAATTAGAGGAGCCACGCTAAAAAGTATTTCTTATTTATAAAATCATTAGGCCTTCCATTATTGAATTAAGGTTTCCTTTTCCATTTCTCCCTATTAAGCTTATTAACATTTACAGTTTTGTCAAGGTTATGAAAGCTTATTATTCGGATCAGCTGAAATTGGTAACAAAAAAAAAGAGAGGCTTAATTAGTCTTCTTTTAAAAAAAATGTAAACTTGTTCAGGAAATCATCACTTGCTATAATGGAAAATAGTTATCAAGGGTGCACCTCTAGGGAATGGGAGGGGTAATTTCTTTATAGTTATAATGAAGTTAAACACAAACTAGTGAGAGAAATAATATTTTCTATACTAAGTAACATTTGATAATCAACTTGAAAAATAACATTTTGTCACAGAAAGATATCTCTGTTATAAAATTCAAATTATACACCCTACCCTCACACACACACATTAAACTCATCACTTACCCTGAAGGCTGATTTCTGATAACTTCATCCAGCTGCTCACTTATTTATTAATTTTAAAAATAGGGGTGCCTGGGTGGCTCAGTGAATTAAGCATCTGACTCTTGATTTTGGCTCCAGTCATGATCTCATGGTTTATGAGTTCGAGCTCTGCGTCGAGCTCTGCACTCACAACGAGAAGCCTGTTTGGGATTCTCTCCCTCCTTCTCTCTCCCCCTCCCCTGCTTATACTCTCTCCCTCAAAATAAATAAACTTAAAAAAATGCATAGAAAGATGGACTACTTACTGCATGAAAGTCACTCTATTATGTGCTAGGAGTGCAAAGAGAGGAAATACATACATCTCTTACTCTCAAGACTCCAAAATGTCATTCATAAAGCTAGTTCATAATCAGATAATTGTAGTTCAGTTTCTAATGATGCAGTCCAATAATAGGGTTATGGACAAAGGTTTCAGAATTCAAGAATATGACACATTAGAAAGTGTTTTCTAAAAGCAGTATCCAAAAGCCTAGTGTTAGAGGGATGGTAAAGAGATTAAAGGTGCAGGTTTTGGAGGGGGTTTTGTTTGCATTTTTTTAGATTGAAGGATAGTTCCTTCACTACTTACCATTAGTTTTAGGTGTACAACATAGTGATTCAACAACTGCGTCATAATGCTGTGCTTGCCACAAGTGTAGTTACCGCCTGTCCCCATATACAACACCATTACAATAAAAGATACAAGTTCTTTTGTTGTTGTTTGCTTTTTAATGTTTATTTTTGAGAGATAGAGAGACAGGGCACGAGCATGGGAGGGGCAGAGAGAGAGAGGGAGACACGGAATCCGAAGCGGGCTCCAGGCTCCTAGCGGTCAGCACAGAGCCCGACGCGGGGCTCGAACCCACGAACTGAGATCAAGACCTGAGCCAAAGTCTGACGCTTAGCTGATTGAACCCCACAGGCACTCCAGAAGTACAGGTTTTGATGTTAGATATGAATTCATAACCCGTTTCTACCATTTAGTCCCTATAATACTTTCTGCAAAATACTAAACCTCAGTTTCCTCTTCTGCAAAGGGTGATACCATCACATATCTGTAGCAAGGATTAAAATGAGAAGGCATATGAAGGACTTAGTTAAAAAAGTAGTAACTACTTAAGACGGGCCAAACACCCTTCTAAGCTTGTTACGTGGTTAATGTATATAATTCATTCAACATACCTAAAAATAGGAAGTATGATTAGTCCCCTGTTAAAAATCAAGAAATAGTGGGGCACCTGGGTGGCTCAGTTGGTTAAGCTTCTCACTTCGGCTCAGGTCACTATCTCATGGTTCCTGGGATCCAGCCCCATGTTGGGCTGTGTGCTGACGGCCCAGACCTGGAGCCTCCTCCAGATTCTGTGTCTCCTTCTCTTTCTGCCCCTACCCTCCTCACGCTCTGTCTCTCTCAAAAATAAATAAATGGTAAAATGTTTTAAAAAAATGAAGAAATAGTTGGGATGAGTACTGGGTGTTGTAGGGAAACCAATTTGACAATAAATTTTGTATTTAAAAAAATGAAGAAATGGAGGTACTGAAGAAGATATTCAAATAGCAAATCAGCACATAAAAAGATATACCACATGATAGTCATCAGGGAAATGCAAATTAAAACAACAATGAAATATCTCAATGCACCTATTAAAATGGCCAAAATCTGGAACACTGACAATACCAGTGGCTGGCAAGGATGTGAAGCTACAGGAACTCTCATTCATTGCTGTTGAGGATACAAAATGGTGTAGCCACTTTGGAGGACCTGCACTTTCTTATAAAACTAAATATACTTTTACCATACTATCCTGCAATCATCCTCCTTGGTATTTACTTAAAGGGGTTGAAAAGTTGTATTCATACAAAAACCCACAAACAGATATTGATAGCAGCTGTATTCATAATTGTCACAACTTGGAAGCAAACAAGATGTCCTTTAGTACATAAATGGATAAACTATGGTACATCCAGACAATGAAATATTATTCAGTGCTAAAAAGAAATAAGCTATCAGGCCATGAAAATACACGAAGGGAACTTAAATGCATGTTACTAAGTCAAAGAAACCAATTTGAAAAGGCTACATACTGAATGATTCCAAGTACTTTTGCAAAAGGCGAAACAAAACCAAAAACCTGTGGGGATAGCAAAAGATGCTTCTCAGCAGTTAGGATTTGGGAGGGGGATGAAAGGTGGGGCACAGAGGATTCTTAATGCAATGAATATACACGGCATGGTACTATAATGAGGGTACTTGTCATTATACTGGTTATCTGAACCCATACGATGTCCACTACAAAGAGTGAACCCTAAGGTGAACTATGGATATTACCCTAAGGTTCGCCTAAGGTAAAAAAATGGGCGATTATGATGTATCTTTGTAGGTTTATCAATTGTAAGAAATATACCACTCTGGTGGGGAATGATGATAATGGGGGAGGCCATTCATGTGTGAGGGCAGGGTAAATATGGGAAATCTTTTTATTTCACTCAAAATTTGTATATAAAACTAAAGTTGCTCTAAAAAAATGCCTTCAAATTACAACAAAAAGAACAAGGATGTTATCCATCTATGTTTTGCTATAAGAGATAGTCTGGCATTAAATTTAGGAATAGACACTATGAAAAGAATAGAGATTAAGGCAATTTATGTAACGTAGATTTGTGATTTGAACAAAAGAGAATATGAATCTAGTGCCTATTTTTTCATTGATTCCCTCCATTCACTCTATCTTTAGAACCTGTCACATGACAAGGTACATGTTACTGATGGTGACGATGACGACGATGATGATGGTGGTGATGTTGATAGATGAGTAGGGATTAGCTAGATTAAGGAAACGAGGTGGAGACAGTGATAGTGAAGTGCTTTCCTAGCAGATAGGAAATAGCAGAGGCAGATAGGAGCAGAGGCGTTTATATAAAAATATAAATGTATATAAATTTGTATAAAAGTGATATGTGTCTAAGGTTCCTGGAGTGTGGAAGGGTGGTAGGGGAGAGGTATAACCCACAAATTCACGTAGGCTGTTATGTAAAGTGTGAAGTTGAGATTTACTGTATGTCACAGGTGTTTTAAAGAAAGGAAATACACACGTGTGTCTGTGTGTATGTAATTTCCTTTCTTTAAAACGTGTGTGTCTGTGTGTGTGTGTATAGTCAGAATAACTTTTTTAAAGAGTTAAGTCTAGAAAATTGTAATCATCTACATTTGAGAAAAATAGTGAAAGTAAGGATTCCATTTAGGGGGCTGTTGAAGTATTTTAGGGAAAAAAAGAGAAATGAATGAACTAGGATTTAACTGGTGGGAAAATATCTGTTAAAAATTTTGGAGAGAAAAATCTTCATGTCTTGGTGGAGTAATGACACGAATGACTTTATAGAGGTGGCCTTTATATACTCTTTTATTGAAATCCTCCTTATCTAAAATTCGCATAAATAGACACGTGTAAATTCCTGGAATAAGGATGAGGATGATGATGATTTACTTAGAGCAGATTTTTTTCCAGTTTCATGAATATTAACAATGTAATAACTACCAAAAACATTGAGGAGGGTAATGGTTAAAGACATTTTGAAAACATTAGCAAAAATAATCAAGTTTTTGTCCTGCAAATTTTCTCAGATTTTTTATATGCTAAAGCACATGAATCACTGTTTTTCAAGATTCTTTGATAGTATCTCTGATTGTGGTGGTGAATATATAGACTTCAGAGAATTTCATAGAAGATTCTTGGGAAAATGGCAAAATATTCATTAGAAATATAATATTCACTTTTATAGTTTACCCTCTATTCTTTTTTTATCTTATTAAGATACTCTTTTTTCTCAAGTTCCCTTAATTATTGATCTCTTCTTTTTCTTCATTTCCTATATCCAATGTCACCTTCTCAGAGAGAAGTATACTTGATCGTCCTATCTGAGGTAGCCTAAACTGCCTTTTCTCCAAGATGGTCCATATCATTTCACCTTATTTATTTCCTTCCTAATATTTCAGTAGTTTTTCGGTTTATTTGCTTATTTACTATATTTTTCCTCTACATAGAATATGACTTTCCTAAGGGACTATGTCTCTCTGTCTTGTCATATTTCTAACACTTCAAATGGCAATAATATAAAGGGAATTCATTAAATATGTGTTAAGTGTATTAAATAGTGAAAATACTTTTAATTATAAAATACAAAATAACTACCAAACTGCACAAATGTATCTCAAACGCTTATCTTCTATGAAATTTTTGAGTTCTCGGTTAATCTACAAATTCTTGACTTACTCATTAAATAAGACTCTAGGGAAATGAGAGTTTGTTCATTGCAGTATTTCCCCCAACATTCACTTTAATAAATTATGTTTCATGGTATTGTTAATTCTTGCATCAAAAAACATGTCACATTTTTATGATAGACTATGTTAGCAGATTTGCTTTTTTAAAATGATGGTTAATAAAGAGATATTTTTTTCTAAGAGTGCTATTTGAACAGCAAAAACTGAATTTAAAATATCTTGTGATGATTGAACTAATCGATGGCAGAATTTATTCTTAACGGAACTGCGGGAACACATAGATATGCTGTGATTTTCAGTACCCAAGGGCCCTAAAAATTCCTTGCAGTAAGTAAGAATACAAATCGACTTGATTTTTGTGAGATCCAAGGTACCCATGTTTCTCCTCCAAAGTTTTAAAAGGTCTTTGTGATTTGAAAAAGTTGACAAGCAACATATTACAATGTGAAACATCCCTGGGTTTCCTGTTTCTCGTGCTCTCAGACCCTTGGAGCATTGTAGAATGGATGATACTCCACATCAACTTCTGGAAACATGCACTAACAGATGAAACTGCACCTGAGATGTTTCAGGTTGGTATTTCCTAGAGCTATCACACCAGAGCCTCTCTTGTCTCCAGGGCCTATACAGATGTTAATTTTTTTAAGAAAAACAAATTAGAAAAATGTTATAAGTAAATTAAAATCACTGAAAAGGCTTAGCTCATCTTCTGGCCACAGTTAATTTTCTTTTTGAAAATGTGTTCTCTACTTTTAGTGAAAAACCAGGATGCTATTGTTGAAAAATGGATTAATACCCAGAGACCTGCATTCTGGTCGGGCACTGCTTTTATTCGGGTAAACTGAGAAAGTCATAGACAACACTCTATAAGTCACTGTTGTCTCAATATTTTCATCTATAATTTCGAAGAACAATGATTCCTTACCCACTATAGTCATCTGTGAGTCTAAAGAGTGTATGATGATGACTGATGTTCCTTCACTTGTAATGAAAATCCACTTGTATTTTCTTACAAGTTACCATAGTCAAGACATTTTGCTTCTCACTGTGATAGATAAACAAAAGCACTCAAATACTCATCCATGTCTTTATTGAGCCTTGTTACCTCCTGCTGTGTGTTAGTTAGGCTTTGTACTAAGTAGTCAAGCTGTGCAATAGGGTTTCAGGAAAGAAAGAATCTCAAAACCTAATAGTAGAAGATACATGGATAAATTTTCTCCTCTCTCTCTTTCTCCCTTTTTCCCTCCCTCCTTCCTTCCCTCCCTCCCTCTTTTCCTTCTTCCTGTATCTCATTTATTCCTCTCCATCTACTTTTTCTAATATGGCTTCAGAACAGTATATATAAGTTTATGGTATTCAGAAGAATAAGAGTTATTTTATGTCTGGGATAACATAGGAATGGGAAAAGGCAGGTGCTCGAAGAAGAATCTATGGAAAATATGGCATTTTATCTGGATTTTATGAGGTAAATACACATCCGTTCTATTACTCTAACACTCCTGAAATGTTAATATACTGTATGCATCCTCAAAAGAATAACTTCCCAAAGAAAGAAGAAATGATGGCTCAGTTGTTTGTAAAATTATTTCCCCCATACTTTGCATTAATATGGCAGAGTAGAGAGCAGAAAATTCTAAAGAGTTCAAAGTTGGGCATTACTGCCTGGCAGCTTGTTGTAGCTATGTGGAAAAGGGAAAAATACAAATTATTAATTGCTCACTGGAGATTATAATTTACTATGTTTTTATTTCATTTTTTTCTCACCTTGAGGGAAGAACACATTCCAGTTATAAGTGGAAAAGTAGACACCATCCGTTCTCATATTCACTCATTTGTTCAGACTTATTCTACATAAAAGGGAAAAATTGATGGCTTCCTCGGAAGCACGGTTCTGAATATGCATAAAAGGAAATTAGGGTTCCTCTTGCCCAGCAATCAGAACTTACACAGATTGTAAGGACAACTTGATTGTAGTGAAGAATCAGTGGTCTGTAATTTGTGTACTGTGAAAGTGTGAAATAAATAAATTTCTGAGTTGCCATGAATGTATCTGTGTTAATGAGTTTGTAACAGCCCGAATGTATTTATGCATTCCAATTTTATGATTATCTCATTTTGATGTTGTTGCTTACCTAATGGTTTTGTATTACACATTAAATGTTTCGTTGTGGAACCCAAATATGCCATTCCATGAAGACTAAAACCGTAAACTGGTATGCTCTGGGCAAATTATCTTACTACCTTAATTATTAGCTTCCTGATGGAAATTTCACAAAGCATAATTTTATCTATTTCTGTAAATACTACACTTTTGTACACAGAGCACTTGGAAAGTTAAACTTATTACTTTACAATTTACCAGTATTTCACTGAAAAGAAAGGGAGAAACATTATCAATGTCACAGGGAAGAGTAAAGTGGTTTGATGCAGTGAAAAGAGAGCTACTTGGGTTCAAATATTGACTCTGCCATTTTGGTTGTGTAATTTGGCAAGAAATTCTGGGAACTAACACCAGTGTGGATGGTAATTGCATAATCCTGGCCTGATCAGGCACACAAAACCTCTAGTTTCAGATATATAGCCAAGACTTTGCTGAACTGTCTGTAGGTAAGAGCTGCTATCCATGGTTGAGAAGTGCATATTTAAGAAGGCATCTTCCAAAGCATAAGAGACTCTTAAAAACTGAGAACAAACTGAGGGTTGATGGGGGGTGGGAGGGAGGGGAGGGGAGGTGATGGGCATTGAAGAGGGTATCTTTTGGGATGAGCTCTGGGTGTTGTATGGAAACCAATTTGAAAATAAATTTCATATATTAAAAAAAAGAAGGCATCTTCTACATTGTAGATATTATGTAATTGTTTATTTATCCCAAAACTTTCTGTTAGATGCCCTCAGGCTTTCTTGTTTAAACAAGACAAGAAATATATGGAAAGGAGAATGGCCCTCTGAAGATGCTCCTGCCCTAGTTCCTGGAAACTGCAAATATGTTACATGGCAAAGGGACTTTGCAGATGCAACCAAAATTACAGACCTTAAGATAGAGAAATTTCTTGGATTATCCAGACGGTCACAGGCTAATCACAGGACCCCTTAAAAGCAGAGAACTTTCTCTGATTATAGTCAGAGAAATCTATTAAAAGAGACACACAAGGAAGATACAGCAGCAGAGTAAGATTCCAGAAGTGAGAAAGATTTGATGTGTTGTTGATGTCTTGGAAATGGACCTGTTCATATGTAAGGACCAGAGACACCCCTCGGTGATAAGGGCTTTCCCAGCTGATAGCCATCATGCAAATGTGGACCTCAGTCCTACAAGCATAAGAAACTCGATTTGGCAACAACTTGAATCAGCTTGGAAGTAGATTCTTTCCAGAGCTCCCAGAGAAGAGCTCTTCTGGCCAAGTCCTTGTTATCAGCCCTATTAAACATGGAACAGCGAAACCTGCCAAACCCCTCTGCACATGGACTTGTGAACAAGAATGTGAAATCATAAATTTACGTTGTTTTAAGCTGCTAAGTGTGTGGTAATTTTTTTTTTTACAGCAGTAATGGGAGACTAACACAGTGATTTATGTTAATTTTCCAACACATGGAAATACAGTATCTTGAGTAATTAAGTGCAGCTTTTCTTCCCCCCCCCCCCCTAATTTGCACTACGGTACTGTATGGTCTAGCAGCCGCTGTGCTAAATGGAGAAAACTATCATTACTAGCTAAATCCTGAAATGGATCCCAAGAATCATCCATGCAATGGCTAATGGAATATATCTTTCTCATTTGCAAATATCTTGGTTTGCATCCTTTTTCAATTCAAATCTCAATAAATTCACTGGTGCTTGGCCAGAAACCACTCCTTGTCTTTGTACAAAGAATACAGTCTACTTTGCCTCATAATTGAGATGTCTGAGCATCCATAAAGTTTTCTAAGTGTAGGAAAAAGCCTAAATGACTATTTGAAACCTCCCATGGAATGGCAGAGCTATGTTTATAATAGCAGGGATAAGATTCTGGGGGGGATGAGTGCAAGCCTCTACTCCTATGTGTTCACTCATACCTCCTTAGCAGGCGATAACCCTTGTAAGGCCTAAGTAATAAAACAGAGGTGTGTCCATGCTATTGTAAACTCTTCCATCTTGCTTTTTCATAAGCAGGGCTATGATATTGTGTCTGAGATCTAGCACTAGAGGACACAAGGAGTGAGCACAGCATGATGCATTGGCCTGCCAGCTCTGCCCATTGGACCAGAGGGAGGAAATCCTGATCACAAGGCAAGAAAAGAAATAACCAGGCAGATAGTCAGGGCCGTGTAAGGAACAGCTAGTAAGTAAAACATTAGGGACTGGTGGTCATGATTCAGAAAAATCAAGCCAAGACTCTGTCAGCTTGGAGGTACTGGGAAGAAGGTAGAGAAATGAAGCAAGGGGTCAGGGAATGAGCATGTTATAGGCTTAATTGTTGGTGAATATGAACTCCTGGCTCTCAACACATTTTTAATGTGCGGTTTGGTGACTGTATTATATCGTATTGGCCTGGAGGTGAGCTCTTAAACTGATAGGACGAACAATGTTGGAAGTAGAAGCAAGTTTGATGTGTCGAGGGAATAGAATGAGGGTGATTTAGTTGCAGGTGCAGATTGGGAACTGAGGTGGAGAGGAGAAGATGAGAGGGACTTTAAAGGTCTTAGACCCTTTCTATTCAGTGAAGACTGACTTTTTTTTTAGTGGTCCTGCTGGATGTGATGCAGGATGGATGGGGTGGCTGGGCATATCCAAATTTTAGTCAGTCAGAGGTTTATGTTTTAGAAAGGCCACCAAAGTGGCAATGAGAAGTGTTTTTCAAACTTTAATATTCCTTAGAATCAATATGGAATCTTGGTAAAATGAATATTTTCATTCAGTCGATCTGGAGTTGGTACCACGAGGTTGCCTTTCTAGCAAGCCACCAGGAGATAGCCCTGCTGCTGGTCCAGGGAGCACACGTTGAGTCACAAAGATAATATTCACTATATTGTGACAGAGTGATTGATGCTGGAAAAGGAAACAGCTTAGTGCTCTGTAGTTGTCCAAGATTGAATGTCTATGATAAACGAAACCAATGGTGAGGAGGCATGCAGAGGAGGGAACAGAGTCAAGGGCATATGTAGCAGGAGGATATTTGGCATAAGGTGACCAGTCACCTTCAGCCCTTTAGGTAAGAGTAGAATACCTACTTACTGGAAGTCCCACCTAACCTCCTCACGTGGAGATATTTGCAGTATTTCAGATCGCTGGCTCACTTTTTCCACAATGAGCTCTTTTCTGCAGTGGTTCCTAAATGCTGATAAAAATCTCACTTAGACTCTACTATGTCTTTAATGTATCCTTTTAACACTTGCTACTGTTTTAACGAGGCCCGTCTCAGTTTTGGACTGTCTGTTGCCAGTAGAGGCTATAGTTAGAAATACTTGTCATGTGTGAATATTTGATACTGAGAAAGAATTCCGAAAACAAAATCTATAATGCTCACCACACATGCGTTAAATGGGTGGGTGTTAAGCAGCTTCTCTGTTTATGGTCTCGAGTTTGCAGATGTGACGGTGGCAGGCCCCAGAGGGTAGAAGGGTAGAGGCGGTCCCTGGCAGCGTGGGTCAGGGGCTGCAGTCTCAGACATGAATAATCTCCATTGTCTCCCGTGGCTTTGTTCTGGCAACACGTGCCGCTCCATCCCATGGTGCCCCTGTGGATTTTTTGTGTCCATCCATCTCTACAACAACCATTCTCAGGTCTATATAGATGTAAGAAGAGGAGTCCTCAGGGTTCGGGATCACTAAACTAAAATTTCTGAAAAGCCATGTCAACCTTCTTTCAACAAAACAAATTAAAGGTGATTGCCAATTCCTAGACAGGGGAACAAAACTTTCTAGGTGTAGGAAAGGCTCATTCAATAACATTGATTTAAGAAACATGTACTTTTGGTCATTAGGTAATTGTGATTTATAAGGTTACCTAACTTTCAGACTAGCTCCAACAGCCATGCCAATCATAATTTGTACTTTAACGTCATAAGATAAATCATGGAGATACTTATTTCAGACTCACTGAGTTTTTCTTCGATTTAATAAACTACCCAAAGTGGCATAATGTCTATCTTCATTTCACACCATTTACATTTGGATTATATGGAATTTGGGTGAGGCATTAAGGTTTGAGTCATTACCATTTCCTGCAGGTGCCGTGCATCCTTTCCAGACACATGTTTAATCTTTCAATGCATCTCATTTCCAGGCAGTCTTATTATTAGAAAGAAAGTGAGTCAGAGAAGAGACTTGAGGGTGATTTTAAATGCACTAAACTCAGAAGTAATTAGAAATCCCCCCCCCAATTCTATCTCTATTTCTATCCGCATCCCTATCTGTATATCTCCTCTTTTTTCCCCTATCTGCCACCCAAGGAAGGGGCAAGGAATATGACTTCCAGCTAGGTAGTAAAGCACTAGGGTGTAAGCGTCCAATTGGTAAAAATCTCCTGTGACTTCTTCATATCTGTTTCTCCAGTAGCAAAATGGAGCTGGAAAAAGGAAGATTTACACAATTATGAATGTACATTCACACACACACACAAACACCTAATACACATTAGGGAATGTTGCTATTGTTTGGAGAACTGGCAGGCTTTCTTTAGCTGGAACACTGTGGTGTTTGGAATAAGTGAAACTTAGCATTTCACTTTCAAACTTAAACTTTTTCCTTTGCCCTTCAGCTACTTTGCATATTAAGTCCTCGGATATATGAAAAACTGCATGCCACCTCTAAGTAGAATATAAGATGGCTATTAGAAACTCGGGTCTTAGTCCATTTAAGGATTTAACGATGTGTCAGAAACTGAAATTGACTTAAATTGGTGAGAGGGAATATATCAGGTAAAATCTGTGAATAGGTCAGATTCAGAATCAGCCAGAGCTTTAGTTTCCTCCTTCCTTATCTCTTCCAATCATGTTCGTCTTGACTACACCCCTAACGTGGTCCCCCCGCTTTTTATCTGTGCCCTACTTTGCCACAAGGGTGCCTACCAAAGGGCCTCCTTGGCTGGTTGTTTTTCCTATTTTAAAGTTATTCAATCTCTTCTCATTTGCTGAAGAATACCATGTGCTTCCCTTGATTGATACATAATGAATGGATTGCTAGTGTCTCCACCAGCTATTACAAGTGTAATCCTCGGGAAAAGACTTGATTCTTTTCTTTTCCCCCCCTGTGGAACAAGAGTGTAAGCAAGAAAGGGCAGAGGGAGGGGGACAGAAAGAATCTGAAGCAGGCTCCATGTTTGATCTTATGACCCTGAGAGCATGACCTGAGCCAAAATCAAGGGTAAGGTGCTTAACCAAATGAGCCACCCAGGCACCCCAAGGACTTGAATTCTTGATGCCTCATTTTGTGTTTCTGTGGTTTTTTGCCTGTGAAAAAGTAATTGCCAAGCTTGTCCCAATCCACATTTTTCTACCTAATCAACCAACAGTTCTATATATGGAACTGCTGGTGAGTTCACGTTTTTGTTTTGTTTTGTGTTTCCTTTTTTCTTTCTTTCTTTTTTTTTCCTTTTTTGCTGTACATTATGCAGTACATATTATATATATATATAATAATAATGTTATATATGTAATTTTATGTAAATTATGTCTACTCAGCAAAAGCAATTGGAATGCCTAAAAATAATTAGTAGAGCCTTTAAAACATCTAAACCCAAATTATTTAGAAATACTAGTCAAGTGAAGATAATATCATTATATATACGTTTCTATGCATATGTAATGGAAAAAGAGAGATGGATGAGGATAGATTGTAGATACATACATATATACATAAATGATTTTACTAATATTTAACAGGAATTATTCAATTTTCTATTAATTGAGCAGAAAGAAATAATAATGGAACAGTATAAACTGCTAAAATTATGATAAATATTTCTTCACAAAATAAAGATATTACTTTCTCTAAATTCTTTCAGACTAAAAAAGAAAGTTTACTAAACAGTCCAGACTTGCTATTTTTAAAATTAATATTTCCATTTTAGGTCTTGGGTACAAAAAAGGAGAAAGTTTCTCTCCCACACTTTCTCCTATTCGCCTACTCTCACTTTTCAATGTTGCTTCCCAATTACTATTTTTACATAGTCAAGGCTTATAATATTTACCTAGATTTCTATAACAAGTACACTTAGGCATATTTCTGATGGTTATTTAGGAGAAGTTCTGTATCCAAATAGATAATTCATTATTTGTCTATTTCTACTCACTGATTTTTTTTAAAAAAATGTATTTAGTCCCATTTGGCTAGATTTTATTGTTAAGGAATTTTTCCAGAAAGATTCATACATCTTTCTTTCCTGTATGTTTTCTATGTAAAAGCATATTTATCTATTGTCAAAAGAGGACAATGAAAATGACCAATATTCCTATCACTTATTCACATTAAACTTTATATATGTGCACATGGTTAAAAACCAGATAGTAAAGAAAGTTATAATCTAAAAAGTTAAGGCTTCTTTCCCCCACCCTAGTCATTCTCAAAGTTGACATCTGTTAAATACTTTTTCAGCTTTTCATGTTTATTTTTTTACATATATAGTGCTGTATATTAACTGTGTGTATCTATCTCTTTTTGTTTTCACACACAAATCATTTTAAGTACAGAAGGATCATACTTCACAATGTTCTTCACCTTTGTTTTATAATTTAATAATAGTTCTCTGAAGACGTCCCTTATAACCATTAAAAAGTCATTTAGTTAAAGGCTTCATGGTTATCTATCATGTGTTCATTGTATTATTTACTTAAAAATCATTTCTTATGGGTGGACATACTCTCATAAAACTGTGATGACTTTTCATTTGCTCTAAGATGATTCAGAATGGTGCTCAATACTTCCGTATGTCTCTTAACCTTCTGATAGATACTCTTGTCCACAAGATTGATTATTTCCAGAAGGTATGCCACACATAGACCTGCCAAATGCACATGTTTGAGAAGGAATCGCTGATATTTGTCAAGAGCTTTGCCTCAGGATTACTCTTGTTTGATTCTGGCTAGAACAATAATTCATCATCTGATAATCTTTTGTAAGGGTTATATTTTTCATGATATAGTGAAAATTTACAATGAATGCTTTCCTCAAAAATCTTAACATATGATGGCTTATGCGATTTATGGGAAAGACTCTTTAAAAGGAAACTATTTTAGTCCTTTTTTCCACTGAACCTTATTTGATAAAGAAAAAAAAGAGAAATGATAAATATAGGTATGCACCTTGTAGTAGTTATTGAGCTAAATCCTTATATATTTGTCTTCTTTAAATTATGTTTGTCTTATTTGTATTTTAATATAAACTATTATTTCAATATAATAAATGTTGACTATTTACTTGGATAGTTGGGCTTAAAAAATTCAAATGTTACCAGCTTTTAAAAATTAAGGAAATGAGCATCCCCTCTGAGACGTGTTTTATGTTGTCTCTTAAATTTGAACAGTAAATTGATTTTTTTTTTGAGTCTGTCAGCTTTACACTATTGTCTGAAAACAAAAGATGTTAAATGTCTCCACAAACTACAGATGTCCTCTAGCATTTGTAGACAGGCGCCTCCCCACACACAGACAGCTTGCTGACAGGAACTGGTGCAGGACAGGAAAGCACCGACACACTGGGATCACGCTCAATCTCTGGTCCAGGACACCGGCTTAATTATGATTTCAGAATTTCTGTATTCACAAAGATAAGCTTTATTTTCCCACGAACCAAGAAGATAGGAAGGAAAACTACATGAAGCTGACTTCTCAATCATGATGTTTCTAAACATAGAGGGATCTCTACCCCGACTGGTAGCTGCCATGCTTGAGAAAACAGTTCTACTGCAACGTAGCTTCCGCGAAAGAGTGAAATGAACATATTCTTAGGCAAGTGTTCCAGATTATCAGTATTGCCCATTTAATCTCCTCCAGAACTATAGAGAGTATGACATGTTCCCCTTAACATTTGGAAGCACAGCTGCATCTGTGTGCATTTTTGGCCTGGGGAGTTTTAAAGGCAGAAAACATACTGGAGTATTGTGGACAAATAAGATGTCAAGAGGCTCCGGCACGGTGTGTGGTCATAGAAGTTAAGGAAATTCCTACATCACCCTTCCACTTTGCAGCTCCATCTGCCGTGGCAGGTGACACTGGTGGCTGTGGATCCCAGGGACGGAGTAGAGACAATTAGAGACACTAGCAGTGGAAATGGACTCGGTTATCTTTATAAGTGTGGTATTGGAGGAGAGAGAGGTACAGAGATCGATAGAACAGGACCAAAAAAAAAAAAAAAACCTAGAAATAGACCCACACAAATATGTTACACTACATTTTCACAAAAGTATGTAAACAATTTGTTATTTATTCCTAAATGGTGCTAGAGCAAATGAACATCCATAGACAAAAAAATATAAACTTCAAACTGATCCTCATATTTTACACACAGGTTAACTCAAAATGTATCATAAATTTAAGCTTGAAATATACAACTACAAAAATTTTAGGAAAAAGTCTTCAGAACCTAGGCCTTAATGAAGAGGTCTTAGGCTCGACAATTAAAGTGCAATTTATAAATGGAAAAATTGATAAATCAGACCTCATCAAAGTTAAAAATTCTGTTCTGCCAAAAACCTTGTTAAGAGCAGGAAAGCCAAACTACAGACTGGGAGAAAATGATTGCTAACCATATATCTTACAAAGGACTAGTATCTTTATCTATAAAGCCTTATCAAAAGTCAGCAATTAAAAAAATGACGGGGCTCCTGGGTGGCTCAGTTGGTTAAGCGTCTCACTCCAGCTCAGGTCATGGTCTCACAGTTCGTGAGTCCAAGCCCCGCATCAGGCTCTGTGCTGACAGCTCAGAGCCTGGAGCCTGCTTCAGATTCTGTGTCTCCCTCTCTCTCTGCCACTCCCCAACTTGCACTCTGTCTGTTTCTGCCTCTTAAAAAATAAACATTAAATTCTTTTTAAATGATCAAGTTAGAAAATGGACAAAAGGCTTAAAGAACATTTCAATGAAGAGGATATACAAATGGAGAATAAGTACATGAAAATACATTCACCATCATTACCTTTTAGGGAAATGCAAATTACAAAGGCAGCGAGGTCTCACTACATACCCATTTAAATGGCTAAAATGAATTTAAAAAAATAATAGTGACAACATTAAAGTTGTCAAGGGTTCAGAGTAGCTAGATCATTCACATGTTACCAATGGAAAAATAAAATGATGCAGCTGCTCAAAAATAGTTTGGTAGTGTTTTGTTTTGTTTTAAATAAAACTAAACATACAATTATCATACAACTCAGCAATTCCAGTACTGGGCATTTATCCCAGAGAAATGGAAACACATATTTACATGTACACGAATATTCATGACAACTTAATTCTTAATGGCAAATACTAAAAGCATCCCGATATCCTAATATCCACAATGGTTGACTAGTAAAAAACAACACAAAACAAAAAGAAAACAAACAAAAAATTGCTACATCCATACCAATGCTTATCCAACAATAAAAAGATACAAATAATTGAATCACACATCAACTTCCATGAATCTGAGAAATATGCTGAGTGATAAAAGCCAAATCAAAGGCTTAGGTGCCATCTGATTCCTTATATATGATTCCTTTGCATACTGTTTTTTTTTAATTGAAAAATGATGGAGATTGAGAACAAATTAGTGGTAGTGAATCAAGATGGGGAAGTCAAAGTGGGGAGGAGATAGGAAGGATATGGTTATGTTTACAAAAGGGTAACATGAAAGTCTTTTTGATGGTACACCATATCTACACCTCTGATAAAAATGCATGGAAATAAGCATAAACACACACACACACACACACACACACACACACACACACACACAGATGAGTTCATGAGTACATGTAAAACAGGAAATCTGAGCAAGATGGCACAATTATGTCAATGCCTCTTTCCTGGTTGTTCTATCGTACCATACATTTTTAAGTGGTTACCACTGGGAAACAAGGTAAAGGGACACAAGATCTCTGCTTTATTTCTTACAACTATATGTTAACCTAAAACTATTTTAAAATAAGAAGTTTGATTGAAAAAAGGCATCTGGAAAGAAAGGAGCATTTGTCTACTGTATAAGAGCCATTAAACTTAAAGCTATAGGTCGTTAGGGTAATACCTTCAGTATTTCATTAAAAAATAACTAACAGTCGAGAATTTTGTACCTTGAAAACTTATATTTCAAGAAAACGTGTGAAATAATTTTAAATATAAACAAATCCTTGGAGATTTTATCACACATTTCATAATCAAACTTTGCAAAAGAATGACTTTGCAAAGGAGCAAAATGACTTGTAAGAGGAAAGAAAATCAAAGATTCTGAAAAATACATGAGTAAACCAAACTAAACATTGACTCAACAAAGAACAACAAAAATGGTGTCTAATTTGTGGGTTTAGAATAAAAACTTTGGACCAAATATCATGTAAATTGGGAAAGTTAATCATTGTTGAGCATTCTATGGTGCTTGTATTAATGTGTTGAGAAGGATCAAACATACTAACTGTAGACTTTAAGTGTGAATATTAAAATAGCTGGAAAAAAACATCTGAAGATAGAAAAAAATATAACTTCAAAAATGTAAAGGAAAAAGTTAGAAAAACCAAAAGAAAGACTATGAATAATTATAAAGGAACAAAAGACTGCATAAATGATGCTCAAAAGATGTTAGTAGAAACAAATCTAAATATATTATAAACTTCTGAATAAATAAATACCCCATTGAAAACACAAAGTCTTAGGGCACCTGGGTGGCTCAGTCAGTTAAGCGCCCAACTTCAGCTCAGGACATGATCTCACCGTTTGTGAGTTTGAGCCCCGTATTGGGTTCTGTGCTGTCAGCTCTGAACCTGGAGCCTGCTTTGGATTCTGTGTCCCCCTCTCTCTCTGCCTCTCCCCAGCTGACACTCTTTCTCTCTCTCTCTCTCTCTCTCTCTCTCTCTCTCTCTCTCTCAAAAATAAATAAACAAAAAAGAAAAGACAAGGTCTTGATGGCTTTAAATTTTTTTAATGTTTATTTATTTTTGAGAGAGAGAGAGAGAGAGAGACAGAGACAGAGACAGAGTGTGAGCAGGGGAGGTACAGAGAGAGAAGGAGCACAGAGTCCGAAGCAGGCTCCAGGCTCTCAGCTGTCAGCACAGAGCCTGACGTGGGGCTCAAACTCATAGATTGTGAGATTATGACCTGAGCTGAAGTCAGACGCTCAACTGACTGAGCCACCCAGGCGCCCCCAAATCATTTTTAATAAAAGAGTATTAAGTAGAATGAAATAAAAGGAAAATGAAACAAATAAGACTCAGGACTCAATACTGAAATGAGATTATGATAATAATTATAGGTAACTGAAAAATTTTGAAACCTGGCTAAGTTGCCAATGGGTGAAATTCACCTGGAAGAGAAAAGGTAATTATAAAGAGTACATTAAAGGAGAAACAGAATCCACCCCCCATATATTTCCAAGATGTGCAATGTCTCACTAAACCAAGTACACTCCTATTCTAGAATCTCCTGTACAAAGTTTCCCTCATTCCAGAATCCACAGCCAGCCCTCCTCCAGGTTAAAGTCAGAGCCCGCTGCTTGTTGCTTGTGAGAACCCACCCTTCCCTGGTGATAGCTCGATCAGAGCAGAGGCTGTGTTCTCTCCTCGATCCTATGCTGCCCTGTCTTCCATTCAGCTGTGAGTTCTGTAACAGCAGGCAGCCCATGCAAGTTTCTACAGCCGCACTGTAGAAACTTCATAAATAATTATTAAATAATTAAGTGGACAAGTAATGTAGAAATAAAGGTTATAATGAAGCAATTGTAGCTTTTCAGATGATTCAGTAAAATATATTGACTGAAGTGTTTTAAACTATATTTGAAAAAATATTTAAGCTAAGGTAATTTTTCCCACCCCTGCCTCTCTCTCTCTTTACAACTTTTCCCCAGAAGAGGAGCATTGATTAGACCTCAAAGATGACTTGTGGTTTTTTTGAGAGATGGCTAATTAATAGAAAAGGGGGTATACACATGCAGTTTATCTCAATAGTGCTTGCAATAATTTATTAAAGCATTTATGCTAGTGGAGGTCTCTTAATTTTCCACTGCAGGAGTTTCCAAATACCCATCTGTTGCTTAAGGCACAATAGTATGTCCCGATCTGCACTCGCTTTGACCCAACTGCATTCCTCTAAATATTTAAGTTATGAAGCTGTCAGTAGGCATTACAACTGCACGAAAAGACTAAAGATTTCACTCACTTTTAGGTAAAGCAAGATTATGAAAAGAAAAATGAAGTGGGTTTTCCCAATACACTTTTGGCAGACTGGAAGCAACAAGCTTCATTTGCAGCTAATGAGTAAGTAGACGTAAAACGAAGCAAAGAAAGGATGCAAGCAGCGGATACGGAGAGAGCACAGACGGAGCTAACAGGTGGCACAGACACAGCAGGGGCTGATGATGAATGGGATGCTGATGGTGGAAAAATATGACCAGACTCAGGAAGAGTCAGATGTATTTCGGCACAGGCTACTAAATTTTAAAGGACAGAATCAGGAACCCATCTGTGGCATTGCAGTTGATACAGGAAAGTTGCCAGCACTTGAAAACAATGCCATGCTTCTGTCAGATTGAACAAAGAATTCGGTATTAGCCACCCGGGATGGATAAATTATTTCTAAAATTTTATTGTGGAACTTGGATGGGAAATCTAGTTATTGCATAGGAATTCAAAAAAAAAAAGGTATTTGTACGCAGCTAAACAAATGAATATTTTGTATGGAGCAGAGTAGCAATGAAGTGCAGGATGGAGAAAGGGCGTGGAACCATGGCCATCTTTAACTTCATTGGGAGTAACCCTTGATGTGTTCCCCAGAATCTTGATTTAGTCATTTACACAATGAAATGCATCAATATGAAGATGTTTCAAAGTCACAGTGCAGGAAAAACACTAAGACCTCTTTCATATACCATGAAATCCTATTAAGAGGAAATTAAAAAAGAAAAAAAATTTCTTCTCTTGAAATAGTTCCTCCTACAAATGAATTTAAATAGAAGTATTTTAAGAATTTTAAATAGCAAAGTGTTTTTTTTAAGTTTATTTATTTTTGAAAGAGAGAGAGAGAGAGAGAGAGAGAGAGAGAGAGAGAGAGAGAGAGACAGAGCGTGAGCATGAGAAGGGGAGAGAGAGAGACACACACAGAATCCGAAGCAGGCTCCGGGCTCT
Source organism: Felis catus (assembly GCF_018350175.1). NCBI lineage: Eukaryota > Metazoa > Chordata > Mammalia > Carnivora > Felidae > Felis > Felis catus. The sequence goes on from NC_058379.1 coordinate 82,136,591, forward strand.
GAGCTGTCAGCACAGAGCCTGACGCGGGGCTCAAACTCACAAACCGTGAGATCATGACCTGAGCCGAAGTCAGCCGTCCAACCAACTGAGCCACCCAGGTGCCCCAATAGCAAAGTGTTATTTAAGCTCTGAATTTTAAAAAAAAATCAGTTTTAAGAATTTACCTTATTTCAAATCATTTGATTTTAGCATATACTGTACATAATATGTATCACTTTTGAAAACCTCTAAGAATTTGGTTAAAGGTTTTAAAGACAGTAATGAAAACACTGACTCACAACTCTTACATATTTGCCCCTCCTGTTATATGAGAGTTATGGAAACAATCTTATATTTGCAGATGTATTCTAAGTTCCTACATATCACTAAATAATGTGGACCTGGCCCACAATTAGCACAGTAGAGTCAAAAAATCTGTAGATGTGCTCTGTGTTCCCTCATGCTATAGCCAGAAAATGCCAGTCAGGACTCTGATTTATCTACCTGATGCAATATGTCGACTTCACACAGACTAACACCCACCTTGCATGTTGGCGTTGTGTATCAGCAGTTCAGTATACAAATGTGCATATGATGTGTGGATATAGAAAAAAGTTGTTTATTTGGGAAATTGATATGCATGCAGGAGTATCAAGGATAGAGCAAAGCAGAAAAAGAAAGTGGAGCATGAACTGTAATTCTAGGTTTTTATTTTAGAATTGTGATCTTTGACAAATGGTGAAGATTTTATCATACACTTTCTTTTTTTCTGCAATATGTCTTTGGGAAGTTCAAGGATCAGAGATTATGATCTCTGAACACAAATAAGAATATAGGTTTATGATAATTTTCAAGGTGAATCTAAAATTTTTTCATCTCTCTCTTTCATATGATGAAGCAAAAAGGCTTAATCCATTGGCCCGTTTAGTCACATGTGCTAATCATAATTGGAGTAAGTGGGCATGAGCCCAGAACTTAAATCTCAGATTTAAATCTTAGATTAAATCAAGACTGACCACTGGCAGGAAGAGGAGTTGTTGAATCTAGAAGTAAAACTAGAGATCAAAACTCAGCCATTCAAAAGTTATTTCCTGACGACTCCCCAGTGTGACCGCGATAGTACTGGGCAAGAGAGGGGTGAAAAAATCATGTTTCCCGCTGTTGAAGCATTCTTCGATGGAAAAGAAAAATTATACTGACCTCTCCTCATCTGTAAGGGGCAGACGTTATGATTTCAATTTGTAATTGAGAGGTACACACGGGAGAGTGCTGTCCTCTGAAGGGAATCAGTCTACCACCATACCACCCTGTAACATGCCCCATCTTCTTGTGTTAAAAATTTCAGTTGATAAGACACCACCTATCGGTAATGCTAATGATATACATCCACTTTGGAAAAACTTTTAGTGGAATTCCTATATTTAATTTAACATGTAAATAAATATCCCATGACGTAGCTTTTCTATTCCAATTAAAATGGGTACCTATATTCCCTAAAATGAATGAATGAATGAATGAATGAATGAATGCAGTAATATTCACTGTGGCTTTATTCATAACAACACCAAACTGGAAACAACTAAAATGTTCCACCTAGTTTCACATATACATTTTTTTATGTATAGATTTTTCCTCATTCCTATTCTCTGAATTAAAATGCCTATTGAAATTCTTAAACAAATAAAAATTGGCATTTTAGGGGCACCTGGGTGGCTAAGTTGGTTAAGTGTCCGACTTCAACTCAGGTCATGATCTCTCAGTTTGTGAGTTCGAGCTCTGCCCCGTGTTAGGCTCTGTGCTGACAGCTCAGAGCCTGGAGCCTGCTTCAGATTCTGTCTCCCTCTCTCTCTGCTCCTCCCCTGCTGGTACTCTGTCTCTCTCTCAAAACAAATAAACATTTAAAAAAATAATTTAAGAAAATTGACATTTTATTCTAAGTGATTTCAATCAATGGCTTTTATAGTTAATAATAGAATATGAAATGTAATTTCTAAATAAAATATGCAAACATTGGAGAAGTGTTTTGAATCTCTCAACTTGCTTTTGCATTTCGTGCATAAGTTAAACTCAATGTAAAGAGTAATTGAACATGTGCTTGGAGAAGTAAGGTCACTCCAATGACAGTCAAAGGGGAACCAGGTAGTCAGGGAGGTAGACTGCCTTGGGAGGAAGTAGAGGCAAAGTCTGTAGTAGCAAAGGTGCCCAGGAACTTTCTCGTCACTCAGAAAGGACTTGCACCAAACTGGATACATGACAAGAAGTGGGTAAGAAACTGGGGGGCTCTGTTGACTCACCTCTCTGTATACCTGAGCACTAACCAGTTCCCTTAGCTGAAAATCGCCCTTGGATATGACAACACATGGCAGTTTCCACAAGATGGGTTATATAAAAATGTCAACTTGAACAGATATGACTATTTTTGAAATCTGCTTTCTCTTAGAAAATTATGCAGTATTTCTCCTCAATTCATTCTTACTCCAATATAATCATTTTCCTTCATATTACTCTAGCACAAGTCCAAATTGTCCATTGTCACTTTTCACTTGTAAATCTGAATTTTCGGCATAATTATTTTCTCCCTGCTTTGCATGATTTATGGGCCTCATTAAATGTATGTATGTATATGTGTGTGTGTGTGTGTGTGTGTGTGTATATATATATATATATATATATATATATATATATATATATATAATTTTTTCCCCCTATGTCAACAGTAAGTCAGTACATTCTTTCTCCAATTAAGTTTTCTTTTTCCCTTCAGGAGAGAACAAAAGTGTATGTTCAATTATACGCAGAATGCCATGTCCAAATGAGTGTTAATATTTTTAATCTGAGAGTCCGGGGTCCAATTCCTTGTGCAAGGAACAGCAGATCTTGCCACTAGATATAAGCACTATGAGGACATGATTTTTTTTTTCTTTTGTTTACTGTTGGATCCCCAGCACCTAGGAAAGTTGCCAGTACACAGATGGCTCTCAATAATCTTTGCTTTTAGCAAGTTTGTGGATCAGAGGCTTATAATCATAAAAAAGCAACAACAAAAAAACGCCATGGGGTATGGGACACCAGGGTGGCTCAGTCGATTGAGCATCCAACTTCAGCTCAGGTCGTGATCTCACTGCTCAGTGAGTTCGAGCCCCACATTGGGCTCTGAGTTGACAGCTCAGACCCTGGAGCCTGCTTCAAATTCTGTCTCTGTCTCTCTCTGCCCCACCCCTGCTCACACACTGTCTGTCTGTCACTCTCTCTCAAATATGAATAAACATTAAAAAAATCTTTAAAAATGCCATTCAGTGAAACAGATTAAAGATCCTGTGAAGAGAATGGGAGTTTCTGAGATGTGGACTCACGGTCCCACAGGGGTAGGGATTCCATGCTGGGCCCCACCACTCTGCCCATGGGGGAATGGGGCACAGATGCTGTGAGGGGTAGACCCATTTTTTATACAAATTTAAATATTTTATTTATTTGTTTGTTTATTTATGAGAGAGAGAGGCAGAAAGAGGGGGAGAAGCAGAATCGCAAGTGGGCTCCAAGCCCAGCATAGAGCCCAGTGTGGGACTCAATCTCACAACCATGAGATCATGACCTGATCTGAAATCAAGAGCCTGAGCCATGCAAGAGCCCCGGGGGTGGACCCCGTCTGGGCCCAGATCGCCCATCGTTTTCATCAAAAGGCAGAAAACGAGAGGAGTGTTCTCAGACCCCCGAGAAGACACGGAGCAGCCGGAATGTTCCAGGGTGGCACACGAGTCATTCCTACTCTCCTCCACCGGTGGTGTGGAGTGGAAGCAACACTTGTGTGCCCTAGTGTGGTTCTGAGCCTCTCCCCTTTACTGCCAACTGAAGATTAAAACGATCTGAATTCTGGCATTTTACTCCAGCTGCCTGCATGTGCCCTTTCCCACCACCATCGCCTTGCCCAAAAAACTACAGGCCCTCTTTCTTCATCAGTGCTTACATTTATAATTCCCACAGCACTTTAGTCTCGCCTGAAGTCTATTCTAACACAAGATCCAGAACCCAGTAACGACACAGACGTAGGTTCTCAGTCTGCTTATGAGGAAATATTTCTCCAAGAATTTCACATTTCCCTCTAAGCACCAGTGAATAGCGAAGAGAAAGGACAATTCAAACGGATCAATAGTCAGGAAGAGGCTGAGACAAATTGTGACGGAGGAAAGAAGTGGAAGGGGTGAAGCCAGACCATTCCCTCTCTGATTAACTATGGTAAAACCCCAGAATCCCAGTATCTCAGTTACTTAAGACATTACAGGCTTATTTCTCTTGTATATCCTAGTGCAATATAGAAGGGTATTAGGACAATACTAGACTCATAGAATGAGTTAGAAAGTATTTTATCCTCTTCTACTCTTTGGAAGAACTTAAGATAAGATTTATATTATATCTTACTTAAATTTTTGATAGAATTTACCGGTGAAGCCATCTGGTTCTGGATTTTTCTTTGTACAAAGACATTTAACAGTGTGTAAGTTTAAGGTGTGCAACATGATTTGATGTATGTAGATATTATGAAATGATCACCATACTAAGTTTAGTTAACATCTATCACCTTTTACAGTTTCAAATTTTGTTCCTTATGATGAGAACTTCTACTCTCTCAACAGCTTTCAAATATACAATATTAAAAATACTACCTTTACTTTGTTTTATTATTTTATTTTATTTTATTTTATTTTATTTTATTTTATTTTTATTTTTGAGAGAGAGAGTGGGTGCATATGTATGTGTGAGCAGGGGAGGGGCAGAAGGAAAGGGAGAGGAAGTATCTGACTCAGGCTCCATGCCCGGCTTGGAGCCCCATGCTGGGCTGGATTCCATGACTGTGAGATCATGACCTGAGCCTAAATCAAGAGTTGGACACAACTGACTGAGCCACCCAGGTGACCCCCACATATTACATTTTAAATTAGTAGACTTTATAAAGCAGTTTTAGGTTTTCAAGTGGGGAGTATTTTGATTGCTAATTCAATCTCTTTACCTGATATAGGTATTTTCAGGTTTTCTATTTATTTGATATCAGTTTCAGTAGTTTGTGTCTTACTAGAAATTTGTCAGTTTCATTAGTTTCATTTGTCAGTCAACATTGTTGACACACAGTTTCATACAATTTTAACCTTAATCCTTTTTATCCCCCCCTGAAGATTTGAAGTAACAACACTTCTTTTATTTCTCAAACTATTTTAGTAATGAATTATTTGCTTTATTTCATTAGTCTAGCTTAATTTCAGTTAATTTTTCATCTTATCTTTTCAAAAAATCAACTATTGTTTTCATCAATTTTATTTTCTATTTTTCTGTTATATTTTTCTGCTCTAATTTTTATTATTTCCTTCATTCTCCTTGCTTTGGGTTTAATTTGCTCTTTAATTTCTAGTTTCCTAAGGTATAAAGTTAGAATTTACTTCAAGATTTATCTGCATTTATATATTTATCTCTAAAAGTTTCCCTCTAACTGTTGCATTAGGTACATTTCGAAGGTTTTTGGTATGTTGTGTTTTTGTTTTGTCTGTGTCCATGTTTTCTAACTCTTTGTGATTTCTTCTTTGGCCCATTAATTATTTAATGGTGTGTTGTTTAATATCCACGTATTTGTGAATTTCTCAAATTTCCTTCTGTAATTGATTTCTAATTTCACTCTATTATGATTAGAGAACATACTTTGATTTCAGTCTTTTTATATTTATTGGGGCTTATCTTATGGGTTAATATATAGTTGATCATGAACAGTGATTTTTTTGTGCACTGGGGAGAAATGTGTGTCTTGCTTTTCACTGGATCATTGTGTGTATATCTATTATGTCTTGTTGGTCAATAGTGCCGTTCAAGTCTTCTATTCTCTTGTTGATTTTCTGTCTAGCTGTTCTATCCCTTATCAAAAGTGAGGTATTGACATCTCTACCTCTTGTTTATGGACAGTTTATTTCTCCCTTTAATTCCATCAATATTTCACAGGCTGTGAAACATTGTTTTTAGATTCATGTGTTTTTATAATTGCTATATCTTCTTGATGTTTCAACTCTTTTCTAATAAAGTGTCTTTTATAATAAATGTCCTGTGCTAACAGATTTTTGTTTTAAATACTTTTTCATCTGATATTAGAATAGTCAATACAACTCTCTTTTGTTTGTGTTTTCCTGGCATTTTATTCCACTTTTGTACTTTCAGTTTGTTTGTATGTTTGAATCTGAAATGTACCTCTTACTTGCCAGGACAAAGTTGGATCATATTATTTTATCCTTTTTTAAAAATATCTGCCTTTTTATCAGAGTATTTATCCAGTTCCCGTAAATGTAATTACTAATTAGTTAGAACTATATCTGTGATTTTGCTGCTATTGCTACTTGCCATTTCAAGCTTTATTCTGATGTTCATCACAGCACAAGTCAAGGAAAGCCACACTTGGAGGGGGGGGAGGGCTCAGAACAACTCTCGCTTTCCCAATGATGCCATACCTAATTGATTGATTGATTGAGAGCACAAGTGGGGGTGGGGCAGAGAGAGAGAGAGGGAGAGAGAGAGAGCCTTAAGCAGGTTCTACACTCAGCAGAGAGTCCGACACAGGGCTTGATCCCACAACTGTGAGATCGTGACCTGAGCTGAAATCAAGTGTAGGATGCCTAACCTACCGACCCATACAATCCCTGCTGTGACCTATTTAACCTGTGTCTCCCCATCTCACAGATTTACCATGCGCTGTCTAAATCAAATGGAGACATTGCCATTTAACGTTTTGTCTTATCAAAATGTACTCTTTGGCATTTTCAAGACACTTTTGATTAATTCAAGACCAAAAATATCTGTTTAACTGAAAAGCAGGAGTGGCAATTAGAATTTATCAAAATTTTGGTACTGCATAATTATGATGTTTCATGTAGAGATTTGGTACATATTTGGGCCTACCATGGAGTCTAATACATAGTAAAAACACACAAAATATTTTTTAGCGAATGGATGAACTTTTTCGTTCACTGCTGATGTTTTTTATTGAACCACAAAAGCAATAATGAACACTTGTTGAATGTGCCAGGCAAGCCCATAATACATACTGATATGCCCCGATTCGAGAGACCCCCCGAAAACAAACCACCAGAGTCCAGAGCCAAAGCCAAGCGGCAAGGGTCGTTTATTGCAGGTTCCAACCCGGTCCTCCGCGCACTCGTCGCCAGTGACGCAAGAGGCCCCAAGCAAGGATCTTACAGCTTCTTTTATAGACAGGCACAAACAAGTTAGGGATTTTTTTGAGGTTACAGAGTTGTTATAGGCTGACATTTAAATTTGAACGCTCAGCAGAACTTGATTGGTTCCCGCCTTTATTTCAAACCATTCAGCAGAACTTGATTGGTTCCCGCCTTTATGTCAGACTACCACCGGGCGCGCCCTGGCTGGTTTCGGAACGGCGGGGGAAGGGAAAGATTTTTTCTTTGCAGTTGTGAGTACACCTGGTAACTTTTCTCTTAGCCTCTCATTACGATAAGGTGCTGAATAAAAGGAACAAAGTTCTTGCCCTAACAAAGAACACACTTAGGATGGATGAAATAGACAATAAACAACCTAAGTAAGATCAAAAGGACAAGTGCTATGCAACAGATTTTAGAAAATACAACAGGGACACAATTTTATTTTTTTTAATTAAAAAAAATTTTTTTTATTTTAACGTTTATTTATTTTTGAGACAGAGAGAGACAGAGCATGAGCAGGGGAGGGGCAGAGAGAGAGGGAGACACAGAATCCGAAGCAGGCTCCAGGCTCTGAGCTGCCAGCACAGAGCCGGACGCGAGGCTCGAACTCACGAGCTGGAGATCATGACCTGAGCCGAAGTCGGATGCTCAACCAACTGAGCCACCCAGGCGCCCCAAGGGACACAATTTTAAAAAGAGTGTTCAAAACTTCTAGAGACTGAGTTGCGGAAGGGCCTGGATGAATTGAAAGGGAAGCCATGCACACAGCTGGCGGAAGAGCAATTCCAGAAAAGAAGCGATGCAAGGGCCCAGGCAGGGATCCCTTTGTGGGTGTTTAAGGGAGACCAGAAAGGAATGGGTAGATAAACGAAGTGAACAGAGAAGGGTAAGAAATGAGGTCCGAGTTTTCTCATTCCTTCACACAATTGGCATGCTCCAAGTTAAATTTGTTCTGAGAGTACCCCCACACACAGTTAGTACTTCACTGTATGTCCAAGGGGTTTTCCTCTCAACAGGGGCTTGCTCAGGGCTGTGAGCAGCTGTGTCCATGTAGAGAGTCCCCGATCTGCAAAGAGACCCTCCTGCCACCACCTTATACCGCTTTTGAAATATCCTAGCTGTAAATCCTCTTTGTCTCTATGTGTGATCAATCTCCCTTCACCCAGGGCAAAGGACACACTATAAGACGGTATGAAGGGGATTTCCCCGACTCCTTGCTCACAAAAACAGAACATTTCATTGAAATTGTGATCTTCCCAAGTTGTATGATTTGGGAATAAATCAAATAAGTTAGCCTAACTTCAAGGTCAGAATTTGTGTGATTGTTGATTTTGAGTCATAGAGTCTCAGTGAAAGAGAACTCACTAAATCATAGAAGCAGAAGCAGAAGCAAGCACCCCCTTTTTTCCTTCCCCTGTTTGAATAGCTGTCATCATCTCATAGTCACCACCCTCCCATGTATTTTTTATTTATTCAGTATAGTACGTGGGCAGCTATTGGAATTTTCAAAATCTTTGGTTTACAAACATACTTTTCATCAATTTAAGCTTTGTGCACATTTTGTATTTTTGAAGACCTTTGTATCCAAAATACTTTGTTGTTGTCTGTGGGCAACCTCGTTTTGAAGTCTCAGGCTGCCTCTAATGTGTTCCCATAATCTGCTGTCAGTTGACTCAAATCCAACCCCACTGCTCAGCTCTGCATGTCCCTTCAACTTGATGTAATGCTGTTTATCATTATTCTTCAGCGCTAAGTCTCTAGCTTTGTATTCTCTTCGTGTACCTGGGCATATGTTTCTTTTCGTTAACACAGAGACAATGCCTTTGTGACTCTATCAGGAGCAGCCTTTGTTTCAAGGAAAGATGGTTTCCTGATGTTTAGATTAGAGCATGGAATATGAGCACACAGTGTTTATACTCCACCGCCCACTTCTGAGACTATTACATACTATACCCCTGGAATAAAATGAACTTCCATTTGCAAACAGAAACAAAACCAAAAACCAACAAAAAAGACAGCCCTAATGTTATTATAGTTAATTACTGTTTGTATCTTATTTAACCTTTCAAACCTATATGATGAATTATTTAATTATGTCCACTGAGACATTTATTGAGCTCTTGTTTTTCTACATCTTGTCTTTAAAATATTATACTTACACTAATGCCCCCTTAATCCCGTATTAGTTGATAAATAATATCTTAATATGATTTAAACAGTGAAATACAAAATGGAAAGCATGTTAATCCTACTACAATATTCTTACTCCTACATCTTTCTAGCAACAATAAAGTTCTCAAGCTTCTTGGAGATAAAACGTTCTCCATATGAGAAATAGCATTTGGAGAATAAAACGTTTTATTGAAATTATCTATGTAGAACAATTTGTTATGTATGCTAATAAATCGAGCTCAGTTTGCCTTAGACAACCTCATTATACTCTAAATCAGTGTCTGGAAATGCCTTTCCATAGAAGCTCTAAATGCAAATATTGCTCCACTTTACTTAAATCATGTTCTGAGCTTCCTAATCTCTTAAACTCTACCAGACAGTTGTTTTAAATAATTATTTATGTGACATAAACTTTATTAGGCTTTTGAGTTTCATAGTTGATTCTGTGACCTTGAGAAGATAATAGCAACAATAGTCCATAAAATCTTCTCCACCTCTTTTTTGATTTCACAGATTTCCTTAAAAATGTTCATTTTTCCTCTCCTGTGTCAAGTTACATCTTCATACGGTTTCAGTGTGCAGTATCTAGATCAGTACAAAGTATTGACACATTGATGGAATTTAAAACAAATATATTATGAATATTTAAAAAAATAGATACAGCATAGGTAGTTTGTTCAAATCAGAGTTCCACTAAAATATATTTCTTAAAATATTATTGGGGATGTGAACTTCAGTAAGAATGGTATTTGATTGCTTGTATATTTTTTAATTCCCCTGATAATGGCTGGCTAGGGCACTTTAGATAGTGCTTGGATGAGCCAAAACAGGAATAGGAAAAAATAACTAGTCAATGTGATTTATGTGAGGGTGTTATTGTGCACAGTTCACCCTTTGATTTAAATATCTTACTTCCGTAGTGCTGATCAGAGAAATAAGATTGGATTTTCTATTTGTTAGTTTACTGTAAGTGGTTATTTACACTTTCTTCTGTTGCTCTGTTACAACCTGTATAACCTGAATTTTAAAGAATTATGAGTGTTCAACTAGCTGCCATGCTTTTTCTTTTCATCTAGTGACACCAATCTGCCTTTCAAAGCTTATTCAAATCCTCTACAGTGATCTCTTTCTGAGTGACCATTGAAATGTGAACAGCGAGATACCCACTAGAATGCCCAGCAGGATCTGTGATTTATCTTTTCTTTAAGATATGTGATTCCTGAACTTTAACCCTGTCTTAACTCCCCAAAGGTAGAGTTGACCATACCGTATCCCATTTTAATTTGTATTCCCCTGGAAACACATCCTGAGACAAGGAATTTGCCCACACAATTATGAATACTGAGACGCCCCACAATCTGCCATCTGAAAGCTGAAAACCCAAGAAAGTTAGTAGTCAAATTTAGCCTAAGTCCAAAGACCTGAGGACCACGGGAGCCAATAATTTAAATCCCAGGCCAAGGGACAGGAAGATGACATGGAATGAGATGGGATGAGATGCCCTAGCTCTCCACCTTTTTTTCCATTCATGCTCCCAATAGATTAGATGATGCTCACCCACACTGGGGAGGACAGTCTCCTTTCCTGAATCCACCCATTCAAAAGCTAATTTCATCTAGAAACACTTCCACATATACACTCAGAAATCATGTTTAATCTGGCCATCCCATGGTCAATTGAGTTGGTACATAAAATTAACTATTACAAGTCCACATGGACCTTGTCAACATGGCATCCTCACGCCTCTCCTTAAACCGTACTGAATCTGCAAATAAAAGCAGTAACAAACTCATAATTCCTCCTAACGTGATACAGATATCCTGTGTACAACCAAAAACGCACTAATCCTTTCCTCAGAAGAGGTAAAGTTCTTGAGTGATGTTTATTCTTTTCTTTGACACCTCATAACCTAAATGCCCTGATGTAACATTAACAATACTGAAATACTGTGATATAATGCATTTTATGTTACATAATGAAGAAATAGAGACAAGGAAACAAGGATATAGATAGATAAACACACATACACACGTAGGTGTATTCATTGCAAAATAAGGAGGAAATACTAATGACAGTTACAGTTTTTGTTTCTATAACTAGTCCCGTGGTCATAGCTGGATTTATAATTATTTCTTCCACTACTCATTCCAATTCCCTTCGATTTCAGCAAGCACCTCAGCTTGGATTGGGCAGGTTTAGTTTTTCATTTACTTTAATCACAGGTCATGGTAATACTAAGAGACACCCTAAGGAGTCTCCTGTATTCCAGATATATTCTCCCTTAACTTCATTGTGGAGTAATAGTCTAGTCGCCTTGGTAGTTAGAATCACTGTTGATCCAGAAGCATAAGGAGTCAAAGTGGCTAGGTGGCAGTCTTACATTTTAGTTCAATGGAATCATTGTTGTGCCTCCTGATAGAAAAGCTATTCCTTGTGGAACTAAGACATCTAGGCCAGCAGAGCAGTAAGTTATGGAAATAAAAATTTTTCTAGTGATCAAACTGAGTGGTAATGCTTTCATTTCAACTTCTCGATTCTTAGGTCTGTGAATCCTGGCTATCAGATGCTGATTCAAAGCATATATAGCTTTCTGGAGAATAATGCCTCAGACCTGCAAATTATTCCCACCTAGTTGGTACTGTAGCTGAGTCTTCAAGAGGCCATTCTACTGTTCTATCAAGCCAACTTCTTTGGGGTGGGGGACATTTAAAATGTAACGTTATGTATAGTATGGTACTATGTATAACATAGTGTGATATAACATACCATAACCTACTATAATATAAGCTTCCTGTTCCACCTCTTTCAATGTAAGGCTTGCACAGTCACATTCATTATGTCCTCCAGCATCAAATCATTAAATGGTCAGAATATGGTCAACTGAGGGGCGCCTGGGTGGCGCAGTCGGTTAAGCGTCCGACTTCAGCCAGGTCACGATCTCGCGGTCCGTGAGTTCGAGCCCCGCGTCGGGCTCTGGGCTGATGGCTCAGAGCCTGGAGCCTGTTTCCGATTCTGTGTCTCCCTCTCTCTCTGCCCCTCCCCTGCTCATGCTCTGTCTCTCTCTGTCCCAAAAAAAATAAATAAACATTGAAAAAAAATTAAAAAAAAAATAATATGGTCAACTGAGTGTCATGGTCGAATTGTATTCCTCCCAAAAGATATGCTCAAGATCTAATTCCCAGTTCATGCGATTGTGACATTATTTGGATATGCGGTCTTTACAGATGTCATCAAGGTAAGATGAAGTCGTAACGGATTAGGCTGGTCTCTAATCCAATATGATAGTTATAGGTAGAGGAGAAGAGGCACAGACATGCAAGAAGGGCAGTGCCATGTAATGATGGAGGCAGAGATTGGACTGATGCTTCTACAAGCCAAGGAACACTAAGCATTTCCAGCAATCACCAAAACTAGAAAAGAAGCATGAAGTTCCTCAGTTCCTCCACAGGAACCAACCCTGCTGGTTCGCGGATTTTGCATTTCTAGTCTCCAAAAGGGTGAGAATATGGTTTCTTTGTTGAAGCCAGGCAGTTTATGCTACTTTGTTATGCCAGTCTTAGAAAACTTACACGTTGTGCAGAGGAGAATTTTATGTACTACTTCTAGAAGAGGCACACACCACCGTTCTTCACATTCTGTTGGCTAAATCTCCAGTCTCTTTTAACTGCCCTGTAGATAGGGTAATATGATTTAGCTGTGTCCTGGGGAGAAGAGATCTCTTTGATGAATATCCAGCTAATGTCTGCAACAGAAACTTAAAAACCAAAAGCAAATAACAAAACACTTAAGAACTTAGAGGTAAAGTGAAAATGAATATGCAAATTGTAAGTTTCTAGGACTATTTTACATTGAAAAATTACATATAAATACTTGTTATGAGTACCTGATATGGAGGTATTTTATACGTAAATGCATTTATTAACAAATTAGAAATATTGAAAAGAAATGAATTAAACTTTCAACTCTGGAAAGTTTTTAAAAGAGTAAAGAGGGAAACTAAAAAGCAGAGAGCAGAGTGTAAAAAATAATTATATAAGGCAATAATTAACCAATAACTAAATATTCATATATATATATACATATATATATATATATAATATTTATAACCTTAACCTAAGTGTTATGTGTATACACACACACACACACACACACACACACACACACTAAAATCAATCAAGGAAATGATAAAGAATTTTCTTTTAATAATACTCTTTTTAACAATCTGTATGTCTTCTTTGGAAAAAATGTCTATTCATCTGTTCTGCCAATTTTCAATTGGATTATTCATTTTTGGGGTATTGAATTTTGTAGGTTCTTTTTAGGTTTTCAATACTAACCCTTTCTCAGATATATCTTTGCAAATATCTTGTCCCATTCTATAGGTTGACATTTAGTATTGTTGGTTGTTTCCTTCACTGTGCAGGAAGGAAATCCTAATTTTGATGAAATCCTAATAGTTTATTTTCACTTTTGTTTCCCTTTCCTCAGGAGTCATCTTTAGAAAGATGTTGCTATGCCAATATCAAAGAAGTCACTGCCTGTGTTCTCCTGTATGACTTTTATGGTTTCAGGTCTCACATTTAGATCTTTAATTCATTTTGAATTCATTTTTGTGTATGGTATAAGAAAGTGGTCCAGTTTCATTCTTTTGCATATTGCTTTCCCATTTTCTCAACACCATTTGTTGAAGAGACTGTCTTTTTCCTATTGGATGTTCTATTTATCTTTGTTGAAGATTAATTGGCCATATAGTTGTATGGTTATTTCTGGGTTTTCTATTTTGTTCTATTGATATGTATCTATTTTTGTGTCAGTACCATACTGTTGTGATCACAATAGCTTTGTAATATAATGTGAAGTTGGGAATTGTGACGTCTCCAGCTTTTTTTTTTTTTTTTTAAAGGTTGATTCGGCTATAGTCCTTTGTGGTTCCATATAAATTTTAAGATTGTTCTAGCTCTGTGAAAACATGCTGAGGTATTTTGATAGGGATTACATTAAATGTATAGATCGCTTTGGGTAGTGTAGACATTTTAACAATATTTGTTCTTCCAATCTATAAGCATGGAATATTTTTCCATTTCTTTTGTCATCTTCAATTTCTCTCATCAGTGTTTTATAGTTTTCAGACTATGGTCCTTTCACCTTTTTTCGGTTAGGTTTATTCTGAGGTATCTTTTATTATTTTTGGTGCAATTATAAATGGGATTGTTTTAGTTTTTTAATTATTTTTTAATGTTTATTTTTGAGAGAAAGAGACAGAGTATGAGCAGGGGAGGGACAGAGAGGGAGGGAGACACAGACTGTAAAACAGGCTCCAGGCTCCGAGCTGTCAGCACAGAGCCTGACGTGGGGCTCAAACTCATGAATTGTGAGATTATGACCTGAGCCATAGTTGGACACTTAACCGTCTGAGCCACACAAGCACCCCGGGACCATTTTCTCAATTTCTCTTTCTGCTGCTTCATTATTGGTGCATAGAAATGCAATAGATTTCTGTACGATGATTTTGTGTCCTGGGAACTTTGCTGAATTTGTGTACCAGTTCTAGCAATTTTTTAGTGACATCTTTCAGGTTTTCAATATAGAGTTATCTGACATCTGCAAATAATGAAAGTTTTTCTTCTTCCTTGATGATTTGGATGCCTTTTATTTCTTTTTGTTGTCTGAATGCTGTGGCTAGGACTTCCAGCACTGTGTTACATAACACTGGCAAGAATGGACATCCCTATCATGTTCTTGACCGTAGAGGAAAAGTTCTGTTTTTCTCCACTGAGGGTGATATTAGCTGGGGGTGGGGGGTGTTCATTAGATGAAAAGATACTCAACATCACTGATAATCCCAGAAATACAAATTAAAACTACAATGAGATACCACCTCACATCTGGCAGAATGGCTAAAATCAACAAGATAAGAAACAATAGGTGTGGAGCAGGATGTAGAGAAAGGGGAACCCTTTTGCACTGCTGGTGGGAATGCAAAATGGTGCGGCCACTGTGGAAAACAGTATGGATGTTCCTCAGATGGTTAAAAATAGAACTATCCTACTATCTAGCAATTGAACTACTACGTATTTACCCAAAGAACATAAAAATACTAATTCAAAGGGATAGATGCACCCCAATGTTTATAGTAGCATTATCCACCATGGCCAAATTATGGAAACAGCCCAAGTGTCCATCATCTCATGAATGGATAGAGAAGATGTGGTATATATATATATATATATATATATATATATATATATATATACACACACACACACACACACACACACAATGTGGTATATAGAAATGCCATATATATATACACATATATCTATATTTATATTTTATATATTTATTTTATTTATTTATATATTTATAATTTGTGTATATATAAATTACCATTTGCAATGACATGGATCTAGTTAGAGTGTCTTAAGCTAAGCAAAATAAGTCAGAGAAAGACAAATACTATATGATTTCACTCATACGTGGAATTTAAAAAACAAAAGAAATGAGAAAAGGGGGAAAAAGAGACAGATAGGCAAACCAAGAAACAGACTCTTAACTATAAGAGAACTGATGATTACCAGAGGGGAGGGGAGTGGGGGAATGGATTAAATAGGTCATGGGAATTAAGGAGGACACTTGTGATGAGTACTGGGTGTTGTAGGGAAGTTTTAAATCACCACATTCTACACCTGAAACTAATATTACACTGTATGTTAACTAACTGGAATTTAAATAAAAACTTAAAAAATGTTCTTTTTATCTTAAATTAGAAATGCCCAATTAATGAAGATATCTTTAAAGAGATTTCACACAGCTTATTCACAGGAGGTAATTGATCCTTTTACTGGATATTTTCATGTAATTATATTTATAATTTTGATACAGTACTTTTGCTTTAAAGTAGACTTTTGGAGACAATAAAGAAGTAGATATGTATGTGCATTTCACTGATGCAATATAATCACTATACTTTATTATCTAAAATGTAGGTAGTGTATTATCTAAAGTGTAGGTACAGTTTCTGGAGTCTTAAGTACTGACCTTTCACAAAGACAGCTAGTAAATGATTTTTAATATCTTGCAATTGGATTAAGGAAAATAGTTTTATCTTTGGAGGTGAATTCTTTTCTTTTAAAATTGAAAAGTGTTTAACATAATTCCTTAATATCTCCAGGAGATATCCTTTATACTTACATTCGCCATTTTCTACTAATCTTCATGCACTGTTTTGAGGAATGTGAATATGAGTATGATTTGGGTATGAAGCATAATTCAGAGACTCAAATGTCTGAAGGATACCCTGCTCTGTGGTATTATTAAAAGTGATCCAAATTCCTAAGGAAGATTATGTACAGTTCTAAGACTAAGAATAAATGTAGATTCTCAGTTCTACAAATGCATTTCAGTACTTACCTTTCCTGAGGACCTGAGGCTTTTGATACTTGAATATTTGCCCCTTCTTCATGTTCTTTGCATTTCATTTGCCATATTTTTCTCAGTCCCTCTTGAAAGTGCCAAATATTTCATAAATTTCTTAAGTCTCCATACCTAGGATTACTCTCTTTTCACTGTACCTTATTCTTACCAGTGCCTTCAGTGATCAAATGACTCTATGTATTCTGATAATTCAAGTATCTATATTACTAACACTAGTCATAGTTAATGACTATGGGTTTTGTTTTAAGCACTTTACAGTTTTGTTTTGTTTTTTTAAGTGTATTTATTTATTTTGAGAGAGAGTTAGAGAGTGAACAGGGAAGGGGCAAAGAGAGAGAGAGAGAGAGAGAGAGAGAGAGAGAGAGAGAGAATCCCAAGCAGGCTCCACACCATCAGCATGGAGCCCAATGCAGGGCTCAAATTCACAAACCATGAGAACATGACCTGAGCTGAAACTCAGAGTTGTATGCTTAACCACCTGAGTCATCCAGGCACCCCTAAGTGCTTCATGTCTTTTAAATCATTTAATTGTCTAACACTATGAGGTGATCATTATCATTATCTCCATACTAAGCATGATGATTCTGACCCGCAGAGAGGTTGCATAAATTGCATTATGGATTGCTAGTGCCAGGATATGTTTTCAGGAACCAAATTCATGATCTTTGCCGTAGACCTGAACTTCTCCTCAAGGTCATAGTTCTTTCCTGAGCTCCAAATCTGTGTATTTAATTGCTTTTTTAGAAAATCTACTCTCCAGGATCTATCAAAGGGAACATGTCAGTATATTCTACTCCTTCTCCCTACAAAAAAAATGCAAATAATAAAAATTTGTCCTGGGGCGCCTGGGTGGCGCAGTCAGTTAAGCGTCCGACTTCAGCCAGGTCACGATCTCGCGGTCCGTGAGTTCGAGCCCCGCGTCGGGCTCTGGGCTGATGGCTCAGAGCCTGGAGCCTGTTTCCGTTTCTGTGTCTCCCTCTCTCTCTCTGCCCCTCGCCCGTTCATGCTCTGTCTCTCTCTGTCCCAAAAATAAATAAACGTTGAAAAAAAAATTAAAAAAAAAAAATTTGTCCTTCCTTAGCTGTTAACTAGTGTAAGAGAGTCATAGACTTATTGTAACCTTTCCATTTTTTTTCTCTCTTGTAACAAGATTACCAAAACAAACTCCTAAGAATTTTTCAAATCAATCATCTTTATTTTATTTTATTAAATTGTCAGGAATATATCCAGATAAACTGAAGGCATTTCTCTTTGATATGAGGGAATGTTTTTATTTGAGTTTTATTTTTTATTTGAATTTAATTATTATTTCTATTTTTATCTGAATTTTATTCAATTTACAGAGTTCTTTTCCTATAACTATTTCAATTTCTTTTACGTTTTTATGCAATTGGTTTGATCAATCTTTTATGGTGTTTGGATTTTGTATAATACTTAGCCTTTTCTTTCCAAAGCTTGTAAAATTTATTTTAAAAAGATCCTAGATTTTCTCTAGTACTTTTGTAGTTCAGTTATTTTATCTTTGAATTAAACATGTTTAAATTTTGCTTTCACCAAAACCAGGTTGTATCTTTTCTTAAACACCTTGTACAATATAGCCCCTCCCCCCATATGGTCCTTTTACTTCCTTGTACTGTTGCAAATTAGATTTCCCAGAAAGCAAAAGCTTAGATGAAAATGTGGGTGAAAGGGAAGGGAAGAGGTAAAGGACTGGGTAGAGAGAAATGCTAAGCTGTGATGAAGTCTTTTTTTTATTGATTTTTTTCATCTTTATTTTTTTTAATTTAAATATTAGTTAATATACGGTGCAATACTGGTTTCAGGAGTAGAATTCATTGATTCATCACTTACAATACCCAGTGCTCATCACAAGTGCCTTTCTTAATACCCATCACCCATCTAGCCCATCTTTCACCCACCTCCCTCTGTCAGCCCATAGTTTGATCTCTATCATTAAGAGTCTCTTGTGGTTTGTTTACCTCTCTTCTCTTTACTTGTCCCCCTTCCCATATGTTCATCTGTTTCATTTCTTAATTTCCACATATGAGTTAAGTCATATGGTATTTGTCTTTCTCTGATTGGCTTCTTTTTCTTAGTCTAATACTTCTAGCTCCATCCACTTCATTGCAAATGGCAAGATTTAATACTTTTTTGTGGGGAATAAGCTTAGGAATTCCCTGAGCCTGCACTGAGGGGTTAACAAGGCATAAAGAATTAGAAAGCCATAGGATGTACACACCCAAGTTTGGGTAAACAAGATTAGGTAAATGAGATTAGGCAAATGGGGCAAAGGCCCCAGTATAGGACAAAGGTATAAGAATAGGGAATCTCAAGATGAAAACATCCGAGATGAGGTAAACAAAATTAGATATTCAAGGCAGAAATGCCCCCCAACTTAGTACAGTAGCAGAAAGCTGCTTTCACAGGAGGGAAGGACCAAATTAGGTAAACAGGTAAATAGAGGTGGGCGAAGTTGCCCAGAGCTGAAGCTAATTAGCAAAAGAATGGTGCCTTGTTGACCCTGAGGTAGCATGCTCTTTCTTGTTCCCTAGACCAGTTTAGGTAAACAGAGGTGGTGCCTCGTGTCTGCTGTAAACAATCTTCCTCTGAGGGCCAGGATTTTGCTTTGTATTAACCCAAACCCCTAACACCGCATATCTTCAAAACCCCCTTTCTCTCATTCCTATGAGTTAATGTTCACGATTTCATTGTCTCTTTGTGCACACCCATCACCACCTTTGTAAGCCTTCTGATCCTAATATAAAAGGAACAAGGACCCTTACTTGGGGCTCTTGTCTCCTCCAAGACATTAACCTTTCTTGCAGTTTTAATTCTGCATCCCACTTTCTTTCTGGACAAGAGAGAGCTCCAGACCCAGAGTCTATGACACTTTTTGATGGTCTAGTAATATTCCATCATGTATTCCACATTTTCTTTATCCATTCATCAGTCAGTGGACATTTGGGCTCTTTCTGTACTTTGCCTATTGTTGATAATGCTGCCATAAACATAGGGGTGAATGTGTCCTTTGAATCAGTATTTCTGTATTCTTTGGGTAAATATCTAATAGTGCAATTGCTGAATCTCAGGGTAGTACTATTTTTAGTTTCTTGAGAAACCTCTATAGTGTTCTTCAAAGAGATGAAGAAGGGCATTATATCATAATAAGGGGTCTGTCCAACAAGAAGATATAACAATTGTAAATATTTATGCCCCCAACTGGAAATAGTATCTTTTGGGGGAAATATAGATGGGCAGCCAAATGGTTACAATTCAGTCTGTACAATCAGAAAAAACTGAGGATGGAAGGTCAGCTAGATGAGAGTAGTTGACCCAATAAAACACTAGCAATCCCCTTCTCAATTTCTAGACCTGATCAAGTTTTCAGAATAAGAACTTCTGACTTAAGGATAAACTAGGTCCAGGAAAAAGGAACCTGTAACACTACATCATATGTATATGATAATGTATATGGTAATGATTTCCCCAGATCTTCCCCAAATAGATCTGTGGACATTTTCTTAATTAACTGCAAACTGAGGAAACAAAGATACTCAAGGGGTTTAAGGACTCTTGAAAAGGATCAAAGTTGACCTTGGAACTGGGAAACAGGGATAGAAGCAGGAGAAGCCTAGTTTACCATCACTTGGAGTGAGATGCATGGAGAATTTCTGCTTCCTCTCACCCCAGATCTGTGCTCTGTGGGAAAATGTGATCATTTCTAAGAAGGAAATGCTTCTATTATAGAACACAGCAAGACTCTCATTGAAATGTTAACTGCCACTGCTCCCTAACCACTTCCACATGTTGGTGGCAAGGGACCGGCAGGTAAGAAGAGGGGGTCACTATATCAGCAGTTACTGAGTAACTGACACCAGTTTTCTTTCAGAAGGAAATAGAAATTTCATTAAACTATGGGGAAGGGAAGAACATTTTTCAAAATGGAATTCACTTGGGTACCCAGTGGCTACCAATTCTTTGCCCAATTTTGATAATAAAGAGAAAGCTTCTCTGACCTGAGAAAGACATGGTGCCCAAGGACCCAGAACTCTCAAGGATGAGAATATGGGTCACATCTCCAGGTAAGCAAATGAAATCAGCAGAAGTGACAGTTATGGACGGAGAGTGTCTAGAATTGATAAGAGAGGGAGCAAGACGATGAATATCCGTTATGTGCCCCAGACCAGGGTAGCAGGAAGAGCATTAGTTACTCCCACTAGCTTATTAACGTCTCCTCCAGAAACAAAGGCTCACCAGATCCAGAGGCTCTGCTCCCAGAACTTATACAAAATGTGGCCTGAACAGCACCAGTGATGTTGCAATGTGCTTCCCAAATGTCATCTCAGGAATGAAAACATGTTTGTTTTCTGGCCATGATGCAGGCATAAATATCTCAGCTTTCAACTCTTTTTGGGATTGACTGAACTAAAAAGAGTCTTTTAATCTAGAATCTAAAACCCTTGACCTTTCACCCTAAATGAGGCTATCTCTGAAGCATTAACTCATTTTCAAATCTCCCCACTGAGCTGAGGCTTTAAGACTTCATCACTTTTCTTTTTGATAAGTCTGGCTAGGAGTTTATCTATTTTGTTAATTCTTTCAAAGAACCAGCTCTTATTTTTGCTGATCTGTTCTACTGTTTTGTTTGTTGTTGTTGTTGTTGTTGTTTGTTTCTGTATCACTTATTTCTGCTCTAATCTTATAATTTCCCTTCGTCTGCTGACTGTAGGCTTTGTTTGATATTCCTTTTCTAGCTCCTTTAGGTGTACAGTTAGGTTGTGTATTTGGGACCTTTCTTGCTTCTTGAGATGGGGCTGAATTGCAATATACTTCCCTCTTAGGACTGCCTTTGCTGCATCCCAAAGGTTTTGGACTGTCGTGTTTTCATTTTCATTTGCTGCCAGGTATTTTTAATTTCTTCTTTAGTTTTCTGGTTAAATCATTCATTCTTTAGTAAGATGTTCTTTTTTTTTAAATTTTCTTTAATGTTTATTTATTTTTGAAAGAGAGAGAGACAGAGTATGGAGGGGCAGAGAGAGAGGGAGACACAGAATCTGAAGCAGGCTCCAGGCTCTGATCTGTCAGCACAGAGCCCGACATGGGGCTCAAACCTATGAACTGTGAGATCATGACCTGAACTGAAGTTGGAAGCTTAACTGACTGAGCCACCCAGGTACCCCTAGTAAGATGTTCTTTAACCATCACATATTTGAGGGCTTCCCAAATTTTTTCTTGTGGTTGACCAAGTTTCATAGCTTTTTGATCCAAAAATATGTGTGGTATCATCCCAATTTTTTTGTACTTGTCGAGGGCTGATTTGTGACCCAGTATGTGATCCATTCTGGAGAATGTTCCATGTGCACTCGAAAAGTATGTGTATTCTGCTGCTTTGGTATGAAACGTTCTGAATATATCTAAGTCCATCTGGTCAAGTGTGTCATTCAAAGCCATTGTTTCCTTGTTGACTTTCTGCTTAGATGATCTGTCCAATGTTGTACATGGGGTGTTAGAGTCCCATATTCTTATTATATTAGTGTCAATGGATTCCTTT
This sequence comes from Felis catus, assembly GCF_018350175.1. Lineage (NCBI taxonomy): Eukaryota > Metazoa > Chordata > Mammalia > Carnivora > Felidae > Felis > Felis catus. The sequence continues at coordinate 82,158,932 of NC_058379.1, forward strand.
ATGTTTGTGATTAACTGATTTATATACCATGTCCTATTGTCATTTCCACAATAGTAGATGGGTCAGAAACCCTTGGCAACTTCTTAAGTTACCACAATTAGGTAATTGTGTGTAAGGAGCTTCTGATGTTGAAGTGTCACACCTGAACTCTAGTGCTTGGGGAAGCCTGCTGCCCCCGTTGCTGTCAGCTATAAATAACACTCCATATGAACAGTTCTATCTAACAAGGCAGAGCTATCATTTTTTTTAAGTTTATTTATTTTTGAGAGAGAGAGAGAGAGAGAGAGCGAGCGAGCGAGAGCAGGGGTAGGGGTGGAGAAAGAGGAAAGAGAGAATCCCAAGCAGGCTCTGTGCTGTCAGTGTGAGCCCAACATAGGGCTCAATCTCATGGACCATGAAGTCCGAAAGATCATGACCTGAGCTGAAATCAAGAGTCCAACACTTAACCTACTGAGCCACCCGGGTATCCCACAAAACTATCCTTTCAGCAGCACATTCCTTATATCTTTGGTGAATATTTGGTGTTTTTGTTTTTCTTTTTGGCTTTATGTTCTATATTTGCTTTACCATGCCCACTTCTCTCAAACTTTAACCTTATTGCTCACAATCTGTCATGGCAGCTCTTGCATTTTCACATCATTTAGTGTGGACTATCATCTTCCATGCCTTAAGAATTACCCTATAGTGTGTTTACACAATCCCTTGTGCTTCTTGTCCATTTCTTAAATCATGTCCTTGAGAGAGCACAACAGAATTACAAACTGTCCCTTCCATATTCTTGATCTCATATTCCATGATATAATTTTCCCTTATTTAAAATCCTTAACTGACTGCCCACTACTTTTAATGTAAAACTTCCATATTATTCTAGGCCTTCAGTGCTATGAGTAGCCATCCTTATTTATCACCAAATTACCTATTTCTCTCAACTATCCCAGACATGTACCCTGTAGCTTACTTATATAGAACTAGTTATGGTTCCCCAAATGCATCCTGGCTGTGTGTGCTTCTTTGTGTGCATATTACTCTTTATATCTTGCTTAGAAGATTCAAGCTACCATCTTAGTTTGACTCGTACTCAAACTTCAAGTCAAAGCTTCTGTCACTTTCTGCTGAAAATCTTTCACTTTCTGGACCATGTTATCATTTGGCCAGTGTGATTCGAAACCACCCTCTCACATACACTGTTTGTCACCATTCTCTGTCTCTGTTTTTGACCAGTGTTTTGTGAACACAGGTCTACACATGGATAAGAAACTAAGTCGAAATTATTTTTTTAAGATAAATGCAAAAGTAAAGGTGACCTAATGAGGTTTCCATAAAGTCACATCAGGAGATATAATTCATCATCATTCAGTCTCGTCTTCAGTCCCTTTACATATTTTTGTTGTTAAAATGTTCTTTATGATAAATACAGTTTTTTTCCTCTTTCTTCTTTCCTTGCTTGCTTCCTTCCTTCCAAAGCCCCAATATGACATAATAAAAAATAACAATATTTAGATCTTCATTTTTAACTCTCTGTTGTGCTAAATGCCGAATTGAAGTTTTAAACAAATTGTTATCACTATTTCTCTTTATCAGTATCAAAAAACATAGAGTAGGTGCAAATACATCTTGATTAAATGAGTGAGTACACCCTCATATACATCAAGATGAGTATATTCTTAGAAATTTCCATATACCAGAATGAAATGGATACAGAATACTGCCTGGTTTGTAGACTAAGTAGATTCATGTGTTTAAATATTCTAATTACCATCCAATGGCTCCTCCAATAATTCCATTACTTACTCTGCTCAGCACCCTAATGAACCCAGTGCCTCCATAATTCATATCCAGTGTTTTTAGAACAGTCCAGTGTATTCTTTGCTGTACAGCTGGTGATCGTCATACAAACTACTGAATTAGATGAACATTTTTTTTACTTTAATCCAGCGCATAATTAAGTCCCACCTCAAAACCATAAGGAAAATTAATAATTACAGAAAAGGGGCAGTAGACTGTTTTGGATCTAACATGCCAGTTCAAACTCAGCAGCAGATTATAAGAGCAATAAATTATGACCTTGTAGTAGCATCTGTAAGGTAGTACTTAAAGATTCCTCTCCAGTTGTTTCACTTATTGGCAATCGATTCAGAAACATCTAGTACAGAACAGATACAGTGAGTGAATTGCCTTTGTACTCCTGAATAGCTATTTTTTTGTGCTGAATTTGACTCCGCCTATAGATGTCTGTCTATATTTCCATAAAAATAGGAGATGGAATCTTTTGGGACACTATAGAAAAATTTTGCAGACAGCATAAATCACATAATAGAGTGAACTCATTACCTATCCTCTACCCCACTGAAGCAAGGTGTAAATTCAATTTTAAGGAAAGCTAACACTTTTATTCTATTTTAAAGCAATTTCTTACCTGGCAGATAGGTAACTCTTTCTTCACTTACATTCCTTGAAGTGCAAATTAATTTTTAGTTCAGATAGTAACTCATCTTTGTGTAGGCAAATTGTAACAGTAAAGGCTGTTCTCTTCTCAGGAAGGCAATTGAGTTGAACATAGATATACCAGATTCCAGAAATGTTTGAATTATTAAAAAATTTACCTCTACTTCTAGATTATTCCCCAAAAGGTGATCATATTTTATTTGTACACTACAATCTATATATTTATTTATTTGTGGATATCAAGAGAGCAAAAATAGATATTTTTATGAAGTACTCTAATTGGGAATTCGATTGTCTAATGCAACTGTTAATTAAGCAAAACATATATCATTTATAGTGCCCAAAATATTTGCCCCATTTATACTTTTTGATATAATCAGCTTCTGACAAGGTATGTTCAAATATTTGATCTTCATTTTGAGTAAATTTAACATATATAATTTTAGTTATACATTTACAATTTCAAGTGAGACATCATTCCCTTTATTTTGAGATGGGAGGATTTTTTGCTGGAGGAGGTCACTTTCCAAAGTGAGTATTTGAAAATAGATGATGTCATATATTGTGAGATGAAAAACAAAATATGATTCATGTATTGCAAATTTTGAATTATGGACTATCAGTGCACTATTTAGTTTGTTTTACAAAGACCAAATGCAAAGAATCAGTTTATTTCAAAATTTTGAATGCAACGGAGAACAAAAATAATTTGCAGTGCAATCAAACCTGTATTAAAACGCTTCATGCCAAGTAGACCCAGTCACTGTATTAACTCTTCTTAGGGAACTGTATGGTTTTATACAGAATTATCAGTGAAAAATGAATATTGACTTTCAGAAAGCCTCTTTATTTCCAACTGAAAGAAATGTATCCATCTTATGTGAGAGATACATTTGTTATGAATAAGTTTTAAATTGATAAATATCACTCACCTGATTAAAGATTTTAATTTTTCCATTGCCTTTAGGATAAAAGTTTAATTCCTGAACAGTGTTTGCATGATCTCATCTCACGTTCACTCCTGTCCCCACCATCATCCCCACACTTCATATTCACTGTCACTCTGCTCCTGCAGTTTGCTCAGGGAAGTGATGTTCAAAGTTCAATGTCAGTTTCTCAGAGGGACTCTCGTTAAGCCCACTACTTCAATTATTTTCTTCTATTCTCTCAAAATAGTCTATTTTTCATACAACTGGTTACAACTTGCATTGATGTTTTATATATTTATTTGTGTGTAATGTCCGCCTTCTCCATTCACTCTCTTTATCATAATAAAAGGATCATACCCATTGGTTTTTTACTGTAGATAAACCAACACAAAATCACACATGGCAGTTATTCCTTAAATGTTTATTGAATAAAAATTAAAATGTGTTGCCATATTGTCATAATTGTAAATGACATATGATAAAATAATAAAATCTTTATGTTCTTAATTTTCAGTTTTCAATTTTAGTACACTGAGTACCATGCACTTTCCTCAAATGTTTCATTGAAATTCCATCAGTATGTAAAATTTAGTTCTGTAACAGTGGAGTGTAAGTATTATTAAGGCAGGATCTTTAAAAGAAAACAGCACAGTTGTAACCTATAATGATGTATAGCCTTCTGTGAATAAATGGCATTAAGACACCTCTAAGAAAGAACATCATCACCCAGAACATAAATCTGAGAGCGTAACCAAAGGAGAAAATACATCTACTCACATACTGAGAAAAAGTGAGTAATTGATAATAATCATGACTACTTTTATACGCAAGGCAAGATTTTAGTTACGATTATGTTGTAATTTCATTTATTTATGTATTATTCTTTTGAATTTTTTTAATTTAGAAATGTGTTGTATAATAATCTAGTATTTGAGATGAGCTTTAGAAATAAAATGGAAAACCACTATCTAATATAATCTGTGTACCTTCATTAAACAAGAATTTTGGGCTTCATTGGTCTGATAAATGTTATGGGTATGTGACTTATATTTTTCTTCAAGAATCCTTCCATTAATATTAATCAAAGTAAAGACAAAAAGCCTCAGGCATGAAAATTATATATAGACAGGAGAATATATAAATTTGTCTTGTTTCCACTAGAATGAAGAATGGAGAAATAATATTTGTTTAGTAACTGTTAGGAAACAACTTATTGTGTTGGGTGTTTCCTTAAACTTTGTGCTGATCTTTATAAGAATACTAAGGCACCAATAAGATGGCAGAAATGGGTTATCTGATTTCAAGGTGAGAATTCTTCCCTTGTTGCCTTGCTTTCTCCAAATGGCTAAGTGAAATGAAATAGATGATTTTCACTTTATAACCCCCGTATAAAATTCCACAAAGGAAAATTATCTAACGAATATTAAAATAAATCATTGTTCTATCAATATTAATGTTACACTTACGTTCTTCATTCCAAATATTAAAGTGCATTATTTAAATGCTTCCTAAGTACTTCTGAATTGTTGAATGGCCATTTAAAATAATCTCTAGTGACTAATTGATAAAACAACACACATGAAAATGTAAAAGATTTTTTCTTTAATAATATTTTGAAAATGTCACAAATCATTAGCATCATTGGTCATCTGTTTTTGCCAAGTGATTTTCATAATAAGTTTATGACAACTAGTCAGTAGTGCCCATTATGACGACAAGGGAACTTAAATTCAGAATGCTTCAATAATGTAAGCATGCATAACAGATACGAGATTAAAAAAACGTATTTTTTTTTCTCCCACACTGGAGCCCAAGATTTTTACCTTATGTTGCATCTCAAAATCGTGTTAATTCTTTAAGTGAAATTTGAGCCCACCCCTAGGTATTAATGAAATGAATCTACAGTGCTATTCCCAGTTACCAGGTGGGTCACAGAAAAGTTCCTAAAATGTGCATAAACCTAGACGAATATAAGCACAATTTTTCTTTTTTATGAATAAAGTAGGAAAATATGTGAGGAGTAATTCTAGCTTCCACCAAGACCTTGAATGCCTGCCAAGTCGAAAACTAACAATAAAGACTGCTGCAGTGATCAAGACATCTTTTATGTTATGCAGGGTGATTCTTGTATCCGTCCTATGCTACTCCCATATTCTTCCAATATGGCGTGGAAATATCAGATGAATACGGTAGTGACAATTTAAGCATTGGGGAAGAATATAATTTAGAGACAATCTGGTGTTTCTCGCAAACGAACTATGCTTTTGGAATTATAATATTGTTAGTCATTTACCCAAATTGATTAAAATAAAGAAAAAAATTGTCTTATATTGTATTTTATAACAAAGGAACATCTTTTCAGCCAATTGCTACTGTGGCTTCATAATTGGTGAATTAATTCCCAGATTTGCATGGTACATTTGAGATATTTAATTCAGGATTTTCCCCCCAGCTCTGTATTTGCTAAATTCAGAACTAAATCCCTTATAAAGCAATTCGGTGAAATAGCTCATAGTTTGATATTAAAAAATGATCTCAAATCTTTAGATATGCACTCTATTTAAAAGTCTACATTAACTCCTTCCCCACCAGTGTGTTCACTATTGAAGATATTTCATTACAGACTAAAACTCCCCCAAAAACAAAATGATTTCAGTATATGGTACCTGGGAATGACTTCTAGAACAGTCTTCACAGTATATTTTCTATGAAAAGAAATAAAAGGTTTTTTAAAAAAATATTTATTTATTTATTTATTTATTTATTTATTCTCCAAAGGGTCTTGGATCTCACTTCAGTCAATATTGATGGAAGCTCTCAATATTCCTTTCTCAATAGAAATTAGTAAAAATCAAATAAAATATCCTATATATTAAAAGTGCATTGCATGATCTTTTAAAATGAATTATAGTTTCAGTACAATACTAGGAACTCTAAAGAATTTCATTTATTACAATTTATTAAGGTTAATCTCTGTTAATATTTTCATTTTTTAAGATATTATAGTCAAATTGTATATGCTACTAATTACCCACATTGAAAAATATCTCAGTTAGAACTAAAAGGCTGAAAAGAGATGGGTTAGCACACATTACGTGCTGTAATAAAAGGAACTCATAGGGAGCAAGCATGGAATTGCTTCACTCATTCGTTTTTGTACAACCCAGAAATATACACACACATAGCACACACATGAATACTGTGTATCGTCCAGGGCTTACAGAACAACTTAAATTTGTATTCACTGAAGATATATCTCTTAAAATTTGTTGTGGAATTTACAGTTAGAGTCGTTCAAAAAAGGTTGGTTGACATTGGCAACATTTACAAATTTCTACAAGTTTAGGTAAGGGCGAGGGGAAATTTGGTCTATTGGACCATATTACATCAGAAATTCAGAGGGTAATTCATTAATATATTGTCCCAATGGTATGGAAAGATGTATTTTCCTAAATTATTGGGTTAATCATCATCTGTTAAAAGAATAAATATTCGTCTCACTTCCCAATGGTATAGACATATATATTTTCCTGAATTATCAGGTTAATTGTATGTTAAAAGGAATTAATATTTGTCTCACAAGTTAGTGTGGGAATTAAATTGATGTGCTTGTGCATAATGTCTGATTAATGGGCATTCAGACAATTATAGCTATTACAGTATTAAAAATACCTCTTCTTTTGGAAGTTGAGATAGGGATGAAGTTTTGAATCCACTGATTTCTCATGCCTGAGTTAATGTTGCTATATCACATAAGTGGTTGGCCGTGTCATCCAGCCTTTGACTCATAGATTTGAGGTCAGTATGACAATTTATCACGGCTGCATGATACTCTCCTAAGCAAGACTCTAAGAAGCACAACAAAGTGTCTTGCTTGCTAAGAAGCACAACCAAGTATCTCTACTTACCTATCCTTCATTAGTTACCAAATTCCAATTTTGTTCTGTGTGATACTGTTACCAGCTAAAAAATGTGAAGCCTCAGAATCTCTAGCTGCTACAGTGATGGATGACATATGAGTAGAAGTCTGCTGGGCCTGCATTGGTCATTTGAAAAATATTGGTTCACCGAGTTATGAAGATCTCTCAGATGTTGACACATTTCACTATACAATATAGAACAATCACATAATGTAATTTACCACTGTCTACCTCAGAAAAATCTTTAAGCATTGAAGATCTCTCAGGGTCACAGTGGGTGGGACCTGTGACTTGTTTCTTAGCAGTAGAATACATAAGACAATCACCTCTATCTTGTAAACTCTCTCCCTTGCTGACTTTGAGGGAATAATACTGGGAACTATTCCTTTGGAGAGACACACATCATGAGTGACTGAGGGAAGCTGATGGCTTAGAGACAGCAAGGCTAATCTGTCCAACTTCATATAAAAAACAGACTCTACCAACAGCCATATGAGCTTGGAAATAGATACTTCTACAGCAGAGTCTTGACATGAGACTGTAGCCCTGGCTAACATCTTGATTACAGCTTATGAGAGATTCTAAATTAGAGACACATAGAAGCCATGCCTAGACTTCTGGACCCACAGAAAATGTAAGATAATAAATGTGTGTTGCTTTGAGCCACTAATTTTGTGATAATTTGTTACACAGCCATCGCTAATAGAGTAGCACACAACCTTCCTTCCCTGTGGCCATTTTTGGGCAAGTTTTATTGTAAAGATACACTTTACTGAGCTGACTGTTAGAAGCTGAGACCAGCTTCTAATGGCAATGAACTTATCAATCAGCATGTCCATATATATTTTTGTACCCAGAACACCTGTATCAACGATATATGCTGAGAATCAACCCTAGAACAGTCCAGTTACAAAGAAACAAAATAACATCCAAGTATGTACCAGTACCTAGCAAGTTCAGAAATATTTGAGCGTCTCTCTTTGAGACTAACAGGACATTTACTTCTGGCCCTCCATGATTTCCTTTATCATTTTATTCTGTACTTCTCTAAAATTGAATCTCTATTTTAGCATCCGCTCATCTGTTTGGCATCCACTTTGATCATGTACTTCAGCCTCCATCTTGCCGACCTCTGTTATTAGATTTTATCAATTCAGTTATGAAGTATGAGTATTTTACTGTGTGTGTGTGTGTGTGTGTGTGTGTGTGTGTGTGTGTGTGTGCATCCACAAACATGCATTCATGGTTTCTGGTATCCATAGAATGTGGTCTTTCTCTTGCTGCTGGTGTCTCACTAATGAGGTTTGCTTTTTGTATCAATTCCCCTTCTGCATGATTTTAAAATTTGGTAGCTGAATGATTCCTCTGCTCTTTCGTGGGGATTTGATGAATGGAAACTCTGTTGCTGTCTCCCTTCCTGCTCTGGAACCTACAGTAGATCTCTTTGAAGACTTGCTGGATTCTGACCTAAGGAAGTCCGTAGTTGTATCGGATCATTGATTAATTTGAGGGGAGTTGACATTTTTACTATGTTGTGTCTTCTGATCCATCAGTGTGGTATGCTCCTCCACCTAATTAGGCCAGGTGGCTTTCTTTTATCTGCACTGTGTAGCTTTCATCATACACGTTTTACTGAATTGTTTTTTCTCAACATTGTGGGTCATGTCTTTCTGTTTATTTGCATGCCTGATGATTTTTGATTGGAAGCTAGACCTTGTGAACTTTTTGTTGGGTGTTGGATATATATGTTTTTAATTTTTTTAAATACAAATTCAAGTTAGATAACATACAGTGTACTTGGCTTCAGGAGTAGAACCCAGTGCTTCATCTCTTATATGTGATACCTAGTGCTTATCCCAAAAAGTGCCCTCTTTAATGCCTATCGCCCATTTAACCCATCCATTGCCCACCTCCCCTCCAGTAACCCTCAGTTTTTCCTCTGGATTTAAGAGTCTTTTATAGTTTGCCTCCCTCTCTGTTTTTATCTTATTTTTTCCTTCCCTTCCCCTATGTTCAATATGTGTTTCTCAAATTCCACATGAGATGTCAAAATTATATCTTTCTCTGACTGACTTACTTCACTTAGCATAATACACCTCTAGTTTCATCCACATTGTTTCAAATGGCAAGATTTCATTCTTTTTCATCATTGAGTATTATTCCATTGTATAAATATACCGCATCCTATTTATACATTCATCTGTTGATGGCATTTGGGCTCTTTCCATAATTTGGTTCTTGCTCATAGTGCAAGAACATTGGGGTGCATGTGCTCCTTTGAATTAGCATTTTTGTATCCTTTAGCAGCAGCTTCTTATTTGACATATCTCTGGAAGCAAGGGAAACAAAACAAAAATCAACTATTGGGACCTCATCAAGATAAAAAGCTTTTGCACAGCAGAGGAAATAATCAACAAAACTAAAAGGCAACCAATAGAATGGGAGAAGATATTTGAAAATGACATATCGGATAAAGGGTTAATATCCAAAATATATAAAAAACTTATGAAGCTCAACACCCAAAAAACAAATAATTCGGTGAAGAAATGGGCAGAAGACATAAATAAAACACTTCTCCAAAGGTGACATCCAGATGGCCAACAGACACATGAAAAAATGCTCAACATTACTCATCATTAGGGAAATACAAATCAAAACCACAATGAGATACCACCTCACAACCAGCAGACGGGCTAACATTAACAACTCAGGCAACAACAGATATTGGCGAGGATTCGCAGAAAGGGGAACACTTTTGCACTGCTGGTGGTAATGAAAATTAGATATATATTTTAATGTAATCATATTTAAGCTATGTTCTGAGATGCAGTTGTGTTTCTTGAAACCATTTGGGTCTTTGATGGTTTCCTTTTGATTAAACTAGGACAAAAGCAGCTGTTAGTTTAGGGTTCATTTGGTCTCATACTGAGGTAATACCCTCTAGAGGACCCTACTCATTTATACACATATTAACAGTACTTTCAACTCTGGGTGGTGGTAAAACTATTTCTGGTGCTGTGTGATAGTGAAGGACTATTCCATTGGCTTCTTTCCAGCAGTACTTTCCCTTTTCTTGGTAGTCTTATCAAACATAGGTTATAACTCAGCTGAAGACTTCGAATGAACCCTCTCTGGATCCCTGGAGATCTATCTCTTGGCTCTGACACTGCTCTACAAATTCTAGGTACCTCAAATTCTGAACTTCATGTCACAATTCAAGAAAACTAGTGGTCTCTGTTTGGATTCTGCCCCCTGAGATAGTCAGGAACATCTCTTTAAGAGTGAACTGTGCAACTGTAGGGATCATCTGATTAATTTCCCCTTGCTTAAGGATTACTGTCCTCCGTTGCTTAATGTTCAATGTCTGGCACACCTTGTTTTAAATATTTTGTCCAATTTTTGATTTATTTAAAGTGGGAGAATCAACCTAGTCTCTGTTACTCCATCATGGCCAGTAATGGAATTGTCTGATCCAGTGCCTTTGAGGCAAATCCCTTTGACCTTTCATCTCTGTGCTTTGCTTTTATCCTGTTTGAACTTCTGAGGTATTTTTGAACCAGTTGTAGTAATTGAGGTTTTCATAAAAAAAAGACTGATTTCTTAAATTGTTCAAATACATTGAACTAAAGTTAACAGTGAATGCTATACCAAGCCACTATGGGCATGTGTGGAACACAAATGTGATTCTAGGTCACTTGATTTATCCTTGTCAACACTTTGATGCCCAGCTTTCACACCTACAACCTACTGACACAGTTGGAGCCATCTAATGCCTTGTTGTGTTCCCCATCCACTTTTTCCCTGGAGGTTTAGACTCATTAACTTTTGCAGGACAGTTGGCATTACCCTCTGTCTAGCCCTATGTGTATCACATATGGCAAAAATTATTTGACTTACTGATAACCTTTTTTTCTGTTTTACAGTGTTCCTGCATATCTATGATTTTCTATTTCTTTCTACTTTTATATATGATATTTGGGGAATATTGGTATAAAAACGATGATTCAAGTTAATGGCTTTATGCATGACTTATGGAAAATATTTTTTGTTTGTTTTCTATTCCACGCTGCTATTTATTTATTGTTAATTCAACAGTTAAACAATTTTAGCGAGAACACTTAACATGATACTTACCTTCAACAAATCTTTAAGTGTGCAATGGTGCATTGTTAAGTATAGCCACTATGTTGTACAGCACATCTCTAGAACTCATTCATTTTGTGTCCTACTAAACATTATACCCACTAAATACCTTCCCATTTTCTCTCCACCCAGTCCCTAGCAACTACTATCATACTATCTCTGCTTCTGTGAGTTTCATCATTTTAGATACTTCATGTTACTAGAATTATGCAGTATTTGCCCCTCTGTGACTAGTTTATTTCACTTAGCATAATATCTTCCGAGTTCATCTATGTTGTCACATATGGCAGTGTATCTTTCTTAAGGCCAAATAATATTGCACTGTATTTACATACAGAATTTTCTTTATCAATTCATCCATCGATGTACATTTAGGTTGTTCTGTCTTGGCTTTTGTGAATAATGCTGCAGTGAACAAGGGAGCATAGATATCTCTTCAAGATCTTAATTTTAACTATTGGCTATATACCCAGAGGTTGGGTTGCTGGATCATATGATAGTTCCATTTTTAATTTTTCAGGAATTTCTATATTGTTCCTCCTAATGGCTGCATGGTTAACATTACCACTAATAATTCTCCATATCCTCTCCAACACTTGCTGCCTGCCTTCTGACCTTCCGTCCTTCCGTCCTTCCGTCCTTCCTTCCTTCCTTCCTCCTTCCTTTCTGTTTTTGTTTTGTTTTTATGCTGGCTACCCTAACAAGTGTGATATAATATTTCATTGTGGTTTTGATCTGTATTTCCTGGATGATTAGTCGTGTTGAACACCTTTTCATATACCTATTGGCCATGTGTATGTCTTCTTTGGAGAAATGTCTATTTAAATCTTTTGCCCACTTTTAGTCAAACTTAGCAAAGTTGCAGGATACAAAATAGGCATTGGAAATCAGTTAAGTCTCTATACACTACTAATAAATTATCCCCCCAAAATAAGAAAATGATACCATTTATAATAACATCAAAGAGAACAAAATGTTTATAAACAAACTTAACCAAAAAGATGAAAGACTTGTATGCTGAGAGTTATATAACACTGATGAGAGAAACTAAAGAAGACATAAAAAAGTGGAAAGATATCCCACGTTCTTGGAGTAGAAAAGTTACTGTTGTTAAAATGTCCATACTGCCCAAAGCAATCTTCAGATTTAATTATATTCTCATCAAAGCCCCAATGGCATATTTTACAGAATTGGGAAAAATATTCCTAAATTCATTTGGAACCAAAAAAGGCCTCAAATAGCCATAGCAATCTTGAGAAGCTGGAAGCCTCACACTTCCTGATTTCCAAGTATATTAAAAATATACAGCAATTAAAACAGTGTGGTACTGGCATAAAGACAGACATATTGACCAATGGAACAGAATAGAAAGCTCAGAAACAAAATCATGCATATATATAATCAATTGATCTTCAACAAGTTGTTTAAACTCACTCATCTTGGGGCGCCTGGGTGGCGCAGTCGGTTAAGCGTCCGACTTCAGCCAGGTCACGATCTCGCGGTCCATGAGTTCGAGCCCCGCGTCGGGCTCTGGGCTGATGGCTCAGAGCCTGGAGCCTGTTTCCGATTCTGTGTCTCCCTCTCTCTCTGCCCCTCCCCCCGTTCATGCTCTGTCTCTCTCTGTCCCAAAAATAAAAATAAACATTGAAAAAAAAAGTTGAAAAAAAAAAACTCACTCATCTTGAAATACTGAGCTTATCACTGTATAAAAGCTCTTATAAAAGAACACACTGTCAAGAATACAATGGAGAAAAGATAGTCTCTTTAAAAAATAGTGTGGGGAAAACTGGAATCCACATACAAAAGAATGAAGTTGAACACTTCTCTTACACCACATACAAAAATTAACTAAAAAAAGATTAAAGACTTAAAGGTAAGACCTGAAACTCTAAAATTCCTGGAAGAAATCATAGGGGAGAATCTTCTGGACATTGGTCTTGGCAATAATTTCTTGGATATGACCTCAAAATCACAGCCAAAAACATACATAGACAAATGAGGCCACATTAAACCAAAAAGCTTCAGTACAGAAAAAAAAGTCAAATAATTTAAAAGGCGCTGTTCAGAATGGGAGAAAATAGTTTCACATTCTGTATCTGACAAGAGGCGAGTATCCAAAATTTAAAGAATACCTCAGAAGCAAACACACCCACACACACACGCTCACACACCCACACACACACACAGACACATGAACCATGCTACCCTTTAATATGTCTATATTTTAATATGTTTTGTTTTTATATTTGAAGATTAAGACAGCATAATTTATAATTCAGTTATGATGGCCAGAATGTTTTTAACATTAAATTGACAGCTTGACATCTGAGCAATGACCTAATATAGATAAACATCGCTATTTATACTATGGTAGAATACTACTGACTGGAGTTTAATAGCAATAAGCTAGCATCTTAATAAATACATTAAAAAGTCCAGAGTTTGTGGTTATCTGAAGGTATAAAGCTAATGCATATTAATCTTGGAAACCCCTAGAACTCTTCTAGAACTACCTTCAGATATTTTAAGGCATTTTCTTGAATATTCACTTTTAAAGCAACATTTCATATTTTGGAGGTGAGTTTAATTGTTTTTAATAGCCTTTTGGATCTAAATCTGGTAAATAAAGTGAGTAATCACATTGAGAAAATCCATTTGGAGTTCAAAATTAGGTATAAATTTAAAGTAATTGAGATTGATTTTCTTAATTCACCAGTAAAATGTCTCTGAAAGTGGTTCCCAAAGAGGAGCTCTCGTGGGATTTTGAGCCATTGCAGCAAAATGAGAATAAATTTCATCTCTTAAGTCAATATTTTGCAGAAGAATTGGTATATATGTATATTGCATTATGCTATTTCTGAAACCTTTGCCAAAATTTATTTTTTATCCTTAAAAATATAAAGTATTACCTGTACATATTTATTTAGATGTTTGTACTTTTTTGTATCTTCTACATAATTGTTTCATAATTATACCTCAACTGATACGTGTGTGTGTGTGTGTATAATGTGTGTGTATATATATATATATATATATATATATATATATATACATATATATATATATGTATACATACATGTGTGTGTATATATATGTATATATATGATTATTTCTATCCAAATTTTATATTTTGTGTACATACAAAGCCCCCATACATCTAATGTGCATACTTGTGGTATTAAAATAGTGACAGACAAATTTTATTCTTTTGGATTATTAGAATAATCACACAATATCAGGAAGCTTAGAGTTCTTTAAATGCCACATTTATGTTTCCTTATAACATTTGCTATCCTAAACTGGAGACCTAAAAAATGTTTATCATACCAGGTTTTTTTTTATTCATACATTTCCTCAGTAAATTGCTTTAAATCATTGCAAATTTTAAAGTGTTATTTTGAAGAACACATATTTTTCACTAGTTAGAAAATTATGAAATACTCACAAGTTGTTTAAATTCACTCATCTTGAAATACTGAGCTTATCACCGTATAAAAGCTTCTATGAAAGGAAAGGCTATAGAATGGCATTTAGGATGTACTTCGCTAAATTCAGATTATGAAGGAAGGTAGAGAGGAAAGGCCATTCTTTATCTGAGTTAATCATTGTTTAAAAGCTCCAAATATTGTAAGCCTCACTATCAGACTCCAATCTAAGAAGAAAAAAGTCCTAGGAGACTATGAAGCCTAACTTTATTAAAGATAACTTCTCTAGCTCAGCTTTCATTTTTTTTTCTATTTCATTTTGTAACTCCATCTAGAAACTGATACACTCAGATAATCTTGTATAACACTTTTCTGTAAGAACTTGAAAATTCCTCCTACAAATTTTTCTCTCCTTATTTCTGCATGGCTGTGTTCCATGCACATTTTATTTTTTATTTTTTTTTAAGTTTATTTATTTTTGAGAGAGAGAGCGAACAAGATACAGTGTGAGCAGGGGAGGGGCAGAGAGAGAGAGAGAGAGAGAATCCCAAGCAGGCTCTGCACTATCAGCACAGAGCCTGATGCAGGACTCAAACTCATGAAACCATGAGATCGTGACCTGAGCTGAAAGCAAGACTCAGATGCTTAACTGACAGAGCCACCTAGGCCCCCCTAGGCATTTTATAAATGCCCATAACTTCAACTTCACTTCTATTAAGTACAAAGCATTTTTTTTTTTTGCAATTTCCAAGTTTTAAGTCTTTATTTACAATATGGAAATTTCCAATATGGAAATCCCCTAGATGTTGCCCTGGTACATCTTTGTACCAACTTTTCCTTGCTCTGTTAAATCTGTAATTATCCTATATGTTCTTTCTCTTGCATGCAGCTATGTAGGTACCTAAGCTCAAAATATCAAAAACAGTTCTATAGACATTTATTGAAAGTGCCTACAATATTTTTTTCATATTTTTCATGTATCCCCCATATTTAATAGTTCACAAATTCCTGTCAGTTTTTTTTACTTTTCAAATACATCTCAAGTCATTTCCTTGAGTCATTTCATTGTTATGAGGTTAGTTCAATATCTTATAATTTTCACTTGAAGAATTTCAAGTCTCTCTTCTTTACTCCTAGTTGGTTCACAATATTGTGACTAGAGTTACATTTCTGAAATACAAGCCAATCTTGTCACCAGTCTAATTAAAATCCTTTGAATAATCTTTATGGCAGAAAGAGCAAAATTCAAATCCAAAGTCAGATACTCAAGACATTTTGCCCTGTTTTTTAGAAAATAATGTTCTGTATTTCATTTCACGGACACTTTTCATGTCTCAGCCACAGTGGGCTTTAGTAGACTCCACTATGTCTCCTTTACTTAGAATGATCTGTCATTTATCCGCATGGAAGCTTCCTTTTAAAATGACTTCAAATATAATTTTCTCTTAGAAGGATTTCACAGACTTTTATACATACTTCTGTCAAGCATTTACACCTTGGACTGTGAACATTTATTTAAATACTTGTTTACTCCTGCTGACACATTGGTCTTCCTAATCCTTCATGGCCTTGTTTCATGAACAATATCTTACAAGTGTTATTACTTCCATCATCATTCATACAAAATTGGAGATTATTATGTCACTTATAATCTTCCTTGAGATTTCAGCCTGTATTTGCTAATGCTTAATATCCCAGAAATATCTCAAAATTTGCATCTTACATGAGCTTATTTAGGGTGAAGAATATAAACTCTATACCTCAGGGTAAAAGTGTTCAATAATGAATATGGTATCCTATATATGTATTTTTTAAAAAGCCCTTAGTATCATCAGTATCAAAGAGAAACATATATGGAATGCTTCTATGAACAAGATACTGTGATTTAGTTGAACTAGTCTGAACATTTAGATTTATCGTAGTTTAAACTGGCAAGACATCTGGGACATTTAATTCTACTTGCATATTCATCTACCAAATTCAAATATGAAAAGTGAATTTCACCTCTGTATGTATAATTGAATGTCTGCAGTGTCTCATTCATGAGTGTCCAAAAAGACAAATTGTTCTCATCTATCAAATAGGATTTTGGCAAGGAACTGGCAGTAAAACCAGAAGACCTGCCAAAGTTTGGACTTTGCATAACTTTGTGCCTCCTTCAGATTTTATTGTAATCTGTCACCATGTGTCATTTTGAATGTGTTTCCTTTAGGACTGGCATAGATTCATGTTGGCAGAAAAATATAACATTTATTATTTTCTACTTTATACTTTATTCAAATGAGATAGAAATCCAAAAGAGACATTGATGCTGCAAATACATTTTTTAAAATGTTTATTTATTTATTTTTGAGAGAGAGAGTGGGGAGGGGCAGAAGGAGAGGGAGAGAGAGAATCCCAAGCAGGCTCTGAACGCGCAGAGCCCAGTGTGGGGCTCAAACTCATGAACTGCGAGATCATGACCTGAGCTAAAATCAAGATGCTCAACCGACTGAGCCACCCAGGCACCACAAGAGTACATTTTTAAAGGTGACACTTACTAGGGGAGCTCTTTTGGTCCAGAGTTCATTTAGTGCCCATTTGTGAAACTATGCAGTGGGAGCCCATGGTAGTCTTTTTCAACTTACCAACTATTCTACTAATACTGTTGAGGGCTATCACAATGATACCTACTCTCATGAGCTTTATCTCATTTAATACTCAAAACCGATCTAGATGAAATACTATGTAGTTATTGCACTCTTCATGCAAGGACATTGAGGCATACACTTCTGCAGTAATCAACTAATCGGGGCCAAAGCTCGGTAATGATGGAATATTTCTTTTCCAATATTATAGTTGGTAG
Organism: Felis catus; assembly: GCF_018350175.1. Taxonomy (NCBI): domain Eukaryota; kingdom Metazoa; phylum Chordata; class Mammalia; order Carnivora; family Felidae; genus Felis; species Felis catus. The sequence continues at coordinate 82,176,639 of NC_058379.1, forward strand.
AACTTTTAGTTGTACTGAACTAAATGTATTATCAGTAAAAATAAAGGTATGCAAACATAAGCAGCATTCTTTCACTATGCAGAATAGGTATTAATAAATTTTACATATTTAGAATTCTGAATTAAAACATCACAGTATGAGTATTTTGACATTTATTTACACCATTTTAAGAATGCATCTATGAAGTATCTAATTGTGAGTGCTAATTTCTTTTTTTATTTAAAAAATTTTTTTTCAACGTTTATTTATTTTTGGGGGACAGAGAGAGACAGAGCATGAACGGGGGAGGGGCAGAGAGAGAGGGAGACACAGAACCGGAAACAGGCTCCAGGCTCTGAGCCATCAGCCCAGAGCCTGACGCAGGGCTCGAACTCACGGACTGCGAGATCGTGACCTGGCTGAAGTCGGACGCTTAACCGACTGCGCCACCCAGGCGCCCCTTGTGAGTGCTAATTTCTAAGCAATGTACACAGTTAAGAAAACAAAGCCTTTAATTTATGATGCTTTTAGTTTAGGACTAATGAAACTTTTCTTATGGGAATGCACAGGACAAAATGACAAGAAAAAACAGCGGGGTGTATATTTAATGCCATAGTTAAATAAAGGAAGATAGGGCCTTAGTACTGAGTAAACACTTCCAGACCTTCCAAATATTCTGGACACTCAGCTAATTGTTTTTGTCCAACAAACAAAATTTACAACCTACAGAATGTTTCCAATTTTCATGTAATGTGTGTATACGAATGTGAACCCAAACTGATTTCTTGCTTTGCTTGTACAGTTGACCCTCAAATACTATATACTGTATTCTTGCCATAAAGTAAGCTAGAGAAAAGAAAATGCTGTTAAGAAAATATTAAGAAAGGGAAAATACATTTACAATAATGTATTTACTACAAAATATCTGTGTACAATAGGATCCATGCAGATAATATAATATAATATAATATAATATAATATAATATAAACATATATAACATGTATAATGAAATATATTAATGGACCATTTGGTAAGGCTTGGACTATTGGTAAGGCTTCCAGTCAACAGTAGGCTATTAGTAGTTAAGTTTGGGGAAAGTCAAGAGTCATCCGTGAATTTTTTTCTACATGGGTGGGTCAGCAACCCTGGTCCCCAGGTTGTTGAAGTGTCAACTATATATATTTTACATGATTTCTCATGTGCAAATGTAGCAGGGATACAGATATTTGTTTGTTTGCTTGTTTTGAAAGAGGCTGAATGCTTGTCTTAGGAAAGACCCTACTAGTTGTAGAAAATAAAAGGTTTGAGTGGCAAAAAAAAATCATCTGCATTACTTTTTGTATTTTTTGTCTTTATAAAAGTTTATCTTGGGGCGCCTGGGTGGCGCAGTCAGTTAAGCGTCCGACTTCAGCCAGGTCACGATTTCGCGGTCCGTGAGTTTGAGCCCCGCATCAGGCTCTGGGCTGATGGCTCAGAGCCTGGAGCCTGTTTCCGATTCTGTGTCTCCCTCTCTCTCTGCCCTTCCCCCGTTCATGCTCGGTCTCTCTCTGTCCCAAAAATAAATAAAAACGTTGAAAAAAAAATTTAAAAAAAAGTTTATCTTTATATAATCATTTAAAGTTTTATTTTTCAATTTTTAATTACTATTTTTTTAAAATTTGAGTATAGTTGACACACAATGTTACAATAATGTCAGGTGTACAACATAATGATTCAAAATTTTAGAACCGTCATAAATTCACTAGAAAAGAATGCATGAAGAATTCTCATATACCCCACACCCAATACATGATGTTATTATTAATATTTTAAATTAGCATGGTATTTTTGCTCTACTATGAGCCAATATTGGTATATTGTCATTCATTTAAATTCATACTCTCTTCACACGTCCTTAGTTTTAACTACTATCCTTTTTCCATTCTAGAATCCCATCGAGAATACCATATTACATCTCATCATCATGTCCCTTTAGACTCCTTTCAGCTGTGATAATTTCTCACTGTCCTTGTTTTTGACCAGTTTCTGGAATTCTAATCAGGTAATTTATAGAATGTCCCTTAATTGGAATTTGTCTGAAATTTTCCCACATGATTAGACTGACATTATGGTTTTGTTCTAAGGAAGACCACAGAGGCAAAGTGCCATTTTCATGGGATTGTATGTACATTAGATCAACATGACTTATAACTGTTGCTGTTGATGTGATTACTTGACTGATACACTGTTTGTCAGGTCTCTCCACTTTAAAGGTATTTTCTTTTATCCCCTTTCCCAAACTGCACTCTTTGGAAAGAAGTTGCTCTGCATAGCCCACATTTACAAAGTGGGAAAGTTATGTTCCACTTCCTTGAAGGCAGAGTACCTACGTTAATTCTTTGGAACTTTTTTGAATGAGAGATTTGTCTCTTCTCCCCCATTCCTTTCAGATTTATTTTATATTTTGAGTTTTTATCCAATGACATTTAATTCATTTTGTTGCTTATAATCTTCCAGCTTTGACCACTGGGGGTATTTTCAATTAGCTCCTATGTCCCATCAATACTCCCCCATCAATGTGGGTCATGTTATGGGGTGGGGGGATGTTGAACACTTTCTACTTTGCTTGTACATGTCATTCTTTGGTCCAAGATTCAGCCATTTCTCCAGGGAGCATTAGTTTACCTTGTTATAGAATGATGTTAGAAACCAGTTCTGGGCAATAGTTGTGTTTACTGCTATTGGGATGTCATTGATTCTAGGTCTCTTAGCTGGAAGAATATGGATACATACGTGTGTGTGTGTGTGTGTGTGTGTGTGTGTGTGTGTGTACTAATCTGTATATATTCACCTATCTATAAATATTTCTTTTTTATAATTGTCTCTATCTATATTAAGCAAAACATGACTTTGTACCAATGTGTCCAACTCTGATCCATAACTACATGAATTATTCTCAGGACTTGCCTTGCTTATCTGTATATTCCCATTTCAAGAGAGGAAAACCTGTCTTCCATCATCCACCATCCGTTTATTTAATTGATTTATTCCAATATGCATGATGTATAGTGTTATCAAAATTGTTAACCTGTACCCCATGAGAAAAAAGTTTGTCAACTAGAATTCAGTGCTTAAACACCATTCTTTTTGCTTTTAGTCTTACAGTCTTCAACTTTCAAAGTTGCTTGCTTAGCATTTTCCTGCCCATGCCTCCGTATGTGAGGTTGTTCCATATACTTTAATACAGTTAGATTTTATCATCAAAGACTGCATTCCTTCTTGGGGTTCTCTGGCTTTCTAAATGGTATAGTCAGTTGTTTGTTTTAATTTTCGCTTTCAGTGATACCTTATTGTTTTGTTTTGCTGTTACATAATTTAAAATGAAGAACATGTTTTCATATGTTTATTTTCCATCCGTATATTTTCTTTGGTGAGGTGTCCTTCAGACCATTTTCCTGCTTGATAATTCCAACATGGATATTCGAAATAACTCTGGTTTTTATTCTTATTTTGTCTCTTCAGCCTGGACTGAGTTTTGTTTTTGTTTTTGTTTTTCCCTCTGCAATTATCTAATAGGAGCTGTGGTAAGTATGCTTTTTACTAATGTGAGAATTTATATTAATCTGACTAGGAATTGTGATTTTTTTTAATAGTGTAGGTGCCAGAAGCTTTGAATTCCTTGAGTATTGTCTCTCTCTCTTTCTCTCTCTCTCTCTCTCTGTTTATTGTTCTGTCCGTCTTCATAACTTTGGGTATCCCTAAGGACTCCTTCTTAGATAGATTCTGGGTTATGTAAGTCTTTTAGTTCCAACTTGCTGTTACTAAACTGGGGTCTTGCTGGTGTGATAGCAAGGTATGGGAGAGGATAACCATTCTATAGTCTTATAATTAACATGAGACTTTCAGTGAGTCTGTTTCCTGGCCTATGAACTTCACTTATCCCTCTCCATTAGCATCATTTCTATTTTTTTTTAATTGTTAGGTGATACAGGAAGACTAGAGGGTGGAAAGGGAGAGTAATGCCCATCCTTCAGGAGGGGAAAACTCTGGTATAGTCTTTTTCCTTGCGGAATAGATTTTCACGATGGAGAATTCTGTGGGTGCATTTCTCCATGATTGCTCTTCCATTAGGCTTTCCAGAGTCATGAGTAGATCTTTTTGGCTTTTCACTGTGAGAAGCTCACATGGCTACAGGTGGTAAACTCCATGAAAGTGTCAGGGATCTTTGGATCTGAAGCCCCAGGATTTTCTCAAGTTTAGGCTAGTCCTCATGCAGCCTCCAGTAATTTGTAAATTATTAATAACACATCTTTGTTGTGACTCTCTGGATGTTCCTGTCTCTTTAACAATGGTGGCTTGCCCTATGACCTCAGTTCTCTGATATGTGCAAGAAAATGCATTGTTTTTCAGTTTCTTTAACATCTTGTTGTGAGAATGGAAGTGATGATATTGAAGATCAAATAGAAAGTCCAGGAATCTGTTTTGAACTTTTTATGCAAACCTGGTCACTGGAGAAAACTGGGTTAATTTACATAAGTATCCCAGGGGCCTTTTGTAAGTGAAGCAATGAAAATCAAAGGACTAGTTTTTAAAATTCAAAGATAGATTATCTGTTGTGTTGGTCTCAGTGTCTTGCAGAACCTGGTAGGCTGGACTGGTGACTCAGGTTTGATGCATGGGCCCACGTATAGGAGAACCTCTGTCAGAAAACACATGTCCTAGAATTTCCTCTGGGCCCTGCCACCTGTGAAGGTAGGTTTGAGAAACAGGGTCTTGAGGATCATATGGAACTGGCAAGGGTTCTGTTTATGAGAGATCAACAAACAGTTGGAAAGTATTTATTTGTACCTGCAACTCCAGTCTTTATTGGTGAGGCTGTGTAGCAGAGGGGAGCAGGGATGATTAGATTCTATACTTCACATTTCCCCAGCATTTGGATTACATTATGTTTTGGATTAATAAAGCCCTTGGGATTCACGGAAAAAATTGGGAGTTCTTCAAATTTAGATAATAGGCTTTATTCTAATGGAGCAATTGGGGGCAAGTCATTTAAAAAATGAAATATGTAAGTGTACTGTATCATAAGTTTTTAAGATATGTGAGACTGGTAAGAAATTAATTTCAGGAAATTATCTATATCTATATATCAATACCTAGTTATATTTAGCATCATTTAAAATTAAGGTAGGTCTAAACATGCACACACACACACACACACAAAGATACGAAATAATTTCAAATTTGACATCACTGTACATTTAAATTTATATTATGAAAGTATTTTACATGTTTTTTTATAGCTTGTTTTACATTTATTACTAATTTGAGTCAAATTCTGATTGCATTCTAGGAAAAATTCTTTGGACCATTGAGTTATGTTAATTTTTCATAAATTCACAGCTCATTTAAATTAGTGAACATAAAAAATGAATTAGAGACATATGTGATGCCTTCCGAGTTTGAACATGAAATACTAATTTCTACTATTTCAGAACTCTGTGTCCCTGGTTCTTAAGAAGGCCAAGGAACCGCAGCCAGAATGTAAACATCATAGATTCACAAAGGTGCTTCCAGGGAAAAATAATATAAACATCTAGTTTTCTGATGACACTTTTCCTTCTTACTAATAACCTTTCCTTTCTATAAGGCAAGTGCTAAGTTTTGTATTCACACAATCTCAGTTAACCGTTGCAAAAACTTCAAAAGACAGGTACAATTGAGTTTCTCATTTTACAGATAAAAATCTAACTTGTAAAATAGTTCATTGGTTTGCTGACTGTCCCCTAGTCAGCACCGAACAGAGGATTCCAACCCACGCCCAAGTGAATCTAGTCTGAATATACACCACTCATTATTATTGAAACAATGAATAAATTGTCAATAGAAACTTCCCCTTTTCAGCTCCTTCTGAAAATTGTTGGGTAATTGTGACTTTTTGGCATTTGAATTTTGACATCTTATGTAAGAAAAATATAATCGGATTTTTATTTTTGAATGGATTAGGTTATATCGGTGCCATTCAGGTCTAGCATTACTTATGAGCTTTTTTAATAAGTAAGTAAAATAATTTGTATGTTGATACCTATTCAATCAGTTATTACCCAATTAAAATTAATGCATTCATCTGTTAAAGTAACCAACACACTAATTAAGATAAATTAGACCATAAGCTAAACTATTTATGAAAGACAGCAACTAATAACTTATAATTCAGTTGGAGACAGAGAATGCATCCTTTGTTTTCAAGGGAAATATTTTTTAAATTATCATCAAGTTCAGACTTATAAAATTAATTTAAATAAAACAGGTCAAATATCAAGATTAAAAACTATTTTGTACAAATTAATAAGGTTTCTTTTTTTTATAACTTGTTTTATTTTTTTTATTTTTTAAAATTTACATCCAAATTAGTTACCATATAGTGCAACAATGATTTCAGGAGTAGATTCCTTAGTGCCCCTTACCCATTTAGCCCATCCCCCCTCCCACAACCCCTCCAGTAACCCTCTGTTTGTTCTCCATATTTTTTTTTTAATTTTTTTTTCAATGTTTATTTATTTTTGGGACAGAGAGAGACAGAGCATGAACGGGGGAGGGGCAGAGAGAGAGGGAGACACAGAACCGGAAACAGGCTCCAGGCTCTGAGCCATCAGCCCAGAGCCCGACGCGGGGCTCGAACTCACGGACCTCGAGATCGTGACCTGGCTGAAGTCCGACGCTTAACCGACTGCGCCACCCAGGCGCCCCTGTTCTCCATATTTAAGAGTCTCTTATGTTTTGTCCCTCTCCCTGTTTTTATATTATTTTTGTTTCCCTTTCCTTATGTTCATCTGATTTGTCTTTTAAAGTCCTTATATGAGTGAAGTCATATGACTTTTGTCTTTCTCTGACTGACTAATTTCACTTAGCATAATACCCTCCAGTTCCATCCATGTAGCTGCAAATGGCAAGATTTCATTATTTTTGATTGCTGAGTAATACTCCATTGTATGTATATGTGTGTGTGTGTGTGTGTGTGTGTGTGTGTGTGTGTGTGTATATATATATATATATATATATATATATATATATATATACCACATCTTCTTTATCCATTCATCCATCGATGGACATTTGGGCTCTTTCCATACTTTGGCTATTGTTGATAGTGCTGCTATAAACATGGGGGTGCATGTGTCCCTTTGAAACAGCACACCTGTATCCCTTGGATAAATGCCTAGTAGTACAATTGCTGGGTTGTAGGGTAGTTCTATTTTTAGTTTTTTGAGGAGCCTCCATACTGTTTTCCAGAGTGGCTGCACCAACTTGCATTCCCATAATAAAGTTTCTAATCATAATTTGTCTTAAGGCCATCAACAATTTAATAGTAGTCACATATAAAGGAATAAAAAGATTCCTTTTAGAGAGGAAGACATTATGAAGAGAATTGACTAACAACTGTAATGTCTCAGAGACTATTATGTAGTTTTATTTCAAGTACATGAGAAAACCATATAAAGCAGGTCATATCTCTTGCACAATTTGTCAAGAAGTTGCCAGAAGGGATATGTGAATGGATGTGTTCTGTTATTCCTTAGAATAGTAAGCTCACCTTTCAAACTATGACAGGCACCTATGTTCCCTGAAATCATCATTGAGAGCTACATTATGGTTACTTCTAACTGAATCTTAAGTACCAGTAAGTTAAACATAATATAATTTTTGTATAAAATTAAAAAAATGAAGATATTGTCATCACTGAAGGTGATAATCCATAGTCCCAAATGTGACTTAAAACTAACTCTTGGATCACTGGAGCAAAGGACTAAAAAGCCTATGATTCCTAGTGGTATATTGTTAACAATGATCCTTCCCAAATTCCTTTTCCCCTTTGACAGTGAAGAAACAAGGGCATAGAAGTCTATCAGGAGCCTGAGGCTGGCAGGTGTGGCTTCTCTCGGTGGAAGAGGACTGAAGGAGCTTTTGGGTAGCATTCCATCAAGACACCAACCTTAGGAGGGGGGGTTAATTTACAAGGTTAGGAACACTGAATATTGTCTCTTGTTCTCCTTAACAGGATGGTTAAGCTAATGGAAAGAAATGGTTTTTAATTTTATTCTGGCCAAAAGCCCTAAGACCTGGTATGGCATTATCTCGCTAACACCATGATCTTGAACAGCATGGTGTCCCATTTTAAGGAATCTTTAATCATCCCATATCATTTATTCTGAATGTAGAATGACATCTTGGTCTGGAAAATAGCAAATGACATTTGGGCATTTGTGTGTGTGTGTGTGTATGTGTGTGTGTATGTGTGTGTTATGGGTTAATTTACATGAATTGCATTATTATATCAATCATATCTTATTTGGTATTGGGACAAGTCAATATAAATGCCCAGGGCTCTTAAATTTTATCCTAATATAACTGAAAATGGGGTGTATGTATGTGGAAAGGATGATATAAATATGAGTTATTTGACTTTAAAATATAATGTTAGGAAGTCCAACAAGACATGAGTTTCCCTATTTTTCTAAACACAAATCAAGATTCTGCCTAAAACCTTTACAGTCAAATTATAGTCTATGGGTTGGCAGCAACATTAGCATCTCTGGGAAGCTTGGTAGAAAGGCAGAACCTCAGGAATTAAAACCTTCAGTTTAACAAGCTGTCCTGGTAAATCATCAACATATTAATATTAGAGACAAACAAGATAAGAAAAGTGTACCACCCAAACTATAATCAATGGTAAATTTTTTGTCTAAATAACAGCCCACACTGATCCATAATGTTGTGTCACTGTCGACCCCATCATTAGAGGTGATGGTTTTGGTTTAATCAGAGACCGTGTGATCTTATGGGGGGGACCACTGCACTAAGTAAATGCTCTGGACAATGACAAAAACTAACATTGACCAGGAATTACTATCCTAACACTCTGCAGTTGCAGTGAAAATCAAAGTTGCTATTCTTAGCCATATAGCAACTATTCACTGGCTGCTTATCCACCCTCAGAAGGCCCAGCATTACCCTTTTATGCCTTCCATCTTGGTTTTCAGGAAGAGAGGATTGAGAGTGGGATCCACTAGGGCCTTGCACAAGTCCACAATTCACAACACAGACTGTCTTTGTGTCATAAAAATGAATCATCAATGTGATTGATAAATGTTTGAATTGATAAAGTTTGACTTTATGTGTGTAAGTGTGTATGTGTATATATGTGTGTGTGCACCCTAAATGAATCATTGGGCAGGTTGGTAAGCAGAAATACTCCTAATCTTATTAGTCACATTATCAGCATTATATAATTAGTCAATTAAATAATTATGACTACTATTTATCTGTTCATTTATCTCAGTGCTTTAATGCTAAGTCCTTTATATGTATTCGTGCATTTTATAAGCAAATCTTGGGTAAGGTGTAATAGCAATAAGTTTTACACAAGTGAGCATAAAGGAGTTAAGTATGTTTCCAAAGTTAATCAGCTAAAAGAATGGTGGATGGAGGATTTGAATTTGAGTTTTATTCAAGGGGGTCATGATCTTAAATATTAAAAAATATTAAATATTAAAAATAATACAGATCTTAACATAGTCTCCATAGCTGTGTTCCCCAGGAGGCAGATTCTAGACTAAGATTTGTGTACAGGAAATTTATTATTGAGTGACTGTAGGAAAAACACCTGTGAAGGGGTGGGGGGTGCAGGATGGTACAGAAGGAGGTGAACAGAATACATTTGCAGCACAGGTCTGCCTGGTGAGCTCTGAACATGGAGTAGTTTTCATAACTGTCCTGGAATTGAGACAAGTGGGTCAGGCCTTTATGCCTCCGCATCATCTAGACTTTGGATTGCATCTAGTCCTAGATAGAAAGTGTAAAAATCTTGGAGGAAGTAGTTCTCTTTCCACAGAGGAAATTCCTAGGAGGGACTTAGCTGTGACTCGTGAACAGCTTTCATTCCCAACAGCTCTGGGAATAAGTGTCTTCATCCCGGAGAGAGGATTTGGGTTACATACCCAGTCTCCACCTATTGGCCATTTGTGTATCTTCTTTGGGAAAATGTCTCTTTAGATTCATTGCCTATTTTTCAATGGAGTTATTTGCTTTTTTTGCTATGAAGTTGCATGAGTTCTTTGTATGTGTCGGATATTAAGCCCTTATCATATGTAGTTTGTGAATATTTTCTCCCATTCTATAGATTGCCTTTTCAATTTATTCATTGTTTCCTTAGCTGTGCAGAAACTCTTTAGTTTGATGCAGCCCCACTTGTTTGTTTACTCATGCTTCCAAGGAAAACAAAACAAATCCAATTATATTGACTCAGTCTTATAAATACATTAATCCACCTTAGTTCAGTTGTCTATGCTTTGTTCAGTTACATGGGCAAGGGGAATATTCACATAGTACAAATAGGGCCTTCAGGGTTGAGAGCAAGAGCATTTCAAGGGAGTTTTAGAAGGGGACAAATTAACATCTCCAGTAGATCAATCTTAATTTAGATACTAGGCATTCTCTGTTTTGGCTTTAGTAGCCTCTTCTACAAGGATTAACAATTAAAATGCATTTTTGATTCCCTATTATATTTGGCCAGGCTGTAACTGCTGCATGGGATATAATCTCAAGGTTGATGTATTATCCTCTCGGGTAACTTTGTTTCTGCATGGAAATTTTAAAGTCTTAAAACTTGAAAATCGGCTGGGTCAAACATTTGAGTCGAGAGGGCAATGAGCAGAACAAAAAAAAAAGAAAATATTGGGTTTGAATTTAGTCATTCTTATGGGTAGATCACAAATCTGTACACTAGATGCAAGAATGTACAATGTGCTGGCAGAATTGAGAGACTTTCTATCTAACGGCAACAGCCAGGGCCTAAATTGCAGCCAGCCATGTTCCAACAAAGGGTCCATAGTTTAACATTAATTTAACATTAAATGATTGCAGAAATGTCTTTTACAAGTTTTCAATAACCCAAATTTTCGACAGCTTTTACTTTAACATTTTCCTCCTATTCTGCAAGGCACAGAGTTTTGGCGATGAAAGACACTTTTTAATTTCTTTTAATATTTTAAGGGAGAAAAAATAAGAATTGATTTACAAAAACCATCCAGATTAGCCATAGATATGCAAATAACTTAAAGTATAACTCTTTTATATGTTTATAAACGTTAAAAAAAACACTTTGAAAGTATCACTGATACTTAAATTCTCTAAATAGATAATTAACTTTAGCTTCATAGGCAATCCTTTACATTGTTGTTGTCCTGAATGTTTGCTGGCATTCTGAACAAAAGGGCTTATTACTTTATTTAGAGCCTCTCACAATGACCTGTCTTCACAAAATGATACAGATGACACACACAGAAGCAGGGAAGCCAGGCTCTCATGCGGCCGGTGTTGAGTACAGTTTTACAGTCAGCACTCCAGTATTTTGATCATGTACATTCTGCTGCTTCTTTACTTGCTGCACTCAACTTCAGCCATAAAATAGAAGAGAATGTGTTCTGTCAACAGAATGAAATAACACTACTAGGTAATAGAGTCTGAAGTGTTTACCAACCTGTAAGTGAAGACTGCACCACTCATATGAAGGAATATAATCAAATGCTTTTGTGATAATTGCTACGCACATAGCATAGCATAACCTGGCTATTTTTAGTATAGTAGTTGTAGGTTTTATAATCAAGGAGAAACCATTAGTGCTCACAAGCGCTAATTTTCGTGTTACAAAGGATGTTCTTGTAAAGCCTTTCCATGTCAACATCAAGGCAGTTATCGTAGGTTTCTATGGTTCCTTATGAACTCAAACACACTTGTATCATGACACATCTAACGTAACCAGTTTGGAAAGTAGACTAGGCAATCTAAAAAAAACTACCCAGTCAAGATATCAAGTCAGGTGGGATTCTTTCTATTGGATCCTTACCATATGCCATGGTCTGGGACTAATTCCACAATATCACCTGCAGTGTATGAAAGAATAGGTTTTGCTGAAGTAAAAGGAATCTTACAAGTTCAACATAAGTGCAAAGAGCCAAGAAGCTTCAGTTCTCCTGTGATGGGCAGAATCAGGCACCGTTGAGATCAGCTTTCAGGGAAGCAGTCTTAGGGAGTGTTATCAGCTTTAGCTCTCAGCTGCTCCAGGGGCTGCATAAATTGTGGAGAGACTTCTCACCTAATGTCAGACCCTTGCTGAACCTGCTGACATCCTATGACTAGTAAAGGCAGGAATGGGGATGTCATTCAGAGATTCTCTGAAGAGACCTTGACAACTGTGGAATATTACTGCCCCCATCCATGTGGACAGCCGAGCTCGGAGGCTGCTCCAATGTCTAAATACAGATGTACACCTGGTTCCAAAAAGCCAACTGTTTAGTCAAACAGTGAACATTCAGGGTCTTTATCAGGTAGAGCTCGATGCGATACATAAGTAAATTATTCATTTGAACTAGTATGTCTATTCACTTAAAGAATGAGAAAATATAATCAAGCCAGACATAAATGAAGACATAAAGAGTATCAAGTTTACATATTTAAGCTTAAATAGATAGATACCTGAGTAGATACATAGATGATTTACTCTTTATTAAAAACCTAAGAATGAAAGGGAAATAGTAATAAAAGTACAGGGAATTGATGAAGATTGTTTGATAGCAATAATAACTTTGCATATAAATATGCATAGTAAATAATTCATGTACTAACATCAAACATTAAGAATGACTTCTAGAATTCTGTAGAATATCTAAGGACTTAATATATTTTTCTGAAAATAAAACACATATATTGAGACTAATAACATACATATTTTCCAATATATGACCTAATACTCATTGAAGGATTTGGTACCATTTACTCCTTCACTGTGGACATGATTTGGATACTGTAGAGCATCTTTACAAAGCCATGGCCGAGTACAAACCATAAAAATAGATACGGGTCATTTCATTATGTGAATTCATTTGACTTAACTCTGGATTGAATCATACACTATTACATATATCAGTTCTAAGCTCCCTTTCTTAAAGGTCTGGTTCTCCAAATGTTTTGTTTGGTCTTCCCTTGATGGTGGGTAGAAATCTGTTAAATGACATTATAAAAATTGTAACTTAAGCAGGGACAGGGGAGTAATGGCATTATATCAAAATAAGTGACCTGGGCCTGGGGCTATGGTCTTTATGCAAAGCTCTTACAAGCATTTTGTGACCTTAAGCAGTAGGATTTATGAGCTCTTAGTCTCTGCTTGGCTAGTCGATAAGATTCTTCCATTCATGTCTGGTTTAGCAAATAGTAAACACAACCTCAAAGGAAAGAAATCCAGCTTTACATTGTGAAATACACATTTGACTTTTCTTTCTTTTTTTTTGCACTAAAAATGTATAGAGAAGAGAATCATTATACATGGCATTGTTTTCAAAATAGAAAAAAATTATATCTATTGGGACATTTCTTTAGGCTTGTTCAAAAAGAAAATATTCTTCTCTCTCTCTCTCTTTTTAAGTATAAACAAGGGAAATGATTTCTGACTGTCTTGTTACTATAGGAAACTATATTTTCAGCAGGAGAGAAATAAGATTGCTTTCATTATTTTAATTGTATGACAGTTTTCCCAATGCAGAAAAGAATTGACTTTGGAGGCTTAAAAAAGCACTCATATGTAATGAAAGCTCCTTGTCACATTGTAAAAGCATATGATATTGTCCTACCTTTCAAAAAGATGTGAAACTTTTCTGCAGCTGTCTCACATAAAGTATTGTGACACTGGGTAATTTAACTTTTGAAATATTTCATCCATAAAAAAGTTTTTTGAGACAGAGTTACAGATAACCCAACTGCATTCATTCATACGTACTGTTTGCTTTTGTTGAATGCATAAATGATTTGCCCAATTGTGTAATGAAGTTGATTCCAAGTTTTCCCTAAACTCTATCCATTTTCCTTTTTAATGGGGTGGATGAGTCGTATAAAATCTGCAATTTATGTGCAATGAGGTAAAATGCTAGCAATAGAAGTGTTCTGATTTAACTACAAGGAAAATATTTTGTTGGGGGCAGGTATCTATTCTATATTTGTAACCTCACTTTTCTTTTTTAGGTGTTGTTTTTATTAGCATACAGTAGCAATGAAAGAGTAAATTGTAAACATTCATCATCTAAGCATTGCATTTATTGATTTTCTCATATGCAGCACTTTGCGTACTTGGTGATATATGTAAGATCCCAAGAAAAACGAAAGGTTATAACTGTTCACTGATTATGAATCTCCCATGAGAGTTTAAAAATGAGTTAAAAAAAAACCTCTGTACCAGGAAAATACTCATTTAACATGCTTTAGATGCATCATCTGTGGCTTAAAGGGACAAAGAATTTTGTGTGTGTTAGCATGTGTATGTCTTTACTTACTGAAAAGCCCTCTGTCTATCCCATATTTATGTACAACCTGTCATTCTCAAATTAAGAACGGCTAGCATTAGAAGGTGACAGTGATTTCCAGATGTTAAGTTTCCATACCATAAGCAGATATTGAGAGTAGCTGTCCACTTTTAATTTTGTTACGTTGACAGAAGAAGCAATGACATAAAAATGTAAATGTGTTAATGACCGCTTTGGGCTTACACTTGATTTAAATGAAAAGATGCTGTGGTTCCATGAAAATGGTTTCCCATTTAGATTTGAAAATTCATTTAATTACCATGCATAATGGGTGCACAGTAGAATTAATACATTTAGGCATTGATTAGTGATTGATAGAGATTAGGACTGAAATACTACATTAAAGTTAAATTCCACCCCTTGTCTTGGGAACAAGCTGTGTCCAATATGATTATCATCTTTTTCGTTGAAAAGATATTCTGAATTTTTGTAGCTTTTTGAGAGTAAAGACAGGAAGAGAAAAAAGTGATATTGTTTCCATTTATGTAAAAAAACACATTTTTAGACAAACACTGTTTTCCACAAAACATGTTCCATTATTTCCACGTTGTTCTTGTAAGCCTAAAACATTGTACTGCCTTATTAAACATCTACTAAAGTAGTTCTTTTTTTCCTTTATATAGAAGTAAATCACAAAAAAATGTGTAACAAACAGAGAAGAGTTAAATTCATTCTGAGTATGGCTTTCTGTAACTTACACATTTTTTACCATACGATGATCAGAAGAAATCTGTTTCATGTTCTCAAATCATGCAAACTAGACTTTTTTTTTTTTTGAGAGTACGTTTTTCAAATGCTTTTTAGAATCTAAATAAATGAGATTAAATAGTGGAAATGCACATATGTTACAATTTATAAACTCAGATTGACAAGAGGAAGTTAATGGCAGTCAGCACAGGAAGGAGTAGCTGAGAATCAGAGGTCCCTGGGTGGTCCATCATCTCGTCTGTGACCTTGGGAAATGCATTGCTTTTATTTTGCCTCTGTACTTTGTAAAAGGTAAAAATATTTCTCTATTTCACGTAGTTCTAGATTTTAGGGGAGACACTTCGAAAGCAGAAGTACTGCCTAAGTGGAAGAAACAGTACTATTAATAAAAAGTATAAAGACAGTAGGCACAATTAACTGGAAGATAAGAATCTGGTGCTTTACTGGTACAAGTGACAAACTAATCTGATTTAACTTCTGTCCATTTTTTCTACTGGATGCTACACAAAATGTCCAGCACTAATTTATACTGTGTACATTCTCTGAAAAGATCAATGTCCAATGCTATGCCACTTTTTCAGTGGCTTGGTTTCCAGAAACTTTCTCTAGCAGAGTCAAACATGAGAAAATATGCCAAGCACCTAAAATAGCTATTGCCAAGCCCACCTCTAGAACTATGCTATTGTTTTTGTCTTCCCTCACAATTGTACTGACTATAGATAATTTAACATATTATTGTTTGCCAGTTGGCTATTTTTCTCACAATTCACAGCAAATAAGAAATAGTTGAGCATGAAGGGTTTGAAAATGGTGATAGGTGAAAAGCTCAGCTCAGGGATAGCAGAAATGTCAAACTGACAGGTATCAAAGAATGAGACAGAAAAGTTACAAAAAAAAAATTGAAGCAGTGTGGTGAGCTTTACTACTGTTGACCCTGGCTTTCCAAGAACAACAACAAAAAATGAAACTATCTTTGATGTCCTCTGATTACATAAAGTTTATAATCCATTTCTAAAAGATGTCATAAAACCATGGAAAAATAAACCAGGGGATGATGTGAGAGATTATCCAAGACTACCCAAGGTTATAACTACAGATTAAAATTAATAATAACATTCCTGCAGTATTTTTACAATATTTTTTAAACTCACATTTGAGGCTGAACATATTTCTGCTATTAGGATTCACCCTACATTTACAAGTCTATATCTAGAAAATAAACCTAATTAGGTCCAGAGTCACTTAATGGTCCGTGTTGGAGTGGGAGTAAGGAATTGTTCCCTGATATCTTACAGATACATGATAACAGATGGAATTCACTTGGGTAAATCTATTAGGTATATGCCAAATGGCAAGCCACAAAAAAGGAAGAGAAAACCAAAAGGTATTGGAAAATTTCATGCTATGTGTTAGCCCCTTATTATTGTATGGTTCATATTTTCCACACGCGACGCATGAGCCACTTGCATGAGAATCTCTGCAAGCTTGTGCTAAAGGCGTAGCTCTGATATCTTTGCAGGGAGAGGAGGAAATAATGAGGCATGAGTAGCAAACATCTCACATTGCAGTGGAGGTCTGAAACACTGTGACCAGGCCAACAAATGTGACGATCCAGAGCAAAATTGACCATATGGCCCCACATTTATGGAGAATAGAATTCGGCTTTGGAAGACTTTTAAAAGGCAGAGACCTGAAGGATGAGTAGAAATTATCCAGGGGAAGAGAAAGAAGTATACAGGGAAAATAATGCTTCAATAACAACGATTAGATTTAGTCCACGCGCATAGATGTGGAGGTGAAATAGAAAACTTTAGCATATTGGAAGAACTGAAAGCTATTCAATCTGTTGACCATGGAGTATGAGTAAGTGATTGTGGATGCCAGAGGACTAAGTCAGCTTGTATCAGAAAGGTATTTATCAGCCTGGGCTTGGAGTCAGGGTTGTCAAAGACATCGTTTAAAATGACAGAAATTAAGTGTGTTTAAATGGTGATAGAACCTCAAGAATAAAGAAAGAGAAAAGATCAGTGACAGACCATCTCTTGTAGAGATGCCCTTCACACTGACCTTCTGTGCCTTTGTAACTAGAAGAAAGCTTCTCCTTACTCCTTTTCTCTCTTCGGAGCCAAACTTCATGAAAGCGTTGTCTCCATTCCCTGAATTGTTTGTCACTCATGAGTCTTACTTGTCACCCTATTAAAATTTGCTGTTAACTCTATGCACCCCACAGAGGTCGCTCTAAGAGAGTCATCAGTGATCTCCTTTGAATAAATCCGATAGTCTGCAGTACTCACTACATTTTCAGTGACCTGTGACCATGCTCACCATTGCCTTCTCAAAAGAGTCTCTTCATAATGTTTTCATATCTGCACAAGAATGTTCACGGCAGTATTTTATAATAGCCTCAAATTGGAAGTACTTCAAATATTAATCAGAATTATAAAAGATAAATCATGATAGTTTTAGTTAATGGATCATTATACACTACTGAAAAGGAATGGCCTTTAGTTATTTATATGCTTTGACACGATGACTCTCACAAACATTAATGTTAAATGAAAAAAGCCACAAACAAAACATGTTTCCAGTTATTTAAACCTCAAAGTGCAGACCAAATTATATTACGTTAGGAACTCAGGAGAATCATAACTTTATGAGTATGAGAGAGGTTGAAGGTAGTAAGGAGCATGTGAATTTTTATCAGGGGCACTAGAAATGTTTTATTTTTTGACCTGGATTTTTTTTTGTTTACTTATTTATTTTGAGAGAGAGAGAGGGAGAGAGAGAGAGAGAGGAAAAGAGAGAGAGAGAGAATGAGTGGGGTGAGGGAGAGGGAGAGGGAGAGAAAGAGAATCCCAAGCAGGCTCTGCACTGTCAGCGCAGAGCCCAACGTGCAACTTGAACTCATGAATTGAGAGATCATGACCTCAGCAGAAATCAAGAGTCAGGTGCTTAACCGACTGAGCCACCCAGGTGCCCCTTGACCTTGATTTTTGTTACATGAGTTCACTTTAAAATACTTAATTGAGTGGAACGTTTGTGTTTCATGAACAATTATCTATGTGAGTCATACCTCATGCTTTAAGAAAAAATGAAAAGCATCAAGTCAAGAATGCTAGATGGGACCACCCTCTCCCCCAGCTTCATGACGTCAGGCTCTTGCATTTTTCTTATTTTTCTGACTGCAGCTTCTCAGCATCCTCTCTCTGTAGGGTCTCCCATCCTTCAAGTTTTGATATTAATCAGGATTTTCACTTATGTCTGTTTTCAGAATTCCCCTTGGTCATCTGCTGCTTTAACAAGCCTCTGGTTTTTATCCACTGCCATCTCCACAGATTTCAAGTTCAGACCACTTTCTTTTTTTTTTAATTAAAAAAAAATGTTTATTCATTTTTGAGAGAGAGAGACACAGAGTGTGAGTGGGGGGAGGGGCAGAGAGAGAGGGAGACACAGAATCCAGAAGCAGGCTCCAGGCTCTGAGCTGTCAGCACAGAGCCCGACGAGGGGCTCGAACTCCTGAACTGTGGGATCATGACCTGAGCTGAAGTCGGGCGCTCAACCGACTGAGCCACCCAGGCGCCCCCAGACCACTTTCCGAAACCCCCAAGCCCACATGTCCAACTCCACAATTAATATCTCTTCTGGAGTGCCTCACAGCCGTCTCAAATTCCATATGCTCCTATCCTACATACTGGCCTACTAGAACATCCTCCTCAGGATTTCCTTCTTTCAGTGAACAACTATTTATACCCCATTGCCCAAGCTGTGACTTTGGAAGTTATACTAAATTCACCCACTCCATGTATTCCCATCCTATAAAATGCCAAACCCCGTGGAATCTGCATCTTAAATAAGTTCTAATTTGCCTGTGTCCCTTCAATTTTCTTGCCAGCAAACTGTCCAGGCAACAATTAATTGCTTGCATTTCTGTGACAGCATCCTTAGTGCATTCCTGACTTAAGCACTGCCTGCCCCCTATCAATCTAACCCACACAAGGACCCCAGCCAAATAAACATTGTTTAAATGGAATCATGAATTCTGATCTTGTCACTCCCCTGATATATCTAGTATGTTTCTTTAATTTGTGTAAATACATTTTTTTCCATTTACTAGATAAATTTCATTAGGATAGTTAGATTCGCATCCGCTTCTCAAAGGACACCCTGCATACATACATTAAATTAAGGACTGAAGTTAGGCCCAACTTAAAATTACCAAAGAAAAAATAAAATCATATCTTATAAACACCAAAGTATGCATGACCAGTAGTAGATCATTCATTTCCAGAGCTCGTCCTTAGCATACCTTATTCTAGTAGAAAGAATACCACCTGTGATCTCCACATATTTTCTTCCATATGTTCTTGCCAATTCCAGACCTAACAGCTTGAACAGTGTTGGGAGCTAAAAAAAGAAACAGTTCTTCCTTTAGCTTCTATATCGTGACCCTGTAGCGTTTTGTTTGTTTGTCTAGACCTTCTCTTTAGGCTTGAGTTGGAGACCAGCTTTTATTACAGAAACACAAAAACCCAAGACTGTGAATGCAGAGGATGTGTTTGTTGTATCTACAGCCCTAGCCATAACCCCGGAAACAGTGGTGGACACAGTAACTTTTCTCTGTTAAGAGTCTCCAGTGAAGGAGTGCAACTAGAATCTGTTCTGCCAGGTTCTCTTTTGAGAATCTTTGCCAAAATTGGCAGAAAAACCTCATTAGTCAACAGTCGGCATTTAAAATGAAAAGTCATCACGTAGAAGGGTAAGGAGAAGGTGGTGATCAAACTGAAGGGATGTGGAGCAGACACCAGGAAAGGACAGAGGAAGTCAGATTCATGGGAAGTAAATGAGCATAGAGCGTAGCCGAATCCTGTGAACCGATTGGTGGTAGAGAAAGATCCTGAACATCTTCCAGCTAGGGGCTGTCTTTTCATGTTCTTACCTACTTGAACCACATGTTTGTGGAGTCCCCCTGAGCCACTGTTTGGCATTTACCCGTGGCATTCTCTCTAATAAATGGTGGCTAACTCAGGTAGTGACCAAAACGCCCAACTTACACTTGGGTCGAATCGCGTAGCCTGGAAGAAAAAGAAGAAGAGACAAGTGTCTCTCTGAAGCAGGATGGAGGAGATGACGTTGCTGGAGATACTCTCGTCCTCTGTAGAGGAAATTAAAATCAGTAGATGGTCTGAAAAGGCATGGCAGTTGAGGTGGCACATAGAAGATAAAGCAGTGAGTGAAATGGGTAAATACCTGGATTGAAAGCAAGATCTTTTGGATTTCCTTCTCAATTCTAATGCTTCCTAGCAGCGAGGCCCTGGGGAATTCACTTAATTTTCTTGGGTTTGGTTTTCACATATGTAAAATGAGGATAAAAACTACCTTGTCTATCTCTCTCTGAGGCTTTGGGAAGATCAGGCAGGGTAATACTCATGAAACAGCTTTATGAAATTTATAGTTACTTTTAAATCATCGTTTTTGTTATAATCATTATCATAAAGCACTCTACCACGTACGGTGGGACTTCCTTACTGAAACTGTGTCTTTTGTCTTTTAAGAGAAATTCTAAGATGAGTCCCACCTTTGTATTTAGTGGTAACCGAAGAGCTCATCCCTGGAGTCTGCAAAGTCAAAGCAAAGCATTAGAAACCGCACGTACAGGTCTGGAAACCCGACTAAAGATCAGGGAACTACAGAGTACAGTTCAAGATAAAGCTGTCTCTTGATCACTTTCTCTGGGGAGAAAAAGAGAAAAAAAGAAAAGGAAAAGGAACAAGAAGAAATGACACTTCCTCTCAGAATGGAAGTCTTGATATAATAATGTCTGAGCCTGGCTTCTTGACAGGAGTTTAATCACTGCTTAGTTAAGGAAGAGGGGGGCTATCACCTCCGTCTCTGAGGAGACAGGTCAAAAATCTGCCTCGCTTTTTGTGGCAATTAATCCCGCCGTAAGAGACCCAGAGAATGGCAAGGGTTTTATGTGTAAGGAATCTTTCTCAGAGTTACACATCCACATTCCAAGGAGAGTGGCTGTGTGTCCATCACACTGGATAGTGACAGTATGGCTAGAAAATACTTACAGACACAGAGAGAGAGAGAGAGAGAGAGAGAGAGAGAGAGAGAGAGAAGAGAAAATAATCTTAGCATCTAAGTGCTTCATTACAGATGCAATGTGTTTACATCTGTGGTTGGCATTTTGAAAATATCTCTATGGTATTGTCAGCGAAGGCTGAATTCAAACAGTGTGGTTCATCTGAAATGTGGGTCCCCTAGTGAATTAAAATCAGAAGGGAATCCAGTTGCTCTATTATTTCTTCTTCCAGAGAATACAGAATTGGGAACAGGGATTTGATTTGGGAAAAATAAGAACGTCTTGACCCATCACACACATAACAAATTAAAGCCGACCTAGTTTTACGTCCTTTGTACACTTTTAGTTGATTCTAAGTAAAAGCGAGGAAAAAGGGAATTGTTTGATTTTGGATGGTCTCGCACTTCCCAGTTCTCAATGATTTACCACATCTTTAAGCCATCACCCTGTGTCATTAAACAAGTCAGAGTTTTTCTGTATATAACAAAGTTACAAGAAAAGGCAATTGTAATGGAACGGTGTCTAAAGGCACATATTTCAATACCACAAAGATGTTGGAGATCATTTATTTACATCCTTTTAATTTGCAGTTCACAAGAATGAGATTAAGAAGAATTAAATAGGGGGCGCCTGGGTGGCTCAGTCGGTTAAACGTCCGACTTCGGCTCAGGTCATGATCTTGCGGTTCGTGAGTTCAAGCCCTGCGTCGGGCTCTGTGTTGACAGCTCAGAGCCTGAAGCCTCTTTCGGATTCTGTGTCTCCCTCTCTCTCTCTGACCCTCCCCCGTTCATGTTCTGTCTCTCTCTGTCTCAAAAATAAATAAACGTTAAAAAAAAATTTTTAAAAAGACGAATTAAATGGCTTACAAGGTCACAAAAGTGATTAATATACAAACAGGATGAGAACCCAAGTTTTCTGACTTCTGTATCAGAGAAGTTCCCTATTTGAGTTGTCTCTCTCTCCCTCTTGGCCAGACATAGTTCTGGGCTAATGCTTCCAAATGAGAACTCAGTGCTCTGTAAACATGTCATGTTCTTTAGGCGGCAAGAGTAAAACTATTGTAGTAATACGTTTTCATTTTTGTATTTTGACTGTATTGATAGGTCCAGAACAGGTAAGAGAAAACACATTTGATGCCTTTCAAAAATATCTGCTGTAAATAAACATCATCTTCTGAGTTGCAAAGATAGTGTTGAAACTCTGAACAATCAAGCCAGCAACAGTCACTCTATTCTACTGTTTTTCTATATTTTCAGTTATTGATACCCTTTTATACATAAGCTGATTCAAAATTTTAAAGAAGGGAAATAAATATAAGATGAAGTTATGGAAAACGTAATGCTTGAAAGTACAAAATAATATTAGAACAAAAGCATGAATCCTAAAATGAGCCCCTACTGCAAATATGGCCATTATTAAATTTAATTTTAAAGAGTTTAACCTGTTCATAATAATATGTATTTTCACAGATAGAGACAAAAAACCCAACAGAATTATAATCATTTGTGTGTATTATTGTAATTAAGGAGGTTGCTGGTTTGGGTTCGTATTTTTTAGGGGTGAACATCTCAAAAGACTAAAAAGGAATAAAAAAAAGCGAGTGAAAAACAAGTGCTTATATACTTAGAAATATTTGGCTTTTGTTAATCTGTCAAATCTTCTTCACCTGACTGGAAAGTGAAGTAGGGATATATGGGGTTTATTTAAGTTTTATTTCAATATAAGTGTATCTTGAATGCCTCAGGTGCCTGGATACATAGCTATGGTAGGCAAAATAACACCTGTCCCCACCTGCCACCTCCCACACATGTAAAAAAAAAAACAAAAAAAACCAAAAGTATCCACATCCCGATCCCCAGAACCTGTGAATGCTATCTTCTTTGGAAAAAAGAAATTTGGAAATGTGATTAAATTAAGAATGCTGAGATGGGGTGTTCATTCTGGCTGATGCCTGTGGTCCAATATGTAATCGCAAGACTCTTTGGGCAAGGCGGGCAGAAGGAGATTTGACAACAGAGGAGCAGAAAGCCATGTAACCACAGGAGCAGAGATTACAGTGACTCGGCCAAAGCCAAGGAATATGGCAGCCACCAACAGCTGGGGCAGTAAGGAAGGGATGTTGTTTCGGAGCTTCCAGACTGAACCAGCCCTGCCACCACCCAGTCATCTGGCCCCTAGGACTGCAAGACTATAAAGTCTGTTGTTATAAGCCGTTGAGTTTCTGGTGATTTGTTACAACAGCAGTAGGAAACCAACACAATAGCAACAGATAAATTTATTCCATTTATTCAGATAGCAACAGATAAATTTATTAAGATAAAGAATGATGTCATCTAATCAGAAAAATAATAAAATTAAACAACGTCTTTGCCATGGAACTTTGAAGGAATAATCTCACCAAAAATTTTCGTATCTTCATATGATCATCTTATTTCCCTCTTATTAAGCTCATCAGGAAAAGGAAATACATAATATGTTATCTAACCTGTGCTCTGGATAGAGGAGGATTAGGCATTGGGAGAACTATGAGGCAATTCCTCATAACCTCGAAGATGGCCCTTCCAGGATACCTGTAAATAAATTACTCAGTAGGAGCTGTTTCCAGTGGAAGTTAGTCCTCCTGTATCGCTTTCATAGCTAAATATTTTGTCCTCTGATATTCTCTCAACATCTTGTCATGCTCATTTAAAGTCAAATTATTATTTAAGGTTATGTACTGCACTAGTCTGCACTTGGAAATTTCCAGTAAGTGGGAATCTTGCAGGCCATAGTATCATGAACAATGCTTACCAGGCTCAGGGGAGAACATCAATGAAAGCAGGTGAGATGCCCCAACCTCTTGCTCTCACATCTGCTCCCCCAGCACCGTCTCCATCTATTTACAGGGTGTTACTACCTGGTGGTAGATGCCAAATTCTAACCAATACCGAGAACTCTCTGGGGAGCAGTAACTTGAATTGGAATAAAGGTCAAGCTATTTACAAGAATGCAAAGGTGAAGTTGTCTGTTCATTTTATTTTATGGACTCTTTCAAAAATAGCCCTGGGTAAGACAACAGGAGATGAAATCAAAATAAGTTTTAATAGGCAGAACATAGAATTTTGAAGCCGACAATCCGTAAGTGAATATGAACTTTACCATTTTTGCTTTCCTCATGTACTGTGGGCAGATACGCATTAAGGTGAATCCCAATGAGTCACACATATGTAAAATATGTGTGGGAGGATGTAAAATATCCCTGGGAGGATGGGTGGAAGCTGATTTGCTTTGGGTCAATAGGATATGGTGAAGGTGATAGGATGTCACTTCACGATTGCACGACATTGTATGAGACTCCATCTCGGCAGACCAGACAGATTCTCTTGCTGGCCTTGAAGACAGTAGGTGCCATGTTGTAAGAAGGTCTGTGGGAGGGTTATGTGGCAAAGAACTGAGGGAGAAGGATAACTCGAAGAGCTGAGAGTAATTTGTGCATGCCAGCCAGCAAGAAATTGGGATCTCAGTCAAGACAATAAGGGAATGATTCTGAGGAGCTAAGAAGAAAACACAGACCCTAGGAAGAACATAGCTAGTCATGGGGGACCCTACAGGACTCATCCAAACCATGTCTTAACCCCTGACCTGCAGAACCTATCAGATAATAAATGTATGTGGAATTAAGCTGCTTGGTTTATAGTAATTTGTTAAGTAACAATAGAGAATTAATACATCTATAAAATCTATAAATCGGTTTCTTAGAGTCTGGCAAATAATGTATGTAGAATAGTTTGTGCATAGTGAAACTCAGTGAATATTAGTTATCAACATGCTTAATTTATTATTTTGAAAATAAGGATTAAAACCTTGTAAGATCTATAAACCTATAGTTCTAATATTTTTTTTCATATATAAAGGTGGTAGACTATCCTTAAACTTTGAGAGCTTTGTTAAACCTCCTAATTCCCAAACCAAAATAAATAATCTAATCAATATAAAGACTGGAGGACAAACATTTTGCTACTGTTGTCAAAATGTATGCATTCCACCGTTTTACATTTTGATATATTATGGTCTTTGAAACTGACATCACATGCTTTCAATAGAAATTATTTAATGTAAATTATTTTAGAAGAATCATCTTAACGCCAATAGATAATTGTAAGTTCATTATTTGGGGAGAAGGGTTAGTAGCACGAGCTAGACTCTCTAGATCTTAACTTGTACTTGGATACCACTTTGCAAACACATCACTTGTATAGACTTTGGAGTCAAAGACTTACATTTAAGTTCTGTTAGTATGTTTTATGTGACCTTGAAGGCCCCTTACCTGGGACCTCAAGTGTCCGAACTTCAAATGAAAGTATCCCTCATAATTATTGCTGATGTCCATGAAGATATTTTCTAAATTGCAACCCCCAATAAAATGTTACTTACTATTTACTTTCTCATTTAACTGCTTTTTTATAAATGTAAAAATGACGAAGAAGGAAAAAGAGATAAGTCTCTCGTGTTCTCATTTTCTGCAATCTCAATAATGTAAATTCTTGTTCTGTGATAGTCATTTTTAAAAGAAATTATTTTAACTCTTTTTTCTTTCTTCTCTGACGGTTGCTTCTGCAGTTCTTGTCATTATCCTTTCCATCTCCTTAGTTTCTTTCATTCAAGTGAGAAAATCCATCAAGGTGATCAAAGAAAATGTCAAACATGGTAAAAATGTTGAATTAGATCATCAGCACACTTCAAAGGCTTCTGACTATGGCATTATCACAAGAAAGTAAGTGCCTAGCAAACTGTTATCAAAATCACTGATCAGGTCTTAGAAATTAATTGTGCTACACATTAAAATTTGTGATAAAGAATCCCAGCTTTATAACTCCTGAAGAGCAGCATTGCGTGTAATGTAGCATTGTATGAAATGCAGCATGTATTAGTAAATTTGGAAAGCAGGGCCTCCAATTTTATGAGTGGCCAATCGCCATAGGGATTACTCAGTTTAACTTGGAATTAGCACCTAGAAAGGCATTTACGACTATTGTCCCTAAGGAAGAAACCAGTAAATACTTTTCTTTCTAAAATATCGTATTTCTTAATCATGTGGAAGAAAATATAATTCTAGAGGGCAGGTAATGAACCTATTTGCTTTTTGTTTGTTTGTTTTACGTATCCCCAGGATCCCCAGCATTTAGTGCAAAGCTCTGCACTTGGTGAGAATCCAGGGAGTTCTGTGACATAGAAGTTGAGAAGCACAAGCTTTGTCATTAGATGATGGGGGTTTTGAAGTCTGACTTATGGCAAGCTACTCATATTCTTTGAGCCTCGGGTTTATCAACTATAAAAGATAGGAAGTAATATTACATACCTTGTTGGTTATTGTGAGGATTAAATAAAATAATGCCCGTAATGTGTTGGCCCTGTACATGGTAGATAGCAAACAGTAAATACATTTTACAACTATAATTTCAGTTAACAAGAGAACAAAAAAAGTATGTGGTTAGATATTTCAATTTAGGTAATCCTTGTATTGGTTAGAGTTAGAATTGGTTCAGGTTTTTTTTTTTTAATGTTTATTTATTTTTGAGAGAGAGACAGAGCATGCGTGGAAGAGGGGCAGAGAGAGAGGGAGACACAGAATCCGAAGCAGGCTCCAGGCTCTGAGCTGTCAGCACGGAGTCCGACGCGGGGCTCAAACTCATGAGCCTTGAGATCACGACCTGAATTGAAGTCAGATGCCCAATGGACTGAGCCACCCAGGCGCCCCAGGATTTGTTTTTAACAGTGGTTGAAAGAAGAGAGCGTTTGGGGAGGTGGTGGTTTCATCGTGCACTTGTTTGTTTTCTCTGACTTACTATCTAGAGGCAGGCAGTCTAGAACTGTCTGTCTGCTGCTCCGTGGAGTCTCAGCTCAGAATCCTGTTTTCATTCTCCAAGTCAAGTCACCCCCCCCCCCCCCCCCCCCCCGCCAAGTGGATTTCCCAGCTACCAGCTTTGATAATGACACCCAAAACATTAAGATGAGCAAAATGGAATCAGAAAGACCAGCCTTTCCCTAAAGGAACATTCCTTAGAATTGGCACCTACCAACCACTTCCTTGCATTATCTTATTCTAGTCCTTAGCAATCTGGCCACTGCAAATCATATTCAAGGGGGCCTGGAAATTGTCATCATTTTCAGAGTATACACATGTACAGCTAAAATCTCAGTTTCTGTCACTTTGGAAGAAGGGGAGCATGGGTCTTAATGGAAGATAAACATTAAGGGAAGGAATATCAGTTGTATTTTCTGTACAACTCAATGCCTTCAATTGTTGCATACAGCTAGTAAAAATTTAACTTGATGTAGTCTTTCTGCTGAGCCATTTTAAATATATTTCAAAAGGTTAGAAAGGGAAGACTCTCTTTTAAGAAATTTTCCTTCTAGAGATTTATAGTTAAAAAAATTAAAGGTCCACATACATATTTCAATAATATTTCAATAATATTTGCTGTTTTGTTTCTATAAGAAGTATACCAAAATGTTTTTGCTCCTTTTGTCCCAGTGATCAGATATTTCTCATAGATATTTAATATAAAGTAATGTTTTCTCTTGTAAAAAATTTATCAGAATAGAAAGGCGTACAAAGAAAACCAAAATCTTTTCTCCCATTCCCAGTTCTTCTTCACAAACATGACTAGCCTTAACCTAGTTTGTGTTTCAGGTGATGCCCCCTAGCAGGGAAGGACACTTACACTGAGACCAGAAACAAAGGTTAGGATGTAGCCATTGCATAACATGAAATAATATTACTATTAGAATGTAAAGGGCCCTAGAGGATGTATAAATGGTGTTGAGGAAAAGTAAAGAACTTTAGATTTCTGGAAGATATATGTTAAAGAGGAAAGTTGTAAGAAAAGAATCTATGAAATTAGAAAGGGTTATGGGATCTCATGAACCACGTTGAGGAGGGTAGACTAACCTAATGGGAAAAAGGTAGTCAGGTAACCTTAAGGTAACTTAAGGATGACCGGGGGACAGACCTGTGTTGTCCGCTAAAACAAAAGAAGACTTCAGCATTTTGCTTTTGGCAATTTGGCTGCTTAGATATTCCAAGAAACAATCAGCTGGAATCATTGTTTTAAAGGTAAAGAGGAGATCACAAAGACAAAGGGAAGCCTACCGGGGACAAAGTAAAGAAAGCTTAAACCAGAAAGTTCTCACAAAAACCACAGGAGACCTTGGGAGCCCACATCCTTATAACACACTGAATTTTAATTGTCTGGGTAATGAGAGAGAAGTTTGGTAATGTTGGAGAATCACAGACGTATCCTCCATGTACAACTAGGACCACTGAAAGGCTAGAAGCTTAGTGTCGTGTAGGTCAGAAAAACACCCATTCTCTGGTAAAGGAAGTTGCCAAGAAATATTTTGTATCTCAGACTTTGAGTCCATTGAAAAATGCAAGGTCTCTACCAAGAATCTTAGTTATGATTGGGTATGATTTGGCAAAACTGAAACAGCTAAAAACTCCTAAGAGACAAATTAAACTTAAAATTGTCTATGGTGAGTAGTGCCATTGTCTTTCTGACATAAATAAATACTGTCTTTCTGGAGAAATATATGTTTAGCACAGGACCTGCATCATTTCCACAGCAGACTTCTCAGAAATTTTGGAGGCCAGAAAGCTATAGGCTCATGTATTCACAGTGTTTAAAGCAAAAACAAAACAAAACAAAACAAAACAAAACAATGAAAAACCTGTCAAACAAGTATCCTATAACTGACAACCGTCCTTCAAAAAATGATGGAGAAATTAAGGCATTCTCAGGTAAACAAAAACTGAGGGGGTTCATAACCACTAGATCTATCCTGCAAGAAATCCATGTTAAAGGATTGGTAGACTTAATATTGATAAGATGTCAGGACTACCCACAGACACCCACAGATTCAGTGGAATCCCTACAAAAATCCTAGCAATGTTTTTTGCAGAAATAAAAATCCATCCCAAAAGTCATATGGAATCTTAAGTGACCCTGAATAGCCAAAGCAATCTTGAAAAAGAAGAACAAAGTTGGAAGACTCGCATTTCCTAATTTCAAAACTTATTACAGTTATTACATGGTCATCAAAATGGTGCGGTACTAATACAAAGACAGACATATAGATCAATGGAAAAGAACAGAAAGCCGAGAAGGAACCCCTTGAGTATATGTTCAAAGTATTTTTGACAAGAGACCCAAAACCATGCAGTGGAGAAAAGGACAGTCTTTGCAACAGATGGTGTTGGGAAAACTGGCTATCCACTGGCAAAACAATGAAGTTGGACCTTTACCTAACAACACATACAAAAATTAAAAATTCATCTGAGACCTAAAAATAAGAGCTACACTGCACAAATCTTAGAAGAAAACATAAGGGAAAAGCTACATGAAAATAGATATAGCAATGATTTCTTGGATATGACATCAAAGTCACAGGCAACAAAAGAAAATTATAAACAAACTGGATTTTGTGAATATTAAAAAGTTTTGTGTATCAAAGGACACTGTCAATAGAGTGAAAAGACAGCCTACAAAATGAGTGAAAATATTTGTAAATCATATCTCTGATAGAGATTATTATTCAGAATACATAGAGAACTTCCAAATTCAATAACAATGACAAAAAAACCCAAAAAGGTTAATTCAAAGATGTGAGCAGAGGATTCGAATAGATGTTTTTCCAAAGAAGGTATACAAATGGTCAACAGCATATGAAAAGATGCTCCACATCAGTGATCATTAGGGATGTGCAAATAAAAATCATAATTAGATAACATTTCACACCCATTAAGATGGCTACTATCAAAAAATAAATAAACAGAAAATACAAGTATTTGTCACAGTGTGGAGAAATTTGACCATCTGGGCATTGTTGGGGGAAATACAAAACGGTGCAGCCGCTGTGGGAAACAATATGGAAGTCCATAAAAGTGAATACACACACACACACACACACACACACACACACACACACACACACATATATATATATATATATATAATTACTACATGATAATTTCCACTTCTGGATGTATACCCAAAATAATTGAAATCAGGATCTTGAAGAGATATTAGTATACTTATGTTTATAATGGCATTATGCACAATAGCTAAAATATGGAAATGACCCAAGGATCCATCAAAAGAGCCAAAAGCATCCTGATTTTAGATTGTAAGTGCTTTCCTTAAAGTCTTTCTCAATGATTCAAGGGGAAAAATAGTCCCTTAAGCTACATTCACTTTGTTAAAAGCTGGGAATCCAAAGATTAGTCAGAGATTCTTTCTTACCTCAAGTGGATAAAAAGCATGCAAGATGTTTTTCGCAAATCTGCATAACACTATAACAATGTTAATTTAAAAGAAAAGTTAAATCAAGGAATGGGGACGTAGTGTATCTAAATTTCATTCTTCTCATATCTAACATAGTCAATTATGTTACTCCGTTGAGGTTACTGTACAGAATACTACAGACTAGATAGCTTAAACAAGAAGTACATATTTTTCATGGTTCTGGAGATTGAAAGTCCAGGTCAGGATGCCAGCATGGTATGGTGGCGGGTGAAGGCCGTCTTCCTGGTATATAGAGAGCAGTCTTCTCATTATAGCCTTAAGTGGCTAGGAAGGAGGGATAACTCTCTGTTAAGATACTAATCTTGTTAAGATAGTAATCCTATTATGCGGTGGCATCCTCATTGTCTAATTACTTCCCAAATTTCCCACCTCCAAATGCCATCACATTAAAGCTCCAACATATGAATTTTGAGGTGGGGGGGAGGCACAAACATTCACTCCACAGCACCCAGCAAGTCCTGTGTCCTTCGTATTTTTTTGTAAATTGTGCGCAAAAACTGGACAATTCCTTCATTATTTCATCACTGTCTCGTAATTTGTCATAGGTAGCAAGAAGAAAATATTTGGAATTTGCATCATTCTGTCTGTAAATACCATTGGCCAGTTCTCAGAGATCATTAGTTACTATTTCCATCGTTCTCATTACATGTTGATGCTCTTTCCAGCCTCAAATAACGTTTTGCTCACTATTCTAATATTTCTTATCATAATGTCCTTGAGGCTCTTCCAGCTTCCACTGAGTCTTTTCAAGGCATGCCCAGCTTTCAAAAACAGTCTCCCAGAGCCCTCTCAGCTTCTATCTACCAGTCAAGACTCGGGAGAGAGAAGATAAGTCTTCCCCTTGATGGGAGGAGTATTCAAGAATGT
The DNA here is from genome assembly GCF_018350175.1 of Felis catus. Taxonomy (NCBI): domain Eukaryota; kingdom Metazoa; phylum Chordata; class Mammalia; order Carnivora; family Felidae; genus Felis; species Felis catus. The sequence continues at coordinate 82,208,010 of NC_058379.1, forward strand.
GTGGCCATTTTTATTTTGTAATGTATGTTTGTTAATACAAACACAAGGACAGCCCCAACCGTTGAGCACATTTTGTCCTGGTCACTTTATATCTCTTCTGCTAACATCCCCTTTGCCAACTCCAAAGTCAAAGGACGGGAAAATCCATTCCTCTATCAGTGGGAAGAACTGCAAAGTTATGTCAAGGGCAGGGAGGATGCATTTTTGCGGTCAGTAACTCAACCTCCCATAAGAGCTCTTAGTGTGAAAACATAGTCTAACTTTTCTTTTAAGTTCATATTGAACCCTAGTTCAGTGTCCTTTTATAGTACGAAGGCAGCAAATTTAACAGGCATTTCAATAGATATGTGTATGGAATGGGGAAGTGTTTGGACCAGGTTCGACAGAGGGAAAAGAGTCTTCCTTTTCACCAAATCTGTGTTCTGTCCTTGTATATCTACTACATATTTCAGCTCTGTCAGAAGAGAACACTGAAGAGAACACGTGGAAGCAGAGAGCTTTTCAGAATAGGTGTCCTGTCTGTTCTACTTCTCTAAGGCTTCATGTGAGCTAAATAATCATACCATTTTAAGTAGAAAGTAATTTTAGTCATGAAATGAGGTTTCCTTTTGCCAGAGGGAGGCAAGAATGGAAAGAGCACAATTTGTAACAATCGCTTTTTAATGGTAATAGAGGCATATGTGGGTATATCAGTCGTACCCGAATATAAACCGTGATGTTCAGGAAAGAAAAACTCATGATTATGTGCATACTGTGCTACTGTCCCATTAGGAAATAGAAAATCACACTTCTAGAAGAGCTTTCAATTAATGCCAGTTATGTATTATAGTATATCTAGTTTTTTATTGTGTCATCAATGTTAATATGGTACAATTAGTTCTTAAGCATGTGATTAATATTCTACTAACTGCTTAATGCTATTTGGCATTCATTACCAATGAGTAGATATTTAATTAATGCCAACTTATTCCTTAGCAACGACACAGCAGAAGTTCTCTCATTTCTGTGTGAATATACCCCACTTTTCCTATCTTCTCCTCCCAAGAAGACTTCAACTTTTATAGTGGCACCCATTTAAAGAAATATCAGTATATGTTAAGCATATGTTAACTTATAGCTTATTTTATTAGCGGCATTTTATAAATAAAATTGGACTATAAAATATTTTAGGACGTACATAATTTTTTTAACCCTGAGAAATCATGAACAATGTCTGTGCTTCCTTTTCTTCCGTAATTCATAAACTACAGCTGCTCTAGAGACAGCAAACTAAATTCCCTAATTAAAGATCAATATACATGTGTCAAGCTGATGTCACCACTTCAAAGGACAATAGGAAGTTCAACAGTTAAACGAATATATCAGAGAAAAGTATTCGCTTGAGTCTAAAATACTGTGAATAAACAATTTCTGAAGCTTATCTTCTCTGAGGAAGGATACAAGTTGCTCAGCAAAAGGCAGAGAGTAGCATGTATGTATGGTCATAGAATTTTCATGTTCTGTGAATATAGCCGACATGACAAGGTGTTGAAAATCTGGGGGATAACACAATCAGTCCAAGCCTTTATTATTATCCTTCCTTATTTTTAATTTATAATTCATTTCATGGAAAATATTATTATTTATAAATAGCTAGCATTAGGACTGACATGGAGCATGAAAACCTCCAGGTAAGGGTTAGAGGTTATTTATTTATTTTGAAAGAGGCAGAGACAGTAAGGGTCGGGGAGGAGCAGAGATAGAGAATCTCAAGCAGGCTCCACACTGTCAGCACAGAGACCGATGCGGGGGCTCAAATTCAGGAACTATGAGATCATGACCTGAACTGAAATCAAGAGTCATATGCTTAAATGACTGAGCCACCCAGGTGCCCCAGGGGTTAGAGATTTTTAAATGATAGTCACTGAGCCACCTGGGCACCCCAGCATTTAGAGATTTTTAAATAATAATCACTATCATTAGTTTTTTCAATCTTTACGGGCACTTTGCATCAAATCAGGCATGCTGATTTCTTGACACATTTTACTTATTTTACTTTCAAGCATTTGTAACTTTGCATACATGTGTATGAAACTATTATTCTGAGTAATTAGATTGTAAACAGTCTTTTTTATTTCCTGCCTGGAAGCTAAAATCCAATGCAATTTGACCCCCCCCCCCCCCGAAAATCCACACAATTCTTTTAAATCTATAATTTAAATAAATGGGCAGAAAGAAGCATTTGTAACTCACAACACTAGCAGTAGTGAAACTCAAAAATAAAAAATAAAAAAAAGAATCCTCCTCAAAAATACTTTCTCCTTATTTTTCTACAGCCTTGATTTCAGATGTAGTCTTGAAAAACCTACTTGTAACCACAGTATGGTAATGTGCAAGTTCTAGGTTGTCCATCTCAAAATTTTCTTTAGTATCTATCGTTTTTCACATTTTGATGCATCACTTAAATTTTCTATTTTATCATCCTATCGCATACTATAAAGTTGACATCATTGAGGACATCTGAGAAAGTGTAATATAAAAGATTAAAATCCATAAAGCATCAATATATATTTGTGTATAAATAGGGGAAGAAAAATGTTCCTCAACTGTCTTTGGGTTTACGGATGGATCTGCAAATTAAACTGACAAAGAGAGAGGAATAGGAGGGAAGCATATGTATTTACTTTATACAAGTTATATATGCCAAAGGAGCCATTATAAGGAAATGAAGACTTGCAGAAGTGGTTGAACGTTAGTATTTTTATGCTAGGTGTAATGAAGTTGGGGCATCTAGGGAGAAATATGGTAGGTCAAATGGTATGGGGTGAGTGTAGCCAACTTGGGAAAATAGCAGGGTCTGTTTGTTCAGATTCATCTCAGTGTTCCTTTGTCTTAGGGAAAAGGATGCTCCTTTCCTCAGCATATAGAGAGGCACCCTCCAGGTAAAGCCTTTCTGACCTCGTTTAGGAGAGAAGGGTGAGGGGGTGACCTTCCTGCTTCTGCCATTTTATCAAACGTTTTCAGCTTAAATTATTGAATATGCTAAGGTGCTATGTTTTAGGGTAGTGCATTCTAAATCCCATCGATTATGTATTAAGTAAGCTGATTATTAGCGTACATAGAAAAATAGTAAGTGATTAGAATTACCTGGATTTACTTCCAGTTGAGGATGTTTTTTTTTCCCTCCCCCCTCTCTTCTCAACACACACACTCACTCAGAAATAATCTTAAATGATGACCTCAGAACAAAGAGTAAATACTTTATCTTTCACACCTTCTTTATGGTACAATAACTCAAATCATTTTGTATTTTGAAATGAACTCAACAATAGCCAAATATATGAAGAATAATATACTTTTAACTTTGTATAAATAATTATGGCATTTAAAAAATATAAAAATCTCTGTTGTACCATATAACACCATCCAGGATAATGTGTGTGTGTGTGTGTGTGTGTGTGTGTGTACTTGTGAATGCATATATGGTATGTTTATATATATGTGTTTGGATATGTATATGGGTATGTGTATACACGTGTTTAAGGATATATAGAGAAATAGAGATATAGATATTAGGATACATAGATATAGATAGATATTAGGATAGATCCTAAAAGGGCATGAGGCAGTAAGTAACTCAACTAGCAAACTCGGGCAGCCCTGTCAAAGATTAGTGCATTAAAAAAATAGGCTATGGGGGGCTCATTCTTTAAATGTGTGTTTTGGCATACCATAAAAGACAAAAAAAATCATACTGAGTTTTACTGATTTTCAGAAAAGTGGTAGCCCCAGTAGTCCTCTTGAAGATCAAAATAGATTTGTGTTTTCAGTGGGGGAGTGATGTTTGTTTTCATATTAATAGAATTTATTAGATGATCTCAGCAGAATGTTTTTTAGTTTGTCATTTAAATGCATGAAAAACAAATTCATAGTTTCCTACCTCTGGGTAGATGTTACGAATCTTGAGTCATGAAAAAATGACAATTTTCTTTCCCACAATGGTAATAAGACAATACAGGGGATCCTTTGACGAAAAATGCTACTTTTTAAACCTGGGTTTCTGTTCAGTGCCAAAAAACTGAGGAAAATAGGTGGAATATGTGATTAACGTATCTATTCTTTCCATCAGTCTTCGTGAAAGCATATTTTTTACCTTATGTTATCTGGACTCTTCTGCTCCCTTTAATCTACTAGTTTAATATGATGGAGGCTAATTGTCCCCTGCAGGGCACGAAATAGTTAAGAAGTTACTGGAGCTCAGTGCACTTACGCTAAGTGAAAAGAACAGCTAAGATACTTGCAGAGTTTGGGAAGTATTGTTCCCATGAAGTACTCCACACTTCCAGATGGCTAAAAGCATTGAAACATGTGCCCATACGCAGCAGATCGCCAGGGCTATTGATGTTTCTAGGTGACTGTTGTCAAAATAACAACTTCAAGTCATGGAGAAATGATGTACAGATGTACACCTATGCAAATCATCTATCTATGGAAGGGACACATTTGTAGTGATCGTGGAAATAAAATGGATTGTTTTTTAATGAAAACATGGATTTTGTTCATTTTTTCCGCATTTAGTGTTATAGTTTGTGTCAGTTTAGATATTGTTCAACTCTCCTCCAAAGAGCTAAATACGTGTTCTCCTCTTGAGTTGCTGTGGGCACAGACAAGGCAGATAGATAGTCCTCCCTCTCCACGTGGGTACGATGGATGGTTCAACTCTGACTCAGAAGGAATTTCAGTGCCTGAGATTTATCTAGAGTCCTCTCCATTGAGAATGGCACCCACTCCTTAGAAAAGATTGCATTAAATGACACGTCCTCCCTTCTTTCCCCTTCTCTCCCACAGCCTCCACCTTCTCTCTCTCATTTAATTTAAAACCTGCTTCCTTCCTCTAGTTGCTCCCAAAGTATAGTTTTCTGAATATTTGAGTTGAGAAGGTGTATAGGATTGGCTAAATTAAATTTACTGAAGGGAAAGATGTGACGTTCTCTAAGACTAGGTTCCTTAAATTTAATTTTCCACCGTTATTTTTAATCATATTCTTAATTATGCCTTATGAAAAATATAATATTCTTACAGGAAAAAATCCAGGATATTCTGGGAAGCTATTGCTCACGCTATTATGTAATTTTAATGCCATTTTTTAAAATTTCTAAAACAAAAGTATCTTATTAGCTTCAAAATAGGGGCCTGGGGCATTTACAAAAGAAACGGGAGTTCTTTACATAGACTTGTCTTCAAACAAAGAGACTGTGAATAGTTTCTGATTCCATGAAAATGTGGGAGAAAGGAAATGAAAGATGCTGATGAACTGTGTGCTGCCGGAACGTCTTTGACGAACATGCTCGGGTCACCTTGGACATTCAGCTGCGTTTGATTTTGTGCTGCCATTTTGTAACAGACATTCTGTGATGTCCTTCTCCACATAATGAAATAAAAGCATATATGTCTCCGTTTTCATGTAATGATGAAAAACATATGTAATATCTACTAAAATAATATGCATTAATATGTAAATAATTGTGATCAGCAAAAGTGGATGAAAATGGTACTTGACGTTATTCCTCATGTCCAGAGAATCTGCTTTAAATAATCTGTGAAGCAAGGGAGTTAGGATTTGTTAAGAACTTTCCAGAAGATTCTGATGTACAGCTAATGTTCAGCTCGCTGGTTTAAAATATATGTAGAATTCCTTTAAAGGTGACAGCCACAAGTATGTGTGTGTATGTGTATGTGTGTGTGTATGTGTGTATGTGTATAATCTCACATTACACGCAATTTCAAAATTCTATATACGTATGTATGATAACTCTCATTTTAGTAATGATAATTTCTTCAGTAATTAACATCATGTGGTTAATTGTCTCTTCAATATGGCAGTTCCTAAGAAAATGTAAGAAACAATCTGGCAAATTATGATGCACATGTGTATCCTTCCTCCACTGATGAAGGACCAGGACTGAAATAGATTTCATACTGAGATGCTAGCATAAAATGAACTGCAGTGTTCAGTGACTGATTTTTGTCTTAGACTTGATCCTCAGTGGTTTCTACTGTACTTATCATGGAAAGAAAATGTGCTTGTGCAGATTAACATAATGCACTCTAATACTTAGCAGATTGCAGTCACTTCGTAGTGTTATTGGTTATTTTCTTGTACATTAGCATTGCATTGTTAACATCTTACTGGTTTATAACTTTGATTTTGTATCTATTCTCCTATAACCAGTGCAGAATGATCTATTAGAGTTTCCTATTTTAGAAAGAAAGGATTGATTTGAATTACCTCTCAAATGGTTATTTAACAAGTTAGTTTGTTTGTTAGCTGCTTGGTTTACTGTTGCCCTTTTTTTCCTTCTGTTTTGTGCCACATTCCAATATCAGTTAGATGATAACCTATTTAATAGATTTGGTAAAGCGTGTTTTCCTTGGAAACATTAAGCTCTGATCAAAATACACAATCTAGAGATTGAAAAATATAATTCTGGCAAAAACAAAGTGATCTTTTTTTAAATGGAAAGCATGTAGGCTTTTAAGTCAGTCAGACAAAATTTCATACTCCAGCTCTCTGGAGGCTAAGAACATACACAGCCTTGACAAGTTTTGTAATGACTTTATTTTTAATCATTTTTTTATTCTTTTAAAGTAATCTCTGCGCCGTTTGTGGGGCTCAAACTCACGACCCTGAGATCAAGAGTCACATGCTCTGTTGACTGAGCCAGCCAGGTGCCCTTGTAATGACTCGAATCTTCATTACCTCGAAAATGAAGCAGGGATAAAAGTAGGCTCTGTGCTGACAGTAGCGAGCCAGATGGAGGGCTCTAACTCACGAACCCTGAGACCGTGACCTGAGCCAAAGTCGGACACTCAACCTACCGAACCACCCAGGTGCCCCAGTAAATTTTCAATAAACAAATCGCTATTAATTGATATGTATCATAAATAACGCCTGTTGTGCAGCAATGTGTATTTAAACATTACAATTGCTATTTGAATGTAAAAACTTATGATTTGTAAACTTACGTCTATTTTGTTTAAATGATAATCCTTACTTAACGTTTATTAATTTATATTTTCATTTATTTTGCTTATGCTCTAATCCTTCCTAGAATTAGAATCTCAGGTTTTTTAAAGTTATTATATTATATAGAGCAGTGCTATTTTTAAATACCTCGTAATCAGTTGATTGAAGATTTTAAAGTACTATTTAAAACATTCATTATTTAACCCTCCTTCAAAAAGTCCAAATATGGCAGGTTTTACCAAACTACTTAGGTCATTGTTTATATTTATTTTCATTGAGCAACTATTTATTGAGTACTTATATATGAACACCTCTGTGCTTGAAATTCCTGTATATCTTCCATTTCTGCTTGGGAGACAGATATTGAACAACAAAGAATGAAATTATTTTATTAAAACTGTAGTAAATGCTTTTCAAGAAAGCAATGCAGGATGGCATGAGAGGTTTACAATGGAGGGCATGACATAATTTAGGGAGAATAGATAAGGCTTCTCTGAGGAAAATGCATATGAATTGAGCTACCAATAATTTGTAGATATTAACCAAGTGAAATGTAAGCGTGTTGAGAGGGGGCAGTTCTAGGCAGAGGTACAACATGGACCAGTGTCTTGTGGCAAAAAGGACAATAGAAAGATTGAATAATTTCAAGAAGGCTAAGGTGACTGTGAAGCAGAGAGTGAAGTTTATCGTTGTTTCAGAAGAGGCTGGTGATTTTTCAGGCAGAGGATACGTAGGCTCACATAATATTTAGGATTTCTTTTTTCTTTATCTCATGAACAATACTGAGCCATTGGAATGTTTTAGGCAGGGGGAACAAGAAACCTTAAGAATGAAAACAGAAAGGATATTTTAGGTGTAGCTAAAGAAGAGTAAAAACATACAAGAACTATTCAAATAGAAAATTGATAGAACCCAATTCATGAGAAAAAATGGTGCACATACAATTAAATAACAAAAATTCAACCAGGTAAAATGTGAAGACCTAATTGGCTTTCTTAATTCCTGCATCTGGCAGCATCCCATCTAACCAATAGAGGGGCGCTCCAACGACTTGTACAAAATGGAGGACATTTAGAGAAAGAAGGTGGGGCAAGAAGGTAATTAGCAAAAGGATTTTTTTCAGGCGAGGTAGCATTCCTACATGGGGGGCGGGGGGGCGAAGCAAGCTATTTTCATGCGGATTGTCTCATCTTTCTTTGGGGGGTGGCAGATTCATTGGCATGGCGATTGAAAACTTCCTGACTGACCAGTTAAGACTACGTTTCTGGGAGAGGTTGAAACTGAAATTAGATTAGGTGTTAAGCCCCAGTTTGGGAGCCCCATCTAAGTGCTACCATTGGGGCCTGTGGGTTTAATTTTAATGCTACTGAGGGGGAATCAAGCTTGAAGAAATCCAGTCCACACATTGAAGTTCTGTCCGTGACTTTTGGACCATTGACCATCCCTTGGATTTAGTTAGCACTGCCCCCCTAGGTAATATCATCTTTACTCTGGATAAAAATCCTATTGAAAAGCTCCATGTTTATTCTGAAAGCAGGCGCCAGGAATTTTGAACAGAGAATTTGGGGCTCAGGTAGATAATGCATAGACTGGAAGCAGGTGGCTGGCAGACTCTCGGTGGATACATACCTTTGGCCCACAGACCTCTTGCCCTACAAAAGATGCAGGACCAAACAAGGACCAGAGTGGAGTCTTGTGAAGCATGGTTCCCAGGGCAAGTGCTACTTTTATCACGGTTATTTCAGCCATTTTGACAGTGTGTAGCGATATTAGTCCAGGGTTGTTGTATAGCATTCTGCTGATGAAGTTGAAACAATTTTCAAGTTTATTGGTCTTTTGGATAGTTTCTTTTGAGAAGTGGCTATTCAGGTTTTGCCCTTTTTCCCTGAAGGAATGCCTGCTTTTTTTTTTTCTTCCTAATTTAATTATGTGATTTCATTCTGGAAATAATCCCTTTGTTGGTTATTACAAATACCTTCTCCCAGTCTGTGACTTTCCTTTTTTGTCTCCTGTTGGTGCCATTTTGATGCAAACCCCTTCATCACTTTCTTTCCATCTGTCCATTGAGAAACTTTTGATTTACCTTTAATGCAAAGGTATCATATGGAAATCATATGCCTTGAATGACTATTATCTGAACAATCAAGTTCAACATATTCCTTCACCAGCTTTTCCAGCAGTTCTCCCATATGTGTTTGAATTGCTGTCCGTTGCTCTTAGGTTATAACTATTCTGTACCCACGTGATTCGCTTGTCCAACTCGGCCTATAAGTATCATATTCCTCTTCCACACATTACACACACACATTCATGCACACACGCTCAGAAACTCACATACACCTGTTCTCACACAGGCACAAGCTCATATGCTCACTCACATATTCCAACCTTCACGCGCATACACACACACACACACACACACACACACACACACTGTGTTTCCCTAGTTTATTTTATTTTTTCATGTTTCCCTAGTCTAGAGCAACAGAAGGATTATTGACTCTCAGTAATTTTTCTCTTAACACAATTTTTAAAGATCCCTTTACTTATGAAATCATATTGCTTTTGAAAGTTGCTTCCATGTAGGAAATCCCTCCCATCACTCACTCTAGTGAATCTGCTGACGTTGTCAGACGTACTGTTATGGCCAAAGCATCAGCTCTTTTCTAAAATAGCCTCTGTCTGAGACAGAGAGTATTGTTTGGACATGAGGTAGGAAGGAGTCAAGAGAAAATGTCTATATATTACATTTGTTACAAATGAGTAAAGTTGAATTACAAAGGTAGTTCAAGTTACACCGTGGGTTAAGTAGACTACTTCTGACCTGAGAATCATACATTTTAAAACATCTTCTATAAGGGAAGATATCATGATTTCCAAAAAACAGACTTACAAGCAGACATTTTTAATATACAAATATGTCCAAAGAATAAACTAGTTGCGATCTCAAAAGCATTCAAGACTTAGCGACTCTACATTTTGTCATCCTGGAGTATTAATTATCAAGGTGTTATTTAAAGTGCAAACAGACATTTCTCATAAATCCAAATGCTTATGAAAGGAGGTAGCAGCATTATAGAAGATAAAAAGAGATGTAATAACATGGCAAGGGCATTCCGAACCCGAGAAAAGACAGGTTCCAAATTTCCATTCTGAAAACATCCCCTCTGTTCCTATCTCTGCCTGGACTCTTGAATTTACTGCATGGGTTTCATGACAGATGTAAACAGCAAGGTTAAACAGGGGTGGCAATTCGGCCTGCATTTCATGATAGATTGGTCCTAGGATGTTTGCCTTTGTTCGGTTGTTTGCTTTTGGTTAAGAGCTGGACCCTTGAGGTTCACCAAGATATGCCCTAGAGTCTCTTGTCCTTCTGACTTATCACCTGACAGCACTGATTGTACAGTGTAATTAAAAGTCAAAGCTAGCTTTTGGGATAGAGACTCTAATGAAGGAGCCATCTGAAATTAGGACTTAAATAATGAAGGGTTCAGGGACATGGAAACTGGTATTTGTTATGCATTTTAATAGCAGAAGTTTGCAACTAATTGGAGGCTAACTAAACCCCTTGGACACATTTCAAGTCACGTCAGTTAATTTTGGTCCCCAAGGAACCTGATAGGACATGCAGCTTAGTCCTGCTTTTTTCTATCTTAATTACCACATTGAGTTGTGCTAATATAGATTTACTTTGGAGACATGTTCTATGATTATAGCCAGACAAACATTGTTGGCATTTGTTTTTAATTCTAAGAGCATCAGATTCTAACTCAACATTAAAAATAATTGTCAACTTAAAGATAAATCCCAAATATTTTGAAATCATTGAAATATCTTTTAAATATGGAATTGGTAGAAATTTGTATTTATTGAATGTTGAAATAATTTCAAAATATATAAATGGAACTCAAATGTTACTTCAAAGATTAGGTTTGCATGTTTTCATGGTTTTGATGCTCAGTTGATTCTAAGCCATGATATAACAGATACAGTTTATAAGCACATGCTTAGATAGAGCCTATAAATTTTTTAAAAGGGAAAACTAAAATTGAGTTAGTTTAACTCCGATAAACATTCTATATTCTCCTTTAAAGCAGAATTTTTTTCAGGAAATTGTGTTAATTTAATATGCTAGTTTAAATTTCTTACCTTTTTTGTACAATATTTTGCAAAGCAGGTTTAAAGCTTCATGAACTAATGCATTTGAAACAAAATTTGAAACAGATTTTCTGAAGTGAAAATTTTGACTATAAGAATAATTTATACTTTAACATTGAAGAACATTTTTACTTGCATGTATGTATGTATTTTTCTTTTTCCTTTTGTTTTAATTCTAGTATAGTTAATATAGAGTGTTAACACTAGTTTCAAGTGTACAACATAATGATTCAACAATTATATATATCAATCACTAAGCACTCATCAAGATAAGTGTACTTTTAATTCCCATCACATATTTCACCCATTCCCCCAGGTAACCAACCCTCTGTTCTCTATAGTTAAAAGTCTGTTTTTTTGGGTTTGTCTCTTTTTTTTCCTTTGCTCATTTTTTCTTAAATTTCGCATATGAATGAAATAATATGGTATTTCACTTTCTCTGACTTATTTCATTTAGCATAATACTCTCTAGATCCATCCATGTTTTTGCAAATGAGAAGATTTCACTCTTTTTTATGGCTGAGTAATATTCCTCTGTGTGTGTGTGTGTGTGTGTGTGTGTGTGTGTGTGTTCTTTATCCATCCATTAATGGATACTTGGGTTGCTTCCATAATTTGGGTATTGTGAATAATGTTGCAGCAAACACAGGGTTGCATATATCCTTTCAAATTAGTGTTTTTGTATTCTTTGGGTAAATATCCACCAGTGCAATTACTAGATCATATGGTAGTTCTATTTTTTTTTAATTTTTTGAAAAATTTCCATACTGTTTTCCACAGTCACTGCACCAGTTTACATTCCCACCAACAGTGCACAAGTACTCCTTTTTATCCACATCCTCATCAATACTGTGTTTCTTATGTTTTGTTTTGTTTTATTTTATTTCTGATAGTCAGGTGTGATGTTGAAGAATATTTTTAAGACTGATATCTCTGCTAAACTTTAATAATTTTTAATATTTGGTTTTACTTAAAATACTTTGCCTCCATTGCAAAAGTAAGAAGTTTTGGCTTAAAAGTAGATTAAGGTAGTTGAACTAAACACTCTCATTTTTGGTGTGGTTTATAGACATCTGACGAAATGTCACAAAACTGAGCACTTAAGAAAATTGTCCTTTTGCCTTATTTTTTCTTAGTTCTATGCCTGGGCTACATTTCTTGGACAGAGGCAAGTGATGATTTTGCTTCCAGAAGTCTTGTAAATCCAGAGGACCAGGAAGCATAGCCATCACTTCCTCTGAGCCTCTTGATCCCTTCCTTCACTTTCAAAAGTTATGAGAAATATTAAGGCCTATAAATGTCATCAGTTTTCTGATGCCATTTTGTTTTCTTCTTAAAATGCTATTTTGTTTTCTTCTATTAGAAGCATGTAAAATATCCTATTTTAGTATTGTTTTTATAGAGCAGAATGAACTCTTGATCTTAAGACAGATATAAGCAGAGTAGGTTATTAAAAGAGATTAAACTCTAAATTAAGAAGAAAAACAACTAAAAGTTTCAATATGGGTTCAGTCTAAATTAATCCTATCTAGTATACTCAACAGTGAACACAAATGAATAATCCCACTCACCATTTCTAATCAGCACACCCATTAAAATACTACCAGCAGAAGAGCCACAAAGAACATAGCAAAAGAGAGAAAATGGATTTCAGAAACAAGACATATCTTGGTTCAAATATCACCTCAGTATGAGTTTAGAAAATCACTTAGTCCTTTATCTTTGATTTCTTCATTTGGAAAAAAAATGGGTAAAAATACTCAATGCATGGACTTACTGAAACTCTAATGAGGAGATCATGCAAGACTTTTGGAAAATATGTCAATCCCTGTTTCTCTTCTAGATAACAAATACATATAGGGTCCAACATAACACTATATATATATATATATATATATATATATATATATATATATATACCATATATATATATACACACACAGTATATATGGTATAGTACATATGGTATATATTCCATATATATATGGTATAACATAACACAGAATCTATCTATCTATCTATCTATCTATCTATCTATCTATCTATCTATCTATCATCTATCCATCCATCCATCTATTATAAAGGTATTTTGGACCATACCTTTATAATATAATTGCTTAGTTAACATGTATGTGTTCTAGAAGACAATACATTATACATTTCTCACTGGAATCTAGCTTCCATATTGCACCTCAGTATAATTCCCAATATTTCCTCTACTAACAACAGCAAAAGAGCATAACTCTGCCTTCAAAACTCTTTATCTTTCTTTAGTAACATATTTAGGCTTGTCATATAATTTAAGTTATACATTTAATTTTTTTCATGGTTGTAAGTTCCAAAGAAACAGGAATGACTTTCAATAAAAGGGATATTAAGAAATTGTTGCAAGATATCCTCATTTTTAGTGAAATAATATGAAGAATAATACACAAAATTTTCTAAAGCGATAGCAGACATTTTCTTGGTATGAAACTAAGGTAGTTTTTATAATTCAGGCTTTTCTGCATGTTTCTTGTCATTGATTTGAAACTATTATTTAAAATCCCTGATTGGGCATTGGTATTGTCAAACGACTTTTCAAGCAATGATTAAAAATTTATTTAATTTCATGTGGAATATTTTGATGATCCAAAGTAGTTCTGATCCTTTTCCAGATATTAATATTTCAGAATCAAATAAGGATCTATTCTTTATGACACATTCATAGAGCTACTTTAAATTTACCCTGCATAGTTTAAGTGCTTTTAAGGTCATGTACTCTTCTCAATGTTTCCAACTCATGCACTCCTCTGCTGTTCCCTCCAGGAGACTGTCCCCCTAACTCCCCCAATTTAACATCAAAAGCTCACCCATGTGTTAAGGAGAAGGTCAAAATTTACTTCCACTGGGCTTTCTTCCCTGATTCACTGAAGAGGCAGCCACATCCAGAAGTGATTTTTCCCTCTTGTGAACTCTTATAGCATACAACATAGTATTTGGTGTTTCCCTTAAGGATGTTTATCATGTTTGTAAAATTTTCAAACTTTGTTTAGTGCATAGGCCCTTAGAGGGTCATTTCTGTCTTTCTTTTTATTGAAATGTAGGTGGCCTACATTATTATGTTAGTTTCATGTGTACAACACAGTGATTCAGCATTTATATACATTACAAGTGATTGCCATGATAAATCTAGCTACCACCCACCACCATATGAAGTTGTTACATATTATTAACTATATTCCTATGCTGTACATGGGATCCCCATATTCTGTGGTTTCACTTGTATGTGGAATATATATTTAAAAAAAACAGAACAAAATAGAAACAGACCCATAGATACAGAGAATAGTACCTTGGTTGCCAGAGGGGAAGAGAATGTGAGGATGGGTGAGTCAGGGGAGAGGCATTAAAAGTGGTCATTTCTTATTTAATGTGTATCTCCTAGATGGCCTCACCCAACACTTCATACAACATCATGGGTGCTTAGGAAATTTTGGTTGAAATAAATCATTGCAAGTATAATACACTAACACTTTTTAAGACATCTTGAAAAGTTATTTGATATACATTTATCCAGTCATTATCTACACATACAACTATAAATCAATCACTACTTAATATGCAAAAACATTTAAAGAATATAAAAACTCTTGGATGTATACGACTCTTTATTAAAATATGTCTACATTATCAGATTTTGACAATTCTAAAGAATATAAAACATATTTCATTTTTATGGTAGGATATCCCTAAATGCAATGAAATATTACTTTGAAATTTGTGGATGCATAAAATGATACTTACCATATCAACATTGTCGATCTGTAAGCAACAGATTGCACTTTGTCAAGAGCATAAATCCAGCAAATATTCATGGGGAAAGTTATAGAGATGTAACATAATGAAAAAATTGTTTGACCTTAAAATTTAATTGTATACTTGATCAGGATCCCTTAAAAAAAAAAGATGGAGAGGAGCCAAGAAAGAAATAGAACCACTTTTTTTTCTTTTTTTTCTTTTTGTTTGCATGTGAGATTCTGGACAGTGGAGCCTGAGACTAACTAACACTAAATAGGGTCACTCATATGAGGCACCATAGTACTAAAATGATAAAGCATTTAAGAGAAAAAAAAATCAAGGTTAATGTTGTTTCAGTTGGCAAATAAGGTAGTCATTTTATCTTGGCATGTACCATATACTAAATATTTAAAATACCAATAGTTCAGGGTATGGGACTAAATAACAGGCTGAAATTTAAAATCTTATTTAATTACATTTAAATGTAGCTTACATATTTTGATAGGGCAGACAGTGGTTAGTATTTTCAATCCTGTGATCAATGCAAACATTCTATGGATATGGTGAGGGGCCAACTTCATATTTCTATGTATTTATCTCAATGGATTATGTATATCATATATTTTAAAAAGCTACAGGGCTAGAATAGAAGCCTGTGGATTGAAGGGCCAATATATCAAAACACATAAGTTTGAATATTAACCCACTTTCATAAAAGTGACAGATGGTGTCTCGGCCAGTGCCTTTAGTTAGTGATATTACCAATCCAAACCCAGCAGTCTTGCTCTGCATGATGATAATTCTCACAACTGCTTTGTGTGTCTTTCTGAAAAAAAGCTACACAAATGTATAAAATATTTTTTCTAATTGCTGAAACTTTCAAAAAAACATATTTTTTTTGGTTTAGTGCTGACATTTTTTATTGCATATTAACCAAGTTTAATAATACGTTAGGCTATTCATCAAGTAGAAAGGCAGGATCTAATCTGCTCACCAGGTTCTGCAGCTGAGGCATGAGAAAATGAATATTATTATTCTAGCTCATTTATATAATCATGCTAGTTCAACTCTGGGAAGAAAATATGGAAAATCTATATCTTTTTTTCTGTACTCTCAAGATTAATTTTGGGTTTATTTTATTAAAAATTTAACAAATGTTAAGGAAATACTTTACATGATAGAAATATTGAATTAATAAAAAATGCCATCAGGATCAGAAAGCAATACATATGTTGGGGGTGCCTGAGTGGTTTAGTTGGTTGAGCTGCTGACTCTTGATTTTGGCTCAGGTCATGATCCCTCAATCATGGGATTGAGCCCTGTGGCAGGCTCTGAGCTGAGCATGGAGCCTCCTTAAGACTTTCTCTCTCTCTCTCTCTCTCTCTCTCTCTCTCTCTCTCTCTCTGCCCCTCTTCCACTCCCACCCCTCCTCTCCCCCTGCCTCACAAATTAAAAAAAAGCAATACTTAGGTGATTTCCTACATTTGCTTAATAGAAATATAGTAGTAGACCATCTTGTTCTCACTCCAAAGAGAAATGTAAGTGGGTCCCAAGAATAGAGGCAGATGAGATGATTGAGTGTTGTGGAAAATGATTGGCTACATCTTATGAAGTGTTAGACACTGAACATATAAATGCAATCAGTAAAAACACATACATATAGTATATTTATATAAGTTTATGTATTTGACAGAGAGAAAGTCTGAGCAGAGGAGGGGCAGAGGGGAAGAGAGAGAGAGAGAGAGAGAGAGAGAGAGGCAATCTTAAGCAAGCTTCATGCTCTGCACTGAGCCTATCATGGGGCTTGATCTTATGACCCATGAGATCATGGTCTGAGCAGAAATCAAGAATCATATGCTTAGCCAACTGAGCCATCCCCCCCACACATATTATTTCCATATCTATTTACCTATCTATATAGGTTATCTATACCTAGAGAGAGATAAAAGGAACATATTCTTTATTATGTTGGACTATACCTTTTTTATATAATGTTACTTTTTTATGAGTTGAAGAAAGCCACTCAAGGTTCCACACATTCCCATTTTATCTATCATGGCTTCTTTATATTTTAGTTTGTATCAGTTGAATTGGACCCCATAGCTTTTCTCCTTATACCACCAGTCAGTGGAAATGCAGATCTACTGTCACTAGCCCCTGGTACTGCCCATTACTTGTGTTTGAAAGAAGACTTCAAACAACTGATGAGATCACACCCCCAGTCGACAACCTGAATGTGTTTGAGAAACCAATCTGAGCAGAGAACTTAGTTATGCTGTGCCTGGACTTCTGATAGATGGGTATTATTTTCAGTCACTAATTTTGTGGGGATTTGTTATGTAGCAATAGAAAAGCAATGCAGTTTTACTTATACCTAATCCTTTGAGGCACAACTAACAAGTGTCCACCTTGCATTAGCTTAGTGAGAGGAAATTTCCCGGAAGTCCCAGTAACCACGGAAAGGGTAGGGATGCTCATCTGAGATGCAATTGGGACGTGACCCTCAAGTACTGCCAGGGCACAGTTGGAAACCATCGCCGCTCTCTACCTTTGTTGCCTTCATTGTCTCAGACCACTTTCTTCCACAAAATAAGCAAAACAATTGCTGGGTTCTTGGCAGCATTGTTCAGGGTTTCATCACCGGTGAAATGATCCCTTTCCTCAGCTTTTATGGAAGATTTTCCAGCACATTGGCCTCATCTGAGTCATCGTGGTTTTACTACAACTAGTCAAGTGTGGTGTCAAGGAAGATGATGGGCGGACCACACCCTTGAGAACCATATGCTTAGCATGTAGGCAAGATCCTGAAGCAAAAAAGAAAAAAGAAAAAAAAATCTGTTTATAGAAGTCCAGGGGAATGCTGGGAAAAGAAAAATGATAAAAACAGTAGAAGAAACAAATATTCATTCAACAAATATTCATTCATATATGCCAACAACTCTAAACCCTGAAGGTACAGTTCACGGATCTTCTGCCATCAATGATGCTTCTTTCTGGAGAGTAGAGATACACATTACACACATCAACAGAAAGAGGTATAATAAAATAACATTAATAAATTCTCAGGAAACAAACAATAGGATTCAGAGGTACTGTGGGTGACAGGGAGGAGTCCATTTTCTGTCCTGAGCAGTTTGCCAAGGTTCAGTTTTTGGAGTGTGGCTGAGAACTTCTGCTTGTTTGCAGATAAAACTTTTTTAGAATCCAAAGACTCGTAAGAGATCCGGACTTAATATAAGAAGTTTAAATACTGTATCTCTACCTTTAAGCTTTTATTCTTCTTTCTTTCTCTCTCTGTCTCTCTCTTTTTTGAGAGAGACAGAGAGAGAGAGAGAGACAGAGAAAGATAATGCATGTGGTGGAGGGCCAAAGGGAAAGGGAGGGAGAGAATCTTAAGCAGACTCCGTGCTCAGCAAAGAGCTTGACCTGGGGCTTGGTCCTAGGACCTTGTGATCATGAACTGAGCTGAAATCAAAAGTGGGAAACTTAAACAATTGAGCCACCCAGGTGCCCCAAAGATGACTAAAGTCTCTGGCTCAACATTTCTCATTAAAATTTTTTTTTACATTTATTTATTTTTGATAGAGAGCACAAGTGGGGGAGGGACAGAGAGACACAGAATCTGAGGCAGGCTCCAGGCTCCGAGTTGTCAGCACAGAGCCCAACTCAGGGCTCGAACCCACAGACCACGAGATCATGACCTGAGGTGAAGTTGGACGCTCAACCGACTGAGCCACCCAGGCGCCCTATCAACATTTCTCATTTTAAAATTGGCATGATCATACCTATTTCATAGGGCTACAGTGAGCATTACATGGGATGATGAATAGGTGTGAACCACACTGAGAGGTGCCTGGCATACAATAATTGCCTAAAATTTGCTCTTGTAATTCTGCGCATAGCTCCAGTTCATCCTGTATATTATTGCTTCCTGATTATTAAAACATGCATACTTATTAGAATTTGCATATCCAAAACCATAATTTCATTTATGTGCCTCAAAACAAAATAGAAAAATAATAAAAAATAAAGTCCAATGAGAATATATGAAAAAAATTCAACTTAACTAAAATTCAAGTGAATACTTATATTAAAATAACAAATAGTTCCTCCTTTTCATCTACCCAAATATAGAAGATATTTGAAAAAACTTTTAATGTTTGCTTGTTTTTGAGAGAGAGAGAGAGTGCATGCAGGGGAGGGTTAGAGAGAGAGGAGACACAGAAGCTGAAGCAGCTCCAGGCTCCAAGCTGTCAGCATGGAGCCCGGTGTGGGGCTCCAACTCACGATTCATGAGATCATGACCTGAGCGGAAGTTGGACGCTTAACAGACTGAGCCACCCAGGCGCCCCTAGAAGATATTTTAAAAGAGAGAATAGTCTTAACTAATACACAATAAAATAGTTTAAGTTATGATATGTTTACAGAGTAAAAAAAAAACAGTAATGAAAATAACATTTATTATATATTTTCAAAAATATTAGCCTCTATGTTATTATGGTGAATATAAGTAAATAAACTATAAAATTAGGAATTCAGTATGATCCAAAATACTTAAAAATATAAATTAAAATAAAGCACACATGATGAGAAATAATACAAGATGTTAAATCACTTGCTACTTTTTTCTGAAGTTATTTTTTTTACCATTTCTATATTTCATGCCTTCAAATTTATTACAAGAAGTGTACCTTATTTTATGTTCAGAAAAATATTTTAAAAATTAAATGTGAACTGTTTTCTTATAACCTACAGAATGCCAAACATTTTGGTAGAACTTCCTATTTTTTTATACTTCCGTGTACAGATATTTCATGGAAGTCTTTTATTTCAATCCTTTCTTCTAACATGGAATTATCCTAGATGCCTTCAGCAGGATGTGAGTCAATGCAGAGAACCGTGTTTATAAGTCATCAGCAAGGGCTTGCAGAGACGCAGGTCCTTTTTTGGAGGTCCAGAACCGACACACGTGGGAAGCCATAGGAGTCTCTGAAGCAGCTGCTGGAGGACATTAAAACAAGGAGTCACCCCAGGAGAACAGCAGCTTCTCTGTTCGGAGGCTGGAGTCAGAATGCCTGCAGTTCCAATTCTGAAAGTCACAGTCATCCCCATGCTACTGAGCACCCAGAGGGATGGAGAAGGGTTTGGGTATGGCTTTCTTGGCCATTAAGAGAACATTTACATTTTTCTTCTCAAATGTTTGCTATATGTAAATAAATTTTTGTATTATTGTTTTTAGTGATAGTCTTTAGAATGAAATTCAAAGGTATTATTTTTTTAAGTTTATATTTGAGAGAGTTGGGGGAGGGGAAGGGAAGGGAAGGGAAGAGAAGAGAAGAGAAGAGAAGAGAAGAGAAGAGAAGAGAAGAGAAGAGAAGAGAAGAGAAGAGAAGAGAAGAGAGAAGGGAAGGGAAGGGAAGGGAAGGGAAGGGAAGGGAAGGGAAGGGAAGGGAAGGGAAGGGAAAGGAAGAGAAGGGAAGGGAAGAGAAGAGAATCCCAAGCAGGCTCCACACCATCAGTGTAGAGCCCAAAGCAGGGCCCAATCCCATGAGCCATGAGATCATGACCTGAACCGAGATCAAGAGTCAGTTTAACTGACTGAGCCACCCAGGCACCCCCAAAAGTATTATTTTAATATAGATGTGTACCCATACATAAAATCAAATCACATCATAGCCAGTATCAAAAATTGTAAGGCAAAATATAGAGGTTAAAATGAAGATTTCATTAAGTAATTTTGTCTAAATTATAGCAATTAGAGCAAAATTTACATTATGGAATTATATCATCGGTTCAATCAAAATTTAAAAAACTTAGCCATTCTTTAAAACACAGTATGTTAGCATGTTTTTCTTAACTATGCTCTTATTTCGCTTCATTTACCTCTAGATTTTGTTCTATTCTGCTTCTGTCTTCTACAGTTCCCTCTATCTATATTGTCTTAATTATTTGCATTAAATACTCCAAAAGAGGCATAGGGAGCTTCTAAATTTCCCATTATCTAAAGATGAACTTCTTATCCTTTGTCACTAATACCACTATTGGACACATTACAAGACTGCCCTTCTATTTCAGGTAACTTTATAAAATTACTGTTTCTTAGCTTCCTCCACGTGTATAGTACCCTCTTATATATAGTGCCTCTCCCAGCAAGGAAACTTGACCTGAAGGGAGCTGTATTCTTGCCTCCCACACTCAACTTGTTTGATCTCACATACTAAATAAAATACAGCCTGACCTCCATCAAAACACATTTCTGCAACATCTCCTTGACTTTGGGCTAAAGGCAATATGGCTAACACTCCACTGATTTCCAAGATTGATTTGGCTGGCTGATCAAGTGTAAAGGTAGCTGTCTCCTTTTCCCTTCATTGCTTCATGTGTACACATGAGGTCAAGAGAAAGGAAAGCTTTCTCAATAAACAAACTCTATCCTTCAGTAATTGGACTTGACAAACACCATCTCCTGACAGAGCCTTCAAATACATTCTCATCAACTATGAATTGGCATAAACACACTCATGGTTTCGTTAGTTTTTATTTGCTTTAGACATAACATATAATTTGGAAGACATTCCAAATCACTGACGTAACTTTGTGTTCACATGCTTGTTTTAGGCAAACATGTCTATGCCACATTATGCTATAAAACATGATGGGTAAATTTCTGATTTTTTTCTAACTTATTTCTAAGCATAGTAACATTCACAATTGGTGAATATTTTATTTTTATTTTTTTAAGTTTAATCAGTTATTGAGAGAGAGAGAGAGAGAGAAAGAGAGAGAGAACGTGGGGGGAGAGGCAGAGAGAGAGGGAGAGAGAATCCCAAGCAGGCTCTGAGCTATCAGTGCAGAGCCCCACACGGGGCTTGATCTCACAAACTGTGAGATCACGACCTGCACCGAAATCAAGATTCAGATGCTTAACAACTGAGTCACCGAGGCACCCTTATTTTTTTAAATAGGCTCCACACCCAATGTGGGGCTTGAACTCACTACCCTGAGATTAAGAGTCACATGCTCTACTGACTAAGCCAACCAGGTGTCCTACAATTGGTTTATTAATGACTTCCTTTAAGAGATATGCAAAAAATTCAAGGATATTTATGCATGCTTAAATAATTCTCAACATAAATGAGCTTCCAGTCATTCTTTATGTTTTCCCCTAAAAGTATTACAATTTGCTGGTAGTTCTAAAAACTCTACTTATGTATACCAAAATTGCATTTGGTCTCCGATAATTATTTTTAACAGAACTACATTGCCTTTTTCATCCCATAAGTAGTAGATGATATGTTGGAACTTTTATATGGAATGATTTCAATACTAAAAATTTTTGATCTGAAATAGAATTTTCAGTCACATTTTCAAATCAGTCACATGGGTCAATAACAACACATATATGTATTGAGTGCCTACAAGGCACTGTTCTAGGTACTGATTTTTTAAAAAAATGTCCCTTAAAACACTACTTTGCAAGCTTATAATAGTGCTATATTACTTTTATAATTTAAAAATTGCCTATAGTTTTCTCATAGTTTCTTGGGATCGGAAAGTAGGATGTCATTATTATATTATTACACTGATTCATTTTATTTTTATGTTATTCATCACCCTATATATCACTTCTCTAAATTGTGAATCAGCACTTGAATGATTTAACCCTATTTTTCCACAGGAGATTTTTACACCACTAAATAGATGCTACAACTATACAGCCAAGAGATATTTCTACATTGTTTTATTCATTATAGCATGTGCAGCATTTTAATTACTGCACAGAATGCAGATTTCCCCCAAGGGCACCCACTGTGGAAAATGTTTAAATGTAATCACAATAAATCTTCTTATCCTTGTTATTTAAAACCTCCATCATTAAAACTCTGGGTTTTCCTGAAATACTGTTCCTCCCAGATCCCATTTCAGAAAAGTCATGCTTAAAGAGAACAACAATAGAATGGGTCCAAAAACATTTTTAGTTAAAACTTATGAAGACACTTTATAGTGTGCCACTTACCATTGTGTGTGCAAGCCAAGGACATTTTTATGATTTGACAGTTATCTAACCTACTGTTTATAATATACGGAAATTCATTTATTCTCTAGGCATCTGGGCTTTATCTGTCTTGGTGAGTTTTTTATGAGTCACCCAACAAATTAAAATATTTCAGGAAGAACAAACAATGAAATATAGAAATAAAGTAAGTCTGAAAAATCAGGAAATAGTAATATAGTGGTTTGGGTAAAGTGACTCTAACAAGAATGTTATATATTTTGTATATAATATTATGCATATACTATTATGAGCCATCTACATTCAATTTGAGTTATCTTTCTAAATAACAGTAATAACCCATAGTAACATTCTGACTTCTCTTATCAAGCTATTTTCAAATACAAACACAAAAGCAAACAGAAATGATAAAGGTAAATAGTGGGAGTGTAAGATTACTAAATACTAACGATAATTAAGTACACAGTAGTAGCTGGGGCGCCTGGGTGGCTCAGTCAGTTAAGCATCCAACTTGGGCTTGTAGGAGGATTCTCGCACAGACAGCCATGACCCTGAGGCTTTTCTTTCCAGGGAGCAACTTTATTTGTGCCGGCATTGACTCAGTTGGGTTTGTAGCCAAAGCACTGAGCCCTGAAAGCCACTTGGTGTAGTTTTTCAAACGCTTTTTACTTCTTTGTCTCCCGTATATGGTAACACGCAAACAGGCAGTCTGAGTGGTCTCATGTTACAAGGTCATGAGGAATGTCATGTATGCATATAATCAGGTTGCCTTGGCTGTTTTGTTTGTTTTTCCTTCCTAAGGGAGTGGACCCTACCACAGGCTCAGGTCATGATCTCTTGACTTGTGGGTTTGAGCCCCGCGTCAGGCTCTGTGCTGACAACTCAGAGCCTGGAGCCTGCTTCAGATTCTGTGTCTGCCTCTCTCTCTGCCTCTCCTCTACTCATGCTCTGTCTCGCTCTGTCTCTAAAAAATACATAAATGTTAAAAAGAAAATTAAGTACACAAGTAGCAGATATTTCAGTAGAAAAGTAAGCATTTTCTAAGGTTATTATATTTAAAGACATGATATGTAAGTTCTAGAAGCCATGTGAAATTTAACATTGTGCTAGACATTAAATTTAAGTTTTTGTGTGATTTTGAAGAAACCTATAAAATACAGCCAGAATACGTAGTGTTATGGTGTTAATGACCTTGAGTTGGAAAGCAACCAGTGTCCACAGGTTTGGAATTAGAGACAGATTTCCAGGCTCTTTTTATAAATTACTCTTTCCTTTCTCATCTATTAGCTACATTTTGCAAAAAGTCTAGGTCACCTGATGAATTAGTTCATTTATTTTAATGAGGTACATACAGTAATGTATGAAAAATAAAAACCCTTTAAGCCTTGCAGGATCCTAAGCAGAAATGCTATTCCTGACAGCAATCTAGTAATCAAGGCTTGCAAAGCTGTAGCTTGGAAAATTTGTTGTATTTCTTCCTCTTATGGACATTTTCAATTAAATATAAAGATTTTTTGCTTCACATGGTGGTTTTAAATTGGTATTTCATCATTTTATGTATTGCTGGCGCTGGCTCTGGGTTATTTAGCATTTATTAATAAATTCCATTTTGACCTTTCCCAGGTTTTGCTATTTATTAGGTGTTTTTGCACTATTGCAGAGATGACTGAGCAGAATTGGGGAATTTTTTTTTACCCCTTTTAAAACCTCATACTTTATTTTTACACTGACCTTTAAAGTTGGTATGTAGCTAAGATTTGAAAGTTCTGTTTAAAAACCACCCTGCTGAAACATCAGACAATCCCAAAAGTTCAAAACAGATTGGCTAGCGGATGGCTGAAAGCTGAAAGCAAAGGAGTCCAGGAAGAAGAAGAGAGAAAAGAAACAAGGAATGTCGGGAGAGGGAGGACTTTGGCATATTCGCCATGACCGCTTGTTCCGTAAATCATTACTGACTTAGGAAGGCAGGAAGTACACTTTGCGTAAATAAGTCGTGTCTGATGGAAAGTGACTTCTGAATATGCTTGAGTATATTTGGAGAAGGGACATTTTGTTTTTCCACTTGTTTATTCTACCTCGAATAGACCACCCTAGTTTTATTTAGTTGATTTCATAAAACGGGTCAAATTTATCCCACGTTAAAATCTGTGGGATGTTTAGTTTTTTAAGGATGCGGTCACTGATTGGTTTATGTTTTACGCTTGGTTCATACTTGGAGTTCCAATGCCAGAGATTACAAAATGGCTTAAAGAATAAAAGCTGTCTGACATAAGGTCAGAAGGATTATAATTCTCTTATTGCTTGTGGCCAATAAAAGCCATAAACACGACTAATTGTGTTCTGCAGAGTCCCATAAGCTAGTGGAGTAATGCTCTTCCTCATTTGGAATTTTTCCGGACTGCTCGTTTTTTATCGAGGCCTTGGCATCTGCAAGAAACTATTTGTTACCTGCGTTTTCTAATGGACAACAACGTTCTCTTTTTCTTCATTAAAGTGTCATCCAGTGAAAGATGAAATCTCGTTTTTAATCAAGCAGCAAAGTGTAGCTGATTATATGTAACAAAATAGTTTGATGTTTATAGAGCTATTTAAAATAAAAAGGCATCATTGACTGAGATAAACTATAGTGTAAATAACCCATGTGTAGTAATAAAATGGCCTATTACATGATGAATGGTGCCAAAGAGTTCAAGTTTTATCAAAGAGCTATATTTCAAATTTTAATCCAACTTACTCTTTCTTCTCCTATCTTTGAAGTATGGAGACTATCTCTTTAGTTAAGCTTAGAAATATGCTGTTGAAACATCATAGCTAAAATATTTGGCAAAACTGTGAAACATAGATCTTGACCTTGTAAAAATTAATAATTTATATTGATTCTGGGTTTCAAAAGTGAATTCTCCAAACTTTGCTAGAGTGTTCTGCCACATATTGTGTTACGTACTTAGGAAGATGCAGATATAAATCAGGAGTCACATGGAGAGTTCCCATCCTCGGGACAGCCTAGGAGCCCGTGTTCACCCTCCATTTATATTTGCTCTATTATGAAAAATCTTAACGTTGATTATAACTTTTGGAATGTGTGCGTAAAGAAGAAGGCAAGGGTTCTATTTATTCGGGTGAATTAACTGTCATAATGGTAGAACAGAACTGGAATCTAATGTACTTTGTCATATATTTTCTTTTTTCAAATAATGTATTAAGATAATATTTATACAACATGAAGTTAACCGGGTTAAAGTGACACTTAAGTAGCGTTTAGTACATTCACAAGGTGGTGCAACTACAATCTTTAGTTCCAAAAGATTTCTATCACCAAACTCATTAATCAGCTTCTCCTCATTCCCCGACACCCCTAACCATAGCAACCAGTCTCTATGCATTCACCTAGCCTGGATATTTCATGTAATTGCAATCATATAATATGTGACTGTTTTGTGTTTGGTTTCTTTCACTGAACATATTATTTTAGAGGCTTATATTCTCTCCTAAGAAACACCTATTCAGTACTAAGTTATGTTTATCCTTGAAATGTTGGAGAGCAGACAACAAATGTTGTTAGTCCAGAGACCGGGGCAAAATTTTCGAGTTTCCAATTACAATACTTGAGGTAAATAGTGCATATTATATAACCTTTCTGGGCCACATGCCTTTCCACATAATTAAGAAAGAAATAACTATTTATTAGGATGATTTTGAATAATAAATGACATAATGTTTAAGAAGTTCTAGAACGTAATATGTCCTCGATTTTTATTCCATTCGACCATGGCAGAGATAAAATTGTTGCAATATCTTCATAATTCGATGATCGAATTGATATTTACTCAAATATTTCTGTTAATATTTATTGACTTGTAGGTGAGTGAATAATAAATACAACTCATCTCACATATATCAATTTTGTCATTACTTTGATTCCATATCTATAAAGATATTCTGTTTTTACTTCATAAATTTTAGTAAAAGTATAGAGTTTAATGGAAATTACCCTTAAAAAATCACAACATTGTTATGTTTGGTCTGCAGCCTATTTTGCCTGAATTGGAAATTTTTTTTTAATTTTGACCCATTTTATAAGATTTCTATGTTAATGATGAAATTCTTGTACAGAAGATAGTGTATTCCTTAGGAAAGAAGTTTCAACAAAGCAAAGCAATGTTGGGTCACAAAGCTGTTTCTGCCTTACATGGAGATTGTTATTCAAAATTACACACACAGTTAAGTCGCTTTTATCTAAGCTGAAGAAAAAAATCTATTTTATGGACTTGATTATGATGCAAAGGACAGCAGGGTTTTATTTTTATAAAATGGAAATCTGATATTTTGTCTTGAATGTGAAAATGGTCAAGCCTCAGCCCTAATGTTGTTTATAACTCCACAGAATATCAGGGCAAAGGATTCTAAATGTAGACTGAAATTATAAAGAACAAACGAGTTAGTTATCTGTCCTCATCAAAGGGAGCTTTCACGAAAACTAAACTTAAAAAACAAAAGTGTCAGGGACTATTATCTTGAATTTTTAAGTCAGGGAGTCTCTCCCCACTGTGTTCAGCTATATGTATCTTTGTTGATTTTGTTGTTCTTATTAGACATTCCCTTAGTTAATTTTTATTTTTATTGCTTCTTTTTTCGTACAACTATTTTAGTTTATTTCTTATTAGTTCACAACTTATTTGATACATTTGTGGAAATTTAATCTGTCCTATGTCATTTTACATGATAATTTTATTGAAATGTTTCATCTGAAATTCCTTTGAAGCCCATGAGAAATAAAATATCTTTTTTGTGATGCCGTTTTATCAAATTTTATGATGATCCTCCCTTAAGGAATATCACCCCCCCACACACACTCTCTCTCTCTCTCTCTCTCTCTCTCTCTCTCTCTCAAAATAAATAAAGAAGCAAAATAAACTTGCATTCCCTAATTTATAAACCAGGAAGTAAAACATAATTTCCCTCTTAGCTTGGTTATATGCTGTCTGTGCTGCAGCCATTTTTCTGTAAAGTGTCATTTCTGTGGGATTAATGACCACCTATAATCAAATTATATTTCAAAACCACAGTTCCTTAATCAAGTATTTAACAGGTTGCTTTTTAAAGTGTGGGAAATAGTTATGGAACATATTTACTGTTGGCATTTACTCAAACCTCTCAGCTCAAGATTTTGTTTCTAAAATAGAAATAATACCATGCAATGTGACTGTATACAGTTAGTAATATAAATAAAGTGTGTGATCTATCTTCCATATGTATGCACCAGATGCATACATATTAAAAATATGTTAATTTTCTCCCCTGGAAGAATATTTTATATATTCCACAGCATACTTCATTAAAATATGTGTAATGATAAAATATATGTACAGGTTTAAAATGAAACTTCAAAGGAAGATTATGCTAAACTCAAGTGTCTGCATGCTTATTATGCTTGTCACTGATCTAAAAATTATTTAAAGGTTAGTTTTCTAATCTAATTGCACAGCTAAGAGTTTAAGGTCATCATAATGCTAGAGAGTTGAAAAAAATACTCTTCCAGCCTTGACAGATACAAGAGGCAGAGAAGGGAAGGAACTCATTTGAATCATACATAAACACAAAGTAAAATAAAATAAATGGTCTCCTTGATGGTACACAAGCAATAAGATCAGTTTTGATGTCCCAAGTTAGGAGAGAAAAAAATCTTTAAAAAGAATTAAGCTGTCATTTTGAATTGTAGCCAGAGAATGTTCCCCTTTCACTTTGAATAAAACTACCAAACCAGGAAGAGAAAGATGTGAGTCTCAACTGGGCTAACAATAAGGGGAGATTTATCAGGATTGCATAAAAGTGGCTTATCTCGCTTTTAAAGACGCAGGGGATAACCTTAATATCAGGACTCGCAGACATATACTACTACTGTGTTAAAATGATCCCTTAATTATGGATCCTGGATTTTAATTCCAAGGGCATTTTACAGCTGAATCCATAATGGAACCTTATCATAATTACGGGAGGAAAAAAAATCACATTGTCAACAATTGCCTGTGTGTGATGAGGCACTTATCTTTTGATGTTCAGTTACCTTCTGCTTGTTAACCTTGTCGTGGAGGGCCACTGCAGAGAGCAGCGACCAAATGCACCCCCCCAGTAATTACTGTAATTCAGTGGGAGATGCAGTCACTTGAGGCAGGCAGCTCTACCCCCACCATCAACCTTATGCAACCCAAGGAAAACACAAACATGGCCGGGCTCGGACAAATTAGGCATGAACAAATGTCTCACATTAAGTGAGTTAAAGGACCTTGCTGAAAATTACAAGGGCTGCTTAGGAAAGCAATGAATCCCATTAGGAAAGTAATAGGTCTAAAAGAAAGCAGCTTGTTGGAGACCATATACAGCGGCAGGATGGAGACACCTTGGTGGGAGCGGGCCCCATCCTGGACACAGTTCTTCAGCATGGCCCCCTCTGGGAGGAGTAATCAAAGTCAGGAGTTGGAGACTACCGTCCTAGAAATGTAATTAGAAAATAAAATGCTGTTTTGTATTCCCTCAAGCAATTTTACTATGGAAAACCGGGAAGAACACAATCCTATGTCTCACTCTGAGTTTTAAAAAGCTCTGTCTTTCTGGCAATACCTGATTTGAATTCATAGACTGCACATTGCAGGGCGTACGTGGACATTTATACCTCTATCAGAAATTATTTCCACATTACGATAAATAGGCTTGGGATATGGGTACTTCTAAATAACTATCTTTATGAAATATATTATTTTAATATGCATTTTCCCTGCCTTCCACTTCACTGGCAGGTGGGTGAGAGGTTCCTATTCTTTAAACACGAATGAGACTGGGCAGTGCTCCATTTAGCTCTTTCTCCTGCTTCAGTGATAATGTAATTCATAGGAAATTCTGCCTTAACTCTGCTTTGTAGTATTTTCTAATGGCTTGCTACACTCTGAAAAAGTGCAGTTTTATTCAAGTCTATTCTGTTGTGGAAAAAAAATAAAATGGGAGAGGGGAGAGCAGGAGTAAGGATATATGCAACACGCGAGCCTAAGTAGGTAGATAGGGGGGTGCAGTAGAAAATGAAGTCATTAGGAACCTGTGCTATGCAGTGCCATGAAAAAAAATATAAGACAAATCACCACCACCCTATGTTTTGCAGGCTTCCATTAAGGGAGTCTGTGTGTGTGAGTAAATGGCCCTTAAGTTCGAGACTTCTTTGTGGTTTGACTTTAAAAAGTGCTGGTGAGGATGCGGAGAAAAGGGAACCCTCTTGCACTGTTGGTGGAAAAATGCAAACTTGTGATGCCACTGTGGAAAACAGTATGAAGGTCCCTCAAAAAGTTACAAATAGAACTACCCTAGGATCCTGCATTTGTCTTCCTAGGTATTTACTCAAAGAGCACAAAAATACTAATTCAAAGGGATACATTAGCCCTGATGTTGGTAGCGGCAGCATCGACAATAGCCAGATTATGGAAAGAGCCCAGGTGTCCATCAAGTGATGAATGGATAAAGGAGATGTGGAATATTACTCAGCCATAAAAATAATGAAATCTTGACATTTCTAATGACGTGGATGGAGCTAGAGAGTATTATGTTAAATGAAATAAGTCAGTCAGAGAAAGACAAATACCATATGATTTCACTCATATGTGGAAACATAAGAAACAAAACAAATGAGCAAAGGGGGGAAAAAGAGAGGGAGGCAAACCAAGAAACACACTTAACTCTACAGAATAAGCTGATGGTCACCAGAGAAGTGGGTGGGGGGATGGGTTAAAAGGTTATGGGGATTAAAGAGTGCACTTGTCATGATAAGCAGGGGGTTGTTGTATGGAGTGTTGAATCACTGTATATACACCTGAAACTAATATTATACTCTATGTTAACTGGAATGTCAATAAAAACTTAAAAAAGTAATATGTAGACATCGGTCCAGCCTTATCATTCTAGTGATATTATCAGTCCAGCGATGCTGCCTGTTTTTAAATACATTGCAATTTTTTTTTTTTACAATATAAGGTGCCTGTTTAATATCATGAGTCATATACCAAAATGTTGTTATATTTTTTAATGGTAAACTGAATCAGTAGGAAAAACAGTCAAATGGAACGAAGAATTGATTACATAATGTATCCCAATTTCATCAGTTGCTTATTGTATATAAGATTTATAGTCTATACTTGTGAATGTCTCTCTTCCTTTTTTCTTCTGATCTGTGGGCCCACTTAGGTGAGCAATAAAAACATCCACCTTCTCTTCCCATTTCACATTTCAGTTAAAACAATTTTCGTGATAAAAGTGTTAGATCTATCTTTTAATGAAGTATAGACTACTCACATTCGACTTGCATTGAACTTGTGTGTCAAAAGTTTAAATAATTGGGAAATACTGGTCCAAAAATATAGGTGATGCAAACATACCTACACTGCTGTAGATTTAACTTAAACAACCTCTAACTAATGCTCATACATTTCACTGATGATATACACTAATAGTAGTTTATAACCAAAAGGCAAATATAGGAGTAATGAAACATTATGTGACACGCTTAGAGGCACATTGATGATACCCTCATACTAGTACTGCCACTATTCCTGGGCCTGCATGTGTGGGAGGTGACATGTTCCCTTGTCAAACATTGTCTGGCCACTATGTTTCTTACTAGGATGTTTTTATCAGCTTACTGAGATATCTTTGACAAATAAACATTTTTATATATTTACAGTGTACAATGTGGTGATTTGCTGTACATCGTGAAATGATTACCACAATCAAGCAAATTAGTACAGGCGTCACCTCACATTGTCACCAGTGAGTGGGGGGGATGGGTGGGTAGGTGGATGTTCACGTGTGTGTGTGGTGAGAACGTTTAGAATCTGCTATCTTAACAAATTGCGAGTACGAAATATAGTAGTATTAACTACAACAACCGTGATGTCCATTGGATCCTCAGAGTTTATTCATCTTGTAACTGAAAGTTTTTACTCTTTGAGATCTCTCCACTCTCCCCAACCCCCAGACCCTGGCAACCATCATTCTCTTCTCTGTCTCAGTGAATTAGACTTTTAGATGCCACATATAAGTGAGATTATACAGTATTTTTCTTTCTCTGTCTGGTATATTTCACTCAGCATATTGTCCTCCAGTTTATTCCATGTTGTCATAAATGGCAGGATTTCCTTCTTTCTCACGACTGAATAATTGCATGTAAACACCACATTTTCTTTATCCATTCATCTGTCTATGGACATTTGAGTTATTTCTGTATCTTGGCTATGGGATACTTTAATGAGCATGAGGGTACAGATTTCATTTCCTTTGAGTATGTACCTAAAAGTGGGATTGCTGAATCATATGGTAGTTCAATTTTTATTAATTTTTTTGAGGAAACTCCATACTGTTTTCCATAATGGCTGCACCAATTTACATTTCTGCTAACAGCACACAAAAGTTCCTTTTTCTTCCACTCCTCGCCACTTCTCTCTCTTGTCTTTTTGATAATAGCCATCCTACCACATTTGAGGTGATATCTCATGGTTTTGATTTGCATTTCCCTTCTGATTAGTGATGCTGGGCACCTTTTAATATACCAGTGGCCACTCATATGTCTTCCTTGGAAACATATCTATTCATGTCCTTTGCCCATTTTAAAAATCAAGTCGTTTGGGGTTTTTTGTTTTTTTGGTTTTTTTTGCCATTGAGTTGTATGAGTTCATGACATATTTTGAATGTTATCCCCTTATTGGATATGTGGTATGCAAATATTTTTTTCCCAATTCTGTAGGTTACCTTAGCATTTTGTTGATTGTTTCCTTTGCTGTGCACAAGCTTTTTAGTTGAATGAGATCCCACTTGTCTATTTTTACTTTTCTTGCCTGTGCTTTTGGTGTCCTATCCAGGAAATCTTTGATGTTTTCCCGTAACCCGTGTGTCCTTCCTGTCCACAGAATGTGGAAGGATCGCAGAGAAATCCTTTGTCTAGTGAATTTTTCTTGCAGTAAATTATTATGACTAATATTATCGTCAATGATGATGATGATGATGATGATGATGTAACCTAGCCTTGTTTGGCTTCTGCCTATCTGAAGTTTTCTTGCTCTTTCTCTTTTTCTCTAGAAATTTCTCTAGCTGCTTATTGTAAACAGTGGATGACTATCCATTTCCTTTTAAAATGTTCTCTTCCCTGCCACTCTTTAGTGTATAATAGATTTCCGTTGAAGTCTCATGATCAAACTTGGACTCTGGACTCCCCCACTCTAAGTAAAGAACTATTCGTTTAAGCAATTAGAGCTCTGCTACTTAATTTGTATCTTACAGATTTGAAGAGGATTTGGTTTTCAGGGATTTGTTTCAATCTGGACAAAACTGTGTTTGACTGTTAGTCCCCATAGACTTTTGGTTGGGATTGTGATAATCTAATATATTTTTTTTTCTTGATAACTTGAATTTGGTAGGGGGGGTCATTTTGTGTGGCATAAGAGAAAGAATGCTTTTTCTTTACCATATTCAATGAAAAAAATGAAATTCTTATAATACTACATTTTCTAAAATCAATAAAAGTTTTAATGGTTCTATATTCTTTCACAAATAATACTTATTAATGCCATATAGTATGAGCCTCTTCTTATACGTATTATACCCAAACCTATCCTTAAAATTCTGAAAATTATTTCTGATTTTTTTTCTATTTTATATATGAATGGACTGAAGCTTAGAGGAACTAAGTATCTTGGCAGAGTCAAATTAATAATTAAGATACACTAACCTGGTAAACAAGTAATTTATAAGCTTTGCCTAAACTTCCTCTCGGTCTACTTTTTTTCTCAGTCTCTCATGTGTGTTATCCAGTCTTGCTACAAAAAATAAGAACAATTCTCCGAATGGGTGATCTCTTATGAGTAACTGTTTTACATAACCCCTAATGGCCACTAAAGTTAGTAGCCAGTATTTTCCCTCGTGCTGTATGCCCTATAATTTTAACACAGCCCAAACCCTTTTCTTTGGCATATTCAGAATATTGGGCTTAATTTGCCCCATTTACTTGATATAGGCTGCATCATTTATTTCTTGAAACTTTTTACCTGGCTTTGAAGAAGCAAGACTATGTCATCAGTAGAAGTCCCAATTATTGTGTCTATTTTGTCCTAGTTTATTGTCTGTGCAGGAACTGTTAAAGGATTTTAGTTACTATCACTTAATTTGTTAATTATTGCCCTCTTTTGTATATTTTTTATTGCTTTGTAGCATTTTCTTGCTTCTTTGCCGGTGTGAACATTTTGGTTCTCGTTCTGTGACCTCTCTTGCCTCATTCTTTTCAAGTCTAGTCTTCTATGATATCAAAATCTTGACTTTTCAGTGAGGGCTTCTTCTCAGCCATGAGGGCAGATGGAAATTGAGACAGTCTGCTCTTCTTGATATCTGTCATCTAAACACACTACGAAATCAAGGATCTGTGTAGTTTTTCTGAGTTAATTTTAC
Organism: Felis catus; assembly: GCF_018350175.1. NCBI lineage: Eukaryota > Metazoa > Chordata > Mammalia > Carnivora > Felidae > Felis > Felis catus. Next base: position 82,242,440 of record NC_058379.1, read on the forward strand.
CTTACTTTCTCCCCCATAAGTAAGAAATAGATGAGCCGCCTACCATGAACTGAGAACAAAAAGAGGAGACAGGGGTTACTGGTGCCATGTGCTTGTGATGCGGTAACCTGGGAATCAGAAAACTTACATTCTCATCTCAACTCTCTAATTGGGATCTTAATTAAACATTTGTTCTAACATTTCTTGGTAGGAAAATGAAAGAGGCTGGCTTAAATTACTCAGAGGTCTTTTTTAGTTAAAAAACAAAATAAAAACACTTTAATTTTTTTTTTTTGTAAGTAGAAATCTTTGAAAAAGGTGAAGTTGAGCTGGAAACTCTAAAATATGAAATCTAATGTGTCTGGGGCATAGGGTGAATCCAGCCCAGAGTGAGGGTTTAGTCTGGTCTAATTAGGCCAGGACTTCACTGATAAATCTTGATGAGTTTACAGTAATGGGCAGAGTATCATTTTGAAATGAGTACTGACCAGAGGAAATGAAAAGGATACTTTAATATCTGGGCAGTGGGGTATAATTGAATAAGAAACAACTAGAAGCAAAAAGAAATAGAAAGAAAGGGCATCAAGTATTATGGATAAAAGCATCCATAAGGTGGAAATCTTAAACTTTTTTTTAAACGGTCATCCATTTTTTGAGAGAGACAGAGAGACAGAGCACGATCAGGGGAGGGGCAGAGAGAGAGAGAGAGAGAGAGAGAGAGAGAGAATCCAAAGCAGGCTCCAGGCTCTGAGCTGTCAGCACAGAGCCTGATGTGGGTCTCGAACCCACTAACTGTGAGATCATGACCTGAGCTAAAGTCGGACACTCAATCAACTGAGCCACCCAGGAACCCCAATAAGGTTGAAATCTAATGATTTATAGCATTTGTTTTGCAGATAATAAAGAATTCTGAGTAAGTGATAGACAACACTACCTAATCAAACAATGTGACACAGTTTTAAAAATCGTGAGTTGTAGGGACATCCTAGAAGATCTTCCTTAAGAACTGGACTCCCACCCACCCAAATAAGTAAACTCCTATAGTAATATTATGCCAATAAATCTTCCTACCTTTTCTTTCTGCACCCTGCCCACGGCACCTCCAACACCAGTAACAGGTATTTATGCTAAGAAAAGTCTACTAACAAAACTGGGCCAAATAATCTCTCTTAGGAATCTGGGCTACAAAAAATGACTTTTGTTATTAAGTTTTGGATGATTAAACTGGGAGAAGACATAGCTTCTTTCTTTTGGCAATTTGTAGAGGGAAGCAAATATTACCTGGATACAATAAGGCCAAATGGGGACTAGACTCAGCATGGTGTCACTCTAAAATAAAAATATTACAAATCCAATCCCTAAAGCAAAGAAAAACAGTGTAATGCTTTCATACAGGCCTTTGTGGGTGCCTGATGGGGGAAGGATTTTACTACATAAAAAATTTAGAGACTTTCTAATTGCCTCATTTCCACACTCTCCCCATTGTGACACTGATCACATCTGTAGCTACAAATCAATCCTCCCTCTCTCTCCATGATTTTCCAAGATGATTCTGTGCCACATGGCTGTCACTCCATTATTAATTCTTCCCTCTGCAGCACCATTTGTATGTAAAATGCTCTAGTTCTCAAGACTTTATCAAATCCTTTGATTTTCTTCCAATTTCAATAAATACAAGGAAAGCGCTGCAAGTTACAAGTTTGGAGGAAGCATTTCTGTCTGGGGGTTGGAGCAGGACATGAGGACCTGGGCATTAGAACAGCCAATATAGAAAACTGTCAAAATATATGAAATTTGTTTTACCTGACCCACAGAGAAAAATATGTCTAAAGGGAGAGCACATAATAAAGCAGGTGCACAGAGAAGAGGGACTGTAAGACGCAAGAAAGAGAGTAAGAGATCCCTTTAATTGATGACGCCTCACCCACAATTACCTTCTTCCTTTTCTGAGGCCCAGCTACACATCTGGACTTGGGGAAAGTGAGATACCCTCAACTTCTCATTTAGTCCCCACGCCTCCTGCCTTGTGACTCACTCTAAATCAAAGGTTTTCAGTTACTCATAATTTATTAATTATCAGGCCAACTTTCTCCACATAGAAGTCTACAAGTTTGTCTTTCAAAAATGGAGAGATTCAAGTAATTCATGAGTTGTAGCAATTATTCTCCAAGTTCAACTATTAACCACACTTAAATCAAAAGAAAAATATAATTAAAACTGAGAACAGAGGAGGAAATAACTATGTCATATAGGTTACTTTCTCATAAACTTTTAGCACCTACATTTCAGAGCAAATACGTTTATATATAAACCATATATTTATGATACTGCTATAGTGCAGAATTTAATATAAGCTACATAACAATAACCACTCTTTATGTTTACATGTTTCCTAATATGATACTTGAAAATTTAAGAAATTTTATCTTAACTGTTTGAGGATTTTTTTTTAAAAGTCACCATGAGTCTAGAAATGTCATTATATTGCTTATTTAATGTTCATATTAAAATTTTGCATAACAAATTTTATGATAAGCTTACATATTGTTTATGTATGTGATTAAAATTATAATCATCATGGAAACATGCTTGCTACAAAACTATCATATTTATTATCATCACCGTGTACTATTTTTATTCACTTAAGAATACTTGAAATTCTCTTATTTGTATATTTTCTACCTCTTCCTACTTGATTTAGAGTTTTGTGAGAGCAGGGGTCATGTCTGCCTTATTCTCTCTTCACACCTGAAACGGTTTCTGAGACTTGTTGAGGTTCAGTATTCAAACAGTCCTAAAAAGATAATAGGAAAACCAGTCATTGTGTGTCTCTGATGTTATACAATATAAATAAATAGCCTATGAAGTATTATAAAAGTGCGTAATTAAAATATAACCAAAGCTCTAGATTTAATTTTCAATTTACAGAAATATAGAGCATAAGTTAAATGACATATAGGCACAAGTTAAATACTATGTGGAAGCAATCATAAATATAGAATAAAAGACATTCCATTAGACAGAGTGCCTGGGATCCCCTAAAATTGAATGTTTTGGGTGTAATGGTGTAACTCTATTTGATTTAAAATGGCTAAAAATGGAAATATAACATACCAAAATTTGTGGGAGGTGGAAAAAGAAACTCTAAGAAACAAGTTCATAGTGATCACTTCCTACCTCAAGAAAAAAGACACTCAAATAAACAACCTAACTTTACACTTCAAAGAACTAAAACAAGAACAAAAGAAGCCCCAAGTTAGTAGAACTAAGGAAACAACAACGATTAAAGCAGAAATAAATAACATAGATACAAAAAAAAAAAAACAATAGAAAAGATCAATGAAACTAAGAGCTGTTTGTTTGAAAAGATAAACAAAATTGACAAGCCTTTACCCAGGCTCACCAAGAAAAAAGAACCCAATAAATAAGATCAGAAATGGAAAAGGAGATATTACAACTGATACCACAGACATACAAAGGATAATAAGAGACTACTAAGAACACTTATATGCCAACAAATGGGGCAACCCAGAAGAAATGGATAAATTCCTAAAATCATGAAGAAATAGGAAATCTAAACAGACCAATTACTAGCAGGTAGATTGACTCAGTAATTCAGAACCTCCCAAATAACAAAAGTCTGGGACCAGAGAGCTCTATTGGTGAATTCTACCAAACATTCAAAGATTTTATACTTAACTTTTCTCAAATGTTGCCAAAAAATAGAAGAAAAGGAACTCTTCTAAATGCATTTTATGAGACCAACATTACCCTGACACCAAAACCAGACAAGGATGCCATAGGAAAAGAAAATTACAGACCAATACCACTGATGAACATGGATGCAAAAATCCTCAAGAAAATATTAGCAAACCAAATTGAAGATTACATAAAAGTATCACTCACAACAATCAAATGGGATTTATTTCAGGAATGGGAGGATGGTTCACATCCACAAATCAGTCAATGTGATGCACCATATTAACAAAATGAATGACAAAAATCATATTATCAGAGTGCCTGGGTGGCTCAAAGCGTCTGACTTCGGCTCAGGTCATGATCTCCTGGCTCATGAGTTTGAGCACCTCAGCGGGCTCTGTGCTGACAGCTCAGAGCCTCGGAGCCTGTTTCGGATTCTGTGTCTCCCTCTTTTTCTGCTCCTCCCCAGCTTGTGCTCTGCCTCTGTCTCTCAAAAATAAACATTACAAAAATAAAACAAAATCATATGATTATCTCAATAGATGCAGAAAAAGCATTTGACAAAATGCAACATTCATTTATGATAAAATCACTCAACAAAGCAGTTACAGAGGGAATGTACCCTCAACATAATAAAGGCCACACACAAGCCGCAGCTTGAGTGCATCTTATGAGAGACATTGAGTAAGAATTATCCAGCTTAGCTGCCCTTGAATTTGTGATTCCAGAGCCTGTGAAATAGTAAGTGTGTATGGTTTTAAGTTTAGGGCACTTTGTCACTTTGAACAGATAACTAATCCAAACCCTTGATTTTCTGCACTAGATTTGCTATGTAAAGCTCCCGAAAGGAAGAATGTTTAGTTCTTTGATAGTTTCTAGAACACCAACAATTCCATTGATCTTGTATAAAACTGTTCAAAAGAAGTCTTATTTACTGTAGGGCTATTAGGACATCCATGACTCAAATCAAATTTCTAGACAGGAACAGAGACATAGAGTAAAAGGGACAGGGAGAAAGAGGCCACAAAATCAAAGGAAAATAGAGAAAAATAAATAGGCAAAAGGAAACATGGAAAAATGTTCAGAAAAGTCAGTAAAATGTTTATCTTTGGTGTTGATTGCTACCACACTTAATTCATGTTGCTTTTGTTTTATTCTTGAGCCAGACATTTGTGCTTTGTATTGCTTTATTTTATGTTAATTTTTAAAGTTTATTTATTTATTTTGAGAGAGATGATGTGTTCACATGAGCATGGGAATGGGGCAGAGAGAGAGAGGAAGAGAGAGAATCTCAAGCAGGCTCCATGCTGTCAGGGTGGAGCCCAACGCAGGGCTCAGTCTCACCAACTGTGAGATCATGACCTGAGTCAAAATCAAGAGTCAGATGCTTAACTGACTGAGCCGTCCAGGTGCCCCTATTTTGTTATTTTTTTACTTGCCTCAACTTTTTTTTAATGTTTATTTATTTTGAGAGAGAGAGAGAGAGAGAGAGAGAGAGAAAGAGAGAGAGAGAGAGAGAAGACAGGGGAGGGGCAGAGAGGGAGAGAAGGAGAGAGAAAATCCAAAGTAGGTTCCATGCCCAGTGTGGAACCCAAGGTGAGATCGATCAAATGACTATGAGATCATGATCTGAGCCAAAATCAAAAGTCAGAAGCTTAACCAACTGAGCCCCCACTGGCCCTACTTGCCTCAACTTCAATGATGAAAATTTAAAGACCCAATGGTTAATTGGTCTCTGACATGAATAAAATAGTAGGTAAAATGTTTATACTTTCACCATTTTAACTTACTGTTTGTAATTGGCAAATACACATTTTTTTAAAACACCATCACATCCTTTAAACTCTTAATGTTATGTTTTTCCCAGTGGACAAATTTTAAGATCACCACTGCTACTCATCTATAAATGTGGGGCATATTATAAGAAAAGTCAGGCATTCACTTTGTGCCTTTAACTTGGAGGGAGTTTGGCAGTGTTTGAACCATAAACAAGTATTCTGTTTGGGAACTGAATTCAAGACTGATGTCCTTTTCTTAGCCTTTCAGACCAGCAGAAACATCTCCGGGGTAGCATGGAAGATTGATGGGTTAGGAGTAGAGGTGCTGAAGTGACTTCAATGTGTATATGACTTCAGTGTGTATGTGACTTCAATGTGTATGTGACTTCAAATTTATTTTACTTCCCCAAAATGTAGAATTAATTCCTTGGTATCTCCTTGTTGTCATTTCTTTGTAAGACCTTGTATGGAGAGGTTAATAAGGAAAATTGTGTCTTCTGAAATGATTAGGTCAGCAGTATAGAACAGAAATAAGTTCTCCCACTTTTCCAAATATAGCAGTCTTAACATTTCTGAAAACGATAAAGACAAATAACATGAGTACACTCTGAAAACTCAAACAAGAAAATAAATATAAGTAGAGAAAGGTCATAGATAACTTCTAACCCTCTTAACGTGTTTCAATTGCATCTTATTGGGCATCTTAATAAAGGAGACATTTACTGAGGGTAAGGCATTGTGGAACATTAGTCCAGGGACTGTACCAAAAGAAAGATTTCCGGTAAGTTATTTTTATTGTTAATAATATCATACAGGTAATCTCCAACATACCCTCCAGTGATTTTCCTAGCACTGATATGAATGTTAATTTCAATAATCTAATTAACATTCTGTGCGCGCACGTGTGTGTGTGTGTGTGTGTGTGTGTGTGTGTGTGTGTGTTATGTGGTATGTACTTGGTCAAGGAGAAATGGTAAACACAAAAAGAAGTTAAGGTATTTTGCTGCGTTTTGTTTTTTACATACAGAAGCTATTTCCCATGGAAATGGCAATATGTCAGTCCACAAATAGAGCTTCATGCTCTTCCTTGCTTTCTGTCTCCAAGGAAAGATGCAGCATTTTATGTGGCCAGAATTCCACAGAATAGATTGAACTGACACAAGAGAAGAGCTTTCTAAAGGCTGTTTTTGGCCGGTAGTGCCCTGAGATTCCACTGCAAGGCTCTGTTTCTCATGGATTTTGAAGTCAGTGAGTTAGAAACCAAGACCGGCTTTAGAAATCTGCCCTGGTTGGAAAGGGCATGGAACATGGGACCACGAGGAGCTTTGTGAAGGGCTCTGGGGAAGATCCCACCTGAGTGATTCTTTGTGCTGCTGTGTTCACTTCCTGCACCAGGTTTTTCTATCACAGGGCAGTTACATAAAAAGGGCAAGATTTGGCTGTGATGTTAGAGAGTGAGACCTTGTTTGGTACAATGCGTTTATACCACAACCCTGAGTTGAGCCTAAACACAAGATTCCACTATAAGCTTTATTCTCAAATACAGAAAATTATACTGCCAACGGAAGTTAGTGCCTCAATTTGAAACTGATTATAGGACGTCTGTATTTGGTGGTGTTGGGGGCAGGGGACTAAACCAGTGACTCCCCTCCACAAACCGGTCCATTAATTCAATTGAAATGGGAGTTCTGAGCACACAGGGCCAGAATCTAATGTGGCCACATGAGGAATATTTTCCTTCTCTGCTGTAACCCTGAAACTAAATGTGCATTTTTCTTACTGACTAGTTTCATGAACGGGGCCAAAAGGTAGTGAGAGCCCATCTCTCTATGAGAGAAAATCCTCTCTGATCAATAGTTCCACTCTGATCGTGTCTGTAATGTATATCACAGCCCAGGCTGCAAGCAGCTGAGAAACTCTGCCATCCACTGCATGGCTGGGAGCCAGTGGGGCACTTAACGGAGCTCTTTGTCCTCTCTGCCAGCCTTTGAAGGCATTTGATGCATCTGAACATCGGGAGTCTTTTTTTACTTCCCCAACAGGAGACGAAGATCTCACTCTAATGTTGTTACACAAGAAAGTCATTTAAGAACCCCGCACCTTTACTTTTTGGTCAGTCAATGATAGCAAACTGTTTGTTCAAAAGGACTTTTAGTGTGAGTTGTTCTACTCCAAGAAGTGCAGTGGTAATTAAAATAAAAACGGAAAAGTCAGAATACAACGCGATATAACCCAAAATTACCCCATGTGGCCCGGAGCTTTTTTTCATTCTTGATAGTGTAGTACCCCAAATCACAAGTCATATTTGCTCTTGATTAAATGGAAAAGCCAAAGTTTAAGTCGTGATATGTCAAATGACACCAGCCACAGACAGGTGAAGGAAGAGAAAATGCTTGTAAAATCCCTGGACAGCTCTGGAGGAAAAAAGATACAATGTAACTAGTTAAAGAGCCTAAGTTTTGAAAACAGATGAAAACTGTATGCCTCTTGCTTCCACCCGACCAATAATGAAGCAAATGATCTTGCTGAACATTACTTAAAACTTGCTTAAATTATCACTCTAACTCATAAAATCTGTTTATTGTAATAATGCAGAAAAATTCACCCTGCACCAAAATTTGCTTGTAACAAAATAATCTAATAGTGTTCCATTATTGTGTGTGTGTGTGTGTGTAAATAATGATTTTCATGAGTATTAATATCTGTTATATTGGCTTTATCTCATACCACTTCATTTAACAATTAAAGTGTTCATGATATAAAATGGAAAACTATAGCTGACTCTGAATGAAACTTACCCACTACCTCCCACTGCTCCTTCTGCTCCTTATATACAATATGAGTTTACCTGTGATTCAATAGACAGTGAAAAATATTTCCTTTTATCTTCAGAATTCTACTTGAATTGATGTCAAGAATCATTCACTTTTAAATGACATGTTTCATGGCCAAACTTATTTGATGGGGCACGTGGATGGCTCAGTCAGTTGGGCTTCTGACTTCAGCTCAGGTCGTGATCTCACGGTTTGTGAGTTCGAGCCCCGCGTCGGGCTCTGTGCTGACGGCTCGAAGCCTGGAGCCCGTTTCAGATTCTATGTCTCCCTCTCTGTCTGCTCCTCCCCTGCTCATGCTCTGTCTCTCTCTGTCTCAAAAATAAATAACAATATTTTTAAAAAATTAAAAAAAACTTACTTGATTAAGCAGTGGTTCTAAAATATAGTGTTTGTTATATGTGTATATACACACAGACACACAGATACACACATATGTAATCACCTTTTATGTTCATAATATGAATTCAGTGGAAGAATAAGATATTTCCCATCCTTTTAAAAATCATACAGTGTGAGACTTAAAATAGCTGTTATCACTAAAAGATTTTATAATGTAACACGGTCTTATTTCATAAATTTCACTAGTAAATAATAGTTTATTGTATGAATAACCCAAAATATATTGATCTATTCTACTGAAAGTGGATATTCAGTGTTTTTTGCTGTATCTGGATACTTGTGCATGTGTTTTTTTTATTATTAGCAAGGTTTCCAAAAGGGACGTTATTTAACATGTCATCTGATAAACACGTACATATCCTGTGGTATATATATATATATATATACATGCAAATGTGTATACGTGTATACATAAGCACATGCTCGTATGTGTAGTGTGGATGTGTGTACATATGTTTTTGCCTATATTTAATTGTTAGGTTGTAGTATATGTGCATGTCTAACTTTACTAGGCAATGCCTAATTGATTTCTAATGTGGCTGTATCGTTTTATACGCCCATCAAATGTAGATAAGTGATCCCATGGGTACTCATCCTTGAAAACACTTGTTATTATCAGGTTTTAAAGTTTTTGCCATATGGTTAGTATACATTTCATTTTACATTTTTTTGTTTGTTTGTTTACCAGGATAGTTGAACATGTGTTCACATTTAATGGCCATTTGTAATTCCCTTTCTATGAAATTATATTTACACCTTTATTCACTTTTGATCTGGTTTATTTTGTCCTTTTCTCTAATTTGTGGAAAGTTTTTATATATTCTGGATATGAATAAATTGTAGGCAAAACGGGTTGCAAATATTTTACCTTTTTAAGGATTATATTTTTATTTTTTATTCTTTTGGCATTTATTAATACATAGAAGTTTTTAAGTGTAAGATTGTTAAATTTATTAATAGTTCCCTTTTTCACTTTATTATAATTAAAACATCCTTTTAATCCTTGTTATAAAAAATCCTCTTCCATTTTACTCTAGAAGTATCTGTTCTGTCTTTTACATATAAATTCCTCAAGCTGTTAGAGTAGGCAGTTAGTAAGTTCTAACAGGATGCCTGGAAGCCAGCAGGGAGGAAGTCAAGGTAAGCTGTGAGGACACCAGAGGCTCCTTCTGGGAGCACTCCAAAACTAAACCACAAGAAACCAGATCAAACCAGACAGGCTTAAGATGGCCCACAAAGTAGACCAAAGCTCACATTATGCCTTCATTATACTACATCACTGTACAAAAATCTCTCTAAGGGTGCCATGGCAGGAAACCTCTGACCAAGTAAGGAAAAAGACCCACGTTCTGGAAGAGACCACCCTACCTCCAAGAAATCCCTACCTCAAATAATGAATATTCCACCCCTTAGTTAACAACAGTCAATAAAAGATAGAAACCCAAACCCCCCGTTTGCCCCCCAAACCTCTGAGGCAAAACTCTCCCCGGAGTTCACCCACTCTCACATCTGGAGGGTGTACTTTTCAGCGTGTGTTGCTCATCCATTGTGTTGTGTCTGTCCCTCAATTCTTTCTTGTGACAGAACCAAGAGCCTCGAGCGACATCTTTTGGATGGACTGATCAAGGTCTCCCCGATGCACTTAGCAACAAAACCATTTTAGATGGTTGTGGGCTGAAAATTTCAATTCATTTAAATTGCATTATAAGAACCATTATACAGGATTTGTTTTGCATCATAATTTTTCTTCTCTATTTTTCTATTTTTTTCTCTCTTTCTTCATTTTTGGCCATTTATTTGGACTGAGTTTCTCTTTCCCTTCAATATTTCGTTAATTTTTTTCTTAATCAATATAGAAGTTATATTATGTCTTCATTATTTTGTGATTGCCTTCAGAATTTTAACATTCATATTTAGCTTAAAATGTTCAAGCGTAAATGATATTTTTGCCACTTTTTCCTGGACAATGCAAAGATCTGAAAATTATTTCACTCCAAAGCCCTTGCTGTCTCTTCACCCTCCTAATCACACACAAAGGCTTATCATCCTAGAGTTTAGCTCTTTCTACCTTAGTTCCTTAAAAAAAATTTTTTTTTAATGTTTACTCATTTATTTTTGAGAGAGAGAGTGAGAGAGCATAGGGAGAGGGGCAGAGCGAGAGAGAGACACAGAGTGTGAAGCAGGCTCCAGGCTCTGAGCTGTCAGCACAGAGCCCAGCGCAAGGCTCAAACTCATGAACTTCGAGATCATGACCTGAGGGGAAGTCGGATGCTTAACTGACTGAGCACCCAGGTGCCCCTCTACCTTGGTTCCTTTAACCACAAAACCTAGATGCTTTCTTTGTCTTCTGGATCCATGCTGTGTTTAAAATTTACATTACTTACCATTATTTCATACATTTAATACCTTCTTTCTGGTTTACTGAGACCCAATCTTTAGAATCCTAGATACAGATAAACACAGGCAGATGCTAACTCCATTGCTGTTTTATTTACCCTTACACATGTTTCTGTTGCTACTTCTGGCCTCTGTTTTTGTTTTTTGTTTTGTTTTTTGTTTGTTTAGTTTTCGTTTTTAATTTCCAAAAGTTTAGCTATGTGTTTTAAACTCTTGGTGTTAATATATTACCCAGGGAGGAGGCGTTGGACTTCACATCTATTTTGCCATTTGGGGAAAAAAATGGAAAAAAAAAGCCCAGCATTTTGAAAGAAAAGAATGTTAAGTATTTCAGAGAAACATTTACTGTGTAAGATGCCAATATACATAACGTATTTGAAAATTTGGGGAAATCAAACAATTTGAAAATTTTAGCAAAAGATAACGTGTAAGTTTTCCAAAATACCCCTATGACCAAGTGAGTTGGGAAAGATGAAGGGAAAAGGTGGTGTATATACTTGGGTATTAGTAACAGACAGAAGAGTATCTGTAACCATGACATCTTTGGAAAGGTAGTAAGACCTGGGCTTATGAGAATTAAAATAACTCTCTACTTGAAGACCTGTCACAATGAAGTAAATTTCATCAGTAAACAGAGTTTAAAATACCATTTTCTCGGAGTTGGTTCATATTTTGTTTCACTGGACTGTCATAACAATTACTGATTTCTTTACCTGACCATGGCTATTGATATTAAGGCTTAGGAATGGGATTTTTTAAATGCCACTCATATACATTGAGAAGGAAATAGAGTTGAAAGCTAAATGTTTCTCACTGAAAAAAAAATTCCTTTAATTTTCTGCCCACTAAAGTGTTGCCATCTCACGTCATTTTAATATGCAGTTAACCAGAGGATGGAAATGCTATGATTTATTGTGACAGGGTAAATAAAGCAATAAGAGCAAATCTAATTTAAGCATGCATCACTGAGCGTGCCTTTTCACTCCCGCTTGATGGCTACCCAAAATGATCCAACGAAAAATCAAAAGCGAGATGCATTAAAAGTGGGAGACTGGCTTTGGAGCACACTAAAAGCTGTTGTGTAGTTCGGGGTTCTCCTCCTAAGTCACTGAAGTCTGGCCGGGAGCTAAGAAAGGCTTATCATGATCTTCTTAAGCCTTTTTGCTTCCTGCTGCTCTATGAACCGTTTAGTATAGCTGATCCTTCCATCAGGAGCCCCCATTGGAAATGTATCTCTTCTGTGTACTAGCTGGGGGTTCCTGGACAAATTTCTTTTTTTTTTTAAATTTTTTTTTCTTCAATGTTTTTATTTATTTTTGGGACAGAGAGAGACAGAGCATGAACGGGGGAGGGGCAGAGAGAGAGGGAGACACAGAATCGGAAACAGGCTCCAGGCTCCGAGCCATCAGCCCAGAGCCTGACGCGGGGCTCAAACTCACGGACCGCGAGATCGTGACCTGGCTGAAGTCGGACGCTTAACCGACTGCGCCACCCAGGCGCCCCCTGGACAAATTTCTTAACAAGCCACACCCCCATTCCTACATCTATAAAATGGAAATACAAATCATATGAAATTAATCCAGGTGTGTGAGTGTTGAATGAGACGACACATGGAGGACTTAGGCATTGTCTAGTCGTTACAAAAGCTCGGTAAATACTAGTTATTATTAGTATTAAGCTTAAGTATAAGTAAAAACAGGTGCCTGAAACAAGCGAAGTCACTACATTGAATACCTTGCTCTCAAACAGAAAAGAATATGAAAACAAGCAGCTTGTCTACCAGGCTGCCAATTAACTAGATTCAAGGGGTAAATATATAACATTCCATGTTAAATGTGTGTAACTCTGATGGCTCCCACATTCACTCTGGCTGGGGTCAGTCTTTCTTTCGAAAGCTCCAGAAGGTGGTTCCAGGATCATTCCCCTTGTGTTCTCCCTTCTGTCATGTGTCTGCTACTTTTCTCTTTAACATGTTCTTGATAACATTAATTTGTTTCCAAACACCTTGAGTAAAGCATCATCATCATCATAAACAAACAAACCAAAAAACAAAAAACAAAAGAAAACAACCACAAGTTTTTCTCTAAGAAGAATTCTTTTGTTTCAGAGCCAACACACTCCAATTCCACATGCATTTTAAAAATCACAACATACTTCATCTCATTACATGTTTTGTGCATCCAAAAAATGAATAGTAAAAACACATTTTTCAGGGTGCCTGGGTGGCTCAGTCAGTTAAGCCTCTGACTCTTGGTTTCGGCTCAAGTTATGATCTCACGGTTCATAGGTTCAAGTCCTGCACCAGGATCTGTGCTGACATCATGGAACCTGCTTTGGATTCTCTCTCTCCTTCTCTCTCTGCTCCTTCTCTACTCGCTGTCTCTCTCCCTCCCTCTCTCTCTCTCTCTGTCTCTGTCTCTCTCTCTCAAAATAAATAAATAAACATTAAAAAAACAGCAACAACACTTTTCGATGTACGCCAAATTGGATTATTGTGGTGGCTGTTGATGTTCTTATTGAGAGCTTAGAGCATAATTTTGGCTTTTTCACATTCTGGGAATGATTGGAAAATGTGATAAGACAGTGTTTTCAAGGAACCCTATGGCTTCAGTGTTGCAGCATGAATAGAAACATGGGGCAAGGATTGAGTGAGGAAGGCTCACTGTGTGCCAGGCCCTGGGCTGAGAGGTTTATAGACATTTGTTTCACACAAAAATCATGTGAGAAATATTAGTAATTGCATTTTTTACAGAAGAAACTTCAGGTTTAAAAGCTTGCTCAAGGTCACACAGCCAGAACTGGAAGCTGAACTTAGGACTCACATTAACTACTGCTAGTTCTGAGAATGCTAATAGTTCTGTTGAGTCTGGCCAGGAGCTAAGAAAGGCTTCGCTACTGAACAGAAAACCACGGAAGTCTGTACAGCTAACTGTCTAATGAGTTTGCTATCTAGTGAAAATAAGTGGCTTTATCAAATTCTGTGATTTGATTCTATACGCATGTACATGCAAACTTCGTTCCTACAGATTTTGTTTGCTGCTGCAGTCGTGATTGATGAAATGTTTTAGTTACAAATAGATAGCTTCTTTTACTTCCATTTTCCAAATAAGTACGCAAAAAATTCTGATTCACCAATTTTACTATCAGTCTTTTAATATCTTGATTTTTAAAAAATTTTTAATGTTTATTTATTTTTGAGAGACAGGGAGAGACAGAGCATGAGCGGGGGAGGGAGAGAGAGAGAGGGAGACATAGAATCTGAAGCAGGCTCCAGGTTCTGAGCTGTCAGCACAGAGCCCGACGCGGGGCTTGAACCCACGAACCGTGAAACCATGACCTGAGCTAAAGTCAGACACTTAACCTACTGAGCCACCCAAGGCACCCTTAATATCTTCAGTTTTTAATTTTACATTTAATGTGGAATATGGGTTGGGCTTCAAAATAAAATTTAAGAACGAGTTCAATTTTTCAAAAAAAGGATGAAAATACAAAGTGGCTGAAGTCATTTGAGTTGTGACACATGTTAATGCTCCTGTAGCTTTCTGAAGTGAACAAATCAGAAAAAAAAAATGAAGGCAAATACCATCCACTCCCAAGTATTTGGCACGATACTGCATTCTAAGATGTGTAGGATGCAGGGGCGCCTCGGTGAATCGGTCGGTGGGGTGTCAGACTCTTGGTTTTTGCTCAGGTCATGATCTCATGGTTTGTGGGTTTGAGCACCACATTGGGCTCCATGTTGACAGTGTGGAGCCTATTTGGGATTCTCTCTCCCTCTCTGTCTCCTCCTTCCCCACTTGTGTGCACTCATTCTTTCTTTCTTTCAAAATAAACTTAAAAAATAATAAAATAAAATGTGTAGGATGCATTTAGGTATTGAAGGGATAATTTTACCATTGTATTTATAATATTGCTGTATTATATTGGAGTGGAATCTACACCCTATTGACCTGGTAGACCAGATATCTTTATTCTCCAGTGCAGGCCTCAGCACAGGAGATACTGAATATACATATTTCCTAAAGGAACTCATATGTAACTAACCAATGAATGAGTTAATTTTGTGATTATGAGCAGATTTTTTTTTCTGTTTTTCACATTTTTGCCACTAAGTTTGTATTTTTTTATATGGAGATAATGAACTTTATTTTAAAGAGGCCCTTTGCTTGCAGAAGTGAGAACCCAGGTTGAATATCATGGAAGGGGATTATGCACATTTATCCCCCAAAGTTCCAAGCCCTCTAAAGCTGTGATGCTTGGTAGCTCAGGAAGCTCAGTTTACACCCTCCCTGTCCTCATTAGCATTCCATGCTCTGGGTGGAGCATGAAGGGGACCTTTCCTTTTCTAACAGAAACATGAAAAGGAAGAGAGATAAAAAGAGCAGTGAGAAGGAAAACACTTTGCCACGAGGAGAAATATCCTCAATTATATTTCTTGATCCTTACAAGAAGAGCATAATTATGAAAACATCAAAATATGTATATTTTAAGATTGTTTTCACCCTGTAGGCCATTTGATGATGAGTATAAGATTTACTGAGGAAAGATTTAACCAGTTACTCATCAACAACACAAGGTCATACATCATGAAACATCGTCTGCATTTGTAAACTCCTGGGGGCGTTTTGTTACATTACTTTTCACTCTTTTCTTTGAGCTTACTGTCTTTTGTCCTATTATTAAAGAATATCAAGGTCAAATATTTTGTCACTGCCTTTGATGAATCACTCTTATACTCCAGAAATTCAACAATGCCAAACAGATTTCTCTGCATGTGCGTATAGATCCGTGTGTGTGTGTGTGTGTGTGTGTGTGTGTGTGTGTGTGTGTTCCTTAAACTGTTTGAGAAACAAAATGTCATATGTATTAAGGTATTTAATATGAACTTTTTGCTTCTGGTGTGGACAACTGAATACTTAAATATTTATGATGAATGAATGAAAGGAAAATTCTGCCTCACTTGATAAAGGGACATTGGATTTAGATTCTGGAAGGTTTTATGGTGTTTAAACACATCCCTGAGATTAAATGCCCTCTGAGCTTCTGTAAAAATGGAAAATGAAGGAATTTGTTCAAGGGCACATGACTAGCATGCAGCAAAGCTCTTTTTCCAACTGAGGTAGTAGGACTTCAATGCCCATTCTCTTTACCATTACATGATGATTTGGGGGAAGATTAAATGAGACAATGCATATAAAATAATGGTATGTATTTTTAAAAATAAATAAATACGTTTTATATCATTATAGTTATGTTGACAATAACACCTGACAGGGTAGAGGGAGATGTTTGAGGACAGGAAACAGATTGATTTGAGCCAGGAATACAGGATGCAGAAGAGGACATTACAGATAGTAAGTTAAAGTAGAAAATACTGTTGGGCCAGACATTGGAGGCTCTTAAATGTCACGTTTGGTATCTTTATTTTCAATGCTACCAAGAGGAATAGTTAACATAGTTTATAAAGATGCAAAATGGGCCTTAACATAGTTACAGAAACAGGTTTGGCTGGGTGGCTTTGTCGGCTAAGTGGCTGACTCTTGATATCAGCTCAGGTCATGATCTCAAGTTCCTGAGATCACGTTCAGCATGGAACTTGCTTGGAATTCTCTATCTTCCTCTGCCCCTGTCCCCCGCTCATGCTGTCTCTCTCTCAAATAAATAAATTAATTAATTAAAAAACAAAAACAGGAAGTATGTTATAGAAGCAACATGTTTGGGGAAGGGAGGTGACAGGTTAATCCACTCGTTTGCCATTGCACTGGTTGAGGAAGAAGTATTTACGTGATTAGTGGCAATGGCAGTGATAAAAAGAGCATGAATAAAAGTGTATACAATTGGAAAGAGGTATAGCAATTAAGATTATATAAGCAGGATTAAAATTCACTGAGTGCTTTTTCTATCTAGACTCAAAAGAATCAAAATCAAGGAGGTCAAAGAAAGACCCTGCCGGAGGAGTCACCTTCTTAAGCAAAGTGCCTTGCTCATTGACTTCAGGTAACCGAGCTCTAACTTCCTCAGAAGTGTTCATGTTTGGTGCAGCAGGTGGTGTTGCCAGAGCACAGTTAAAAGATAATCAAGGGCTATCCTATTATCAAGAGCTTTGGCCAGAGAATCTAAGGATCTTTGCTGGGAAGCTGTTGTCTTAGAAATGGATTCTGAAGTTTTAGGAATTAAGAAGTTCCTGATCATAGTGTCATTTACATTTATCCCTAGCTAGGGAAGTTAGGACCTACCAGTACAACTGAATCCTGAATTGGGAATACCTCCTGGTAGGCCCTTTCTAACTCGATGATGTGAATTAAGGGAAGATGACCATTGAGTTGATTAAAAGGGTAGAACTCTTAAAGAGAAAACCACGGGCCCAAAATGGTGTCACTTAGGCCAAGTTGCCAAACCTCAAGTTCTTATAAATTTTATAATCTTGATAATCTTGGTGTGGGTGAACATGCACACACACACACACTCTCTCTCTCTCTCTCTCTCTCTCTCTCTCTCTCTCTCTCTAAGTTATTTAAAAATTTAATAACTACCATCCACCAGATTTGAAGCTAGTTATAAGTCAATTGTTAACAGAAAAATATGTGTAAAAGTGGACAAAGTTCTATGGGAAACCAATTCATTGAAATAATTCTGTAACTCAAGGATCTAGAGACCCTATCCAGTTCTACTATGTGGGGTAAGCAATTTTATTCCTCTCTGAGTTTCACTGTTCTTTTCCATGTGACATGGAAAGCAAAATAATAATGCTGTCTTCTGCAAGTTGTTACACAAAATAGAGGAGACTATATAAGCAAATGTGCTAGTAATATACATAGTTAAGACATTTTCCTTATTGTCAATATCATGTTTTATTTTGTTGTACCTTACTTTTCTCTATAAAAGTTTGAAGTGGCTTCTGAAAATATATTAATAAAGCATAGAAATGTAAATAATATTTAGACATTCAAAACAAAGAATAATAAAAGCTAGAAAGATAATGCCAAGATTATTGAATTATTACTATTAATAGAAGAATAAAAAGAAATAAATAAGGGGTAATTTGAGTTCTTCAATTTTAAAAGGATTTTACTTGCTACAGCTCTATTTTATATACCCGTAGAGTTGTGCAATCTGTAACAAACAAAGATTGGTTTATGGATCAAGGGGCAGCTTCATTAAAAAAAGGAAAAGAAATCCCTTATGTTGATGGAAGGCAGTTTGCTATCTAGGTCTTATTTTATTATTTCATTTTTCTAATAGAGGGAAAAATCAAGATCATTCTAATTTCTAATAGCATGGGATTTGGGATCATGAAAATAACAACAAAAAAACCCTACAGACATTGCAGTGGTTATTCCACATACTACTTTGTTAATACACGATGTCAGTTGCATGCCCATTTCCAGAAATGTAACAATTGCAAGGAATGTAAACGAGGATTTCAAAAAAAACCCATAACAGATGTTTGCAAGATTTTTCCCCCTACTTAGAACATAATAAACATATGGAATGGCCTATCAGGCACAATTGCTGAAGCAAAACACAAGGATCATTCAAGAAACAATTAGATTCTGTTCTAAAGAAATGGAATACTTAAAAAGGATGAGTCCTGATGGGCCTATAGTCCTGATGAGCAAATAGCTCCAACTAAACCCTTTATGATTCTATCTCCATTTGAATGTAAATATCACCACAATCTACTCAGATCAAGATTTGGGAGCACTGTGGAGATTTTTCTCCCTTGCAAGAGAAGAAAGTGTGTTGATAATAGCCCATGTCTATGTTGTAAAACGCCCACATGTGGTAACTTTGTTTGCATTCTCTTTGTTATTAAAAGGGAGGAAGGTAGTTCTCATCATCTTAATGTCTTCACTTTTAGATAAAGTTTAGTGGAGCTAAGAAGATTATTTTTTTTAAGAGTAAAATCGATTGCAGGCACATTTCAAGGCACATATTCTGAGCTGCATTAGGAAGTAAATTTGGGGAAAAATCAGGGAGTAAATAAAAATTATGAATTGACAAGACAGATTACAACATAACAGCATATGCCAAGACTAAGAGAAGAAACCTTTGGTATTCAATGCCACACTGGTTTGTCCTCAAACAGCTAATTCTGGTGTAACATGATTGAACATGGCTCTGAGAACATGTAATTTTATTTATTATTTTCTAAACTAACAGTCTATCTGAAAAAAAATGTGTATCTGTAGTTGGGGTTCAGGGGTGCAAGAACACCGGCATCCAGGGGTCCCAAACAATCCCACTAGTCTATCTCTTCCTTGAAGGGGGGAACAAGGTCCTTCCCTCACATCACAAGAGGGCTGCAGATGCCCACAAATAAAGGTGATCTCACTCTGTCTCTTCTCTATGTGAGTAAAGCATTGTTCCTTGTGTAAGTCACATCTTTCTTGATGACCTTGAAACATGCAGTGGGTTGACATCATCAGACAATTGCTCTTGGTGGTAAACACGGTTGTGCTCTCTGCTATCCTTCATGAGGTGTGGCTCCTCCCCTGGAGATGGGAATATGTGTTACTTGCTTGACAGTTCAAATCCTAACATTACACACACTTTTCCTTCTTTCTTTATCCCAATGTGCTCTTTGTAGCTACTTCTAACTTTACACCATCCTAAAGAATAGAAGTTATTCAATCTATTGTCCATACTGACCAGGCATGTAGACTTGGTTGTATTATTTTCGTACAGTGTATATTATGAAAATAAATAGCTTTGTGTCTCCCCAGAATTAAAATATTTGAGTGTATGTTTTAGATTATATATGGCACTACTATTCTAAGATTCAGATACTCTTTCCAGGAGCTGCTAATTGTTGCTTCATTTTCCTGTTGAGGATTAATGTACCTGACTCCTAACATCAATATGTATGATTGATGTATTTTTGTAGACAACTATGATAGTGACATCTGAGAAAATAATTCAGTAATCAGGTAAAAGATATTAGCTGTTCAGTATCAAAGTTATTTTAATAAAGATTGTTTTTACATATCATTCACATGCTAAGAAGTGAGCCTAAAATTGCATTAATTTGTAATATATTCTGAATTCTTTGTTTTGTTGCCTAGTGAAGTTGGATTAAACATTAAAATAGAGACACTTAAAAAGCATGAATTGTACCTTCTAAGTAAACTAAAATTGACCAACTAAGTACTTATGTGAACTATTTAGGAATAAGGGGAACAAATTTTAGTTTTCCTTATTCAATAAAAATTATTAGTGAATGTGTTTGTCTCTGCACTAGAAATTAACCTCTTGAGGGAATGGGCTTTGACCTAGTCAACTCTATGTCTCTGGCACATAGCATGTTACCAAAGAATGCTTGTGGATTGGAAATTAATTGTTAATGTAAATTTGTTTAGCTTTATTGATGTATCTTGCTGAAGCATGCACCTTTATCTTATTAAGCTTTCTCAAATTAGATGCTAAGTCTAGAATGGCGAATTTTAAGGTTGTCCTTGAACATTTGTTTCTCACGATTTAAATCCACTTTGGCTTAATGAAATATGGTCTTATAAGACCTCCTTGTTTCAACCTGCCCAAACTCAGTTACTTGATGCCCTTTAACTACTAATTGTTCGCATTATTCACACTTATCTGTGTGAAGTTTTGGCATCTGGTCAACAATTAAAACGCACGCGCACGCGCGCACACACACACACACACACACACACAAAGCATGGAGTATATTTTTTCAAGATTCAATCTCTAAAGCCTCAGAGGAGATATACCCATAGGATATTGAATTGGTATAATACTAAATATCCTGCCTGATCTCAAACATAATTTTCATTTTATAGATGCAAATTATATGCAATTTGATTAATTGATTATTTAAGTAGATTAAAAAAAACATATATTGTGCACCTAATAGTTACACATATTTGGGTCACCTGCTTGCAATTGGACAGTTAGGTTAAAAATATCTTTTTTTCTTGGGATACCTGGCTGAATCAGTGAGTGGAACATGCAACTCTTGATCTCAGCATTGTAAGTTTGAGTCCTATACTGGGGTCTTTTTATCTCCCTTAATAAGCTTGGAGTTTATTTTTGTAATAGGCAGAATATGTTTCTTAAGTCATTATATTACAAAACAAGTTTTTGTTCATGTAATTATTACTCTAGTGTTAAATTTACCAAGTACTTTTGATACTCATCATTCACAGAATTAAAAGAAAGACTATTCTACGGTGCATTTCTTAATATGCTGAAACAGGGTTTTGAGCTCCAAACATGAACTATTGCCATGAAAACAAACCAGATTAAACTAAGTTCATATGAATATATTGTGGTCCTCATGAACAAGTTGCCAGCATAGGGTCAATATAATGTTACTGACCAAGATGGCTTTAACTTTCTCTTGGACTTGACTACATTTCAGACAGGCTTGTTTCAGGCTCTTGGTCCCTTTTTCTTAGAACATTTACTGCAAAAAACTTAACATTGAAAATTCTTTCTCTACCTCTTCAAAATACGAATACTTTTAAAAGGTCTTGACTATTTTACGTCTCAGGAATGTCTCTCTCCATGTCCAGAGATCCATCCCTTAGAAATGTAACCACGAAAGAAGACATCTCTGCTTCCTAATTTTCGTGAGACAGTAGTAGTCTAACTTTAGCAGATACTTTGATCCAAGTTATGCAACTACGTCCTTTTGCAAAGATATGAGAAAGTTTACTTTTCCTTTGGGTAGAGAAAATTAGCAAACACAGATAACCTAAGATTACCCAACCTCAACTTCAAAAGCTCCGCAGTCCTTTGTTTCATTACAGTTGATCTCAGACAGAGTTCTGACCTCTCTCTCCTATTGTAATACCCTTGAATAAAGTCTTCCTTACATATCTAATAATTTTTTGTTTTGATATTACAGAGTATAGCAAACACATCATTCAACAGAAGAATGTTTACTCTAGTATTTTAGCTTCACTAAACTATGGTTCCCTTTTGAAAGACTTGAAAGGTTTTTTTGTTTAATCAAGTCAAATTTCAGTTATAATTTTAAGCTAATATATGTACAAGCATAAAATTAACAGGAAGTCTTTATGCTTATATGTTTATTCAACTTTAAAGCCAAACCCATGTGTACATTAAGTATAAGCAAAATAAAAATACAAAACCAATCCAATTAAAGTTCACAACATTAATGAGCTCTGACAGATTTTTGTTTCCTATAACTTAACCGCCATTTACAATATGATTCTGTTAGTGATAATCAAGGCAAGACAATGATTCTTCTCAATCTGGGCACCTGTGCTACCTATATGCCAACATTTGGCCAATGCACTTCTTATCAGTACTTTCATGTAATGTGCTGTGAGATCATTTGGCTTTCAGTTGATCCAAAAATATGACAAGCTGTGTGACAATGACCACAATTAAAAATTTTATCCCTGAAATCATATGGTGGTTCCCAGAAATAGAAGAGTCAAACAAAGGATAAGAGTTTCATTGATGTGGTAGGAATATCCTTACCTTTTCCATTGTGGACGCTTCATGGCTGGCCCTATTAGGAAACACTGCTATTAGGAAACACTGCTATTAGGAAACACTGCGCCTGGGTGGCTCAGTTTGTTAAGTGTCCAACTCTTGGTTTTGGTTCAGGCCATGATCTCACAGTTCCTGAGTTCGAGCCCCACATCGGACTCTGCGCTGATGGTTCAGAGCCTGCTTGGGACCCTCTCTCTCTCCCTCTCTCTCTGCCCCTCCCATGCACTCTCTCTCTCTCTCTCTCAAAGTAAATAAATAAACTTAAAAAAAAAAGAGGGGCGCTTGGGTGGCTCAGTCGGATAAGCGTCCGACTTCGGCTCAGGTCATGATCTTGCAGTTCGTGAGTTCAAGCCCCGCATTGGGCTCTGTGCTGACAGCTCAGAGCCTGGAGCCTGTTTCAGATTGTGTCTCCCTCTCTCTCTCTGACCTTCCCCCGTTCAAGCTCTGTCTCTCTCTGTCTCAAAAATAAATAAATGTTAAAAAAAAAAAAAGAAAAGAAAAGACCACATTACTCTCATTTCCGCTTCCATTCATCCTTGGAGAAGATTTAGTTATTTATTGGTCTGTTCATCTGTTGGTTTCTTTGGTTATTTATTTATTTAATACATATTATTTACTTATTTACTGTAATCATCGAAAGAAATGTTTCATCCTTCCTTTAGGTTCCTAGCATGATTGCAGTTATGAATTTATGTTTGGGAAACCATCAGCACAAAGAGCTTCAGTTACCAACTCGCCATTCTTGCTTCCCCCACACAGACATATATTTTCTGTGTCAATAAACACCCTGAAATGGGAAAAGAGAAAAGTTAACCTCTCAAAAGAAAAAAAATCATTTCATCTCTCAAATACAGTATGAAATCTTACAAATAAGTATCTCTGTGTACTTTAGCTCAAGAAAAAGAAGCTAAGTATTTATTTATTTTTTTAAATTTTTTCTTAATGTTTATTTATTTTTGAGACAGAGAGAGACAGAGCATGAACAGGGGAGGGTCAGAGAGAGAGGGAGACACAGAATCTGAAACAGGCTCCAGGCTCTGAGCGGTCAGCACAGAGCCCGATGCAGCGCTTGAACTTACGGACGCAAGATCATGACCTGAGCCGAAGTCAGACGCTTAACCGACTGAGCCACCCAGGCGCCCCAAAATCTAAGTATTTAAAAGCTCTGAAGTTTCTTTCATCTTTGTGTTTTTAGGTATCTAACATCTACCTAAACTATATTTGCTTCCTCAAGGCCTTTTTGTTATTTAATGAAAATATTTTCTTAAAGTTTAACAAGTACACAAGAAAGTGCAAAAATTGTTAGTGTGCATCTAAAATATTTTTTACACATGGGCGCCTGGGTGGCTTAGTTGGTTGAGCGTCCCACTTTGGCTCAGGTCACGATCTCGCTGCTTGGCGGGTTCAAGCCCTGCGTTGGGCTCTGTGCTGATAGGTGGGAGCCTGGAGCCTACTTCAGATTCTGTGTCTCCTTCTGCCTCTCCCTCTCCCTCTCCCCCTCATGCTCTCTCTCTCTGTGTCTCAAAAATAAACATTTAAAAAATTTTTAAAAAAACTGTTTAAAATATGTTTTTACAAGGTGAGCATGTTAACGTACCTTGCATCCAGATCAAAACCCAAATACCAAGGCCCAGAAACCACTTCCACTACTACGCTAACCAAAGATGCCTCCTACCAATTAACCCACCAAAGGTAAAGACAATCCACTTCTGACAGCATAAATCAGTTTTGCCTGTTTTTATGCTTGATGTAAATGAATCATACAGCATGCGTGTGTGTGTGTGTGTGTGTGTGTGTGTGTGTGTGTGTGTTTACTCTAACCTGTTCCTGTGAAATTCATTTATTTTCTTGATACTATCATGATTTGCATAATCTCATTGTTGTCTACAGTCTGATTATTTTGCTTGTTTATTGCCTTATCAAATTAGGACATCTAAGTCATGGTATTTTTCTTGTCAGTAATTTGTGTTATATTTCTTCTTTTAGTGATTTGATTAGTCTTACTAGGGATTTACCAGTTTTATTAATGTTTTGAAGTCACAAATTTTGGCTTATGTTGATACTCTTTATTGTGCACGTACTTTCTATTTCATTAATATATACTCCTATTTTAATTTATTACTTCTTTCTAACTTCTGAGAATTTTATATACTTTTCAAACAACCCAGCTTCTTGAAATAAAAGCCTTGATCATAAATCATGATAAAAGCCACAAAACTCATCAGGCATTTTCAGATGTTTCCTATATACAAATCTGTGTTTATGGGTGTTTTATTCATTATACTTCTTTCTAAGTACCTATTTAGATTTTCACAAGCTGAGATATGTCATATCTAATTTCTGTGGTGATTTCTTCTTTTACCCATGGGTTATTCAGTAGTATATGGTGTGCTTTTCAACTAGTTAGGGATTTCCCAGTTATCTTTTTTACGGATACAAGAAAAATAGTATGACTTATATCAGTGCTTTGAGATTTGTTGAGACTTGCTCTGTAGCTTAATAAGTGGTCAATTTTTAAAAATGTTACAGATGCACTTAAAAATAAAATATATTCTATGTTTGTTGGGTGCAATGTTCTATATATGGCAATTAGTTCATATGTGTTAATTGCATCATTTATAGCATCTGTGTCCTTACTCTTTGTGCATACGTAAGTTTGCTATTTCTCTTAGCTATTTTTAGAAGAGTGTTAAAATCCCACTATATTTGTGGAGTTATCTCTCACTTAGTTCTCGAAGTTTGATACACACACACACACACACACACACACATACACATACACACACACATATATATATGTGTGTGTGTGTATATATATATATATATATATATATATATATATATATATAAGTTATTGGATACTTAGAGTAATATTACTTCCCTTAATCTCTAAGCTGGCTGATGACAAAAAAACCGTAACAGCTTTCTTTTGGTTAGTGTGTTCATGATAGAACTTCTTTCTTGAGTTTTATTTTTAACTTTTTTATGCCTCTTGTAAGCAATATGTAGATTTTGTTTTTGTTCTTGCTTAATTCACTTTGACAATGTCAGTCCTATAATTATTGTTTTTAGCCTATTTATATTTAATGTAATTCCTGATGCATTCAGGCTTATATTACTGTTATTCCTTTTTCTCTGAGCACCCATTTCATGCTTAATTTCTTCCTTTGTTTCTTTTGAATTTTTGTTAATGTTTATTTATTCTTGAGAGACAGAGAGACAGACAGAGACAGAAACAGAGAGCTAGTGGTGGAGGGCCAGAGGGAGACGGAGACACAGAATCCAAAGCAGGCTCCAGGCTCTGAGCTGCCCACACACAGCCTGATGCAAGGCCCAAACCCATGAACTGTGAGATCATGACCTGAGTCTAAGTTGGACACTTAACCGACTGAGTCACCCAGGTGCCCCTCTTTTGTTGCTTTTGTATTAGAAATCTTATGGTCTAGGTTTTCTTTCTATTATTAGAAAGAAATAGAATTTCTTTTATTTCTATTACACATTTTACTAGATCTTAGTGTTTATTCTTATTAAAATATAAATTCTTCTTGAGTAAGAATGTCACTTTTGTCATGTCACTAATAAAGAACAATAGAACATTTACCTCTGTATTTACTCCCTTCCTTCAATTTGTGCTGTTTTAGGCACTTTTGCTCTACATATATTTGAGTATATGCAGGAGATTACTGTTTTATACTGAGAGTTAATTTTCTTGAGATGCAATTCTGCTGGCAAGAAATTTTCTTTCACTTTCTCTTTAACTTTATTTTGCCTTTATTTTTGAAGGATATTTTTGTTGAGGATGTAATTTTAGGTTAGAGATTACTTTCTTCAGTACTTTAAACAGGATATTTTATTGTCTTCTGGCTTCCAGGATTAGTCTTTATTGTCATTTTTTAATGCTATTGTTGCCCACTGGAACATAATTTGTGCCCCATTTCTGGATGATTTTAACTCTTTTTCTTTGTTTTTAAGCAGTTTAATTAAAATATTCCTAAATGGGGCTTACTTTGGGCTCAATGAAGATTCTTGGTCTTTAAGTTCATATTTGTTCTCTTATTTGCATTACAAACCATTCTAAAAAGTAGTGGCTTAAAATAATGACAATTTTATGAGCTCATATTTCTGTGGGTTGATTGATTACAGCAGGGATTTCTTTTGCGAGTCTTTGTTAAGGGTTTCTCATGTCACTACATTCAGATGTGGCAGAGTCTGGAATTGTGGATGCTAGAATGCTCTAGTCCCTCTGGGATACCCAAAATGGTTTCTCCACTCACGTATAAGGTAACACGTGGCTTCTCTATGAAATGATTCTTTGTCTGCAGGAACTTGTCCTCCAGGAACTCTCTCGAGCAGAATAGCTGGGATTCATATTTGGTGGTCCAGGGCCCTACGGTCTCAAATGCAGAAGCTGACAGGCTATTTTAAGGCTCAGGCCTGATGCTGACACAGTGTCCCTACTGTCACAATTCTGTTGCATTAAGCAAGGTACAGTTCTGGCCCATATTCGGTAAAGGAGGGCATTACACACTGCATGGATATAAGGGCATGTAGCTACTTTGGGGGCCAGTTTTGAAGATGATCTACCACAATGTGTTTCTTCAGTGTTTGGAATTTTTCTGTCATGATCTCTTTAAATACCATTTCTAACCCTTTCTGTTGATAATTTCTGCCTGGAACAGCAGTTCCAGCTAGGCTATACATTCCCTCTGTGTTCGACATTTCTTACATCCTTTTCTGTACTTTCTATCCCTTTTTTATTTTTTTCTTCAGTGTGTATATCTTCTATTGACATGTGTCCCAGAACATCAGTCCTGTGTTCTGCTGTGTTAAATCTGTTGTTAAATCTATTGGGTTCTTTTTTTTAATGTTTATTTATTTTTAAGAGAGAGAGAGAGCAGGAGAGGAGCAGAGAAAGAGGGAGACCCAGAATCCAAAGAAGGCTCCATGCTCTGAGCTGTCAGCACAGAGCCCAATGTGGGACTCAAACTCATGAACTGTGAGATTATGACCTGAGCCTAAGTAGAATGCTTAACTGACAGAGCCACCCAGATGCCCCTCAATCTATTGGGTTCTAAATTTTTTTTTAATGGTTTATTAATGGTTTTAATTTTTTAATGGTTTATTTATTTTTGAGAGAGAGAGAGAGAGAGAGCAAGGAGGGGCAGAGAGAGAGAGAGAGAGAGAGAGGGAGACACAGAATCCCAAGCAGGCTCCAGGCTCTGAGCTGTCAGCACAGAGCCCACTGTGGGACTAGAACTCATGAACTGTGAGATCATCACCTGAGCCTAAGTGGACCGCTTAACTGACTGAGCCACCCAGGCACCCCCTAGGGTTCTTAATTTTAAAACTTTTATTTTTTTTTTCAGTTCTGGATTTTCGTTACAATTCTTTTATGTATTTCAAGTCTCTGAAGTAATTCTGTATTTCTTTACCTTCTCCACCTTTCCCTTTATTTTCTGTGAACATCGTGATCATAGGTTATTGTTTTTATAAGTGTCCTGTTCTGCTAACTAAATATCTGTACTAACTCTGAGTCTGTTTCAGTCATTGTTTCTGCTCCCTTGGGTTTGGATTTTTAGGACTGCCAGCTTGCAGTTTGGGTAACGTTTATTTCCACCTTGGGCTTAGCCTCCCCTCAGCCACTCTCCTCCAAGCCTTCAGATGAGCACCTGGTGTTGTCTTTATGACCCACTCCTGACATTAAATGAAGTTAGGCACTGTCTCCTCGGCGAGGCTGGAGTTGCCCTTCTTTGCTTTGCTGAGGCTGTGTTCAGTGTTTTTAGCCTCCTCAACCTACAGGAAACCTTGGAGGGGAAACCAACCGTGTATTTAGGAGCCATCACCTTCCAATTTCTCTCTCCAGTTCCCCGAGACCTCCCAAAGCTCTGCTCATGGCTCTGTCCCAGAAGCAGCGGCCCCTTTGGGGGCAGCACCTCTTCCGGGGCAGAAGACCTCTTCCGGGGCAGCAGCCTCCCCCATAAAGGCAGCATCAGCAAATTCCCTCAGGGAAGACACTGCTGCAAAAGTCAGCTCTGCTTTCCGAGGTTCCTCTCTCTCTGGAATACTGCCCTCCCTAATTATCCTGCTTCCTGCAAATCTCTGAGGCCTGAGGCATGATTGTTAGATTTCATCCCAATTTTCTTGTTGTTTTTGTATTGGTTTGCCCTTTTTAACTCTTCTTTACCACAAGTTTATGTGTCACACGCTCTTTACTGTCCTTTCCTCAAGGGTCTTTGTAATTTCTTCTACCCTTCGACACACTTCTGACACAGAGTAAGAGGGTTTGGTAGGGCAAGTCTCCCCTTAGACTGCATGCTTTTTGAATAGAGAAACACTGTATTATTCATCTTTGTGCTCTTGGGATCTAGCAGCTGGCATCTGAGAATGCATAAGAATATTTATTTTTTGAAGATATTGTCAGCCCAAGTGCCTCAGTCGGTCGAGCATCTGATTCTTGATTTTGGCCAGGGTCATAGGATGGAGCCTTGAGTTGGGCTCCACGCTGTGTGAAACCTGCTTCAGATTCTCTCTCTCTCCCTCCTGCCCTCTCTCTGTCTCTGTCCTTCTGTCCTTTTCCCCGACTCTTGCTCTCGCTCTCTCTAAAATAAAAATTTAAAAATTAAAAATATATTGCTAGGTCAAAATGGATTCTTGTTAACATAGTTTTGGTTATAAGCTAAATATTTTAGGAGGCCAAAATTCCCATAAATATATATGGCATCCCTATGTTAAGCATCTTGGGATATCCCAGAGCAATCAGATAAAGAACAGAATTGTCAACAGATGATAACTTTTAATCAATTTTGAAATTATTCTTTTTAAGTATGTATTTATTTATTTTGAGAAAGAGAGAGTTAACGTGCAAACAGGGGAGGGGCAGAGAGAGAGGGAGAGGGAGAATCCCAAGCAGACTCTGCAGTGTCAGCACAGAACCCATGTGGGGCTCGATCTCACCAACCATGTGAGATTATGACCTGAGCTGAAGTCAAGATTTGGTCACTCAACCCACTGTGCCACTCAGACACCCCAATTCAAAAGCTACTTTTAATTATAACTTTCCCAAAACAGAAGAAGCAAACTTTTTTTTCCCCTGTGGGTTCTACAATAACTCAAGTGCTGTCCCTTGACCTCTCTTCACTGATAACCTTACCAAAAACATGGTACCCTGAATGGTGGGGTGAGAGGGAAT
The DNA here is from genome assembly GCF_018350175.1 of Felis catus. NCBI lineage: Eukaryota > Metazoa > Chordata > Mammalia > Carnivora > Felidae > Felis > Felis catus. The sequence goes on from NC_058379.1 coordinate 82,272,199, forward strand.
CCTGAAGAAGCAAAGTTCACTATGAATTAAAAATTTATTTATTTGTTTGGTTCTTTTTATATGTAGCTTAATGATTTACCATGAGATAAACAATATCATGTTTTTTTTTAATAAAATGGTGTTGAAGACATGTGTCATCAGTTTTTACTGTTTTTCCATACCACAACCTAGAACCTTTACAAGGGAAAATAAACATAATAATTATAGAAATGCAAGTAAAACCACATAAAAATGACAAAGTTGAAAAATTGGACACATTCTGAATCTTGACCCTTGTAAGTTACAGTTTTCAAATAATATTTAAAGGTAACTGAATGAATATGATAAAAAGGATCATACATATTATTGAGTATAGTGTCAGAATGAACTTTTCTTGGGCTTTTAGAAAAAAGCAATATCGTGGGGGCACCTGGCTGGCTTAGGTGGTTTAGTGTCCAACTCTTGATATGGACTCAGATCATGATTTGGCTGTCGTGAGTTCAAGACCCATGTCAGCCTCCATGCTCAGCACAGAGCCTGCTTGGGATTCTCTCTCTGCCTCTCTCTGTCCTTCCCCCACTCACATGCTCATGCTCTCTCTCTCTCTCTCTCTCTCTCTCTCAAAATAAGTAAACATTAAAAAAAAGGAGAAATGCCATGCATTTTCAGATCTTCCAAGAAATGTGTATATTTACATTTTCAAACAACATAGATAATATTAGATAAATATCAAAGAGTTCTATTTTTGGGATTATGGTACATTTTTCCACCGAGTTGAAGTAAAACATGAATTTTGCTGCTCATGAAAGATAGGGTTTGACTAGCTATGGTCATAGTTTTGAGGCCTCTCTATGTGGATAATTTGTAGTTATGAGTATAATATTGCACCCACGATAATGCATATTGTGGTCTTGTGGATTATCATTTTCATTATAAGAAACCCTTTAAAATATCGATTTAATTTTTATTATGGTGGGTTTTTATCTAGGCTCTTTGTTGGCTATCTTATTTTGCATAGCACCACTGGCTAATATTAGATACATATTTCATAAAGGATCACATACTTTTAGTGTTAAAATACTCTAAAATATCCCATAGCTTTTTTGTCTTTATTTACTTCCTTCTTGAATAATTTCACATTGATTAATATGTAAACCCTTATAGAATTTACAGATTTTGATTCATCTGTTTATAAATGTGACAATACATTCAAAGAAAATAGTGTGACAGATAATGTATTTTAGTGAAAATAACAAAAGAAAACAAAACAAAGGTTGTTAGTGACAAATATGACAGCTGTAACTTTCAAAAGAAAATGGAAGTAGGGGATTTGTCCTTGAAAACGGTATTACGACCTTTTATTTTATAACCATTTACTTCATGTTTAATGAGAATATGGCATATTTTCTCTCAGGTTAGGAGAAAATAATAGCTTTAGACATTATCTTTGACCCTCAAACTATAGAGGGGATACGAATAATGATGAAACAAGGGGTAGAGAGCATTTTAAAATAGACTACTATGTCTCAAATAGGGGCATTCAACTATTAGTGCTAAGAATAACTTCTATAACTTTGAAATAGTTAGCATAGGTCATTTTCAAAAATGGGCCATTTCATACTCTTGGAATTTTTTTTTTTTAATTTTAATATAAAGTCTCTGGGCTAAAAGGGACATCATAACATGTTAATTGAGGCACAGTTCTTGCAGAAAAGAAACTGAGGCTTCAAGCTAGTAAGTGATTTTTCCCCCAGTCATTTGCATAGAGAGAACCCTGTGACATTCTCATCTGTCCCGCTGTGTCACCTCCTTTCCAATTCATGAGTTCTCTGCACATCTCTTTTTGAAAAAAGCTGTTTGGGTGGAATATTTAACTGGAGATCTCCTCATTTGTCTATACAGTGGTGCAAAAAGAACTTCTTTCAATGAAAAGACCACAGTCCTCAAGTCATTTTGACCAAAGTCACTCAATCAGTATGAAATCATGTTCTCTACAGGTTGAGTGAGACCTGCCCCAACAAATGACAGCCATGGACCTATCATCCAAAACAAATGTTTAACCTTGAAAGAACCCTTAGCTTTTGGTGAACAAACCAATCTCTCAAGAGACTCTTGGGTTAAACTAAAGATAGTATTTGTGGTTCCTGGATATTTATTACTTCTGGAACTCAGCTTTTTAAAAACTTTTTAATTAAGGAAGCTAATGCTAGTTAATTAATATTTTAAAGTAGTAATTAACATAAATTATTAGCAACTATTTTGAGGAAAAACATCTTTTTAAGACATAATTCAATTGTGAATACACATGAAATTTTCCTTTTTTTAAGAAATAAAGTGTAAAAAGACCACTTTAAATAGATAAATTACAAACAAGGCCTCACTTTTAATGGTTATGAATACACCTAAAATATGTAGATTTAATGAATTGTTCATTAAAGTTACATCTAAGTTACATCTTAGATGTTTCATTAGCAACATTACTTCATCTGTATACCAAATTTATAAAATTAGACTAAACATTTCTACATATGTACATACATTCATACACATATATTTTTATTGTATAGAAAAGGTCACCTGCATTACAGTAATTCCATCAGCAACACTGTCAGATCAGTTATTATTTCTATTTGGCGCATAAGGACATAAAACATGTCATGTAAATTACTCTTCTAAAGATTTCACAAGTGAATTTCAAACCAGAGGTGTTCTTGCTGTATTTTCTTTTAATTCTTAGCTCCTTCCATGGTTGAAAATTCTAGCAATAATGAGTATTCTGCTGAGTTTCAGTAAGGATTCCAACTTGAAATGTAATTGCATTATGTTATACATGCTCTTTCCATTTCTAATAACACATCAAAATAGATGAAATGCCATAATTCTACCCAAAAGTATGTGTGAAACAATGAGAATCAAAATCTGTTTATTGACATGTGGCTTAGAAAATTAAATAAAATAAACAACCAATTTCTTTCTATTGCCACCCTCTAGACTTAATATTCTAATTTTCTATTATATCCTTATTCAAATTACCTTTATTCTTTTAAGTTGTCTACACTTGTAGAATAAGGAAAGGTGAATGTAAATGAAAAGTATACAACTCGAGCAATAACAAGCATTTGTCTGAGAACAAAACACCTAGAGGGTCTTAGATGTCAATGTTGTGGAAGTGGCATTATTACTTATTACGCAGCTAAAGGAATGCGCACATAAGAGGCAAATGGATACTTTAAAGGTGTTAACATGAGATCAATTTGCATCTTGAGGATCAGGATTTTCGGGGTATAACTGTGTTTGTTCACTGGCGTCCCTGCTGTGATTTCCCCTGTTGGTCAGTTTGGCCCTTGGAGCAGCAGAATCAGCATAACCTGGAATCTTGTTAGCACAGAATCCAGGTTCCCAGCCCAGACCAACTGAATCAGAACATGCACATTAACCAGTTCGCCAGGTGATTTGTGCACACATTCAAGGGTAAGAAGCCCTGAGCCTGACCCCATCAACCTTCTCTGTTTGCTGACTTACTATCCATTTGCAGTTCCTCCAGGGCAGGGACGCCTGAGCATGTTTACTGGCTGAGAACTTAGTGGCCATTTATTTAACCACCCCCCCCCCCATTGCACCTGTGAGGAGCCAGGCTCAAACCACATGCTGACCCATCTCAGACTGGAGACAATGAACTCGATCTAGGAAATAGATTAGTGTACGTAAGCAAGTGATATTGGGCTTCCAGTCATTGTATCCCTTCCTATAAGGATCCCTTCCTATAAATAGTCAAAAGGCTGTTGCTGACATAGCTAGAAACAGATATGGAAAATCACCATGAGGAGGCAGGCACCACTAATGGTGTCTGTCACACACACACACACACACACACACACACACACACACACCAAGTTTTATAACAAAAGATTGATTTTGGTAATAGACAATACAGTAGAAATAAGAACACTGCCAAAAATCATCATTCTCACAAATAAGTTCCAATGGCAGCTAAAGATGTCCTAAACCTCACCTTTAACTTTTTATTAATGAGAACTCAATAAGAGTTTCATTTACTTGTATTATGCTTTCTTCTATAGCTCTAACTCAAAATTTTTATTATGCATTGATGAAAACTCTGCTTTTGAAATTGGACTTCTATGTGTATATGGGCTGGGTTTCTCATATATTGTCATAGTATTCATTGATCTGCTTACTAATAGTGTATAATATAGATACTAAAGACATATTGAGAAAGAGCAAGGCACAAATTATTTTTAAACTATTTTCTTACTCTGTTCATGTTACCCAAGGTATGGAGACTGAGAGTCCGCTTAACTTTGAACATGACAATATCTTTATTCAGAATGAATGCATATCAGTAGAAAGAATTTCTGAGAAATTAAAAGATTGGTTTATCTCACTGATAATAATGGCTGATAACTGAAATATTAATCTACATGTTTGTAAAAAAAGAGGGCCCTCTAAAATACTAACTCAAAAATGCAGATAACTAATCTATGGAACCTTGGATGCTAGTGACTATTTTCACAATGCAAATTCATACAATTTTATCTCAACTACGCACATTTATCTCAACTATGTACAAGAGACAACCTTATAATAGTAATAAAACTAACTATGATAACAATGACACATGTATTATGATCCATGAAACTCACATGCAGGTTTAGCTATGGAGAAGAAATGGCTCCCATGATACGTGTGAGGCTCACAGAACTACTCAATGTGTCCTTCTAAAAGAGGAAGTCCTTGTGAAACAAATCTGCCCCATTCTCCTCTTGAATGACCTTAAAACTTGAGATTGGAAGAGAGCCACTAAATGGCCCTTCCTTTGGTCAAAGAGAAGGAACAGAAATACATAGGCATGTTTCTAGTCCTCTAAATTATGTTTATTAAATGTTTAGCTCTGGTTGGTACATATGTATGTATTCATACACATGCAAACATAAAAATAATAAAGGCACATTTTTATTCTTTTTTGCCATGTTTACTATATTTGATTTCAGTCCAATAAATTTCCAAATTCTATCCCAAACCCAACAACCATTCTTTTTGTTTTGATCTCATAGGGCTATGTAGTAGTATTTCTTCTAAAATGATCTTGACACATAACTTTTATAAATTGATAATTATCTTTGATAAATAAAAATATATAATCTACTTGCAGTTTTTAAAAGCCTCATCTAAAATATCTAATTAAATTTAAGAAAGGAAATTATTTTAGAAAATAGAATACATTGCCTTGTAAATTTTAATATCCAGTTCCATCCAAGACTGGCTAATTGACCCATAATTGGTCAATTACAACTGCAATTATATGCAGTTACCATCTTGTGTACACAAAGATCATAGGTGACAATATATACACATTAAGAAGTAGTCATTCTTAAAAATAAGATCTTTCTCAGGTTAGGTTCTCCAAGGGCATGTGGATGCATGAAATTCCAACTGGCGAGCACAAGATATCTTATATGCTTTGAAGAAATTTTAATCCCTGGAAAAATACTTTATACATTATAATATAGACAGAAGGAGCCATTGCTATCAAAGTCTGATGTATCTAAACATCTTGTTGTATGAAAACTGGTTTGAAGAGTGCCTCTCACCTTTAATACAGTGCTGGTTGCTTGTAGGATTGATGTCCTACCTAGTTGAACTCTTAACTGCTTTGCTATAACGGGATGTTAACAGAGACAGCTGACATAGTAAAAAGTGCTATCACCACCGCTGGCCAGGGTGTGATCCAGAGCAGTTACAGAGCAAACCCAAAATGAATAGCTTACAGAAGAAGGAAGAAGGAAATATGATATTTAAGCTTCTCGTACCTTATAGATAATAGCCTTTAGGACAACAGAGAGACTTTCTAAAATTAGCATTTCCTTTTTGACATAACATAAATCAAGCCAAAGTAGTATATGTTACCATGTTGTTTGCGGAAATATAAAGCACCTGAAAACCACACTGATTAGCAGACAAATACCTTCTGTTTCCACAGATGCTAAGTACTTATTGATTTAGTTTTACCTGCTAGTGGTCATTAAGGCCGGAAAAAAAAATGACCACAACACCATAAATCATTATCATGCGGAAGCATTGATTAAGTACCTGTGTGTACCTGAAGGCATTTGGTGGAAGCAGACAAGGAAAATCATGTAAAAATATGACCAGTGGGAGAATGTGGTGATGAAAGAGAGAATGCGATACAGCCGTGGGTTCAAGCGGAAATTATGGCTTGACAGGCTCCGTGTGGGATCAAGTCTAATGGAAGAAGTTAAAGCACCACCAATCCCTCAGTATGTGCTGTTGTCTGGCATGGGATTTACCCAAGCAGACTGTTAAATCTGGTGTTAAATCAAAATGAGATCTGTCTTCAATATTATGAGCATCTCCATAGAAAATATTGGAAGTGTATTTATACTGTGTCTTTGCTCATTCTTGTTTTTAGTTGTCTCTATTTTAAAGTATTGCTTTAATGTTTATTTTTGAGAGAGAGAGAGAGAGAGAACCAGAAGGGGAGGGGCAGAAAGAGAGGGAGACACAGAATCTGAAGCAGGCACCAGGCTCTGAGCTGTCAGCACAGAGCCCGACACAAGACTCGAACTCACGAACTGTGAGGTCATGACCTGAAGTGAGGTCGGACTCTTAACCCACTGAGCCATCCACGTGTCCCAGTTGTCTTTATTTTAATAAATTGGCTCGAAATTTTACAGATATGAACACGATGCAAGTTGTTGTTGTTTGGTATTGTTTTGGCTCTTAATCCTTGAGAAGGCAAGGACCCGTCTAGAATGTTCTGGCTTCCTCCTGATTACAGGTGAGGAGAGGGTTCTGTGAGAACAACAATAATTGCTCACTTAGAAGGAACTAAGATATTCTTCTCGGTTTTTAAGGAAGTTAACATAACTTTCCAAACCACAAGAAGCTGCAAAATGCCTTACCTGTGCTATCCCTTACATGATTTTTCCCTTAACAACCTGAGACTAAAGAACTACATGATTTCAAAGCGACCTCGGCTCTGCCCTCATCTTCAAAAGAGCCAGAGAGTGCTCACAAGGGCAAGTGCTTTTTCTTTCCTCTCTGCACCCTCATTGGCAAGTGCAAGGCCACACACCTTTGAGCTGATTGAAGCATAACAAAGCTAACTACTTGCTCCAAGAATCAGACTCTGGCTTTGGGCTATAGCTCAGAACAGAAGTGATCTTTGCTGAACAGATAGAAAGTTAAACAGATGCAATCCTCAGTGACAATCAAGAGAGACAACACTGATGCAGGAGGACAAAAAAATCTAAGGGCGAGCCGACATTCAAACCACTGCACAGACACTGCACCCATAAACTAAATGAAGCATTAACAGGTCATACAATTTCAATTTGAGTGTGGGAATGAGTGAAACTTTTTGTACGGAAGATTCAAGGAAAAATAGAGACCAAAGTGAACATGGAAATCAAACTTTTGAAGCCTTTCTTTCACCCTCTTCAGAAATGGTTAGGAATTTGACCTTCAATGATAAACAGTTGTGTGTGCCGTGGGAAGAATATACTAAGGATAAATGTTTTATGTTTCAAAAATGAAAGTCCTGAGTCACGATTAAAGCAAACTGGTGAGTACTCGGAATCACAATTTTCAGGTCTCTAAAACATATCACTGCTTCAAAAATTATTGGCATTACTTCCTTAGCATATACATCAATTTGTTCAAACATTTATTGATGCCCATTATATGCCAGGTACTGTATTAAGCACTTGGTGCATAAAGGTGATAAGGACCTGCCTCTATAGTAAAGAAGCTTCCAGAGTTCCAAAACAATTATGTGCAAGTGGCCACAGTGTTTTATTTTGTTTGTTTGCTAAACATCAACTCCTTTGAGCCTCAAAGACCTCTTCTTGAGAACCCTGCAGTGCTGAGGGATATCAGTATTGAGCTGGGGAAGAAAGCACAATATTGCACTTGGGAAGGAAACCGTGAATAAGAAGAATCCTCTTCTTGTAGATGATTTCGTGAAACCAAAAGACCTTGTTTGGAGAATCCAGACCAAGAAATGAAATGGTTATCTTCTCTAGGTAGATTTTAAGAAAACAGATAAAGATAAAGGTAAAGAACTTGATTTCTAAGAGAAATTTAATGAGCCTAATTTAAGTATATGACTAAACTTCTACAAATTGGGAGATGAAAAGTACCCAGAGGTCTAGAATAGACTAAGAATATCTACAAGAGGAAAGTTTTTGCTATAAAAAAATAGGCTTGCATCAAATAAAGTTAATTGGAGTACTGTTTCGAAGAACCCTGAAATTCAAACTTTGATTATCTTTTTCTTTTCCTATACATACTAGTTTCCATAGAGATCCCTTTTGTAAGTATCTGTTCTCAACATGGAGTAGGATGTGTTCATTCCAGTGTTCTCCCTGGGTGAGTGTGATAGCAACGCCAGTTTTAACTTCCAGCCAACACCCATTTTAGCTTTAAAATGGAAAATTCTAGCATTCACCAGAACCTTGGAGACAGAAGGAGAGACATTCTGAATTCGTTCGGAATATTTTACATATTTTCTTTCATGGCAAGGAATGCTGCTCCAGGGTCTCATGTATGCTTTCATAACCTCAATTCCCAGACAACCCACCTCAATTTGATTATCTAGCAACCACGCTACTGAAAGATCTCTTACTGGCCACTTATGGCATTGAAACTGATCACTGGGCATTTTTCGGTGTTATTTTATTTGAACTCTCAGTATCATTTGACCCTCTTCACCACTTCTCTCTTTTTGAAATTCTTCTTCCTTTACTTGGATCACACTATATTCTTCTTGTTTCCCCTAATTCTATCAGAACTTTCTTTTTAAACATGCAGTCCCCAAGTATTCATCGTGGCCTCTTCTCAATTACGTGTACTCAGTTGGCAATTTTTGTAGCCTGACCAATTCATGTTTGTCCCTCAAGGGCCATGAAGCACATTTTAGAAGACTTCCCTTTCTTGATGTTCCAGCTTGATACTGAACAATTCATGATTAGCATTCCCCTCTAAGATTCCATATCATCATGTACAAATTTCTTAGAAAACCACAGTGAATTATAATTTTCCACCAGTTTATTTTTCATTATCTTGTTTTCCACCAGATTTTAAGATGCTCAAGACAGGGGTCTCTTTCTCATTCATCATTATATTCCACCTTATTCTCAGTTTTTACAGAATTGCTGGACGAATTAGGTAATGTTTGTTAAATGGATGAAACAATTAAAAATGAATAAACTAACTTCAATTATTGCCCAAACAAACAGTGTGTAATTTTCCTCAAATAATACGGGAATCTGAGAACTGTTAGCATTTTCTGCAAGTTTTTGAGGGGAAAACAAACACGGTGACATATTTTATCAATATGCTCTGCTCTGAAGCACACGATTAAACATATATATTTTCCTATGAGTGTGATCATATGCAAATGTATAGAAAATGTTTTCAACTATACTGCTAATTGAGTTTTATCTGCAGATTCATGCTTCATGTTGACAAGGGATAACTCCTATGCAGAGTTTACAGTTTCTGCACAAAACAATATGGATAGAGAAATAAGAAATGTATTGAATAGATCTTCACTACATCTACTATACTAAAGCAAGAGTCCAATTTTTTTGAAAGCTTTTGAAGAAAAAAAGGAAGGCTAAAACCAAACCAACTAAAACACAGGGCACCTGTTTCTCAAATTAAAATGGGAGCAGTCTATAAACAAATGAGAGGTTTAGTTGGTACTATTTTTCATTAAACTACTGTATATTCCTTCGTCTTTAAGTCACATGAAAAATCAACAGATTTGTTCTTATTTGTGCCAGTAGAGAGGAACATTGGCCCAGGTAATAGAAAGCCATAGCCAATTAAGTCAGCCATGTAAGGTGAGTGGACCTCTAGGGTCCTGAGCCATGTGCAGGGTGCAACTAGGTAGCAAGATATCTAGAAGGTGTGTAACCTTATTCCTAAAAATAACATAGGTAGATAGATAGATAGATAGATAGATAGATAGATAGATAGATTATTAAAAGGTTTAGAGTCTAAGGACAAAAAAATGCCTGTAATTGAAATGGAAAAAATGGGGTATTACTCCTTGGTGAAGTTCACAAATACTTGTAGCTCATGAAAGTGGTTTTTATAACTACATTGCAACTTAACACAGGTGACAATTGCTTTAATGCAAGGGGGTCAAAGATATGAGCGGATAAAGGGAGGTAAATATATTATTTGTTTTACAACCGATGGCAAAGGAAACATGATTCTGATTTCAGTTTCTTGGCAATGCATTTATTTAAACCAGTGGAAAAGATTCTCACAAGTTTTTTTTCATAAGGAAAATGTTGCTTGGGACTATACCCCAAATTCAAATATAATCGGTAAGAAAAGAGTCCGGGGTTGCAAATAGATACATACAGATAGAAAGGGACATGTAAAAAGAAAGTGGACACAAACAGAGGCCAAAAAGCAAAAATAAATAGCCCAGTGGATTTCAATGTTTGGGAGCAAGAACAGTTCTGTAGGTGGCCTAGATGTAGGTGTAAGGGGAGAAGTTAGTATGGAGTGGGCAACGCATAGCACTTCATAGGAGGATAGGGCTGAAAGCATCAGCTCAGGAAATACTTGTGATAACTTGTTGTGGCATCCTTGTATATTAGAGTATTGGCGGAACTGTCCCAAAGAGAAAGCAAGCAAGCTGGAGGAAATCATAAATGAATCTTCCTTTTCATTGTTGTCTCTCTAACACACACACTCTCTCTCTCTCTTACATGTACACAATGCTCAAAAAATGTTTGTGGAATGAATGAATGAATGAGTTAATGAAGTCATCTAACAGATAGACATAAGGTGAAAGTATCTGCTTGCCATTCAATTCCAAAAAATAACAGGGACTACCAAGATTTTAAAAGAAGAAGAGTGAAGAACTTGAAAGTGTCATAGAGAAAAATATAAAGGTATTGGGAACAATTTTTTTCCTCTCTGAAAAGAAATGTATAGTGTAGGCCCATAGTTTGCTAATGCTGATTATTAAAGGATTAAGGAAAAGGAAAGGAATTAAACAACACATATTTCTGCCCTTCTATATTTTGCTGCCTACTTAGGACACAAGTACAGAAACTTGAAAATAGTTATGTAACAACCATGTTCAGGGGTCATTAGGCTCTTTTTTCAAAGTGGGGATATATTTTCTTTCACGTACAGTCTGTGATGATTATTGCCCTCCCCCGTCCACATAAGGATTGAGTCCTTAAAAGTGATCTCATGACTATGTGTGAACGTGTCATGGGGCTATTTCCCTGGGTTCTATTCCTCTGCTGCCCACACTCCAAATCAGAACCCCCTTCCTCTGGTGCCTGTGGTCCTGAGAGCTGTCATTCCACCCCGCACACTTTACTTCTAACGAAACTATTGCTGTCGCGAACATGTTGACCTCTCCTCTGCCACCCTGTACAAACTTATGAGTGTACTTCTCTACATTCCACACTGTACACAGTTAAAAATTATAGACTTAAGGAAAGTAAACTGCAGAAAAGCATTACAACTGCTTTTAGATATGAGTGCTTTTGGAGCCTGGAGAAATTAATTTTGAGTAGGCATTATCAGATACTAATAGGCTTATTTATTTATTTATTGATTGATCGATTATGTAGGCTTCATGTCCAGTGCAGAGCCCAACATAGGACTTGAACTCACAACCCTAACATCAAGACCTGGGCGGAGATCAAGAGTCAGACACTTAACTGACTGAGCCACCCAGGCACTCCTAGGCTTTAACAAAACTGTCCAATCCATGTATATTCACACAAAAACTTGTCTATGAATGTTCATAGTAGAATTATTCAGTAACTAAAAAGTTGAAATAACCCATAGGTTCATCTACTGGTGAATGGAAAAACTAAATATGGTATATCCCTACGATGAAAAAGTGTACATCCATGTGAAGGAATGAGGTATGATGTATGCCACAACATGGGTGGCCTTTGAATATGTTATGCTAAATACAGAAGCTGACCTCAAAGGCTGCATCTTGTGTAATTCCCTCCATTTGAAATCAGCAGAATATGCAAATCCACAGATACAAAAAGCAGATTAGCAGTTGCCTAGAGATGGGGGGGTGGGTATTGGAAAGTGTGGAGATTCTCTGTGAGGAGATAGAAATGTTCTGGAATTAGATAGTGGTGAAGATTGCACAACATTGTGAACATGCTAGAGACCTGTGAATTATATACTTTAAAATGTTTAACATGGTGAATCTTAGATTATGTGATTTTCTAAAATAATAGTGGAAAAAATAAGATCTAACCTGATATCCAATATCCAAAATGCTGTACGGTAAGCTCTTAAAAATAACTTTTAACATGAGAAAACCTGATGTCAGATAAATTAAATAATCTGCTCGTGAAAAATACAAGGAAACAGAGAGCTGAGTCTAAGCTATTTTACTTCCTTTATACCACAATGCTTCATGAGATGAATCTTTTTTTAATTTAATTTTAATTTATTTTTTTTTCTTTTGCTTAAGTACAAATTAGTTAATATAGAGTGTAACAATGGTTTCAGGAGTAGAATTTAGTGACTCATCACTTGCATATGACACTCAGGGCTCATCCCAGCAAGTGCCCTCCTTAATGCCCATCACCCATCTAGCCCATCCTCCACCAACCTCCCCTCCAGCAACCCTCAGTTTGTTCTCTGTATTTAAAAGTCTCTTATGGCTTGCATCTTTCTTTATTTTGATCTTATTTTTCCTTCCCTTCCCCTATGTTCATGTGTTTTGTTTCTCAAATTCCACACACGAGTGAAATCATATGATATCTGTCTTTATCTGGCTGACTTATTTCCCTTAGCATAATACATTCTAGTTCCATCCACGTTGTAGCAAATCACAAGATGAATCTTAAGCAGCTTCCTAGTGAGTGGGTCAGTCAATACTATATAACAAAGTAACTTTAAATATGTCCTTACTCTATTTTCCATCAATATTTTCATAATCCATATTTATTTGAAATTGCCAAAGAGTTCCTCCAGTTGGCTTCCATTGGGTTTTCTATTATCGTGTTTCAAGATCATCCAGGACAGGTCTCCTACGGATCCCTTTTGAAATTTCCAAAGTGCATCCTCAGGGCACTTTACAGTACATATTTTTTGTATGAAATAATGTTGCTTTTTGATTGACATGTATTATTTTATTTTAAGGGCTTAATGATTCTTAAGTAACTTCCTTTCACAGGGTTTATATAATTCATATTTCAAAAAATATTTTGGTTTTGTTTACAGTAATCAAACATGTTATGAGATTTCAAATATTGCATTTTAATTTTCAGAAATTTTTATACATATGTAAATAGAAGTAACTTGTGTTATTTAAACTTAGGCCTACGTTTCTTTTTTTAATGTAGTAAATACATTTGCAACCAAACACACAGGTGTTTTTTGCTGAGAGCCTCTCACTTCCAGACTCAGAAGATTCACTTGACCTTGGAAATGTGTTCTTTCTTCTGTTTAGCTCTTTGTAGAATAGGATAACATTGAGTTCCCAGGAAGCGATGGTAATGTCAAAAATTACAGCCTCGTAAAAGCTTTAATTCTCACCATAAAAATAATATATAAAGTAGAGAACTATGAGGGTGCCTCGCATATTGCAATGTCAGGTTTAGGAGCACTACTATAAAATTTATAATACCTATCTATTTGATAGTGGGTAAGAGCTTGAGCAAGTGTTGCTTAAATATAGCTAGGTTATAAACAAGTGAATGCTTTGGGGAGAGAGAATTTGGGGCATGTTTTGTGGTACAAATGAATGTTAAAGACCTGATGTTTAAAGACCCTGTTTCTTTAAGATGACTCTGTAAAAAAATAACATTTATCATTAAACCATAATGAGTCAAAATTACAAAATATGGCATGGTGTATGGATATATGGGGGAGTGCAGAGCCGTGATTAACCAAAGCTGCAAAACCAAAAGATGGAAAAATGAACCTGCCGAAAACGCAGCTGGATTGGCAGATGCGGAAACAGGACTGAGCAAAAGAACATCTGTAACGTCAGATTAGGCACGCCAGATTAGGTAGAATTAGCTCTACTTGGCCAACAATATGCTCCAACTCCCCGCTTTCCTAGCTGGATCCCCATCCACTAGGATCCCTTTCCTACCATTCTGATTCTGACTGCAAGAAACTTTGTCTTCAAATTCTGTCTGTGCGTTATTGCAACACAAGGCAGGTTTGGAAGGTGCAGGGCTGCAAATAGGCAGGTAGGACTGTTCTCAGTGGCTTCCTGTAGACCCCACTGCTCCACACGGGCAGAATAGCTGCTCCTTCATAGTCCATTCAGCAACAGCCCCTTTCTCTCTAGGGCTTTATCGACAGGTGTCGTTGGTGTTTTTTTTGCTTTATTACATTTTTGTAAACATTTTTGCTATTTTTAAATAATCTCTTTTGGACAGGATAGTTATAAAACCTACTGTTTTGTTTCAGCAGCGTTGTCTGCTGCTTGTGAGTTTCTCTTTTCACACCCACATCATTTTGCTTTCTGCAATTAAATGTTTCACTAGGGGAAATTTTCTTTTTGCTCTGCATATCTTTTATTCTGTCTACTATTTTGAAACTATTTCTCCCCAAATTATGTTCCCATTCTTTTTTTTTCCCCAACGTTTTTTAATTTATTTTTGGGACAGAGAGAGACAGAGCATGAAGGGGGGAGGGGCAGAGAGAGGGAGACACAGAATTGGAAACAGGCTCCAGGCTCCGAGCCATCAGCCCAGAGCCTGACGTGGGGCTCGAACTCACGGACCGCGAGATCGTGACCTGGCTGAAGTCGGACGCTCAACTGACTGCGCCACCCAGGCGCCCCTCCCATTCTTGTATCCACACCCCAACGCCTCGTGTGACCTCAGCAGCCACTCTTGTACCTCAGGGAACTGACCATAAACCCTATAATAGTCCAGAGATGGATGTCACGGGAAAAGCAAGACTAAACAAAACAAAACAAGCAAACCTCAAAGTCACTTTCCTTATTTGGGAAATTCATTTTATTATTTATTATTTATTTCATTTTATTTATAATTAATAAATAAGTAAAATTACGGATTTATTGAGGGGGAAAAAAACCTATGACCCAGTCTGGTCAAAGAAACTTCTGGAAGTGTTCTGAATATTTTGGGAAAAGTTTTCTTCGTTCTTGTGAGAGGACCTCTCTATCTCTCCTTGTGTCCACAAACAAGAGAGCATGTGTTTCTGGCTGCTTCTGTTGGCCATCCCTCAACAAGCATGGGGACTAGATTAAGACGAAGTCCATGATGTGGGTGCAGAGAAAAATGAGTCTCCATCCTCAATGCCTTCATTAAGCCACCGAATTGATAAAACCTGATCTTCTCTTTAGTGCTATATATCCTCGTGTGAAAATTAATTAATTTCCATATTTTCAAAGCTGGTTTGAATCTGATTCTCTGTGACTTGTTCCAAGAACATATTATCTGACACACACATGTTCATATTTATCTTATATTTTAATAAGTGTTGCATATTCTATATTAAGTGGTTGCAACATCATAACTATTACTCTGATGATCAGAATCTTCATTTTAGAGAATGCAGTCGGCTCTTGTTCACCACGGCCAGTCTCTGGGCTTTTTCTGAGCACGTTTCTCCCTATTGGCCGTACTGAGAAACTAGCTGCTTTCTCACCGTGTTGTTTTCTTCCAGAGTGTGGTATCTTAGCGTTCACCAGCTCGAGCTGTGATGTGCTTCCACTGATGTAGTGTTTAATGTCAGAAACGGTTTTCCAGTATATTTTATTGCAGGGTTTAGTACAACACACTTAATGAACAGATGATCTCGATGAGTTACAGGCCTTGGCTTCCAGGAGCTTCCAGTCTGGGGAAAGATGGGGCTAAAGCTTCTGCATGGATTTAAGGCACTGTTGGTTGACATACCACTTACCCTTCCTCCAGAACGCCACAGAAACAGAAGACTGCAAAGTGAAAGCGAAATGAAAAAGAAAATCTTCGGGTAAAATAAGCCAAGTACATTGACTGTAAATTTCATCCTCTGCAACGAAACAAGCGAAATCATGGCTTTCCCAGTCTATCAAAATCACGAAGAGTTAGAGGCTCTCCTGGCAGAGCTGCGGATTCATATGAATGTCGTTTGCCTCATACAACTGGGCGCTGGAGAAGCCCTTCTCCCCACGCACCTGGGCGCAGGTTGCATATGCTGCTAGATTCTTGTTTTGCACGGGAAGGCAGTCAGGAAACACATGCCACGGCGAACACCTGCTCTCCAGCCATCTGAGTATTTTTGAACACTGCAAAATTAGGCAGAGAGTAGGTGCAGATACAATTATTGCTACAGATTTGTAATTTTCGAAGGAAAATTGCAGCTTTCGTTGCTGCTGTCTAAATTTAGATGAACGAGCGCAGAATCAGCAAAGTAAGTTTGGGATGTATATATGTATAAATTAAGAGTCTGCGACAGAATCTAGGTTTGCCAGTCTTCTCTCTTTTTTTTAATTTTTTTAACATTTATTTATTTTTGAGACAGAGAGAGAGCATGAACAGGGGAGGGTCAGGGAAAGAGGGAGACACAGAATCTGAAACAGGCTCCAGGCTCTGAGCTGTCAGCACAGAGCCCGACGCGGGGCTTGAACCCACGGACCGCAAGATCATGACCTGAGCCGAAGTCAGACACTCAACCGACTGAGCCACCCAGGCGCCCCATCTCTTTTTTTAAAAAAAATAATATGAATATTTTAGAAGATGGAGATTAAAGAACAAGTTGTAAAGCTATATGAATTATGTTTTGTTGCCCTGATGCAGTTCAGTTAGCCATTTTATATCTGAGAAGTGAATGTAACACTCAGCAATGGAATACCAAAGTAATAACCTCTTCCTCTAAGTGGGATTATTTTTACATGATGTTGAGAAGCCACTGAAAGCTGTAGAAACTCTCCGCAGAAAAATAAATAGTCATGCCAAACCTTGCATAGAGTTTTAGGACATTATGGATGGCTCCTAGCTATTTAATATTTGAGATGTTAGACAGCCTTCCCTCCCTCAAAACATCAATTAAATAAAAGGAAAGATGTACATTGGGGAAAAAAAAGGTAAATGTAATTGAAGAACTATCTTATTGGCATCATCTGGCAAACAAAACATTCTTTTTTAATTTTTAATTTTTTTTTTAACATTTATTCACTTTTGAGAGACAGAGAGAGACAGAGTTAAAGGTGGAGGTAGGCCAGAGAGAGAGAGGGAGACACAGAATCCGAAACAGGCTCCAGGCTCTGAGCTGTCAGCACAGAGCCCGACGCGGGGCTCGAACCCACGAACCGTGAGATCATGATCTGAGCCTAAGTCGGATGCTTAACCGACTGCGTCACCCAGGCGCCCCTCAAACAAAACATTCTTAAATAGCAGAAATTTTTCCTTATATCTAATTAAGCACTTAACTTGTGGTGTATTCGAGTTTTTATGTCATTGTATGTATATACAGAAAAATTCAGCAAATATATACTTTTTCATAAACTGTAAAGTTTTTAAGATGTTGTTTGTGTATATGTAAATATATTTAGTTGCATTTAGAATCCAAATATAATGGTTTAATGGAAAACATGTCTCCTCCCCCACTTCCAGGAACCCCACATGTTGGCATTCCAGAATTGGCCAAGTGATTTTACATCATATCTCAGGATCTTTCTTCTGCTCAGTTGTCTTTGACAGGACACTCACATTCTCACAGATTTCTTTCTTTCTTTCTTTCTTTCTTTCTTTCTTTCTTTCTTTCTTTCTTTCTTTCTTTTCTTCAAGTTTACTTATTTATTGTGAGAGAGCAAGCTCAAGCAGGGGAAGGGGAGAGAGGGAGAGAGGGAGAGTTAGAATCCCAAGAAGGCTCTGATCCCGACACAGGACTCAATCCCACAAACCATGAAATCATGACATGAGCCAAAAATCAAGATTTGGTGCTTAACTGACTGAGCCACCCAGGCGCCCCATCTCACGGGTTCCTTGTGGTCATGACATGGATGCAATCTTTGGTCTGCACTGAAGGAAAGTCTGAGAAAGACTGGCTTCTGTGGAAAGCAGACTTCCTGGCCAGAACCACGTCATTATGATGAACCCAAAGCCAGGAAACATATCCTTAGAAGTAAGTAGGTATACCGCTGTTCCCCCAAGATGGTGACTCTGCTAGGAGAGATGGCCGTAAGGATGGGTATCCAAGGCAGTTTCTGTAATCGTTGCCAATATTTTCATTCTTCTTTTTATTCGGTCACTTTGTAAGTAACTTCTTTGGAATATATGCTCCCTAGATGAATTGCAGCACTTTCTGAACTTAAAGTCTTAACAGATGGGGAGGTTTCCTTATTGACAATAACAAGAGAATAATTTAGGTATACAAGTTATGAAGGATTTGTGAAGAAAATATACCTAATTCAAGTGTAAGTGGGAGAGTTAATTAGAGGATATTCACCCAGGTAGTTTTCAGTCACAAAGCATGAGGAGAGCAGTTTTCCTGGAGGGCATCATGTTACCTATATTTATGGTGCACTTACTTTTTGCCAGACACTGGGACTGGATATCTTATGCTTTATTTAGCCCTCGCCATGACTTTACCAGGTAAGTACTACAATTATCCTCACTTTAAGATAGGAAAAACACAAAACAGCCATTTAGAGAAGTTGAGTAATTTTCTCAAGAATGCTCTGATATTTAAAAATTTTTTTTTATATTTACTCATTTTTGAAAGACAGAGACAGGGCACAAACGGGGGTGGGGAGGCGGAGGGGTGGGGGGACACAGAATCTGAAGCAGGCTCCAGGCTCTGAGCTGTCAGCACAGTTCCGACGCAGGGCTCGAACTCACCAACCACGAGATCATGACCTGCGCTGAAGTCGGATGCTCAACCGACTGAGCCACCCAGGCACCCCAAGAATGCTGATATTGATAATGCTTTGCTAAGAGTTAAACACAGTTTTCTCCAATTGCCAAAACCCACACTTTCTACCATAACGTAGCACTAATTTATCTATAAGCAGAAATGTGGAAACACGAAAGTGCTTTTGAGGGGTGGGGCATTACAAACAGGTCAGTGTAGGTAGAAAATAAGTGGCCTCACGAGGTCTCGGGAGAAATGGTCAGAGAGGCAGAATAAGCTGGCGCAGTTAGTGATTTAATCCCGGAGACTCCACTGGAGGGTTCATGCAGGGGGATGTCACACAGCAGTGCTTCTCAAGCCTTAATGTACATGCAAGTCATTGGAGATTCTTACTAAAATGCTGATGCAGATTCAGGGGTTCTAGGCTGAGGCCCGTGACCTCATTTCTCTCTAGGAAGTCCTCCCTCCCAGAGAAACTCCACTGCTGTTAAGGCTGCTGACCTTGAGAA
This sequence comes from Felis catus, assembly GCF_018350175.1. NCBI lineage: Eukaryota > Metazoa > Chordata > Mammalia > Carnivora > Felidae > Felis > Felis catus. The sequence continues at coordinate 82,291,560 of NC_058379.1, forward strand.
GGAAGGTCACTGATCACTCTGGAAGTAGGGCAGAGAGGAGTCTGAGGGACATGGGGTGGGAAGCTCGACATATTCGTTAAAGAACAAGCCAGCTCCGAGTTCGGACCAGCAGTTAATAAGCGTGTGAGTGCGTCGCTTTGTCTGTGGGATAAGCATAAGGCAGGATCGCGTGCAAAGTCGGCCACGTGTATAAATACGAGCTGTGCGAAACAAAGACGAGAGAGGCTTTGACCGCATGGAGGAAATTGAGGCCAACAGGTAGTATACGAATTGCACTTTCTTTGCCAGCAATGGTATGGAACATACCGATGTCAAAGATTTGAAGAAATCAAATAGAGTCAATTCCCCATTCTCCTGCAGTCTCTCGCTCCTTTGGAAGGCGATAAGGATTGTGTATGCCCATTCAAAACAAACCCTTCTGATTTATGAGCACTTTTCTTGAATCCACGGTAAAGTAACACATTTTTACCAGTGCTGTTCAGAGTAGACCATTGCAGAAGTTCTAAAGAAAATATACACATAAGTTTCAGCCAGGAGATGATAAATACCAGCGTTAACGTGCATGGGCTGAGCAGATTTCTGCTAGGACAAATATAACAACATTAATTGTAAAGTAGCTTTTTGAAGTGCATAATTGGATAATGGCAGAATAAATGGAAATACTTAGACAAATCCAGTGGCATAATCATTTTTATTTTATGGGATATAACGCAGGTAAAACAAAACAGAAACACAAGAACACAAACTGTCTCTTGGCCAACAGGGGCTAATGTGCTTTTTTTGCTAATGCCAAATTTTTAGAGTTTAATGAAAACAAAAAGAATATAAATGTTCAATAGTGTCTTGAGCTTCAATGTACTCATAACTTCTCTTAATTAAAACAGAACCCGGCTAAAAGCAGAATCTGCCTAGTCAACAGCATTCATTCACCCATTCATTCAGAAAATATTTATTCAGTGTCTGCTCTTATCAGCTACTGTAAAGGGATCTGTGATTTCAGTGTAAAAATGAGACTGAACGAAGCCCCTGCTTTCATGATGCTTTTATTAGAATGTGGGGGGATAGGAAAGAAACAAAATTAAAATAAATAGAAGGATAATTTCAGGTAATACTAAAGAAATAAAGTAGGAACATTTAAGGAAAAAAACTGAGGCAAGAATCTAACTTAAATGTGGCAATAATTAAAACATTCTTTAAAGAACTGCCAATTCAGGTGAGATCTTAATGCCTAAAAAGCCGCTGTTGGAAGATCTCAGGAAAACTATGTGTCGTGCAGAAGAAATAGTGCCTGGGCTTTGAGGTTTCTGTAACGTTGGTCTGACCAAGAAGGGGTAAGAACAGCAGAGGAATGCTCACACTGAACAGCTAGGAGGGGCCCCAGGAGGCAGAAAAGAAGATCCAGGAATTAAGTCCCCAGTGCAGCGGACGGTAAGCCAATGAGCTCACACTCCATTTTCATGTGAATGCGAAGGAAGTGACAGGTTCACGGAAGCAAGAAAAGTGATCTGAATTTTATTTTATTTTATTTTATTTTATTTTATTTTATTTTATTTTATTTTACTTTATTTTATTTTATTTTCATTTTTGTAATCTTTATTTTTGAGAGGCAGAGACACAGAATGCAAGCAGAGGAGGGAGCAGAGAGAGAGAGAGGGAGACACAGAAGCCGCAGGAGGCTCCAGGCTCAGAGCTGTCAGCACAGAGCCCGATGCAGGACTCGAACCCAGGAACCGTGAGATCATGAACTCAGCCAGTGTCAGATGCTTAAGCGACTGAGCCTCCCAGGTGCCCCTATCTGAATTTTATTTTTAACGTTTATTTATTTTTGGGACAGAGAGAGACAGAGCATGAACGGGGGAGGGGCAGAGAGAGAGGGAGACACAGAATCGGAAACAGGCTCCAGGATCTGAGCCATCAGCCCAAAGCCTGACGCGGGGCTCGAACTCACGGACCGAGAGATCGTGACCTGGCTGAAGTCGGACGCTTAACCGACTGCGCCACCCAGGCGCCCCTGAATTTTATTTTTAAAGAAGCACCCTGGCTGTTGGATGGAGAAAGGTTTGGAAGAGGATCAGCAGCAACAGAAAAATAGAATTTCAAATAGTTCAAGGTAAACAGGAATTCTGACATGATCAAAAAGATGCTTAAATGCCTGGTAGATCTCGAAGGGCGATGTCAGTTGGGCAGCTGTCATTTAGGGATGGCGTGTTGAGATAGATGTCTGAGAAACAAATGTCATGTAAATGGTTATTAGACACATTGAGGCCAAAGAGAGAACAAGAAGTCCATGAAGGAGACTGAACAGTGTGGGCAGTAGAGTGGAGAAGATCCTTCCAGAATGCAGCATCATAGAATGAAAGAAGTAGATGTTTCAATTAAGTGGAAAGAGGGAACTGCAGTTTTCTTTTTTCTTTTTTAAACACTTATTTATCTATTTTGAGAGAAAGAGAGGGAGAGAGAGAGAGAGAGAGAGAGAGAGAGAGAGAGAGAGAGAGAATCCCCAGCAGGCTCTGTGCTGTTAGCATAGACCCCAACACAGGGCTCGATCTCAGGAATGGTGAGATAATGACCTGAGCCAAATCAAGAGTTGGTTGCTTCATCAGCTCAGCCACCCAGGTGTCCCAGAACTGTACAGATTACTGCTGAGAGTTCAGTTATGAGAAGACAGATGAGTGGTCCCTGACTTTCAAACCTGGAACAACTAAGGACCCACATTATGGCTCAATAGAACCATAGGAATGAAGTCCAAAGCAAGTGAGTTGCAGGGAGAATGTGGATTGAATAAATTAAAACATACTTTGATGGGTAAGTTGCACTGTGAAAGAAAAGAGAAAAACAAGGTAGTGCCTGGAGCAGGGTGTACAACCTGAAGGGTGGGGTTTGATCCCCAGATAGGGACTAATCAATTTTGTCCTAAAATATTTTATTTAACCCTTGCATGATACTCAATGGAACACAATATTTCAGAGTCTTAGAGATTTCGCTTCTTCCACAAATATCATTATTTCCATCTATCAACAAATTTAGCAATATAAATCAGATCTATGGGTAAGAAATTTCTTGAAAATAGTAACTTACAGACAATATTTGTCATAGACTCTAAGTCTAAAGTTCTTTCTTGTCTAGCAAGAAAGAGGGACGCAGGATTAAAATGAGAGATGGCTAATGTCTGGGAGAAGACAAGAGCCCCGAATAAGGGTCCTTTCCCTGTATTTATTAGGATCAGGAGGCTTACAAACATGGTGATGGACGTGCAAAAAAAGAATGAATCTGTGAACATTAACTCATGGACGTGAGGGAAAAGGGGTCTTGAAAGTATTTGGGGTTAGGGGTTTGGGTTAATACAAAACAAAATCCTGGTGCCGGGCAGCTGGGCGGAAGGTGGTTTACAGTGAACATGAGGCAGCACCTCTGTTTATCTTAGCTAGCCTAGGGGATGCAACAGGTAGGACACCTGACCTCAGGGTTAACAACGCACCTTTCTTTTGTTAATCATCTCCTCTCTGGGCAGCTTTGCCCTGCAGGGCAGCACAACCATCTATAGCCCTATTTACCTGTTTACCTAACTTGGTCCTTCTCTTATGTGAAAGCAGTTTTCTCCTATAGTACTAAATTGGGGGGCACTTTTTCCCTGAATACCTAATCTTGCTTACCCCATGTATCTTTGTATTGGGGGCCTTTGACCCCTCTGTCTTCTGGGGCCTTTGCCCCTCCCTCTCTATTCTGGGGGCCCTGGCCCCTCCCTGCTTTATTATGGGGGTCTTATCTTGTTTACCCAAGCTTGGGTGAGACTTTGCAAGTTTTATGCCTTGTGAATTTCTAAGCTTATTCCCCACAAATATTTAATGTGACTCCTTTTTTTGGAGAAGCTAAAAACAAGACACACAATATGTATGAATTTTAACACATTTGTAAATATCTGTTTTAAAAATGTTCCCATATTTAATTTTTTCCCAAAGAAACTTGTGTTTCAATTTTCTTTTATTGTAGACAAAATGTTCATTTATTAATTGTTAATATTTTAAACGACATTCCTGAAACTATCATTTGCTTAAATGAACAATCTCCTCACTCCCTGGTTCCCAGGAACCTAGAAAGCCAATTCTGGATAGATCATACCTCAAGCTTTGGGGATGGAAAGATATTTTTATGTTCTAAAAATCTTTCAGGGGCAGCTGAGTGGCTCAGGCAGTTGAGCATCCGACTCTTGATTTTGGCTCAGGTCATGATCTCACGGTTCGTGGGATTGAGCCCCGAGTCAGGCTCTCTGCTGACAGCATGGAACCTTCTTGGGATTCTCTCTCCTTCTCTCTGCCCCTCCCCTACTCGTTCTCTCTCTCTCTTTCTCTCTTAAAATAAATAAATAAATAAATAAATAAATAAATAAATAAATAAATAAATATTAAAATATAAAATAAAACTCCTTCAAAAGGAAATCCTAATTCTTATAAATACCTGTTTGAACAGAGCTAAATGCTTATTAATGTATTTTCTTTAGTTCCTCAGTGCCTCCAACATTGTCAAATAGTACAATTATTTTTAAAGTGATGTGGTATAACAGGGTGGTCTTCTTTAAGTTTATCTAGTTTATACACATCTAAAATAATTTATTTTTCATAATCATGCTTGCTCAAAGTGTCACCTAGACCTGCAGGGTCTTATCTGTTAGAAGTCACTTTTGATCAACGAGTTTATGTTGTTTAACACATACCTTAGGAAAATTATGTGTTGGACCAGATAACAGCATTCTCACTGTTCTGTCCTGGAGTTTATCTAGTATTTTCATGTTTATGCTAAGCACCTCTATCTACCTACTAAGCATAGTTCCTCCAGGGCTATTTATATTTGAACACAAACAACGCTGAAAGACTGATGCTCTAACTAGCACACTTAAGCCTTAGCCAGGAAACAAGGGAGTTACTGGGATAGGACATCAGAGGTATCTCTGATCTTGAAACATAGCTATTTGTCTACCGAGCGTGAGTTCTAGAAGGAGCTTCTTCATGGGAAAGAATAAACGACATTTTACGGACGTATCATGTGTTCTCCTGATGTCATTATGCACACCAAAATGACCAAACTGTTATAGTGTAATTTATAGGAAGTTTGATGACTCTTGATGCCTGTATCAGGCACCCTAAAACGTGCCATTTACTGTAAAGAGTATAGAAGGATATTGGTCTTATGAGCCTTTAAAAAATGTTGTTTTTTTTAAGGTAATTGTCAGTAGAGCAGATTGTTGATAGCCTTTCAACTGCGAGAGACTGGCAAAACAAAGCTCTCCTTTCTTTGAAGGTTAGTTTTTCATGATGCCGTCTGCCAAAGGGTCAGTTAAAAATTTAAATACAGTACCCAGATTACTCATGTTTTGCCAGCAGCCTACTTGTTATTGTACCCATATTTGAGATGTTTCACTAGCTTCCAATTATCCAATTTGAAAGAACTGCATTCTGCTTTCAATTTTTAATGCCCAACTCCTGTGGATTTCAGCATGAGATCTGTGGGTAGCAAAGTGTCAGAATATACTGACTTTAAGAGGGCACTTACAGCTTTACAAGGCAGTAAATGATATAAAGTTTCAGTATGTGGATATTTCACTGCATGTTACATTATTAAAGGTATAGCAGCTTGGTGTTCCATCTCAGAGCTCTAGGGCAATAAGAGAACAGTTGTTTGTGTTTTTGCTTTTTTTCTCTTGTGACACAATTAAAACTTCTAACCCTTGAGAAAAGTAAACTTTAATGTTTCATTTTATGATTAAGAATGGGTATTCTTTAAAAAAATTATTTATTTATGAGAGATAAAGCACGAGTGGAGGACGGGTAGAGAGAGAGGGAGAGAGAATCCCAAGCAGGCCTCACCATGCCAACATGGAACCTGATGCGGGGCACGGACCCACGAACCGTAAGACCATGACTCGAGCCAAAGTCGAACACTTAACAGACTGAGCCACCTAGGCACCTGAAGAATGGATTTTCTAAACCAGATTTGAATGGCAGGTGAACTAAATGCTCTCTTATATTCTGAAAACTAATCCAGTGAAAATCAAAAAAGTAACTGTGAAGGCTCTGCTGTAATTGAAGATGCGATTCTATGCTTTTGGTTTGTTAATACCTCTAGAATACATGAAAATATATAAACAAAAGCATATAATAATATTTACTATATACATTTTTCATACATTTTGATCATAATGTCTGGTTTGTAAATTTGTAATAAGTTTGTTTCTGGCATTATTATGATAAACTCATTAACTAACATATTATTAATTCAATAAACAGATATCCTGTGGATATTTTTTGCCAGGCACATATTAGCAGTCACAGGAGATGCCAAACTATATGGACAGCATCTCTTCTCAGGAAATGGAAGAAAAAACAGACATATGAGAACTATAATAAAAGTAATGAAATGCTATATAAGATAAAGACAAATAAAATTTCAGGAGAGGGGCACCTGGGTGGCTTAGTTGGTTAAACGACGGACTCTTGATTTCAGCTCAGGTCATGACCTCACAGTTCCTGGAATCAAGCCCCGTGTCCAATTCTGTGCTAATAGCACAGAGCCTGCTTGGGATTCTCTCCCTTTCTTTCTGCCTCTTCCCCACTCACACACACTCTTTCTCTCTTTCTCTCTGTCTCTTTCAAAATAAATAAATAAACTTTGAAAAAATTTCAGGAGAAGAAGTTCCTTCTTGTTGATGTTGTGGAGGAAACATTTTTATCTACTATTTAAGATTCTCCTGGCTGGTTTAAAAATTCACCTGACATGGGACAAATTACCAGGAGAAAGTCAAATTTTAATTCTGTATGCATAAAAAACATCATTCTTCAGATAGTCAGTCAAAATGAGATATATATGTCGTTATGGATGAAGAAGAAAGGGGTAAAGTTATGGGCCTTCAAAAGGGAGGAAGGATATTCACAAGAAGAATGGGAAGAGTCAATGTTTGATGCGCAAACGTTTGCTGGTCATCTAGAAACAATGAGACACAAAGAGCCCTTTGATGAAACAGGCCTTGCTATACTTCCTGTCTAGTACACTTCTCTGTCTACCATACTTATTTCATATTGTACTACAGTTGTCTATGGTGATAGTTCCCTTTTTGGATCATGTCCTATTTAAATTCTTTTAGGCAGTTAGGGTGAATGCCAAAGGTTCTTCCCAAGCCTTCTAGCTCTCAAGAGCAATCAGCCCAAAATAATCCACATGCCAAAGAGACATACCCTGGGGTGGTAAAGCCTGCTCCACCACAGAAAGGTATTTGAAGACGATGTCATGAGAGCAAAAGCATAAAATGGGAGCATTTAGTCTACAGAATAAAGGGTAATCCATATGTAGCATTTTATTCTGTGTGTGAAAGGAAGAAGCAAGAGATAAGCCTGAAAGGGCAGGATGGAAAGGGATTCTGAAGGACTATTTTGTGAGACTAATGATAGAAACAACACTCTATAGGCAGCAGGAATCCATTAACTAGTCTTAAGCACGATAGTTTTCTCCGTGTTTAGGAATATTAATCCCCACTGGGGATAAAATGAATTTAAAGAGGATTATAAGAGCAAGGAGGTAAAGATCTGATACAAATAGTTGCATATGGCTTTATTTGGATTCATGATGGTGTGAAAGTGATTAGAATGAAGAACAGTAACGACTTGAGACAGAGCACACCCAAAATCCGTGCAGAACTTGAAATCCAAATGCCAGTGTACAATAAGGAAGAAAAAATAATTATCCCAAATTATTGAAGAGGATGACAGAGTCAACAGGATGGGAAATTCAACAGAAGCAAAAGCAGATATAGAGAAATAATCAAAAATGATGTGGAATGTAATCATTAGGATCTTGGTAGTAAATCTAAATAGTGGTGAATAACAGGCAATGTGAAAACCTAGCCTGGATTTTGGGAAAGGTTTTGAGTTAGAATATATTAGATAATACGAAGAAGGTGAAGTCACACGAATGGATGAAACTAATAAAAGTAAGTGTACAGAAATGTAAATGAATACATGCAGGATGTTCTCACTACCTTCCTAGTGCCCGCCCTCATATAAAAGATAACTATGGCAGACTCTCCAGGTGGCCTATGATCCACACTTCTCATCCTGTGGGATCTCCTTCTCTTGAGTAGGTGGGAATTTATATATATAACTCAGATTCAAAAAAGAATCTTTCTCTTTTTGGTGAAATATGCCTTTTTGTAGCTGTGGAAATAAATATAGCATATGCCGTAGATTAGTGATATCTACATGGAGAAATTAAAATCTTTAGTAGTTTGTCAGGAGAGTTTTTGTTTTTACCCACCTATTTCAACATGTTTTTAAATTGAATTAGAAAAACAAAAGGAATGTAGATAAACCTGTGTTTAGACTTGGATCTAATTGAGAGACTTTTCTCTCTCTGAGCCTCAGCAGCTAGCAGTTACTAGCCCTGCAAATCTCCACATAACTTTTTCTTCTTCCCCACTTATAATGCTTAAATTCAGGCTTATATTTATTATTTGAGGAATTTCAATTAACAGTTTCAATTAGTGGTTTGAGGTTTCAAATTAACGTCCTTATCTCCAATCTTGTCCCTTGCATTTTGATCTCTTCGCTATTTGCAAAATTCTCTTCCTAAAATGCTGATCAGAAACAACTTCCACAAGTCAAAGATTTTCTCTCATTTTTGTCATTTCTGATTTCCTAGCACTTGGCATGATGAGTTATCCTCAATATATTGGGCTCAATACATATGAATAAATGCTATTGAATGAATCATGTTGTTTCTTTTGCTTAAACATTTTAAATGATTCCCAAATAAATAATCTCTAAACCTTGCCCCTAGTAGAGAAGGCTCTTTATGATCCAGCCGCTACCTCTCAGCATTCTATCTGATCTTCGTGTCACTCACTTTGTCCCTCCACCTGCGGTCAAGCCACAGAACACACGGAAGACATGGAAGCATTTGTAATTTCACCCTCACATCATCAAGTTCACAATTCCTCAGTTTTGTGCCGAAAATTCTATACTTGCTTCTATATTGACTGCCTAGAACCATCATGCCAACCCATCTTTCAACATCAGGGGTTACGTTTTTTTCTAAACCCTCAGATGGCCCACCCTCATAGAGTGAAATTGAGCTCCAGCTTCTATGACACCACAGTCCACATCCTCTAAGATGTGCATTCATCTGTGAGGGTCCTACATTTTACTGCGTTTGCTTATGTGCATACCTCTTTACCCTTCATGCTAAAGCACCTTGTTCGCAGAAACAATGTTTTGTTAATGTGCCCACCTCCGGTGTCTAACATGGTGCTTGGCACAAATGAAGCTGAGCACTTGTGAGATGCTTCATGAAAATTCCACAACTGCTGTACAGATGGCTGGGGCTTTGCTGCTTCCCACCTGTGACCCTGGGGACGTTTCCTAACCACGTTGTGACTCACCCTGCCAACTCTGTTATGAAGATATTAATAGCACTTCATTCAGAGATTTCTTGGGAAGATTAAAAGAGACATTGTTTGGTGCCTGAGGTGGAGCAAGAACCCAACAAATGATACATGCTAGTTTTTCTAGAAAATCCCTCGTTTGGTCTGAGAGTCCGTTTTCTTATTTGTAAATTAGGGGTAACAATCCCTACCTCAGAGAATGGTGGTGAAGATAAAATGAGGAAGCTATTTTGAAATGATCATTTAAACATGTTATTTTGTGAGTATTCTATTTTGAAACAAAATGAAATTTGTAAGCAAAAATGTCAGTATTATCACAGTAATTGGACTAGCGTCGCAAGGAAGACAAGATCTTGAAGCAGAGTGTGTCCAGGAAGAATGGCTTATGAGAGAGAAAAACAACCGACGACAGGGAGAGGAGCCTGTGACAAACTCAGAAGTGCAGATGAGGACCCTTGACCTGAGTAGGGAACACACTTGTAGTCCTACATGGGGGCTCCCTGAATATCAAAATGATTAAGCAGAAGACATACTGAATGCAGTTTATGACAGTTTCAGACTACAGAATAGAAATTGTAGGAAGGCCCATTTGAGTTCAGTGTAAGGAAGCATTTTCTAAAAATTAGATTTGTCCACAAAAGGAATCTGTTTCTTCATATGGAAGTGACAGTTTAAAAGCACATTCTGAGCAGTGCCTGGGTGGTTCAGTCAGTTGAGCGTCCGACTTCGGCCCATTTCATGATCTCATGGTTTGTGGGTTTGAGCCCCACGTTGGGCTCTGTGCTGACAGCTCGGAGCCTGGAGCCTGCTTCCGATTCTGTGTCTCCCCCTCTCTCTCTGCCCCTTCCCTACTCACACTCTGTCTCTCAAAAATAAATAAACATTGAAAAAAATTTTAAAAATACAAATAAAAGGACACGCTGAATGCAAAAGTCTTTGGGAGGCCAGAATGTTATTCTATGAAACAAATTCTAGTTGGCAAAAGGAACTCTAGCGTTCCTTTCAATTTTTATATTTTATTATATCATTTTGCTCTTTTGATGGCACATTACTTTTCATTATAATCTAAATAAATAAATAAACAAACCAATTGTTTCCATTTCCTTACCAACATACAGTAATTGGAGATAGATACTTACAATGTCTACCTCACCTACCACTGTATACGTGATAACCAGCAGGACTAATTTTATTAGAGAAAAAAATGAGGCCATCCCAATTTTAGAACATCTAGCTTTGAAGTTCCTTTAAGCATGAGTTGATTTTTCTGCTGCTCTTTCAGAAGCAATGCCCATCAAAAGGAGCCTGCCTTTTTTTAAGCTTTTAAATGAGTTTTGTAATTATTATTTTCATGAATGATTAATCTCTAGCATAAGAAAATTAAGAAGATGCAAATAAGCCTACGGAATTAACGAAAACAAAATGTTGCTTGGTGAAGCAGCAGATGCTGACTATTTCACAGTACCCCTGATCCCGCTTGTGGGGTTGTGCCCGGTCTGTGATGACAGCGGAAGCACATATTTTTCAAGCCCCAGTGAGACATTTGATCAATGTTCAAGTGGCAGATGAGCCTCATTATTACGGTGTCCGGCAGGTGTAGGCATTCAGAAGGGGGCTGTCATTAAAGTATTTTGTATGTATCTGCTAATTATAGTTCTCAGTGCCAAACAGCAGCACTGACGTCCCTGTCACATTTGTCATCCATGCAGCAGGTAGCAGGGGTACAATGAAAAATAAAATACTGTCTTCACGGTCGTGTGGAGTTCTGCCGGAATTCTGGAAAAGGTGTGATAAGAAAAATCCATCCTTTTCTTCCAAAATGTCATTAGGGAAAAGCAAGGTGAGTCAGACAGGAAGGTCCTATTGAAAGCAATCTCTACGTGTGTGTGTGTGTGTGTGTGTGTGTGTGTGTGTGTGTGTGTGCATGTGAGTAACTTTTATCAGTGCTTTTCTTTTATTGGTTCTTGATATATATGTATATGCTTTATTCATTGCTTAAATTAGTTGTAAAAGTTTTACTTGTATTACATTAGTTTACAAAACATGTGCATGTGCTATTTTATTTCATACTTAAAAAGGGAAGTACTCTTAATTCCATGAATTTGAAACTGAGATCTTTTAAATGATGTGTCCAGAGACAGAACCACAAAGGGTAGATCCAGAATGTCTCTCGCAACTTGTATTTCCGAAGTTCCAGCCACTCTCTGCCTACACACGTTGCATCTTTTCTGGGCTTGTTACCCAAACTTGAAATTGAAATAAATGAATAGGAAACATTAAAGAAGAAATAGAGCAATATAAAGCTTTGTGAGATGTAATTGGATTTGCCCTGTGCACATCATCAATAGTCAATTTGTTTTATTAGTTCTGAAATGTGCTCTGCAATCAGTTTTATGAACCACTCTATTGGCTTTTAGATACAACAACAGAGTCAAATGTCCAAACAGCTATCAGCAACATAACTTCAAATTTTAGATCATTTCCCCTTCAACACTTTCTTCTGACCTGCCTTGGCTAGTTATATTATGGAATTAAAGAGAAATGAAAAGGGGCCTTTTGAAAAATTCTTAAACTAGAGAATAGCTAGATAGCAATACCTCTTAAATGTTTGACTTTGAAAGAATTACTTACTTTGCAAAATAAGATTCTGATCAAAATATTTACAAAATCACTGTTTAAAAAAATCAACGGGGTTTTAAGCAACATTGTTTCACATAGGAAATAATGATTTTGATATCTTCACATTTTAGATATTTTTGTAAACTTAATTGTAGAAATTAAGAAATACATATTTTACCTATAATATTAGACTCTAAAGTAGACCATAATTCTATACCCCGAACCACCTACTGTATTTGCTCTTTCTGTATTCAGCTTGCTTAAAGTAACAACTTTTTAAATTCAAACAAGGAATAAACTGAGCATTTGGTAATTATTGTGTCTTTCATATTTTTATTACTTTATTCTTTTAATCCGTATTTTTAAAGGGCAATGGGCTTGGGAGATTAGCCCATTATCTTCCAAGGAAAACAAATGTTAACTCTTTCTTTCACTCTTGTCTCTTTCCAATTCAGTATAAATTCCAGTGACATAGCCAACATATAAGGCTCTTTACTGTCTGACCTACTCCTACTGTTTCAAATACAACTCCTTCCATCTACCCTGATGTAGATTTGGTCTTCCATGATAGAATAGTTATCTGGGGGCACCTGGCTGGCTTGGTGGGAAAAGCATGTGACCCTTGATTTCCGGGTCTTGAGTTCAAGCCCCACGTTGGATGTAGACATTACACAAATCAATAAACACTTTATTTAATAAAAGAAGATAGTTATTCAAATGCTCCATGCACTTTTAACATTTTACATCTTTGCAGATGTTATTGGTTTTTCTGCCGGCCCTTTTCCATTTCTCATTCCAACTAGTAAACTATTCCTTAGTGGTTTGTCTGTAATTCGCATACTCTTTTTTTCCTGTAGTATCAGAATTATAGAATTTTTAGGTGGTACATTTCTGCCTACAAAATACTACATTTCTCATGTCCCATGAGGTTAAACATAGTTTTGTGGTTAGATTCTGGGCAACAAGATGTCTGATATTATGCAGCATCCTTCAGAAACTTTCCTTAAGTAGCAGTTGGCAAGCATCCTCTGCCCCTCTATATCATCAATGCATTCTTACTGCTTTCTAGAATGGGGGAACTGAGGGTCAGACCAGGATCAGACATCAGAGTGTTAAAAGAGAGGGGCCAAGGTCATCAGGATTTCGTGGTGCAGAACATAGAGCAGCCTTGAATCACCTACTTCCCAAATCAATTTAAATTTTTTTTTTCAACATTTATTTATTTTTGGGACAGAGAGAGACAGAGCGTGAACAGGGGAGGGGCAGAGAGAGAGGGAGACACAGAATCGGAAACAGGCTCCAGGCTCTGAGCCATCAGCCCAGAGCCCGACGCGGGGCTCGAACTCATGGACCGCGAGATCGTGACCTGGCTGAAGTCGGACGCTTAACCGACTGCGCCACCCAGGCGCCCCCCAAATCAATTTAATAGAGAGAAAAATGTCCTTCTATCTTGTTTGAATTACTACAATATTTAGGTCACTTGCTGCAGAACCTTATTCTAACCATATATCGTTTTTCAAGATCAAGCTCAATTTTAACACTATGAGAACTAATAATATTAGATTGAGCCACATACAAATGTAATTTCTGTAGGTCAAAAGCATCAAAGATCTACAATTTCATGTGGTCCAAATTAATACTGCTAATAACAGTATTTTTTACTCTATCTTGTATAATCCTGTAACACTTATTTCACTCAATTATATCATATCATATTTAGTATTGTAATTATTTCTTTACATTCCTATCCCTGAAACAATCATAAGGGCTTTAAGAGAAAACACAAGACGTAGTCTCAAATTCTCAAACTAGAGCGTAATTCCTAATCTTTAGTAGACATAATCACTTTTTAATGGAAGGAATGATCAATCAAATACAGTATTTCTATGTTGCACTTACATAATTTTTTAAATGCAAGCCTTTTGATTTAAATTTATATATATTTTCATAGCATAAAAATTTCCAAATATGTCATTAAATGATTATTTTCTTACTCAATAGTGGCTTTTATTTGGGGAAAGATGAGTGGAGTTTTTTTGTGGTTCATTGTGCCAAGTATTTAAAGGCTTTTAAGTAAAATCTGTGTGAATCAACTCCTTCTTTACCAGTGGATCAAGAATCTTTGTTTCTGTAAACCAAACCTTCAGTTTTTGGCAAGTTAACTTATTTGCCAATAAAGTCTAAAGTAAGGGAAATAAGTAATCCAGACTTTCCATATGAAAGAAGCTAATCCATCGCACATAATTGATACTATCTAAGGTGAAGCCAGTTGAAAAAGGCTGTCTTTGACTATTGAGTAACAGCTAAATATAATTATTAAATTATAATTATTTTCATAGATATTGGTCAGACTTTAATTTTTATATGAATTATGGTTTGCTTCTCTGTGAAGAAGGATATTCCATGTTTCACCTTTTACTTGCATCTGGTCAGACCAAATGAGACTTACAAAGGTATATCTACAGTTTTATAAATGTTGAAACAATAATTTAATGGTGCCAGCCATAACATATTAAGCTGCAGAGAAATACAGACATAAATTTGCCGATGAACACACCGCCATTTTGTGACGCCCACGGCATAATTCAACATTAAGCTGCAAATGGTGGTTGGCTTTTGGATGTCTCCTTTTCAAGTAGTGTGTTATATTTTCAAGAGATATGTGAGCCTTCTCTGCTGACCCTTTCCACTGTACATCAAGTAACTGCTTTAGTTTATATAAAAATAGATACACGTATTGATTTGGATCTTCTGAGGGGTTGTTTTTAATAACCATCCTCTCCTTTCTGTGTAACTCCTTTGCTCTTTTGGCTGATTGGCAACATGTGGGAATACTCCAGCATTAAACAGAACCTTTAGCTGATAAGAAAGTCTTCCACTCAACCAACTATCATCAAATCCACCAGGACAAAGACAGAGACAGAGACAGAGAGGGAAATCTTTTCCTGCAGGCTAAGTGTTGCTTACTGTGTTTGAAATTGCTTTCATAGTCATTATTCTTGGCCTTTCTCAAAATTATAGGTAGTGCCTATTTCTTCATCCTTTCTTTTTTTGTTTTTGTTTTTTTATTTTTTTTTAATGTTTATTTATTTTTGACAGAGAGAGAGAGACAGAGCATGAGCGGGGATGGGCAGAGAGAGGGAGACACGGAATCTGAAACAGGCTCCAGGCTCTGTCTGAGCTGTCGGCACAGAGCCCGACATGGGGCTCGAACTCACGGACGGCGAGATCGTGACCTGAGCTGAAGTCGGAGGCTCAACCAACTGAGCCACCCAGGCGCCCCACTTCATCTTTCTCATGCAATACACATAGCTCTAATCTGTTCGATAAAATTCACAAAATAGCACTTTTTAGAAGTTTCAAAAAAACTTTTGAAAACTTGTTAAAAATGTATTGCTTGCACAAATTTGGCATAAGTTTAGGCCCTGAAAAAAATCAGAGGACAATGGTCTAAATAACAATTAATATGTTAAATTCCTGTTTTTCAACTCATTTCATTTGGTTCCATAGGAGCTCTTTACCTGTGTAAGATCTGAAGCTATTTTCTTCATATGCTTTGGTTCTTTTACATGTGTCTCCAAAGTTCACAACTAGTAATTCTTTATTTGTCAACTAGTTGTTAAATTACAGTCTTTTGTTTGTTAGTTTGTCTATTTTAGCCAAACTCTAGTTGTCTGAGGCACTGGTACAAGAGTCAACCAGAAGAATTTGATTCAGCAACAATGACAGGATGCCTTTGCCGACAATTTGAGAACAGAATACTGGGTTTTTTTCACTGGTTGCTATGAAAAACAGACATACAAACACATAACAAAACAAAACAAAACCAAACCTTTCCCAAATATTCTAGGTTAAAAAAAATAAAACAAACATTTTGCTATGTTTTTATTTTTCCTAATTTTATTTCATTGTGGTCAGAAAGTATTATTTGTAGTGTTTCTTTTTGAAAAGTATTAGTTTTCTTTGTGGTCTAATTTATGATAATTTTTGTAAATGTTTCTAATGTGGGAAATAAAGGCAAAAGAAAAACTTAAATTTCCTTACTACTTAGAGCCCACTGACAAGACCTTGAGACAGGCAGAGTGACCGTTCTCTGAAACTCAAAGGCCTCAATGTGAACACTTTGCGAAGGGCAAAAGACAATCTTAGCTTGACAAGAATCTGGCCTCCAGGATCCTCTAGGTCCTTTAACATATAAAAATCTTTTGCAGATGCCTGGGTGGCTCAGTCAGTTAAGTGGCCAACTCTTGGTTTCAGTTCAGGTCACTTCTCATGGTTTGTGAGTTCTAGCCCCACATCAGGATCTGTGCTGACAGTGCAGAGCCTGCTTGGGATTCCCTCTCTCTCTCTTTCTATCTCTGCCCCTCCCCCACTTGTGCTATCTTTCTCTCTCTCTCCAAATGAATAAATAAACTTTAAAAAAAGGAAATTAAAAAAAATAAAATGTCCCTTTTGGAACTTTCTTTACCTCTGCCTCCCAAATATATGTTAGCAATCATCCTCCAAACATATGTCCCACTGATATATATACACCTGAAGGGTCTCATGACCAACACTTTAATTAGACAGTAATAAATGACCTTTTCCTAACAATAGCTAGTCTCCTCAAGGTCCTGGAAACCTTGCTTCCAAAATTCCTTAGAGATTTACATTATCCCTGACCCCTTCCCAACTTGAAAGTTTATAATCAGTCACCCCTCCCAACCCCAGGGCAGCTCTTCCTGCCCACTGGTCCTGGCCCTGTGTTTAAAAAAACCAGCTTTTTGCACCAAAGATGTCTGAAGAATTTTTTCTTGACCGTTCGTTCTGAACCCCAAAATTTCCACATCAATTTCTTAAATGCTTAAAAAGCATGTTCATCAATTGCTACAAATCTATAATGGGCCTATTTAATTCATTGTATAATTTAAATATATATTCATTCTGTTTTTTTTTAAATCTTGAATGGAACAGAGAGAATTGAAATAGTCAATATTTAGGGTGTTTTATTTATTGCTCCTGTCATCAACTTTTTTTGTCCTATAAAAGTTGTTGTTGTGCTATTGTGTACATAAATATTTATAACTCATACTTTTACGAGATTCATACCCTTTAGCATTATGAAGGTTCTTCACACTTTTTGGTCTGAATTCTGGCCAGTTGTTTTACTTGTGTTTGCCTAATGTATATGTGTCTATTATTTTTTAAAGAAATGTTCTGATCTTGACCCTTGTCCTCAGGCATGCTTCTTTTGTTCGTCCACATCCCTTCATGATAGAGCATGCTTTGTAGGAGCATCTGATTTTTCTCTCTTAAAAGTTAATCATCCTGGGGTGCCTGGGTGGCGCAGTCGGTTAAGCGTCCGACTTCAGCCAGGTCACGATCTCGCGGTCCGTGAGTTCGAGCCCCGCGTCAGGCTCTGGGCTGATGGCTCAGAGCCTGGAGCCTGTTTCTGATTCTGTGTCTCCCTCTCTCTCTGCCCCTCCCCCGTTCATGCTCTGTCTCTCTCTGTCCCAAAAATAAACAAACATTAAAAAAAAAAAGTTAATCATCCTTATTTCATTGACATGATTACATTGTTTCACCAATATTTTGTTACACATAGATATATAAATGTCCATGTGTACTTTATGCCTGTGCATATGCACATATGTATAAAAAGACTGGCAACCTCACTAAGTAAAAGAAATGGAGATCAATATTGAGGACTAAAGTGGGATTTGGGGACAAAGTGCTAGACAAAAGAAAACCATAGGAAAAGTGCTCCCCAATTCTACATGGACGTTCATTCTTGGATTCTTGGCCTACTGTTTTCATGAACAGGTTCAAGGTGGGACCCTGAGAGCCCCATTCAAGAATGACTTCTAAGAATCTGAAAATTCAGATGATATTTCAGAGTCAGTACAGTATTGAAGAAATAATAGTCAGGATTTTTCTACATTTGATGAAGGACATCATCCCTCAGAAATAAGAAATTCAGTAGGACACGTAAAGAAAATGATCTCAAGGTTTTGTTTACCTTTTGTGTGTGCATGTTTTGTCTGTTTGTTTGTTTTACTTATAATATTACTTCTATTACCATGATAATATACACCTATTTTTCCTTTTTCTATAGCTCATGTTTGGTTTTTGAATGTGTGCTCTATTTTTCCATTTTCTTTTTTTTTTTTTTTTTTTTTTTTAATTTTTTTTCAACATTTATTTATTTTTGGGACAGAGAGAGACAGAGCATGAACGGGGGAGGGGCAGAGAGAGAGGGAGACACAGAATCGGAAACAGGCTCCAGGCTCCGAGCCATCAGCCCAGAGCCTGACGCGGGGCTCGAACTCACGGACCGCGAGATCGTGACCTGGCTGAAGTCGGACGCTTAACCGACTGCGCCACCCAGGCGCCCCTATTTTTCCATTTTCTGAAAGAAAGATATATATATCTTTTTCTCACTTTCTTCTTCCTTTCTCATTTACAATTTTTTTTTAATGTTTATTCATCTCTGAGAGAGAGAGAGAGAGAGAGAGAGAGAGAGAGAGAGAGAGGAGAAGTTGCAGAGAAGAGAACATAGAATCCGAAGCAGGCCCAGGCTCAGAGCGGTCAGCACAGAAGCTGAAGCAGGGCTTAAACCCATGAACCATGAGATGGTGGCCTGAGCCAACGTCAGACACTTAACTGACTGAGCCACCCAGATGCCCCTGTTCTTCCTTTCTCTTAACTTCCATATTAATATCATCCCTTTGTACTGTAGTATATCTATTTTTTCTCTTACTTTACACTTTCTTAGTTTAAAATGTAGACTTAATTTCCAGTTTGGGATTTTACAGCTTTCATTTCCAGAAGTATTATTTTGTTCTTAAATCTAATCAAATTATTTCATAATTTCAATGGCTACTCCTATTGCTTTAAACTTATTAAATTCACAATTATTCATGATCTCTGATAAATACATCTTAGGTCTTTGTAGGTCTAATTAATGGTTTGTTATTTCATTATCGAGAGTCCACTCAGAGAAGCAGATCCACTAGAAATTGTGTAGAATAAGAGATCATAATAGCAATTTGACATTTGAAATTATGAGAACTGGTAAAGTATACTGCCAAATTCCCAACTTCTATCCTTGCAGATTTGAATGACCCATAGTAGGAGGGAATGGCACTGTTTTCACAGAACCTCATTGGCACCTTGCCAGGATTTGAGATGATTGATAGATAGATAGATGATAAATAGATGATAGATGGATGGATGGATGGATGGATAGACAGATGATAGATGGGTGGATAGATAGATGATAGATGGATGATAGATGGATGGATGGATAGACAGATGATATATGGATGCTAAATGGATGGATGGATGGATGGATGGATGGATGGATGGATAGATAGATAGATGATGGATGGATGGATGGGTAGATAGATAGATGATAGATGGATGGAGATAGATGATGGATGGATGGATGGATATATAGATGATAGATGGATAATGGATGGATGGATGGATGGATAGATAGATAAGAGATAGACAGACAAACACTAAAAGAAGAGATGCCATGGGAGCAGAAGCTATGGGACAGGCTGCTGCCTATGCCAACAGAAGTCATCCTGAAGAGAAACGGAACATGAGTAAGCCTACGTTTTGACCTTTGGAGAGTAAGCATCTACTGCACCACCTTCAAATCCCATGCAGAGCTTTTGTATGTCTATGACTAACCAAAAGTAGTATAGAGAAGGAAAAGTATAGAGAAGGAAATTATGAGTCCTTATTTCTTCTTGCCTTAGGTGGCATGCTACGAAGCCATCAGAGTTAGTATATGGGCTCTCATTCAAGGAGGCTTGCTTACTGGTGCTTTGTGGTTTTTGTTCAGGAACCATTGTTCTTGGTGCTTTGCCCTTGAGGCTTCTCTGAGGCTTGGGTTGGTTTGCATCTTAGCATTTGTTTGGGCCATAGAGATAATGAGAATTCAGGATTTGAATGTTTGGAATTTGAATAATAGATTTTTTCCCTTTTTCTTCGTTTTATCAAAAGTCAAGCCTAAGTAGGCAAGTATTTGCATGTATTTCATTTTCTTATTCCTAACTACCCACTGAAGTTTCTATTCCTTAAGGATCTTAGCTTAATACACACCATCTTCTTTGACCTCTCAATCTGCTCAGACTACTGACTTTCCTTCTGAATCCAGCTCAAAAAATGCATTCAAATACATGCTCTAATATGCCAAGGATTAGCATATATCCCCATCCTGAAACACAGTGCTTGATTATTCTTCTGGATCAGAGTCACAAAAATCTGTTACTTTCCCAACAGTTTATCAATGAGTGATTTTAGATAATCCAAGATTAGCACCATCAGAAAGTCATTTCCACCCAAATGTTAGAAGAACAGGGGATAGGATGGTATTACTGATGCCCAGGGGCCAATCATGTCTAGGAGATACTAAGATACAAGCTGCTATCAGCAATTCTGCCCAAAGCTGAAAGGAGCAGAGAGAACAGTTTCAGTTCTTCTCCAGTTTTTTAATGGTGCCACTCATTGACCTAACCCAGCCGGAAGCTAGCGGGCCCAGCAGTGTGGGCTTGGAGCCTGGACTATTCTGCCTCCTCTTTAGAGAGCAGAGCACAGAAAGGTTAAGGAATGAATCTAAGGACAAAGGAGCCAAACAGCCTGCCCAGAGCCTTAATGTAATTTTATCTTCATTCCAAAAAGTACAAGGGATCCAACTATATTTGGAACCAAATCTGTGAAGCAGTAAATTTTACATTTACAACTTTGAAATTTGGTGTGATTATATTCATTTTGCAAATGAGGGAGAAAAAACCCTGAGGTTCAAAAAGGTTAAATATCTTGTCTGAGTTCATATCGCTAATTTATAATGGTGCCTGGAATAAAGCCTCCTTCACCTTTCAACTGCAGCATCTTTGTTTCTTCCTTTTTCTTTTGGTTAACATCGCCAAATAACCCCATTCCAGATGACTGGTATTTTAGCCCCATTGCCACAGAATCTAGTTCAAGGTAAACAGAGACACAAGTTACACTTGAGACTGCAGTAATAGGTTGCAGGTACTGTTCCCAGCTTTATTCTTGGGATACTCTCTGGGGAGATTATGAGACCCTAAAGACAAGTAATGTTTGTTGTACAGGTATTTGCATCTACAAGCGCCTTTGATCCTGACTACATATGCAAATATCCAAAAGAAGTGAGCAGTGGTTCCTCCTAGTAATTGGGATCCTCCAGAGATTTAATTAAAGCAGAATCCAAGTTCATCTGCCTGCCACATTCTCCAGAGGCTGGTATCTATGCTGAACTGCATAGCAAATCTGCCAGCTATTCCCAGGAAACACTTGGCAGTGGAGAGTCGAATTCTATTCCCAGTGATGTATGTAAAGGATGGGGAGAACAGGAGTCTCAGTTTCAATTGTTATCATGGCTTTCCTGTCTAGGTAAGACAGCGAGATAGGCAGCCACTCCTCCATTCACACACTTCTTACCCTTGACTTCATGCCATGATTGTTCTCCTGAATGCAGCATCCTTTGTAGCATGTAATCAGTCACTTGATTGGCCTGATCTAGTCTCTTCTGCAAGGAGTGTGATTAGAATATCTCAGGGGTTCCTTTCCATTTTGAAAGCTTGTGACGCTAGGCTACAATGTGCTTTGAGTTAGACTTCAATCTATAAATGATAATGCATAATTACTACTACTGTGATTAGTACCACTACTCCTGAGACTACGCTACTAAAAATAACAATGATGTAAACTGCTCTTTAAATAATGATGTGTAGCATATCCATTGCTTTCATCAGTAGCATCTAATTTTATTTTTCCAATAATGCTGCAGCTCAGCAAGGTTGGTGAGTCTAAGGCCAAAGACAATGAACTGATGAAATGCTGTTGAACCCTACTTGCATGAACTGATAGAGACATCTCTGTAATATCAATTCAAGGGAAAATTATCCTAGAAATTATTTGAGGGAAAATTATTATAGAATGAAGGCAAGAACATTTAGTCTGATACAGAGATTTTTGTTTAACAGTACGAATATATTGTTATTGGGTTTCCTAGAGACTCATAGGTCCCAGGGCCTTCTTCATGTTAGCTCTTTGCTTACCCTGGGATGTCTTACTTCCATCTTACTTTTTCTTGGCTTGCTCCTTCTTTTAATGCCAATCTCAGCTTTAAGGCATCTCCTCATACTATTTATTATTACCTGATGATTTGATATCTATCAACCTTCTATCTTAATTACCACATTCCTCTTTAATACAACCTTAAAAAAAGCTGTGTAGTCACAGCTCCATCCCCAGAGCATAAAACAGTGCCTGAAGTGTAGCAGAAACTTGATAAATATTTTGTGACTTAATTACTAAGCTATAAAATCTATACTCAAAGAAATATCACTGAAAACATTTTATATGATCTTTATTTTAATTAATTAATTAATTTCATTTTAATTCAAGTTAGTTAACATATAGTGTGGTACTGGTTTCAGGAGTAGAACCCAGTGATTCATCACTTCCATATAATCTTTATTTCAAAATGGGACTTCATCTGCTATAGTTAATTAAATTTTCCTAAAATAAATATGTCATCATCAAACACAGAAGAGAAATATTTCTTATAATATGGAGTCACAGGACTCTTGTTGGAAAGCCTACACTCAAATCAAAAGGGTTTTCCTACATGGCTAAAATTAGTAGATTTCACAAAAGAAATATTCAGAGAATTAAGCTAGTCACAAAAAGACACTTACTGTATAATTCCACTTACATGAGTTATCTAAAGTAGTCAAATTCGTAGAAACGTAAGGCAGAATGTGGTTATCAGGAGATTGGTGGAGGTAGGAAAAAAGACATTTTTGTTTCATGAGTATAAAGTTTCAGGTTTACAAGATGAAAACATTCTAGAGATCTGTTTCACGATAATGTAAATATACTTCACACTGCTGAACTGCACACTTCACAGATTTGCACAATACTGTTATCTGCCTTCTCTAGCATCATTTCGTTACTTAAATCCATTATATATTTTGGGGACATATTAAAATGCAAATGCACATAAATTAATGAGCAAAGATGGAGATGAACACATATCAGATTATAAATGTACTTTGTGGCCCAAGAGCCCAGCAGGTTACAAATGAATTTGAACATGGCTATGACTATGTCACATGAGACAGCAATTCAGTACTAGCATTATTAAATGATTTTACTTGCAGAACTGGGGCTTCCAAATCACCGACCAATTTAAACTCTCTTAAATAGTCCTCCATTGTCTTCAGGATAAATTCATTCTTGGTTTGCCTATAAATCTGAGCCCTCCACAATCGGCTTTATAATTCCAACCTCATCGCCCGCCATTATCGTGCCCACTCTTCCTAGTCACCTCTGGTGCTCAACTACATTCATGCCTTGCAAGTTCTCAGTTCAAAAGCCTCCTTTCCTTGCTGTCTGTTAGAGCAATAATGTCTTTCATTCCATTCTCCCATCTGTTTAAATCTTACTCAGAAGGGACTTCTTCAAATCATTTCCTTATGAAACACTTCCTTATGTGTATTCCTCTCCATTCAGACATACCCAACAGAAAAGTTACTTTCTGTCCTAGTCCCCAAAGACCTACCAAGCTGCAGAGGGGAGTAAGGGCAAGACAGTATTTGGCCTGGTCAGTGACTCAGGACTCCAAACACCGATGTTTTCCTTCACTAGTAGCCACTCTCCAGGAGATTCTCATGATAAATTATTTCAACAGCAGACACCAGAGTCCTTCTGGAGAATAAGTTAACTTCAGGTATGAATCTATCTTAATACTCATGGAATAGAAGTTGAGTTTATGAAAGCCATAGCAGGGGCAGCTAATAATAAATTTGAAGTTATCTGTATTGCTAAAATATAAACATTTCTTCCATCCCTAGGTTACGTCCAATCTACTAATCATCTATGATGCTCCCAAGTGTTTGGTGTGAGCATGTTTGGATGAATATATATGTGTATGAATGTCTGTACCTACTTATTTTGAGAATTTAAGGGAGTTTTGACCTTCATACTTGACTCACATGGTATGAAACTTGGTATGAAACAACACACAAATGGGAGTCCAGATCCACAAGTGACCTGCAGAACAGAATAACCCCAACACCGAATCTTTGGCCTTATTATAAAAGAACATGGTATTTTCAACAGGCATATAATAGCCATACCAACAACTATTTAGTTTTATATTCTTGGAGGACCAATATCTGAACCTTAAGCAAAATTTTATAATAGTAGTGGGTATTTTTATTTGTGTTCTTTTTGAAAAAGAAATTAGCCAGTTTACTGGATGTGTACCTAGTGCTGGTTTTGATTTGCATTTATATGATAATTAATGATATCATTAATGATGTGACAATGATCAGTTTTTCATGTGCTTATTGGTTATTCTCATGCCTTCTTTGGTGAAGTGTTTTTTTTTTTAAACCTTTGTTCATTTTTTTAAAACGTTTATTTATTGAGAGAGAGAGAGAGAGAGAGAGAGAGAGAGAGAGAGAGAGTAAGGGGCAGAGAGAGAGAGAGAGAGACAGAATCACAAGCCAGTGTAGAGCCTGATGCGGGGCTTGAACTCAGGAACCATGAGATCATACCCGAGCTGAAATCAAGAGTCAGATGCTTAACCAACTGAGCCACCCAGGTACCCACCCTTTGGGCACTCATTTTTTAATGTATTGTGTATTAACTGACTGCATTTTTAAATGTTCTTGTATTAATGTAACAATTTTTATTAGATACACATTTGCCAATATTATATTTCAGGCTGTGGGTTGTCTTTTAATTTTCTTACGTATCTTCAAAGAGGCAGAAATATTTTATTTTAATGAAATATGATACAGCATTTTTTTTGTGATTTATGCATTTCGTATTCTAAGAAAATCTTGCCTAGCTAAAGGTCACCATATTAGTTTTCTATTTTTCAATATAAATAACCGCAAATTCAGCAGCTTAGAACAACAACATTTTTTAGTTAGGTAAGTTAGAAGCACAGGCACATTGTGTCCTGGCTTGCAGCTCAGGGTATCACAACACAAAAATCAAGGTATTAGTGAGGCTATGTTCTCATCTGCAGCTGGTGGTCTTCTAGACTCCCACATTTGTGGCAGAATTCAATTCCTCGCCGAGGACTGAGTACTCCATTTCTTCACTGGCTGTCAGAGAGGAAGTTTCTCACTGAGTTTCTAGAAGTTGCTCAAATTTCCTGCTGCTGACCCTCTCTATTTCCAAAGTCAGCTTTGGGGAATCCTCTTTACATCAAATCTTTTCCATCTTTGAATCTACTTAACCACAAAGAATCCAGATGCTTTTAAGAGTTCACTTGTGTCCTGTCTACCCAGGATATTTCCTGATGCGGGGCTGGAACTCATGAACCATGAATTCATGATCTGAGCTAAGAGTCAGACGCTTATTCTACTAAGCCACCCAGGCACCTTATCCTGTTTCACTGTCTTACATACAGTAATTTTATATTAAATCTTTGTATCAGATAGTTCATTTACTTTTCTTCACAGAAGTATTTGGGCACTTGTAGGTCCTTTATATTTCCATAACAATTTTTGAATCATCTTGTTATATTTTATAAAACATGCTGAAATTTTAATTGGGATTATATTGGAACTCTAGATCTATTTGGAGGTATATGATATTTTCAAAATATGGAGTCTTATAATCCATGACTGTGGTGTATATCTCTCCATTTGTTTAATTTTTCTTAGCAAAAATGTTTTTAGTTGTCATTGGGTGATTTTTCTATTTTTTTTTACACTTATGCCTAAGTATTTCCAATTTGTTGATGTTATAGTACATGGATTAGTTTATAATTCAAATTTCCTATGGCCTGTTGTGTATAGAAATATATTTGATTTTGTATATTGTCAATTTTCTTAACTTATTAGTAGTTACAGTAGCATTTTGGCAGATGCCTGAGGCTGGTTTACATAGGCTATCACATATGCAAATAGAGCTTTATCTTTCCTTTCTGATGTATATATATATATATATATATATATATATATATATATATATAACTTTTCTTGTTGTTTTTCCTTATCTTATTTCCCTGACTAGGGAATAAGCTCTATGTGCTTATTTCCAGTAGCACATAGAGTAGAAATGATGAGTGAGTTTTCTTTCTGTTTCTTACGTTAGGAAGAAAGCTTTATTCCTTCATCATTTAGCATTATGCTAGCTGTATAATTTTAAAAGATGGTTTTCTATTGGGTTGAATAAATTCTCTTGTTTTTCATTTTAATTTTTTAATTTTTGTTTTACCTTTTTAACTAATGGAGGTTGATTTTTTTCAAATGCTTTTTATGTATATATTGAGGAGATCATATGGTTTTTCCTTTCTAGTCTATTCATATAATGAATTGCGTTGATTAATTTTCACATACCAAACCAACCTTAAATGCTCTAATAAACTTCTTGCTCAGGATATAATTGCATTATGTAATCATATTCATTACGTGATATATATGTATGTATATATATATATATATATATATACACACACACACATATACATATATACATACACACATATCATACATATTTGAATTTGCTTCACTAATATTCTCAAGAATATTTGGGCTGTTTTATGAAGAAAAATCATAGTTTTCTCTTTTTGGTAATAGCTTTGTCATGTTTTGATATAAGAATAACTTTGTAAAATGAGTTTGGAAAGGTTTTGTCCTTAATCTTCTGGATAATTATTGTAGAATTGGCATTATTTGTCTTTAGATGTTTTATTGATTCTACCATTGAAACCATTTGAACCTGGGGGTTTCTTTGTGGAAGAACTTAAACTACAAGTTCAATATATTTAGAAGGCTCAAAACTACCCAGTTTATTTATTTATTTATGAGTGAAATTTGGAGATCTTAACTTACAAATTTATCTTTTCCCATATTATCATATTTATGGGCATAGAATTCTTAATATATACATATTTTCCATTTACTACAGGATCTACATTAATGTTCCATTGCTTATGTAAGCCGTATTTAATATGTATCTTTTGTCTTTTTCTTACAATTAATCGAGATAAAAGCTTATCAAAGTTATTTATATTGTCACACCACCTTTGGTTTCATTTATTTCATTATTATTTAAAAAAATTTTTTTAAATGTTTATTCTTGAGAGAGAGAGACAGAGCATGAGCAGGGGAGGGGCAGAGAGAGAGGGAGACACAGATCTGAAACAGGCTCCAGGCTTTGAGATATCAGCATAGAACCTGACGCAGGCTCGAACCCAGGAACCGTGAGATCATGACCTGAACCAAAGTCGGTCATTTAAGCTTAACCGACTGAACCACCCAGGCGCCCCATATTTACTCTATTATAATTTTAATGATTTCTAAGTTAATGCATTTAGTGGCATAAAACAATGTATATTTATTATATCACTGTTTCTGTCATTCAGTACTAAGTTTTTCATTTTTCAAGCTTAATTATTGTTTTCTTATTTATATATGGCGTGCCATATATTGAGTAAGTTTTTGAAGTTAATTCGCCTTTTTACAGTGTTTGGAGGTATAGTTGGCTTATGTTAAATTCTATATACTTAATTTTTTTAACACTTATTTTGGAGAGAGACAGAGTGCATGCATGCATGGGGGAGGGGCTGAAAGAGTGAGACAGAGGATCTGAAGCACTTGCTCAAGCAGATGTGGAGCTCAAACTCACAAACTGTGAGATCATGACTTGAGCCGAAATCAAGAGTTGGCCATGTAATGGACTGAGCCTCTCAGGCGCCCCTAAATCACATATACTTAAATTTGATATGTAGTAAAAGCTTGGTTTGGGAACATAATTCATTCTGGAAGCATGCTTGTAATCCAAAGTGCCTGTTTATCAAAGCAAATTTCAAGAGCCTTTGGCTCAGTGTGATCATGTGTTGTTCTGCATCACGAACTACTCATATAGTAAGACATCACTTGTTTATCAAGTTAAAATATATTAGAAATGTTTGCTCATCTTGTGGAACCCTGGCAGAACAAATTACTCGCAATCCAAGGCTTTACTGTGTTTTGATATAGATATGCACCTGTAAAAAGAGCCTCACGATGAAAATAATTAAAAAATCTCTTTACCACCACCTCATCTCCAGACAAGTGATTGGTCCACTTTCTGTCACTCTAGATTAGTTTCCATCCTTTATAGTTTATATAAATGGAGTGCAGCTACAGGTACTCCTTCTTGTCTGGCTTCTTTCATTTAGAATAATTATCTTGAGATTCAGCCATGTTGCTGTGTGTATCACTAGCTCATTCTTTTTTATTGCTGAACTCTATTCTATTTATAGATATGCCAACGTTTGCTTATCCATCGACTAACTTATGGACATTTGGAGTGTTTTCACTTTTTCGTTATTATGAATAACGTTCCTGTAAACATTCACATCTATGTCTTTGTATGGACATGTGTGTTTCATGTCTCTTGGGTGAGTTTGTAGAAGTGAGACTGTTGGGGCGGGTTACATGGTAAATTTATGTTTAACATTTTAAGGAACTCTAAAGTTGTTTTTGCACAATGGCTGCACCATCTTCCATGCCCAGCAGCAATTATGAATACTCGGACAATTTTAAGTGTTCCCGAGGATGTGACAAAGCCATCACATTCACACATTGCTGGGCCCAGGGCTGTTGGTAGAGCCTCGCTGAATCCTCTGTTCAGGGTACACAACGCTGCAATCAAGACGGCAAGCAAGCTGTGTTCTCCTCTGTAGTTTGGCATCCTTTTCCCAATGTATTCAAGTTGGAAGAATTCAGTTCCTTGTGATTGCAGAACTAGAAGCCACCCCTGTTCTTAGCCAGTTTACAACATAGCTGCTTGTTGTTGTTGTTGTTGTTTTTAAGTAATCAGGAGAGAGTCTCTGGACCTAGACCCTCTTTTAGGACTCCCCTAATTCAGTCAGGTTCACTAAGATAGTTTTTTTTTCTCCATTAAATTAAAAGTAACTGATGGGATATCTTAATTATAGCCACAAAATGTTCACCTTTGCCACATAAGATAATAATCCCAGGCATCCCATCTCATCACCTTTGCCATATTCTCTTAGTGAGAAGCAAGTTATAGGTTCAGTCCACACTCGAGGGGTGTGTATTATACAATGGCAGAAGTCATCGGGGGTAATTTTAGTATTCTATCCACCACACCCCCTTCTGCTCACTTGGAACCTAATTTGCTTTTTATTATTAACTTCTTGAAGTCTAGGCTTACACCATGGATTGAGAATTTCCTTCGCCTCCAATGCAGACACTTAAAGCTGTCAGCATCTGGGCACGACTGTAGCTGCGGTTTACGTGTTATGATGCGCTACCATTTCATTTTCCTCCAGCGAAAATTGTTTTCTAATTTTTTCTTTCGAGTTATTTCTTCAATTGGGGGTTTAGAAACATCTTTCTCAATATTATAACATTTGAGGAACTTCAAAATCTTTTTGTGATTAATTTATATTTTTATGCTATTGTGGTCAATCGCACCCCTCATAGGGTATCAACTATTTTTAATTGATTGAGAATTTGTTTTTCAGCCCACAACATGCTCACTGCTCTGTGGGCACTCAAATGCCAATACTCTGTGGGCACTTGAAAATCATGTATATTCTGCTATGGTTGTAGGAAATACTCTAAAATTTTTAATCAGGGCCAGTTGGAGAATATTATCAAAATCTGTTCTATTATCCCTCAGTTTTTGCCTCTCAGATCTCTTACCTTATCTTTCTGATGAAAACCCAGTAGAGGCACAGGGAAAAGAGTGGCGAGCAGGGCAGACCCCCCTGTAGTCAGAGGCTCTCAGGGATCATAAACTTTTATGCTTGCCTGCACTTGTCCTTTAAGAATTCATTAAAATTTCATTTGATTTTTTCTAGCCGGGTTTATGGTCGCCCCCTCTCCCACCAATGCTCTGCCAAAGGTGAAACAATTTTATGTGACCTGTCTCTCTTCAGAGGGGCTTTTATCACCTTTGGAATCCAGTTCACCTTGTGAACTTCACTGTGATGGAATTTGAAAAATGAGTTTTCCCGTTTTTAGGACAGCACCGATCTTCTCTTGTGGTTTTCTACCTCCTAAGTACGAGCAGAACCATAAAACTTTGGGGCTTTGAAACTGCCAGCAATGTTTCTGCACCCTCCCCAGCCAGGAGGAGCCTGGAGGGAGACTAGGTGGGCTCCCCACAGGCCTCTGCGCTCCTCCAAAACCGGTCCCCAGTCTGGCAGCTGACGGTCAAGTACGTTTGGAAAGATTGAAAATTCTCAGCACCATGAATACAAAAATGGGTCCTTGCTGATAAGTGATGGGAATGATAAATGATATGATGTTGGAAATCAGTGTTGTAAAAAGCAAACTAGTATTTAGCCCACAAAATCTAATTCGTCCTCTCTCTATAGGTAATTCCGAGGGCTTTTGTGAGGAGAAAGAAACACCTGTCACAGGTCATACGGAGCCCTAAGGAACCACCTCTAAATTGTCCACTCTCTTGTTGTTTGTGGTTTTCACGAGAAAAAGAAAAAGTGGTGCAAAGATCTCCAGAAAGAAACATCCTCAGCCATTAACTCAGCAGCGGGGGAGGCTGGCTTGTTATTTAGTGAGTATCTGCGTGTACATATGTGTGCACACATGTGAACGTGCGTTGTGTAAGAGACAGAGTTCCTCGTGGAATACTCAGTACCTGGTTACAAAACAAGAAAACACCTGTTAGCTTTTAAAGTGAGATACAATCCAGATTACATATTATCAGGAAACAGTTTATTTCTTCCATTGCTCTTTATAGTGCAGTGCGAATTACCATAAGTAATGTATTTTCTAAAACAGCTTTAAATGAAAACAATACTATATTATGAAATCTTACAAGCCTATAAAGGAAATAAAAAAGAGTACACTAGCTTAGGAAGGACTGTAAGGGCCGCGGAGAGTGAGCCTGGAGTTTCTTCAAACCTTTAAGGCCAGACTCTGGCAGAAAAGACCTTCTTGTTCCAGGAGCCAATCCAATCCTGATTATACTTTCTATGTGCAATTTGTTTAAAAAACCTAATCATCCTCTCCTGCTCCAGATATAACCTCTCCACCCCATGTGGTTTATATTATGTAAATGGAATCAGAAACGTAATAGCTCAAATTTGATTATCGCCGCTTGCTGCCCATGGTATCATTCAAAGTGCAGGTTGACACATGGGCTTCTGGTTTATGGGACCGCATGTCATAAGCATATTAGTTAAGGCAGTAACAGCTCCTGCTTGATTTTACACCAAAATTGGCAAAAGGCATATTTATAAAATATGCTAAGTGCCCTAACAAGTAACTTCCAAATCTCGGTGGCTTATGCAAGTTTCCTGTCTGCATCTCAGAGGTGGGTAGGTTGGCTGGGGGCAGGAAGGGTCCCGCAGTCCCGTCCTTGGGCTCTCCCCGCCCTTCACTGGGTCCTTTGGCTGATGAGCTAGAGGGCTTTCACTGAAGACCTAAGAGAGGCGCAGAGAGGCCAGCCCGCTGCACCCACGCTGGCGTACTTTTCACTGGGGACACCTGTCACTTGGCCAGTCCTTCCAAGGGGATTGCAGAAAGCTGTCGCAGCACGTGATCGGGTCCCAAAGGTGTGTGGTTAATGGAGCCACTTTCCCTGCAGGCCAATAAAATACAGATTTATCAGAGAAGTACCTATTAAAAATAATGTTTTATGTGGCCAGTGTTTTAAGCTTTTACCACAAAACATTGTCAAAACACAATGAATCACGAAGAATGTGGAAAGTTGACTTCAGAAGTGGAAAATAATTTTGAAAACGGCACATAAAAAACTGTATTCAATACCTAATCTTCCAATCGTGTAAGTCACAGGGCAGTAGCCAAGTGGCAAGCAAATGAGAGATGAAAGGAAAATGCTTCCTTATTTCTTTCCCGTCCTTGGTCCCGGCGGTAGAGTTTTCTAGCAAGTCCGCAGAGATGCTACAGATAATCACAGAGCCACCGCGGGAATTTGGAGTATTCACATCGCTACTGATCGGAGAATCCTTGAGAGCACACGTGTTGTAACCCAGCCAGACTATTCCTAAGGGAGAGTTTATGGAAACTGGTGGTAAGCACAATTGCCACAAGCCATGCGGGGCTTGCTAATGATTCACAGAGTAGAATCAGCTCCATGTAGGAGAAGAAGAACCCATTGCATCATATGTCTACCCTTAATATGAGATATTCTAGGTTTCCCATATGCATTGCTTTTTGTCGTTATTAAAGCACCCTAAATGTATTGTCATCAACATTATGTATCACAGATGATGATAGATTTTAGTAAAGGATGAATTTTTTTTTACATATTTCACCACACAATAAATCTGAGGACACACAGAAGAGCAAAGTGTGAAATAGAATAAAATATCACTGATGATCCACTTCATGGACCCAACAGTTAGCGTCTAGGAATATAGTTTTTCAAAATCCTTTTCTCTATTTTATTGTTGATTGCACTATCTGTTGAGGATGATCTTTTGAGCAGTCCATTCATTTTATTATCTATTTCCTCTGGTAAATTTATTTTAAACATTGTTCAAATCAATTTGATTTACTTTTATTTAGTGTATTACACAATTCATTAGTTACTTATCTTTACACAGAATAGACCTCTGGCAAAAAGAGGTACTGAGACCTCTATCCTAAACTCACCATTTCACAGGTGACTAAAAAAAAAAAAAAAAAAAAATGAGTCACGTAGATCCTGAGCTATAAGGATCCACAAATGGCACCTCCCATTTCCCTAGGCTATAAAGAGCACCTAAATGCCTCGAACTCTCCCAAGTTCCCAAGAGCAAAATGTCTACTGGGCTCTTTTTTTTTTTTTTTCTTAGAATTGCATATTTAGTCGTGTTTCTAGCAATCACGCTGTGTCATTTACAAATGGGGGCTCATAAATATTCCAGCTTGCACTGTCTTGCGTATGGAGCGTTCACATTTGATGGTGTAATTTCATTTTGGTTAAGGAAAATTTTATGCATTTGGGATCCTTTTAGTTCCCAACATGATTAAACCTAGTGTTGTAGCTAAAAAGCTCTTATGGCAATTTATCACTTGTTGGCTTAAAGAAACTTTCATTACTTTATTCCGTGACATCGTTTTCTTTCCTGGTTGCACAACAGATTTTTCACTTAAAGACACTTTTCTCTTCTCACACTCTATCTCGGTTACTGCCCACGTCCTCTTTCCTTCCAAATGTTTTGTTACATTTTCCCTTGCGCCAGATCCAAGAGAGTACTTCTACGAAGAAAGAGACAGTTTCTCCATTTCGTAATTCAGCAAAATTCCTTAGTCTTCCTTTTGCTATGCACGTCTTTTACTAAAATGCATTAGTAGTTACAAAAGATAATCCGCTCACCCACAAACAATTGTACTCAAATACAAACAATTGAAAATAATCTTCATTTCCCAAAGGCCTAGCATATACTTTGATTCATTTTTGGTGTTTGAAATTAATATTTAACTTAATGTTTGTGGCTTCTAACCTAGAAGAGTGCTTATTTTAATTTATAAAAAGGAAACTGAGGATATTAGGGCTTGTATAAATTTCCTAGAGTTCAAATCTGATAAATAGAAGCAAACTTTGCTTCCAGACTTGACTTACTCAAAATCTTCAACTTATTACCACCTTGCGATCTTGCCTGGTCCAGAATGTCCTGACAGAAGTGTTGTTAGTAGAAAAAAAAAAAAAAGAGGAAAATCAATGATAAATTTAAGGAGCTGTGTCACCTATTATATCTATTACTGCTCCTTTCTCAGACTATCACAAAGACTTGAGAGCTTCCTATGCCCCAAATCAAGAAACTGTTTTGGGGTACAGGTAATGTAGCTTGCTGATTGCCTCATTATGATCTCTATCTACTAATTTTAAAAATAGAAATGGTGAAAATATCTTAAAATGTTTTGTC
Source organism: Felis catus (assembly GCF_018350175.1). NCBI lineage: Eukaryota > Metazoa > Chordata > Mammalia > Carnivora > Felidae > Felis > Felis catus. The sequence continues at coordinate 82,325,507 of NC_058379.1, forward strand.
AATAATTTTTTAAAGTTTAAAACACTTTCACAGATTCGCAGAAAAGCTCCCTATGTTTTATAGTTCATTTTATCTCATTTTGTCTTTTGAGAGTATATATGGTTTTCAGAACATACCTGGTCTAGTTTGTTCTCTTCTTTAGCAGAGTTACGTTATTCATTTTAAATACAGTAGAATCTATTTGTTTGTATTTGTAGTGTACCTGTTTGTCACCCACATTGCTGATGTGACTTTATTTTTGTGTATGAGACCCCTGGCATGATTCTAAAAGAACTCTATGCGGAGGAAAGCTCTAAGCAGCGTCCCTCTCTCATCCATTTTACCCATTGTCCCAAGCTCCCTGCAGAGAATCGAGTTCATTGGGTACAGATTCAGCCTCCCTGTGTTTCTTGTCTTGCACAAATATGCATATACAGGTGTATTTCTTATCCCAACGTTTTTTTTGTTTGTTTGTTTTGTTTTGTTTTGTTTCTTACACAAAAAGTAGCACACGACAGATACTCCTTTGAATGCTGTGCTTACTCATATCTGGCTTTTTTCACTGCAGCATGTGGGCCAAATAAAGCCCATCACCTGTAAGCTGAATTTTTACCTTTTTAAGCATTGTAGGAAGAAAATAAAAAAAAAATGTTACAGAGATTTAACGTGCCTAGCAAGCTGGAAACCTGACGGTAAGTTTTCCTGCCCATGACTTAGCATACTTAATTTAATGTGTTGTAGCTTATGCTGAAAGTTTATTCCTTTTTATTGCTGAATATGATTCCATTGCTTGGATAGATCACATCGTTTATCCATTTGCCAGTTGATGGGCATTCGTATTATTGCCACTTTGGAACTATGAACAACAATGGTTTTATTTCATACATACAAATCATTGTGGGTACATATGTCTTCATTTTTCTTGGGTGGATACCTAGAGGTGGAATTATTGGGGTTTATGGCAAATACATGTTGACCTTTTTTAAGAAAATCCCAAACTATTTTCCAAAGTGGCTGCAACATTTTCCATCCCTACCAGCAATATAGGAAGGTTTCTGTTTATCCATATCCTTGTCAATATTTGTTTTCTTTCTTGGCATGATTGCCATTCTAGTGGGTGTAAAATAGCATCTCATTGTGGCTTTAATATTCACTTCCCTAATGACTAATGATGATGGCATTCTTCATTATTTTATTTTATTTTATTTTATTTTATTTTATTTTATTTTATCTTATTTTTTTAATGTATATTTATTTTTGAAAGAAGAGGGGGGAGAGAAGAGAGAGGGAGAACACAGAGGAGAGGCAGAGACAAAGGGGAACAGAAGATCCAAAGTGGCTCAGCACTGCCAGCACGGAGCCTGACGTGGTGCTAGGACTCGAGAACTGCAAGATCGTGACCTGAGACCAAGTCAAAGTTGGACACCTAACAGACTGAGCCACCCAGGCACCCTGATGGTGAAATTCTTTAAGAGCACGTTTTTTTTTAATGTTTATTTATTTTTGACAGAGAGAAAACATGAGCAGGGGAGGGGCAGAGAAAGAGAGAGAGACACAGAATCCAAAGAAGGCTCCGTACTCTGAACTGTCAGCACAGAGCCCAATGTGGGACTCAAAGTCATGAACTATGAGATTATGACCTGAGCTTAAGTGGCATGCTTAACTGACAGAGCCACCCAGGTGCCCCTCAATCTATTGGGTTCAAAATTTTAATTTTTTAATGGTTTATTTATTTTTGAGAGAGAGAGAAAGAGAGAGCAAGGAGGGGCAGAGAGAGAGAGAGAGAGAGAGAGAGAGAGAGAGAGAGAGGGAGACACAGAATCCCAAGCAGGCTCCAGGCTCTGAGCTGTCAGCACAGAGCCTGAAGCGGGGCTTGAACTCACGAAGCACAAGATCATGACCTGAGCTGAAGTCACTCCACCGACTGAGCCACCCAGGCGCCCCCCAAAAAAAGAGCACTTTTAAAGTACATTTGGGCTGGATGTCCTCTAGTTCTTGAGCAGAAAGAGTTCTTGATGTATTTTGAATACAAATCCTTATCCACATTGTGTGATTTGCAGTTGTTTCCTCCCTGTTTACGTAATGGCTGCTGGCAGAGGATCCCCTGCCTCAACTGTCTCCTTCGAGCAGCTTCCATTCCTGCACCGTCCATTTCCTGGAGAGCAGGTAAGAAGGGAGGAGAAGTATGTGTCTAGCCCCTGCTACCTTTACCTCCGCATATTCTAGTTATTTAGTGTCCACTTGAGTTGCCTTAGTTTTTTGTCGGGTTCTTCCATAGTCACTCAGTTGTGTTCATGCCTTGGGTCTAAGACTTTTAGGATCATGACACCCAAATTCAGGGTCGTGCGTTTTCTGTTTGAAGACTGAAAATTTTCACACTTGTCCTCAGGCTATTTCCTCGCTCAAGTCTGGATTCTTCTGTTTCATGAAACTCAAAAGTATGGTAACAGTAACTGTGTATGTACTTATTTGTTAAAAATAGAGTTTTAACTTATTTTTATTTTTTGTTAGTAGGATTGTGAAAGAGTGAGTGGCACCTTTCAGAATGTTCTTCCTTGGGGCGCCTGGGTGGCTCAGTAGGTTAAGCAGCTGACTCTTGATTTCGGCTCAGGTCATGATCTCACAGTTTGTGGGTTCGACTTGCATGGGACTCTGAGCTGACAGCACAGAGCCTGCTCGGGATTCTCTGTCTCCCTCTCTCTGTCCGTCTCCTGCACTGTCTCTCTCATTGTCTGTCTCAAAAATAAATAAACGTTAAAAAAATGTTCTTCCTTGACTTTCCTTGCCAAATTTAGGAAGGAATACTTTCTCCATAAGGGGGCAGGAGATGGGGTTGGGGGAAGGGAAGAAAGAGAGAGACACGGAGAGATGTGTGTCCAATTTACTTTTTCATTGTATGAAGCTAGTTGGTGCAAAGCAGTATCTATCAACTTTTCTCTTCTGTGTATTTTCTCCACTTCTTGTAGGTTTTTTGTTCTACCAGAAGAAATGCAACGGTTTTGAGTCTCAGAGTAAGAGCATATCATTTTCTTACATGGCACTAAGTATTAAATTCGCATTCAGTAGTAGACTTGGAAAGATTCTATACAGCATTAAGTCATACCGATTTTAATTTTGTTGATTTTTCCTTTAGTCTTTACTCCTAGTTTGTTGAATAAATTAAGTTTATCTCTTCTGGTAGTGATCTGTCAGCTTTAATCAATTTTCATAAGATTTGTTTTATGTGAACTCCAGGGGCTTTACCACTACTATGCTTGTAGTTCATACAACCAATTACCTTGATATTAGGTAGTATTTACTTAATTAGAATTATAATAAAATGATAAAAATAAAACAATATTTATGTGTTTAGAAGTAATATGTGTTGCTAAATGGAATTTTAGACTATATTTATTATGCCATAAAATGTCTTAACATCATTGTAAATAATAGTGACTTAGTAATTAACTGTGCCTGTATAGTCCCTGGAGAAAAATAAAAATGAGAGGAAATTGCAATCACTTTAGTAATTTGTGACCCAATAATTTATTGGAGTTTGGTAAGATTACAGATTAATATTGTGTTTTTAGTTATTTGCTGACAGAAATCTTGCCAAAACTATGCAAATAACAGGGGTGGTGAGATGCTTAAATATCATGTCCAAGCCTGATTGTATAGGCAATTTGAATATTAATTGGAGTAGGTAGGCGAAGTAGAACATCAATCTCATGAAGTCAAGTCACCTTGACAATGGACTTGTGTGGTTAGGAATTCTGTCTTCCAATTGATAAGTCCTCTTTACTGATTCACTTCTGTTGGGGAATATTTCTACTTGTGAGATTGCTAAGAATTAGAATTTCAAACAGAGGGTTCACCTGACATTTACTTTTGAAACCGTACAAATGTAAGACTTACCACCTCTGGTCTTAATGGAATGGGTTACATTTGTAAAATATTTCTAATTTCTCAAATACTTAAAAAGTTGAACAATGCTTACTACTTGCTACCTTAATACATATTTGAATTTGTTATTTTTTTTCAAATGGATGTTTTAGTTTTAATTTAGTTTTATTTGGGTTTTTTCTTGATTAAAAAAACACTTGAACATATGACAGTATTATATTTTCTTTTTAGAGTTATCTTCTTCCAATCCATATATTAATGGGTTAATTATCAATATTAATTAGCTTAGAACACTATAGATCATCATGTAACATGACCATCAATATTATATTAAAACGCTATTCCAATCAAATTAAATATGAAAAAGACTTATAGGACGTAGGATTTCTAGTTTTTCAGACTTATAGGATTTCTAGTTCTAATTAGTTAACTGCTAGCCCTTTCTTTGATTCCCCTCTAACATTAAACTTCCTTCATTTTTAGCTACTTTGGTTCCTGATCTGTATTTTCTCAAAATTCTACAGATTTGAGTCACTCCATTAATGGGGAGAAGAATAATCTTTGTGCATTTTCTGACAGCTTTTATCAGTCCTGTTTTTGTAATGTCAAAATAATAAAATACCATAGAAAATCATTCATGTCAGAGGTAGATTTCAACTAATGTGGTCCAGTGATAAAACTGGGACTAGATTTTTATTTTGTGGTATGTGGTATGAATCTCAGAATAAGATTTAGTTAAAAAATATATATATATAATATAATTGTATTATATCCACATATGAGTGCATAAACTTTACATTGATATATTTTCAATAAAAGGATATTAATTTATCATGAACTAATGTGCATAAAACATAAGTTCTTCTCATTGTAATTATGTAATTTTCAGCAAACTTCTCCCTATTCATTACGAGATACACATGAACCTAATAAATAATATAAATCTGAATATCTTCATCAAACCCTGTTTCCTATCTTTTTTGGTCTCTTCATTACTGAGCCGCAGATTCTCAATTTGAAAGTCATGACAACTTTGAACACTTGATGAACATTTTTCAGATGTTGATTCACAAAAATTAAAAGAAAACAACAACAAGGCTTCAGAAAAATTTCCTCTTGACTTATATTAGATCAGAAAGCTTCCTTGATTTTTCTGACAAACTTGTATTAAAAAAAAAATCAGTAACCTTCAGCAGACATTCAGCAGGACTTGACAAAGTTTTGATTGAGGAAAGATTGATTCTCTAAAGTTTGAGTGGTCAGACATGCACTGAATTTGCTGCGGTTCATTGCTATATCCCAGAAAGGATTTCTAGCCATTCTCGCCTAATGAGCTTATTAGTAAAAGGCTGAAAGGATCACAGATTGTCTATCAAGGAAGATTGTCAGTCACAAGCTGTTAGCAACTCTGCTGTGATTTATACACCATGAGTGAAGAACAGAATGGTGCTAAAATGCTGCTTATTATGTCCCACAGCTTGTGCAGTAACACAAATAAAGTATGTGGAGCAAAGGTTTAAAGGGGAAAAATAAGTTCTGAAGAAGAAAATCAAAGGAAATTAGACAGAATAGTGCTTTACCACCTCCCATTTCCTTTAGTGGTAATTATAATGCAGAGGAGAAATCAAGGCAGCTGCAACAATAATAGCCAAAGTCCAAAATGACGCCATTAAGATCGAGTTGGGGGAAAAAAAAACTAAACAAACTAAAAGTCTGATCAACTGCTGTTAGCAACAGGTAGAACTGAATTTTCTCCTTGGAGATATTTTTTTCCCCCATATTTTTGGAATTCTCCATTCTACAGCCTTTCATTTGTGCCTTAGTTAAGCTTTAAAATTAGTATTTTGGTGATGTGTTGAGTATGATTTTATATATATATATGTATATATGTATATATATTTTATATATATGTATATATATGTATATATACATTTATATATATTTATATATATATACATATATATTTTATATATATATGTATATTGAGTATTTGAGTATTGAGTATTGAGTATTTGAGTATTGAGTATTTGAGTATATATTTATATATATGTATATATATGTATATTGAGTAATTGAGTATGATTTGATATATATATGTATATATACATTTATATATGTTTATATATATTCATTTATATATATATTTTATATATATATGTGTATATATATTGAGTATTTGAGTATTGAGTATTTGAGTATATATTTATATATATATATGTATATTGAGTAATTGAGTATGATTTTATATATATATGTATATATATGTGTATATATGTATATTTTATATATACATATATAAATATATATATACATATATACATGTATATATACGTATATATACATATATTTTTATATATAAAAATATATATTTTTATATATAAAATATATATATATATTTTTATATATAAAAATATATATATATATTTTTATATAAATATATATGTATATATACGTATATATACATGTATATATGTATATATATTATATATATGTATATATATGTATGTATATATATGTACATATATACATATATATACACACATATGTATATGTAATTTGTGATATAATTATAGAACACACACACATGTATATATGTAATTTGTGATAAAAATTATAGAACACACAAAAAATTCAGACTGGAATATACGCACCAATATTTCCAGTGGCTCCCTGTTATATTTGTATTTACTGAGACTTTTAATAACTCCATATTCTTCCAGTAGCTAATGTTTTTAGATAGGCAGTACATTTTATTTTTTTGGTAATGACATAAAAATTAATGCCTTTGCTACATTCTGTCTTTTTTAGCTTAGCAACTTTCCCATCTCACTGTGAGTTCTGTTGTATGATGTATAGGGAAGCCTGTGTAAGAGTAGGAGTTATATGGCTAAATGGCTCTCCCCCTGCCGCAGCCACTAACTGAGGATTAGTAGTGCAGCTTGGTCTCGTGGGACTGTAAACTCTCTTCACTGAGGGTGTTGAATTTCCTGATAAAAGAAGTCATCAACCGCAAGCACGATAGAGACAGCAGCCCAGGAGCCCTCAGAGAAAGATCAGAATCAGCTAAAGCTCATTTCTTGCAGACATTTCCATTCTCTTACCTGTTGGCCAGTGAAAGGTACTGTACTGCCCTGTCATCAGGCACTTGACAGGGATCTTTGTTAGAAAGCTCTCCTTTACATATAGTCAATGAGAGTCTATATTACTAATGCAGCGATTCGGAATTCTCTGAAATCACTGAAAAGGAGCCTGACCAACAATGAATAAATGAATGAAAAAATAAAGGATAAAGTGAAGACGGCTGATGATGTGCGTGCAGCACAGGATGTGATAACTTCATCATGGGATACAGTGATAAATATGTGATAAAGCTAGAAAACGTTCAGGTTGTAAATGTTATCACTTCTATTATATGTGCTATTCAAGAATATGGTAGTCCTTGTTTTGTGTATATTGCCTGAAAACTCACAAATTATTGATGTAGGTTACTTTTGCAGGAGAAAACGCATATTACATTAACAACCATCACATGTGCAATAGCCTTTTTAATTATAAATTTCTCTACGAATATAAAATCTCTGTAGATCCTGCTCATCTCATGTAAATATAAAGAAGTAATGTATACATTATCATAACATTTCTAAATTTAAAATTGGGTGCGGTTTATTTATATTTGGTAGAACTACTCTATCACCAGCCCCAGCCTCGATACTGTACAGAATGTGCTGGAAAGAGAGAACCAGGCTTAACTAATGGACTTTACTTCTAATATCAAAGATTGACAGTAACCAGAGACTCTGCGGCAATGGTAGCCTTGAAATTTCTAAAGCGGAGAGAATAGTTTGCACCTTTTCTCATATACCCAAGTCCTGACAGCATGAAGGGTTTCCTGATGGCTCTCCAAGGAGACACGATCGCCCTTCTCAAAGCTGTTAAGCTCAAACTTGTTCCAGTAGGAATAAAAGAAAACAAAACAAAACAAAACAAAACAAAAAAACAAAAAAAAAAAAAGACATAATCGAAGAGAACATAAACAAAATGAATGTTTGGTGATAAAAGTCAAAGTTTCCAAAGGTGATTAACAAGGTGACCCCACTTGTTGCTGATAGAGCAAGTAAGAAACAAAAAATAATTTAACCTCACTCTTATGAATTTTAAAGTACTGATGTTCTGTGTGACAATAAAATGAATATACAGAATATAGCAAATAGGTCGAACTCCTTGAAGAAATATTGGCCTTTTCCTACTTCAAATTAATGTTTTCTGGAACATATGTCCTTGGTTGAAATCGAGTTTTAGCTGTTACTGTAGGTGTTACTATTTTTTTTTTCACCTATTGTATTGATATATAGCATTCCTAATGTGTTTTACATTATTAGAATTAAAATTTGTGATTTAGGTTTCCTGGTTCTCAGCCTCCTTCTTGAAATTACTTCTGAGATTATTTTTCTTTTTATACTGCATTGTTTTCTTAATCTATTTTTATACCTGGAATTTTGGTTTTTGAAATTCAAAGAGTCATTTTCCTAAAAGATTTTTTTCTTTTCTTTTTTTTTTTAATACTGAACATTGAGGTGCTTGGGTGGCTCAGTCAGTTAAGTGTCTGATTCTGCATTTTGGCTCAAGCCATGATCTCACAAGTTTGTGGGATGGAGCCCTACATTGGACTCTGCACTGTCAGCAAGGATCCTGCTTGGGATTCTCTCTCTCCTTCTCTGTCTCCCCCTTGCTCATGCTCTCTCTCTCTCAAAACAAATAAATAAACATAAAAAAAACCACTGAGCATTGAAAATACACTACAGTTGATAATTTGAGTTTGTTTCCCTATTAACAGAACTAGCTTCATACACACGTGTCTAGGCACATTTTCATTTCAAATTGAACATTGAAAAATATTATTAAAAGATTTCTCTAGTTAGCAAAATCACTCACAATTGATCACTACGCATTTTGTACTGAGTTTTGTCCCTTCTAAAATTCATATATTGAGGACGTACTAACCCCCAATGTGACTGTATTCAGAGACAGAGACTTTAGAGGTAATCGAGGTTAAGTGAAATCACAATGGTGGGGCTCTGACCCCCTGGATCAGTTGTCATCATAGGAAGAGGTAGGAACCCCGGAGATCTCTCCCTGCCTGGTGAGCACAGAGAAAAAGGCCAAGTAAGAATATAGTAAGGAAGTGACTTTTGCCAACTCAAAGAGAAAAGCTTTACCGGTACTCTGGCATCGATGGGACTACTGGTGGCTCCAAATCAAGTCCTTGTCGTATACTAAGAGAGGAGGTAGAGGCAGAATGGAGCCCCCTCCAGTCCTGAAGGAGCTCTGGGCTAGCACTGGATTTGCATAAGCCTCAGATGTAAGTTCCTTCATGTACTTCCTGTTTTCACAATTGGAAATCATATACAAAATAGAAGAGGTCCGTTTGGGGGCAAACAGAATTTTGGAACTGTACGGGAATAGGGATGAGAGTCACAGGCCTCGTGCAGTATTTACTAAGCAATTTGGGGTCCTCTCAGGTGAAAGCTGGAGAGGGCAGTTCACCCTGCATCGTTCGCCAGCGTTGCCGCAGCTCCTAGAAGAGACCCTACCGCACGCTGGGCGCTCGGTGAGTAGTTATCACGTAAGTGGACTTCTGTTACTTTGATTACTTATGGGATCACACTGACATAAAACAAAGTTCAATTTGGAAATACTACGGTCCCATTTGTGTTTGACAAAATTATCCCTAAGCCTGCACAACATCATTGGTTTTTCATCACTAAACCCACTTTTGAGTCCTTAAAGGACTCAAGATTTCTGTGTCAGCTTTACTTGCTTGTGAACTAATTAAGACATAAAATAAAAACAGAGAGGGAGGCAAATCATAGGAGACTCCTAAATATAGAGAACAAACTGAGGGCTGCTGGAAGGGAAGTGGGTGGGGGATGGGTTAGATGGGTGATGGGCATTAAGGAGGGCACTTGTTGGGATGAGCGCGGGGTGTCGTATGGCAGTGATGAATCATTGGGTTCTACTCCTGAAACCAATACCACACTATATGTTAACTAATTTGAGCTGAAATAAACACGTTAATTAGAAAATAAGTTAATTAATTGAGCTACGGCATTTTTGGAGATGTGTATATTTTTGTTCCCAGAAATATCTCCCCAAGTCACAGGTACCCAAGTTTGCATCAGGACGAAATCAGTGTTTTTCTCCTAGGCATCTTGCAGACATTCATGTGTGATCGCCACCTACCTGATAACTATTCTGCATATTGCATTTTAAGTGACTGCCACCAGGCCTGTTCATAATGACATCCGACACTCGTTATTGTGCAGCCCAGCTATGTTCCAATACGTCCCAAGAGTAATTACTCAAACTTAGTTAACATCTATTTGTTTCCTTTTTAGGCATAAGACAATCGACTCTGTATGCACCAAAAACTTGTGTGGTTTTAAACAGGATACCTAAAGACCAATACAAATTTTCCCAAATGTGCATTGTCTTTTCAAAACAAAGGGCTTGAGAAGTCACCACTATAGTATGTGCTGTGTGAGAATTTGAATATGAGTTCTTCCCCCAGCCGATGATTTTGTGGGAAAAAAATGTACACATGTTAATAAAACAATTAATTAACACACAATGATGGCACAGTAGCACTGAAGCATTAATAGTAATAGTCAACACTATGTGAATAAGTGTATATCTAGTTCCACCAATTTTCTTTTTTTCCATTGGCCTTTTACCTATCCCTCTTTTCTTTTCTTTTTTAAAAATGTTTATTTGTGTATTTGAGAGAGAGAGAGAAAGAGAGAGAGAGGGAGAGAGAGAACAAGTGGGAGAGGGGCAGAGAGAGAGGGAGAGAGAATCCCAAGCAGGCTCTGTGCGTGGAGCCTGATGACATGGGGCTCGATCCCATGACAGCAAGATCATGACTGGAGCTGAAATCAAGAGTCAGATGGCCAACCAACTTGAGCCGCCCAGGTGCCTCTATCCTCTTCTCTCCACTTTTTTTTCCCTATTTTTCTCCACATCTTGTTTACTTTTCTCATAATTTTGTTCCATAGTCCCTTTCTTGCTCAACTTTGTTTTTTAACCCATGGGCACCCATGATATACTTCTGTTTGGATTTATGAACATAAACATAATTCACATGTCTAAAAATCCAATATTATACATGGTTCCTCGCACCACGCTCTGGATTGCCATTACTTCCCCACCCCCCAGATTCTCAAGAAATTCTTCCTCTGTTATGATGTCTCTCCCATATCCTTAAATTCCCCTTTTCTCCTATTTTAATCTAAGACATGCAATGTGCATAAGTTTTTCTTGTTTTATTTTATTTTTAAAGGGAGTTTCATATTTTATTTCTATTGTTTTAATGTTTATTTATTTTTGAAAGAGAGAGAGAAAGAGAGACAGAGCATGATTGGGGGGAAGGGCAGAGAGAGGGAGACACAGAATCTGAAACAGGCTCCAGGCTCTGAGCTGTCAGCATAGAGCCTGATATAGGGCTTGAACTCATGAACTACGAGGTCATGACCTGAGGTGAAGTTGGACGCTGAACCGACTGAGCCACCCAGGTGCCCCAAGTTTTTCTTGTTTTAAAGGGAAACAAAATGCAACCCCCCCATACCCCAGAATTTCTTTCAGCCACCTATTCTATGTCTTTCCGCACCTTTACAGCAAATTTCTTAAACTAACGGCTTACATTATTTGATAGCACTTCCTCTCTCCCAACTCCTTCCTTTCCTGCCCCTAATCACTCCTAATCTGGTACCAGTAACTCCTGCATTAGTAAATCTTTAACCGTCATAATACTGGAAATTCTGACAGAGCTGACCACTCACACTTTCTTTAAACACGCTCTTGACACGGCACAGGTGACAGTCACTCTCCTGGTTTCATTCTAACTTGTTTCCATGTCACTAGAGCATTTTGGCTGCTCTTTCTTCCTTGCAAAAGCCAGGTCTTTTCCATTTGTCTCTTTGCACTCTTTTAGCTCAACTGTGCCTAGAGGTACAAAGAGGCATCTCTACATCCATCATTCCTAGTTGTTACCTTGAGGAAGGTCTTCCCTTCCGAGTAGCAGAATGTGGTGGCCAACTGCGTCAGGTATACACTGATCCTTGGTATCTCACTGGCAACCCAATCCATAATTTATAATTCATAATTTTCTTTAAAAGTTACATTTGCGTTAATGTTTCTTCTCTCCACCTGTGTTACCGCCATGCATCCAACTACAAAAACTTGAACACTCTTCTCTTTACTCCACATATGCCATAGATCAATCAATGAATTCAACCTGTAAGTACCTCTCAAATTATCTGCTGCACACGATCTCTCTACCTAAGTCCTGGTCTGCATAATGTCTGATTGAAAGCAAAAATTCTGAAGACAGACAGTTTATTCTTTTCTCCCAGTTCGTCCACTTATCCGCGTTACGACCTTGAGCAAATTATTTAGTGTCGCTTGGGCTTCAGTTTCTCCATACATAAAAGTGATACGAGCAGTCTTTTTTAATGTTACCGTGTGGAAATAATACCAAAACATTTTCTTTACACACTGCCTCGCACATAAAAATTTAGTGTTAAATGAGAGTGAGCAGTTACGATTAGCGTGCCCAAGTCATTCATAGACCATTGCTATAAATAGCTTTCTCACCAATCCACCGTGGTCAATTCTTTAAAAGAAAATACGATCCTTTTACCTCCTTTCTTAAAATATTACAGTGGTTTGCAATGTCTCCTGGCACAGCAACGGAGTCCAGAACGCAGCCTGCCGATGGGCTCCAGCTAAAATGTGCTAGGGTCTCTCACCGCCCTCCGTCCCTCCCCTCGCTGTCCCGAAGCCATGTGTTTTCCTGAGCGCCACCTGCTTCCTAAGCTGTTTCCATCGAAGACCTGAGTCACACATTGTTTTCTCTGCTGGGAACAATTTCCTCTTCACTTTCAGACTTATTTGAACATCTTTTAGGTGTCTATGCCCTGGAATAATTTAAGTACCTCCTCCGAGGTGACAGAATCTCTGTCGTTCTTCTTGTTGTCTGGGAGAGTTTATCTGTTTAGTTACTAATTTAAAGGTGACCACTCCGTCTGGACTAAGTTCTCTGAAGTTAGAGACCTTACCTGCCTTGTTTACTGTCAAGTCCCTTTGTAGAACATCCCACCAATTAAGCACTTGTATCTATCTTCTAAATGTATAAATGAATGAATGGAGGAGAGTAAGAATGAATGGATGAATCAAGAAATGACTCTTTCAGCGCTAACCTAGTATCTGCAAAACTCAATTTTTCCAGACTTTATTGAATCATAATTATGAAATGGGTATTTTAGTCGCCTTCCAAAAAATACCTACATAAGGACAATTTTTTTATTCGATTAGTTTTTTTTGATGTTTATTTATTTTTGAGAGAGAGAGAGGGTGTGAGCTGGGGAAGGAGCAGAGAGAGGGAGACGTAGAATCCAAAGCAGGCTCTAGGCTCTGAGCTGTCAGCACAGAGCCCAACGTGGGGCTCGAACCCATGAGCTATGAGATCATGACTTGAGCCGAAGTCAGATGCTTAAACAACTGAGCCACCCAGGTGCCCCAATTAAGTAAGGAACATTTTGTCTCAAATGCCTCTTTTCACAAATACAGTGCAATGAAAGTGAGCCAAAACGATGCTGGGGCCAGCTTAGGGTCATAAAATAAACTCCTTCGTACATATATGATTAGTATACCCTGCTTCTAATGCAAAGTCTGAAATCCTTATTTTTATGATTTAATACAGTTACTCAAAATATATTTCATACAAAAACTAGTTAGCAACCATTTTAAGAAAAAATAGGGAACGGTTGCAGGCTTGCATTTTTTATGTCTACTATTACACATATCATATTCTAATAATTCTGGAAAGCACTATTTGAATTAGTGCTTTAGTTAGCAGGACTGGAGAAGGAAAAGAAAGACCAGCATAATAGAGGTGAAGGTTACAACATTTGTCATTTATATGGCATATTTTTTACTTCCTAAGGCAAATGTTAACACTTTCCTTCTGTTACTGTTCAATGTGGGCAAAAAAATCTCTACTTTGAAGATGTATTTTATTCAGACATTTTATTTGAGACTTCTTCACAACACCTTAGACGATTTCTATTTACATTTAAAATATAAAGATATAGACATAAGCAAATCCTAAAATCAATCCATGACTACATTTTGTTGTTGTTGTTGTTGTTGTTTTTGGAAACCTGTTTATTTAGAAGTCCTACTGAATAAAACAGATTTTTGTTTTCTCATTTTTCTAGATCACTATAGCCTCAATAATAAATGCAAAAATCATCATGTTGGATATTTTAAGATACTAAATTTAGCAACAGACCATTTTCCCCTTCTTCATCAATAACTCAGACATTATAAAAGTTAGGTATATGCATGTATACATGTACACATATAACTGTGACATATCCGCAAATATATACACATATTAAAATTAATAAGTGTACCTTCTATTTAAAATATCATCAATTTAGAAATTAAGGAGTAAACTGTGAAACAAAGATTTGCAACATACATGGCAGATAGGGGATTATTGTCCAAAATGTACAGCTAAAACCTGCATAATAATAAGACCAACTAAGCATCCCATTGTTAAGTTGGCAGGAATAGGGACGCATGACAAACCCATAAATAAAACACAAAAATATAATAAAATTCATTATTTATTGAAAATGCCAATTAAAACAACAAATTAAAATTCCTGAGATTGCCAAAAGCTTAAAGTTCATATCAAGTGTTGATGATTGTGGAGAAAAGGAATAATATCTTGTAGTTATAAGTGCAATTTGGTTGTAACCTGCTGAAACTGGGAATGTGCATACTGCAATATACAGCATCTCTACTCATTTTGTATCCATACTATGGAAAAAAAAAGCACTGAGATATGCAGAAAAGTGTCAATAATGTTGCTTATAACTCAATACTTATAATTCAATACTGGGAGTATTTTAAAAGTTCATTATTTGGGGAATAGCCAAATCATTCATGGTATATCCAAAATTATGACCCATCAGGTGTTAATTAAGACTGACAGGGTAGCCTGTGGGGTGCCTGGGTGGCTCAGTCAGTTAAGCTTCTGACTCTTGATTTTGACTCAGGTCATGATCTCGGGCCCCTAGGCAGCTCAGTTGATTAAGCTTCCTACCATTGGTTTCGATAGGTCACGATCTCATGGTTCATGTGTTCGATCCCCATGTCAGGCTCGGCACTGACAGTATGGAACCTGCTTGGAATTTTCTTTCTCCCTTCCTCCCTGCTTCTCCCCCACTCATGTTCTCTCTCTTTCTCTCAAAATAAATAAACTTAAAAAAAAAAAGAATAAGGTAGTCTATAGCCTTACATGAAAAAAATCTAAAAATATTTAAAGTTAACTGAAAAAATGTAATAACAGTTTTTAAAATAATATTTAAACTAAACAGTTTTATGTGCATACTAAATTAAAGTATGATTTAAAAAATTTTTAATGTTTATTTAGTTTTGACAGAGAGAGAGAGAGAGAGAGAGAGAGAGAGACAGAGCACGAGTGGGGGAGGGGCAGAGAGAGAGGGAGACACAGAATCCGAAGCGGGCTCCAGGCTCTGAGCTGTCAGCACAGAGCCCGACATGAGGCTCGAACCCACAGACCGCGAGATCGTGACCTGAGCGAAGTTGGACACTCAACTGACTGAGCCACCCACGCGCCCCACATATTAACTAAATTCATTCCCTCCCCGCAAATCAACAATCTGGTTATTATTTTTATCCCCATTATGCAAGCAAGGAAATGGAGGTATACAAAACTTATATAACTAGTCTGTTACCTATGTAACAAGGTGTCAAGTTACTAGCCAATAGAACTGAAATTCAAACCCAAGTACACCAGCTCCAGCATCTATACTCTTAAGCAAACTATAGAATTATAAATATCCTAGGGAAATAATGCAAACCAAATGCAAACCAATAATACATATTGCATGTACCCATATTCATAAATATATACCTAAGCTAGCTAAATAATAAGAATATATCATATTGATAGCAAGTGAAACCTCTGGGGGGGTGCCTGGGTGGCTCAGTCTATTAAGCGTCTGACTTGGGGTCAGGTCATGATCTCGCTGTTCATGAGTTCGAGCCCCGCGTCAGGCTCTGTGCTGACAACTTGGAGCCTGGAGCCTGCTTCACAGTCTGTGTCTCCCTCTCTCTCTGCTCCTCCCTAACTCATGCTCTCTCTCTCTATCAAAAATAAACATTAGAAAAATTTAAAACCTCTGGGAATGAAACATGTCAGAACTGGGGGGAGCTAGTTACCTTTATTATTCATGTTTTAATCAAAGACAAGGAGACCATACTCAGATATATCTTTCTGAGTAGAACCTAATAAAAAAAAATAAAAATGTCAATTAATTTTAAATTGGCTTAGTAATAACGTAAGTTCATGCAATTAAGTTTCTAATTTTGAGAAAAAATTAAGGTATGTTTTGTGCATATAAGCAGAAAGTGAAAAATTAGTGAGAATGTGACTTTTTAACAGGTTTTGAAGTGAAAATAATGTATTGACTCAAAATTGAGTGTTGTTTTTAATGTGTATAACACATGATTGAAAATTTAAATCAATGAAGGTTATATTTTCTTCTCTTTATAGTTCAGAAAGATATTATTTACAGAATTGGGTGTTTTTTTGTTTTTTGTTTTTTTAATTTATCAGATGCTAAGAGAGAGTGACAGTGAGTTCATAATACTGCTAATGTTGATGTACAAAATTTAAGAAAGAATGAAATGAATTCCTAATTGTTCATAAGGAAAAGGAAAAAAAAAATGAAAGGATGCTTTGGGAGGAGTAAAATGATTTATTAATAGGATATCAGAAAATTTTGCAAACTCAGAGTTTAGGAGATGCATTTCGTTTTCAGGAATGAACTCATGTCAACTTATCATGTTTACTCTTAAAGCTCTTTTTTTTTTGTATTAATTCTATACATTTTTGTTTCCCTCTCTTTCTCTGTAGATGTCTTCCTGAAATTAGATTCATATACAAGAAAACACAGAGACTTATATAGCCACCAGATGGAGAAAGGGAGAGAAAGAATTTTTTTTTCCTTCATCTTAATCACAGAATAAGGATGAAGATCCATCCATGTTTGCAACAGGTCTCTATCCCTCTTCCAATCTATCATGGACAGGATGCATTAGATATTGTAAACATTTATGCCAGATTTCATCATCTTAAACCATAAAGATTAGGGGCTTGGCAATTTTCAGAAAAAGGAGCACTCAGTAAATGTCTCCTACACTTTTAAGAAGACAACTTCTCGATCACTTTGGAAGGACAGTCAAAAGATTCAAAGGACATCCATTTAAAAGTCACATTTTAAAATTTAACCCACATACTAAAGTATTATTTTCTTTTTAAAAAGTAAATGCTTGGGGCGCCTGGGTGGCACAGTCGGTTAAGCATCCGACTTCAGCCAGGTCACGATCTCGCGGTCCGTGAGTTCGAGCCCCGCGTCAGGCTCTGGGCTGATGGCTCAGAGCCTGGAGCCTGTTTCCGATTCTGTGTCTCCCCCTCTCTCTCTGCTCCTCCCCCGTTCATGCTCTGTCTCTCTCTGTCCCAAAAATAAATAAACATTAAAAAAAAAGTTTAAAAAGTAAATGCTTTCAAAAATTACTTCAAGAAAAATATATGACACTTTATATTTTAAACTTTACTTTTCTATTTAAAGAAAGCTTTATAATGGGGAAACGTGATAACTTATTAGATAGGAAATGAGAAACAATAAAGCCCTAAGGCACTAATGAAACTGTGGCAAAAAACAGCTAATGAAATTATTGTCATTACAGGTACCATATCTGAAATTCTGAGGTTGAATTTATTCACAGCAAATGAAAATGGATCATCTCTCCACATAATGATTTCCCAAGTAGGGTGCTTTCACAGCATGTAGTGCATTGGGTTGTGGAAGGAAGATATTAGAATTGATTTTAATATTTATTGCATATCTAACATTAGAAAGAATTTAAGCTTTGTAACATTTAATAAATGATTGACAACTATTCTCTCTTATTCTGTATGTCAGATGGTTTGCATTGCAAAGAAATTCCACAAAGAAGGATTACATGGCTTTGTAGATAACACTACGGCAGAATAGGAACAAATTATCTCATAGATTTATGCAGAACTCCCACTGGTGGCCACGACAAAGTCACAGATCCTGCATTTGCCTTCCAAAAAGTAAGTAGCAAAGTGGAAACAGTATCTAAGTTGATTCTTTACAAATATTGAACAACAGGTGGTTCAGGATTGTGATGAAAACAATTTATAAGAACATGAACATCAAGGAAATTTATAAAAGCATGAACATCAGGGAAGAAAGAAAGAATTACATTAGTCAAAAAATAAAAACAACTAAACAGCATAGCTCTTAAAGCGAATATCAGTATTAACCCAGATATCAACCTTAACTCATTCATATCAAATTACTAACTTTTCACTTTCAAAACTAATGAAGTCTATTTAATCACATTGTTCATTTCAGAAAATGTTATTGATAGGCTTCGAATCATTAATATTGAAGTAAAATGATTTAAATTACTGTGTATGAAATCCTGTTCTCCCTTTCTTAAAAGTCCCATGTTTGTATACGCTTTTAATGTGGCAAGATACTGGTGCAATGTTACATATAATGAAGACATTTTATAATTTTCAAGGAATGAGACCTGGTACTTCATTATCTGATAAAGGTGATGGTGATAATGACGATTGATTGATTGAAAAGCCCTGTGTAGCTTCTTGATGTTGACATATTTGAGATGTCCTCTCTTGCAACTATACTTATCAAAGGCGTAAATCATATAAACATACAGAGCTGCGCTTTGAGGGAATGACTAATTTCTTGTTTTGCTTCAATTTGGGATCCTATCCAGTGGAGGGGGACATAGTAAAGCTCTCACATGTATCGATAACTTTATTTCAAGATTCCCACTTTCTCCTCTCCAAACATAGTGGACACTCATTAGCACATTTTTCATTTTCTCGATACATCCCATTTTTTCATTTATATCAAATTAATTGGTTTAAAATGTAGGAGGCCTTCTTAGCATGTTGGGACTTGAATACCATTGAGATAGTTCAAAATATTGTATTGTGTGCCTACAGGTTTCTCCCACTATCTAAAAGCAGAGTGTTCCTAAGAAATTGTTCCTAAGCCCAAATGGTGAAAAGCAAAGAAGCAATTACCATTAATTTATGTGGAAATTTTTTTTTTAGCATTCCTAGACCCAAAGCATAACGTATCTTAGGCTTTTCTGATGCCTTAGGACGCATCTTGCCAATGGATGCACAAAATAAATCCAGATAAAGCACACACCCTCAGAGACAGCTCAGAGCTCTGGTGACTTTTTGCTGAAATGAGGGGTGTAGTTCACAAGGGAAGAGCTGGGGTGTCGCTCTCGCTGCTGGGGTGCAGACTGCCTCTTTTGGGCTTGGCACAAACAAGCACTGAAAATCTTTTGGCTTTTCGTCTTTTTTGGTTTTGTTTTGTTTTAATGTGAATCACTATCAGATTTCTTTCCGATAGTGAAAACAGGTCCTACTGTAGGTCTTTCATAAAAGGAAAGGGGCATAATATGAACTTTTGAAAAACAGGGGAGATCTGTATTTGAAATGCGGAAATTCTGCCATCAAATTAGAAAATGTTTGGCCAAGCAATAGAAGCCCTTTTATCATGGGAAGGATTGTGTTTTGCGTGTTCTTTTTCTTTTTAGCAGACAGAGCAATAATGCATAATTGAATGGCTATTAAAACAGTATTGGATTCTTGACTTAGCTTAAATAATTCTCACGTCGAAAGCTGCTTTTTTTATCCTCCACTCTTAGTGACATTTCAAGCTAAAAGTATGCTTCGGAAGCCTAAGTGAGTTGTGCGCTGAATCTCACAGCAAGGACAAGCTTAATTTTCCGTTTCTTCTTTCATATATACTCTCTCTGCTCCTCTGACTAACTGGACGGTAAAATCTTTGTTCAGCCTCCCTGGGTGAGAGCTACTGGACCATCTACGCTGCCAATCTATAACCAATCTACGGCATGACTGAAGGAGCAAACGTTTATCCATTTGACTAAAACAGCAGTGATTCTCATTACTCTGGTACATTCTTCAGCCTGTTTCAGGCTCTGCCCGCTAAGTTCATCCCTGTGAGTTCGTACTGGAGCGGCCTTTCTCCGGAGTGCATAGGCATCTCAGAAAGCCCCAGCTTCCTTTCACTAAACCGTATGCCCATCACCTCCCAGATACGTTCCCTCCTTGAGACAAATGAAATTAACTGGGACCACACTTTCCCTCAGCCTGATGACAGGAGGAATTAAACTCCCTCCCTCCAGAGAGCGCTGATTCTATGGGAAAGCTTTCTCACTCTGTCTACGCGTGCTGTCATTTAATTCAATTAAATGCACAGCTTTCCACCTTTTAGCTTTAATGAAGTGTTACCCTTTACCTCTCTCCATACCGTAATAGCTCCAGCCCAGGCTAATTCAAGACCTCTTCTCACCAGGGCTTCCCTCCAAGGGCTCCTTGATTCAGGGAAAGGGCTTTGGTCCTCGGGGTAGTCCTTCTTTCATATTCCACTTGGCCTGAGTAACACTCCGACTCTATTGGAAATGAAGGGTAATAAGAAGAAAAATTATATTTCAGCAGAGCTAAAATTAAAATATTGATTGCTGTATAATTTATGTGTGAACACAGAGCCATCTTTCTTATTTCAAGTCCAAAAGATTCCAATTGACTCTGCTCTCACATACACTTCATGCTGTATTTCCCTTAAATGCAAGAATTAAGTGCACCATACTTCCCATCAACATCCTTGAAGGACACTCCTGAGAATAAACACACTGCTGCTTTACTTTGTTTATTAATTCTCTTCTTCTGGAGGGAACTGAACCACATACTATCTGTACTGCATAAGCACTACTTTATTTTCAAACCTTTATGAGATTTTCACTTAATAAACCTTGACACATTCTGCAGTCAGTGAAATTAATAGCCACCTGAGAGCAGCTTCGGGGGGTCATGTTGGATGGCCCAGTGACTGGCAACTCCAGGATTGGTGACACTCCTGAGTGTCCCTAATTATCACACGGGCTCTTGTGAAATTCTAAAATGACTCTCAGAAGGAAATTAATTTTAATTGGCTTAATTTTGGAAAATACATCCTGTGCCACACTTTTCGTGGCCGAAATGTCCACAGTCAAACATGGAATGTGATCATGTTGAAATCATATGTCGGGTTGCAGTCGGATTCCGTGAACCTGGTTTGAGCACGCACTTTGTACAAGGTCCTGAATCCGGCCCAGTGGATGTTCAAAGATGCGTTAGAAATAGTCACCGCTATGGAGAACTTAAACCCTTGTGGGGGACATAAGCATATAAATAACTAAGTAAACCGTGAGAAAATTAATTTGCTAAATACAAGTTTTGCCATGGGAGTGCTGAGGAAGACACAATTAATTCTGATGGAACGTGCCAAAAAAGGCCTTGAGGAGGAAGTCAGACAGCATCAAGGCTTTGAAAAGTGAACAGGATGCTAGAGACTTGGTAAGAGAGCGGAGATACTGTGAGAAGGGCGTCTATGGCTTGTAAAGGAGAAAAGGCAGAGACCTGGAGAATTTATAAAAGTATGTGGTAGAAACCTATGAGAAGATGATGATTTTGCAAAACTTGAAAAATGATGTCCTCTTTTAAAATTAACATGAATTGGGATGCTTCACTGGCTCAGTTGGTTAACGTCCGACTCTGGGTTTTGGTGCAGGTCATCATCTCATGGTTCATGAGATCGAGCCCCGCAGCAAGCTCTGTGCTGACGGCAGGGAGCCTGCTTGGGATTCTCTCTCTCCCTTTCTCTTTGTCCCTCCCCCACTCACATTCATTCTCTCTCTCTCTCAAAATAAACAAACATCAAAAAACCCTCAAACATTGCAAAATAAATAAATAAGTAAATAAATAATAAATAAAACAAAATAAAATCGACAGGAACCATGCATGGGATAATTCACAAGCAAGTTTCTTCCCCCTAACACATCTATTTAGTCAATATCCAACTTGATTGGAGAGGTTCTGAAAAGTGGGCGTTGAGTTCTTGTGGCCTGTTAGTAAGTAGAGGTGTCAGTGCCTATTAATGCAATTAAATGTATTATTACTAATTAGTTAATCATTAAAAATGTGTGCTTAGAACTTCCTGGGGCACCTGGGTGGCTCAGTCATTAGGCATCTGACTTCGGTTCACATCTTGATCTCACAGTTCGTGAGTTCAAGTCCCACATTGGGTGAGCACGATCCCCATTTTTGGGTAAAATGCAGGCCCTGTGTGAGCTCTGCTTCTCTTTCTCTATCTCTTCTCTCTCTCTATCTCTCTCTCTTTGCCCCTCACTCACTTGAGCCTTCTCTGAAACTCAAAAAAAAAAAATGTGTCCTGAACACGTGCCACGTATACAGCACCATATATGAGCTATTTATTTTAAATAAAGATATAACTCCCCACGACATCCTCTGACTTTTTGGTTCATACTCTCACACACACCTGTAAGCCCGGACTACTCCTTCTATCATGCCTCACGCTTGCCTATGTATTTCTTCGTTCTGACAAAGTATCATATTTGGTTGAGAAAGAGGCCAAGTTACACTGCAAAAGGAAGGAATATTAGTTATTTATATACAAAATTTATTAACACATATCATGTATGGTTGCATGTTAATTATTATGAACATAATAATGATCCATAAGAGAGGCCCACGGGAGTCTACTTTATTGTAGGGGTGTACCTGCATATTTGTGGGCATCCTGAAAATCATGGGTATGTACAATCTCCATTCCATTGTATACATCCAAAGGAAGGGAGGGAAGTCTAGTTTGCCGAAGGAGAGAAACCCAGGGAAAACGTTCATGGCAATGTCCTTCAAACATTTGAAAGACTGCTAATGTGGATTAGGTTGATCAGGTAGCAGTTGAATAGAAACAAATTCTGGCTCGCTAGATACAATCAATCACCAACAGTTAGAGCTATGAATCAAAGGTAAGTGGAATCTTGTAAAATAACGTCGCCTCCTATTTACACAAAGCATAAAGCATAAACAGTCACGAGCAGATGTGTTGGGCCATGTATTCTTCCACTTTTCTCACTGGGGGGTTGGCCTTAAGTACGTGAATATAGAATTCAACTATAATGTCTCATAAATTTATGCTGTGTACCTGGCATATCCCACATTGTTGTGTATTACATGCCCATATCGTTGGGATGACCATCCCCTATGGCTGGCTTACACATATTTAGATACTCTCCTTCTTTGTCTTGCTAGCCTACAACCCAGCTTCTAAGCTGACCCTAGCATGGGATCCATCCCTGAAGCTTCTTCCTGCATTGACTTTCATGTAATGCCAGGTTTGGGTGCATGAAGGCTTGAGTCTGTGCTCTCGCTCTAAACCATGGTTGCTGTAGTCTGTCCTGAGGATCAAATCTAACATTCTGACTGTATAAAAGACGTTTTATCGGTACAAAGCCATTTCCATTCATTTATGTGTTGTCTATGGCAGAGCTGACTAGCTACAACAGAAAGGGTATGCCCCACCGGGTGAAACGTCCTCTCTCTGGCAATTTACAAACGTGTCTGCTGACCTCTGCTGCAGACCACATCTCAATGCTTCCTCAGAAATGATTTTCTTTTTTCTTTTATTTTAAAGAAATGATTTTCTAATTCTCACACCAGAATGCCGTCTGTTGCTAATGCTTCCAGATTCCCAGGAGAATTTTATTGATACTGTTAAATATGAAATTAGATAACTATGACTTACCTCCTTACTCCATCATTTGATTTTTTTCGCTCTCTTTCTTTCCGATCCATATACTAAAATAAGCAATAACAACTGCAGAGTGAACAAACATGAGTGCCCCTGGGATCTCATCACCCTGAAATCCACACCAGTGTAGGTCTCATGCGTGGAGACATGGTTTTGCTGCTCCAAGGAGTAGAGCCCAATGCATTCTCCAATTATATCATAATTACAACAGTCAGTTCAGTTCTATAGTGTTATTTGCATCCTATGATAACAGAGGCAAAAGTTCCAGGTTGTACGCTGGGTTTCAGTGTCCCAGAGATATGATAAGGTCATTATGAGTACTTAATGAGACAAAACATTTAAAAAATGTCATAAAACATGACAAAAATATGTCAGCCATCCTTCTTCTAGTTTTCACATTTTGTATGTGAGGTACTGTGTCTCCGTGGCAACTAGAACCATAACTCTCTGCCTTGGGGAGTCAGACGGACTCAGAAGCCCCCCTCTTTATCTGTGCGGAACTGGGCTTAGAAAGATTGCCAACAGTTACCTCTCAAACTCATGCAAGTTACACTTCATACCCAATTCCCGGTACCAGAGGGTATAGTCGTTTATGGCATGGCCCCACTGACATAATCCAAAGTGCATGTTATCATCACATTGTGACACTCTAGAAATAATACAGAATACCGCTCTGATTCTGCTGTTGCCGAATGCTAACTGCAGGTGCCGGCATGCTTCTGGAAAGGTGGTGTGTTTTTATACTAACCCAGTCTCTTCCTTCACCCCACCCCCGCCAGGCGTCCTCACCCCTAACCAAAGACTGAGTCCGCTCTGATAGAATGTGATGGCTCTGGGTGAGGAATGAAACCTCAAATCAAGAAATGCTGTTTAAGATTATTCTGTTCTCCCTCTGCCCGACATAAACTCCGGTGATACTTCAGGCTCTCTCTGGAGTTTTATGCTGACCTTGGATCACCACACACAATTAGGTCAGTGTATTAAAAATAACCATCTGCCTTTTGGGATTTAAAAACAGGCCAGCACTTTGGTGCCAGTGTTTCTATTTTTTGTTGCAGTGTGATGAAGGATAATGATATTGGAGGATCCAATACGCTCCTCAGCGAAACCTGGCTGTCTTCTCTACATGTTCATTGCAAAAGGAGAGGCCTCTTGTTCATGAGTAAAAGTGTGAAAGGAAACACTCACGGGCTTTAGAGCCAGACTGCCTGGGCTCATCTGAGGCTTGACTTTGGGCAAGGACCTTCACCCTTTGTGCCTCAGTTTCCAGTCTATAAATGGGGCGATAGGATATCCTTCCTATGTTCATTGTTACGAAGATGAAATGAACTAACCTACCGAAGGGCTCATTCAGGGCCTGGCACTAAGTGTTCAACATAAACTATTCTTACCATTGTCATTGTTGTTCCTGTCCTGACAGAATTGTGTGTCCTTAGATCTTTTAAGCTTTGATCGCTTCATTTCTGTAATGGGAAAAGTACACCTCCTTTGAAACAATTATTTTGGACAATAAGATCTCACCGGCTGTAGAACAAATAATCGTGTGTGAACAAACAGCACCATAACGCTTTTACTCAGCATGCCACAAATGGTTGGAGAGACTTGGATACTCCCCGGGAAAGAGAGCAACCCCCATGTATACTTATCCTGCCATAGGATTAAATTAAATTAATCCTGCATTAAAAAAAAAGTTTCCTTTGTGTTGACACCAATCTCAACAACTGCCACAGCGGCCCAAGAATCGATCAGGTTTTATTTAAACATTTTTCCATGTGACTAAGCTAAGAGATAAAGATGTGTCCAAATCATTTGGCATTTTAAAATGGGAACGATGTTCATTTGAAAAAACAAAATGAGTGTTGATTTGAAAAGTCAGGTGTATCAACTACGACTAGTGTTCCAAAATGATCTTAAAGGTTTCTATGAAAATGCCCAATTAGGGCTTTCTTACCTAAATAACTGTGTTTACATATAATACAAAGACTAATCATTTCTTTAAAACTTCTTTTTAATGTTTATTCAGTTTTGGGAGAGAGAGAGAGAGAGAGGGACAGAGTACGAGAGGGGGAGGGCAGACAGAAGGAGACACAGAATCCAAAGCGGGCTCGGGGCTCTGAGCTGTCAGCACAGAGCCTGACGCGGGGCTGGAACTTACAAACCACGAGATCATGACCTGAGCCAAAGCTGGACACTCAACTGACTGAGCCACCCAGGCGCCCCCAAAGACTAATAGATTTTTATCACCATTAGAAGGAAATCAGGACTTCTTTTTCTCCCAGTCATTATTTGTGTGGTTCTCTTGCTAGAAATTTAACATTTGCTTATCATGAGCTTTTTTCAAAAGTAGTGTTTCCATTCAGAAATCTTTCATACTAGTTCAGTTTCAAGATTCACACATACGTATGCATGTATGTATACATGTATGTGTACTTGTGCAAACTCATATTTTTTCCACGAGTTTTTTTATTCTTATAATGCTTCCTGCAGCAGAAAAAGAAAAACAAACAAACAAAAAAAACACACACACACAAAACAAAGAAAACAAAGGAATGTTACAGGAGGGCATATTAGCTTTACTTTACAAGAGGAAATAGTAATTAAGCAGTTAGTTTATTTGTTGTTATACCACAGAGTTACAACCTCCCTCTTTCCCACTTCCTGCTCTCTGTTCTAGGCGGATCTGCCCTTCTTTGGCTAATCAGTCTCCCCAGCCTCCATCATGCCTCGGAGGTTTTTGCAAATACTTCCTCTCATCAGCCAACACTTTCCACGTCCCCTCTGTCTTTGCCTTGTACAAGTCCTACTCACCCTTCATTAGAGAAGACCCCATGACGTCCCTTTTTAGAAAAAGTTACCTGTTTTAGAAAAACACAGAGGCTGGATTTCTTCTTAGATCTTTTCATATGAATAGTTACATATCATTTGTGTCATTTCTTTTGGTTACTGCAAGGAATACGTATTTGTTAACTGGTTATATTCTTCATTAAGGAAACGTTTCTTAGCTCTCTTGGCCCAGAACCAACCACATTACTTCTGTTTACATTCCATGAGCAGGAACTATTAATATAGAACTATCCAGATGCAAGGGAGCTGAGGCTGTGAGCTATAACTCCTATTTGGGAAGCCACTTCTCACTCACTATTCCATTAGGGAAACAAAATGAATTATTGGAGGACAGGAATATTGGGTAGCAGTTTACTAATGACCAAGATTTATAAAACCTGAGAGAAGCTGTAAGTGATAGAATTACTGCTGACCAATATAAGAAAAACAGATAATAATATCAACACTAAAATTAGGTCTTAAATTTGTGTTGGGCTTTTGCTTTTCAAATAGATTTTTCATTCAGTACCATGTCTCATCTTCCATAAAACAAGGAGGATGATTTCCAGAAAGATTAACAGCAAATCCAAGATTATTCAGCTACTAAGGTACCAATCAGGTACTTGAACCACAAGGTTCTAAAGGCAATTGTTATTATTCTTACAATGCCTCTTTCTAAAGGAATTCAGTTAACTTTCTTTCTAAAATTATTCATCATATTTCTGTACCTGGAGAATTGCAAGACGACTACTCTTCTCTGCAACAGAATAACATGGATCTACAGTATATGAGTCCATTGAATCTAGCACGGAGACAAATTCTGCCTAAAAACTAGAAAACGAATACAGATACGTAATGTTTCTTTTCTAAAAAAACAAACAAATGAACAAAAAAAAACCCCATAAATTATTAGGAGCCACATGTATGCATTGGGAAACTGAGCTTCAGAATGCTTAAGAGTCTAGTTCAAGATCACACAGTTAAATGAGGAAGTTGGAATTCAAACCCAGCAGTTTCTGATTATGAGTTCCACAGAATCCCATTATACCCAGAAATGGGGGATTTATTATCCTGTATACATAAGACCAATGTTATTTTCTAAATGCTTATAACTTTTCATTTTCACTTAAGGGTAGCATTTGAGCATGGATACCTCTTGGATTATCTGTTCAGTACAGACAGAAAGATCTGGAAAAACAAATCAACTAGACTCAGTAGTAGATTTACAACAGTAAACAAACAAATAAAACAGTAAACAAATCAACTAGACTCAGTAGTAGATTTACAACATCTTCATGGCTCTATTCTTGATAAGTATTTTGGGCAAATGGAATCTCTGTAGTTCCATCAAATATTTTAGAGGAGTAGAAAAATGTAGAGATTCTTGTTCACTCTAAAAGGATTGCAACAGTTAGTTATTCATAGACCAGTATGAGGAAGTTTACTGGTATGATAAACCTAGTGATCAATGCAATGAAATGAAATGAAATTAGCTACAGTTCAAATGAGGATGTTTAGAATGTATAATCAGTAAGTATGAACAACAGTACTACCGAAGTCATGAGCAATCCTATCTCCTCTTTTAAGAACTGTCAGGAAAGATAAATTACGTGGGCATTGGGTTTGTACATTCCTTAGACAAGGAAATCTACACAAATTTCTAAAGATAATTTATACTTGATTAGGAACTCTGGGCTTGTTCAGTGAAAGACATTGACAATTCTAGTGGGTCTTTTTACAAATCCTCAATGATTAAAGGAATTTTGACTCTGGAATATTCACATATGGTACACCCATCAGAAATAGGAACACATCATCTCCTTCATTTCATATCAGAGAATGGGAATTTATCAGTATGAACTGAGAATGACAACAATATCAAACAAACCCTATGACTAAGATCCATGGGATAAAAGGCCTTTCTCAAATATTTTTGTTGTTGTTGATTAGACTTTTATCTTAAACTGTGCTAATATTTGCCTAGGGATAAGAAAAGGAGAGTTCTAACTACTTAATCTCAGTTTTGTCATCTTTAATGAAAACACTTGCCATGAGTTATCCGACTAATTGGAAATTATGGAAATTACAGGAAGGGCACAAACTCTAACCAATTGGAAAATCTGAGAGAGTACCAGACAATCACCGGCACCTAGCCATGATATGAAAATGGGCAGCCCAATTTATTTTCCACATTCAATAATGCATTTTATTTTTTTTCCAGACTATTTTTTAGGGCAGTCTTAGGTTCACACAAAATTGAGAGCAAGGTACAAATTTCCGATATATACCCCCTGCCCCTGCACATGCATAACCTCCACCATTATCAACATTACTCACCAGAATGACACATTGTTTACCAAGGATGAACCTACACTGATACTTCATAATCGCTCAACGTCCATACTTTGTCTTAGGATATACTATTGATGGTGTACATTTTATTAGGTTGACAACAGTATAATGATACATCAATAGAATATCAAAGTATTTTCACTACCTTAAACATCCTGCACCCTCTGCTTATTCATCTTTCCTCTCCATGCCTGAAAATCAAAGATCCTTTTATCAACTCCATAATTTTGCCTTTTCCAGAATGTTATATAGTTGAGATCATATTGTCTGTAGTCTTTTTAGATTGGTTTGTCTCATAGTAATATGAGCTTACGTTTCCTCCATGTGTTTTCATGGATTGATAGCTGTTTGTTGCTGTTGTTTGTTTGTTTGTTTTTTGCTTGTTTTGTTTGGATTTTTTTTAGCACTGAATAATATTCTATTGTCTGGATGAACTACAGTTTATCCATTCACTTACTGAAGGACGGTCTCTGGGTAAATACCAAAGAGCGTGATTGCTGGATCATATGATAAGAGTACATTTAGTTTTGTAAGAAGCCATCAACCTGTCTTCTAAAATGACTGCACCATTTAGTATTTCCACCAGCAATAGATGGGAGTTCCTATAGCTCTCCCACCTCATCAGTGTTGGTGTCATCCATTTCTAGATTTTAACCATTCCACAAGCAGTGTAAAGGTATTTCATTGCTGTTTTCATGTGCGTTTCCCTGACGACCTAGCATGTTTATTTGCCACCACTCTATCTTCACTGATGAGGTATCTGTGAAAGACCGTGGTCTATTTTTTAAATCAGATTATTTGTTTTCTTATTGTTGAGTTTTAAGAGTTCTTTGTTTATTTTGGATAATTCTTTATCAGATGTCTTTTGCCAATAATTTTTCCTAGTCTATGGCTTGTCTTTTAATTCTCTCAATCCTGTCTTTCATGGAACATAAGTTTTTTATTTTAATGAAGTCCGGTTTATCGATTATTTTTTAATGGATTGTGTCTTTGGTGTTGTATCTAACAGGGCATTACCACACCCAAGGTCATCTTGATTTTTTCCTATGTTTCGGCTTCCTTTTCATCTCTATTCACCTATTTTAATGTCCTCCAAACATTACATGACAGGGATGGAATGAGATGATTTCTATGGTACCTTGCTTTATGTATTTTAAATGACTAGGATTATAGTTCAAAATATTCATTTCCCATGAGAAGCTCACTGTAATATTATGGTGCTTCTGATGTAAGCAACAGAAAACAACGTGGCTCAAGGGAAAATGAATATTTCAATTGCATGAAAAGGTTCAGATAGTCGAAGGGGAATCCACAACCAGTGGGATACAGGTGTCCACGTCAAGATACCTCAGATCCACATGTTTTCACTCCTTGTAATACACTGCATGCATTGTACAAAGTCCAAGGGAAAAGCGATAGAAGGGACTTTTTTGAGTGTGTCACGTTTTCATTCCGTGCTTATAGAAATGAAGAGCATCTTACCGATCTTCGAGTGTGACATGAAGAATTGATGCAGGGGTATTTCCTCAAATGACACCACACATGTTAATAAAAATATATTACAACTTCAGGTAGTATATCATGTGTCTACTGCACTCATAATGACATTGTTGCCTATTAGTTTTCCATTGATATGTAACAAATGATCTCAAATGTGGCAGCTGAAAACAATATCCATTTGTTATCTTCAATTTCTGTAGTTGAAAAATCTGGGCAGGCTCAATTAAGTTTTCTACTTACAGTGTCACAAGGCCAAATTCATCATGGAATGTTCTTCCTTCCCTCCTATATCTTTTCAAATTCTACCAGTATCTCAAGACACTTTGAAGTATCGTCATGAAAATTTTGGGACTTCTCTAGGAATCGCTGGTATCTTTCTTCTAAGCAAATGCGGTATACATAGTTTGTAATACACAAAGTTGGAAAGTATTAACATTCCTTTACTGTTCTCAAATTTTGGCACATTAAAAAAAAACTAGAGTATGAGCTATCACAGGGTGTCTATTTTGCATAAATTTTATATCACCTACAGCATTGACCAAAGTTTTAAATACACAGCAGACAGCAGTTGTTAATTTTTACCCATATATTGACATTCCCAAGTAAAATACAAATCAAAATAAAAATCATTCCATCTGAATACTTTCCATTAAACCTGAGATAGTCCCCTCCCTTTACATTCATTGAAGTAGTTTTTGCAAGCTCCATTGTCATTTACTTTTTCATTCTCTCTCATTCCCGTCCATACAAATATTCCCAGCTGATGACAAGGTTAAATCTTTAACAGGAAGGTTAACAATTGTAGGCACATGAAAAAGGCCTGAATATGAAGACAAAACAAAATTGCAGAAAATCCAGTATCACACAAAACTATCATGTGGATGCCTCATAACCGTCTTTCTATGCCCTGGGTGGATATATTTTGGAACAAAGCAGTTGGCTTAATAAGAGATCTGGCGCTAAATAAAAGGTTTTCAACCTTCAGGGTTTAGCATCTGAACATACTCTTCAGGTGCCAGCTTGGCCTGCCCTGGAGTTGATGGGGATTTGATGAACCTGTATGTATGTACAGCCTCAGTGGATGAAGAGGCAGGGCCTGGGAAGCAGGAAAAGCCACTGAGAGAGAGAAGTGATGGGAAATAGCATCAGAATGTACGGTAATGTGACAAAATTCAGTGGGTTCAGAGCCAGCCCATTAAGAAGCAAGGTTTGAGCCATCAAGCTGAGACATCTGGCCATTTTAAGTTGGCCACCGATGGCGAAATAAAGGCAGGCCATCCTGGATTCAGCAATAATTAGGATGACTTCAATGATTCCTGATATTTCCATTTCAAGACTGTATCTGAATAGTTCTATGTTTGGTGTCTGCTTTTCCTTTCATCTTAATCAGTTTTATACATATTTTGATGGCATGTTTTCATGAGTATAGAGGTCATCTATCAGAGAGAAAAATGGCCTTACCTTTTTCCTTACAAGAGATTTGAAATAATGACTAAGAAGGCCATATCTAAAAATCTTTTCTAGTAAAACAGTTGAAACTTCCTTCACCTACGGACTGTTGGCATTTAAGTGGAAAGCACAATGGGTAAATATTGGGTGAGTGTCCTAAGTCAGGCTTATTAGTTTGTGTTCTCTGAGGAGTCACTTGTCCTGTCAGAGCTTGTACTGTGACTTGTTGAGAGCCCTGACATGTTGTCTCCTCACTGAGGACCTCACCCTTGGATGGTAGAGAAAACAGCTCATGTTTTAGGATTTCTTATGAATGCAAATTCTATGGTCTCATTTGGAAAAGAGCAAGCACAAATAATTTTGAATGTTTTGGTTTAGGATATTTTAGGATATTAACATATACTATTTAGTATGTGAATTAGAGACAGCCTTTTCATGGTCAGTGAGCAAAGCAACAAGAGTATCTTCATTCCTCATTTGCATGAAGTTTCAAATTTGCAACCAATATAAATCATTTAAATTATTAATGGTAAAGCACACTAGTTATTTGAGTAGACCTAAAAAGGAAATAAGCCAAAGAAATATAGCCTTTAGTTTCTAATAGACCAGCTTTGGAAGTGGATGAACTGGTCTGAAGGAAGCCTCATTCTGATGGAAAGAGGAATCTGGGGGCAGGCATCCTCAACAATCAGCCCAAATGATGGCTCAAGGATGTTGGATCTGTGTAACCTGCATCTTTTTTTTTGGATAATTCCATGAGGCACGATCGCATTCCTTCTCTTTGTTTCCTAGCATAACAGCCAGAGTCCAGTGAGAGAGACTAACTGTTGGTTGTCACGAGTCACATCATTTCCGGGGAATAAGTGCTACCCTGGGAGGGGAGCAGGATAATATAAAAATAAACAGTTGCTTGTGTTTCCTTAATCCAATATGTCAAATCAGTAAGTCCATTTCCTTAGAAATAGCTCAGGCTCTTTGTGTGTGTGCTAGGTGGGTGAGGGCCAGAGAGTATTTCCTATCAGCACTTCTGGTCCTTCCCAATCCCTACACGTAACTGCAGGAGAATCCTTGAACTTCTCTATCTGATAAAGTACATGTTTACCTAGCAAAGTAGATATATATCAGTAAACTCTTATGCACCAGCATGTCAGATCCAGAATTTGCCTCATTACCTTCAGCTTCATGCCAGTGTGACTGTGTAAGTCTCTGGTTTAGGGGCCAGTTCTGCTGCCTCAATCTCCTCACCCCACTGGGCAAAGCAAAGCCAGTGCTTACGACTGACCTCCTGCCTTGTTCAGTGAGAGTTCTCCACTTTCTCTAGAACTTTCTCTAGAACTTTCTCTTCAGCTCTACTGGAACTGAAATCTTTCTATGCTCTCCATCTCACTTGTTAGAACATTGATTTTTTAGGGAAAAAAAAGTGACATGTATTTTTTATACTGCCAGGAATTATGCCAAGATATTTTTGCATTTATTATCTCATCAAATCCTGAAAATGAAGTTAAGATACTAATATTATCACTGTAGTTTTATCAACAAACAGAGGGGTACCCTCCTTAATAGTATGCTCAAATTCCCTGGCTGCCAGATTTTGGGTTGGAGGACAGATACACGATCACCTAAGTTCCCAGTGTCTCCATCTCTGAGTTAGCTTGAATTTTAGATCACAGCAGGTCTTAAAACTGGCAAGTCTTTATAGATTCTAGTAATACTACATTTTAAAGAATGAGCTTGAATAATGAGCCTATTCTTCAACCAGTAAGGCTGGCTTAGTGGTAGGTCATCTGATGACAAGATCTGAATGAAGTAACTGAATATATATGAAATTAATATAAATAAGAATTTTCTTCAATATTAATTAATTTATGAGAAAAATTCACAATGGTATAAATTGCATTAACATGTACTTTATAATGGCTTATCTTTCTGGAAAACTATTAGAACTGTCAGAAAATACTCCCCAGTGGTAGAAACATCATTTTCTTCCTGTTCCAATTTTTCTGACCCAAAAAGAATCACAGAAAAAAATACTGATCTTGCTAATTCAGGAGAACCTCAAATATAGAAGAATCTCTATATAGAAGAATCCAGCCTCTTGTTGAGAAAATATGGCATCTAAAGTCTATCCTAAATTTGTAAAATCACTTGTTAGTTTTCATAACGTACAATCTAATAGATTAGGAGGGGAGTGATATTTGTCCACAGCATCTTATGTAGTCATTTATCACAGCACTTCGTTGAACAATTTATTCAACAAGAGTTAATAAAGTAACTAGTAGCTTTTAAGCAGCAATCGGCCGTGTTTTAAAACACCTAATTACATTTTATTGTATGTTTTTTTTTCTAAATCTACAATTTTAAGAAATTCATAAAATATCAAAATCAAAATCATAATCAGGTTATTGTATTCTATTGTTTTCTCATCAAATTTTGTCCGTAATGTATTTTATCAAGTTAATTTACTGCCTCTATTAGAGGCACCTTGAACAAGGTGATAGTGGTTTGTAGATTTGCTCATTTGAGATGGAAAACTCAGATGAGACTTGACCAAGGCTGATGCTTTATGACATTTGGAGGTGGTACTGCTTTTATCTTTTGAGGATAGGAGTAGTCAACGTCTCAAAATTCACACCTGTGCTCTGGAAAGAAAAACAGAAACACTAATAATCAGAACATAATTTGGGTCCAAGATTCTCATACTTGGACTTTATTCCATATGATAACCTTTATTTTTCACTGTTTAACAAAACAGTTCTACGTCAGGCATTTATACATTTTCTCTTTTTCTTTATATCCCCCAATGCTACAAATGTCCCCAACTCCTACACAGCAATCTAGAAACTGTTGGACTCTCTTCCATTCCATGGTTGGAAGAGAGATGTTTGTCACACGTTTGGGCTTCAATGGTGCTTTCCTAATAACATAGAATGATTCTAGTCATTACTGGCCACAAAAATTTCAATGTTCATTCATCCATTTCTGGTATTCATTATGTGATTTGATTTTTCACAATTCATTCAAAACACTATAAGTTACCAGTTTAATTTCAAGAAGCTACACTTTAAGGCTTATTGTTTGTTTTCAATGTGTTCTACGCAAGATCAATTCTAGAATGTTCAGCAACGCATCCTTGAAGTTCATGCAATAACTTCCTGATTTTTCCCCCTCTTTTGGCACTTGAGGATCTTCTTATAATCTTTTATTTCCTGAAAAACTTCTATATTATTTTATATAAAAATAGATAATCCTTTTTTCTGATTATTTAGAAAATGATTGAATTTGAAGGTGAATATAACAGACATTGAACAGAATTCCTAGAATATAAGGAGAAAGAAGATAGGAAGTCAGACCACAAAAGACAGAGAGTCCAAGGTATTCCAACCCTGTGTGCAGAAAAAGAGCTGTTTGATTTTCTTATCAATTTTTACACTTCATTTTTATAGACTTAGTGTTTCAAAACCCTCCTACTGTGCTTATGCATTAAAAAGTTGAGTTAATAATGCTGGCATTAGTTAGAGAAGAATATGAATTTAAGTTATTCATAAATGTTAAAATTGCAATGCAACTAGTGTATACAATGTAAGAGAGTTATGCAAATGAAAATAATGCAAAATCACTTTAAATGTTACAAATAAATATTTTCGTGGCACTGATGAAAATGTCCAAAGTTCAATATTATTTATTCTTTCCTACAAAGTCCATCTCCGGCAGTAAGAATTCCAGGAAATTACAAAATAATATCAAAGAGTTTTTAAAAGGAGTTACAAGTCACATGAGTTAGTATCATGAATACCAATTTTAATTATAATATTCCCTATGAGATAGCCCAGAGATGAACAAAGAGAGAGGCAGGAGTTTTAGCGGGAGGATACAGTCACCTCATAGCAGGTACGTCTTGTATCATTGTCCCTCTTTCTTTTTCTGTCTCTCTTTCTCGTCTTGGTTGTCCGTACTGGAAAGGGGGAACCTCTCCCATCCCCCAGCAACATCATCACTAACAAAGTACCATGCATAGGTTACATATTCCAAGGCAGAGGACTTAAACCTCCTAGTCTGTGCAAAAAGAGCCTGTCAGTTCTATGATCACTAGCAAACTTCTGCAAGTGGAGGGTTTGTGCAGAAAATCGGTTTTGGTGTCAAATCTGCGAGTATTACAAAAAGTCACTCTGCTTGCTCTGGTTCTGTTGTGTATGCCTTTCTCTGGCTCCTCAGGAAAGGCTGAGACAAGACAAGTCTTAGAACTAAAGATTTAATCAATCTCTATTACCAAAAATATGACTCACAAGAGCACTGGAAATTGAGATACTCTTGAGTGGTTTGGACAAGTCAGCTTGTATCATTGGCTTTCAGTTTGCTCGTCCATAAATGGCAGTTTAAACTCAGTGATGTCTAAAGCACTTATAGCCCTAAAATTCTTCTAATTTCTTCTCTCTCCTCTCTGTTATTATGTTAGAAAGTTTTCTCTTTTATGTTTATTTCCAAATGTGTGTTGAATCAAATTTCCATATGCTATTATGTTGGCACTAAAATGCAACACAGTCAAACTGTATCAGTTTGCACAAGCAAAATAATGGTCACCGGGAATTTGCTAAGAAGTATCTGAGTAGAGACTGCCATCCATATTTTCATGGCAATTGGGGCCCTGCATTGTGGGGTATAGGAAACGGTAGCAAGGGTAGTTGTGCATTGTGGTAGGCTGTAGAAATCCACACTAGCATTTTTGTCTTTAAATCACTTTTGATGGCTTAAAAAAAAAACAAACTTTGGTTTTTGTGCCATTTGCAAATAATGTCACATCTCTCAATGACATTCAAAATCCAAAGAGGTTCATTTCCATTCAACAGTAGCACGGAAATAATTTCAAATCAACTTTGGGACAGCGAGAGCAAAATGTTGTTTGGAAGTCATTGTGCATGGAGAATCATGTCTTACGCCATCTGTTGACAAAATGGAACTCTGCAGCCTGGATGGCTCCTGAATAAACCCAAGGAGGGTATTCGTGCTAGAAGCTAATTTAGAGAGGAGAAAAACAACAACAACAAGGCAGCAACAACAAAAAGCCATGGGGTGTCCTCATAAAAAGGCAAACAAAAGAAAGATCAAGAAGTACAAACCCCGAGCTTAGATGCTTCTTTCTTTGCACACATCTGCTTACTGAACACATTCCAATTTAATTATATAGCCAAATTACCATCCCCTTACAGAACTATTGTCATGGTTTTCAGATTCTTCCAAGTGTCAATTTCAGTGTAACTCCCTGTATATTTCAAAACAATGCCTGGAAATTTTCCTCTCTCTGCAATTATGCAACATTCAAAGATACGAGAATTTCTTTTCCCCCACCTAATCAAATTTTTCATGTTAGCTTCCTAAAAAGCACCTCCCTTAATGTACATATCTGCCTAAGTCATTTGTCTCCAGATTTTATTTAGACAATTAAAAAAATCAGTACTTAATTTTCAGAGATGTTAGAGATGTAGGATATGTATTTCCTTTACTTCAAACTTAAATGAGCTAAAATTTCTGCCTATATAATAAACGAAAACTTAAAAAAAACCCTAATCTACTGACTATGATTGTTAAATATCTAAAAGTATTATGAAAAGGTTTTGTTTTTTACAATAGTGGTGTTTATATTATAAAAGTTTTTGTCCAAAAAAGAAATTTCCACGGAAGCCCTATGCCATCAGAAAAGGAATTCATTTGGTTGAGAAGTTCTCTCATCATGTGCTTCTCAATGAAATGTACTTGTTGTCTACAGTGATGTAGACTTAATTAGAACAATTATTGAGGTTTTAAATATATGCCTATAAAAATGACCAGCTTTACATAGAAAAAGGAACAACTTTATTTTTATCAAAGATGACTTTATATTCTTTGATCTGATTGGTAGAATATAAGATATAAAAACTAAGAAATAGTCCAGAAACTATATAATCTACTTACAAGACTAATTTATTAAATCAGCCACCTATTTATATTCATCAAGCATTTATTAAATGTGTACTTTGTGCCAAGGAATATGCAAGATGATTTTTATATCCATTATTATATTAAGTTTATACGTGAATCTTTTAAGGCAAATCCTTCTTCCCTATGGAAATAATTCACTCAATATTCCATATTTTAATTATCAATGATTTGGATGCATTATGTATTATCCTCACTTTTCATTCATAGTTTGGGGTCTCTCAAATAGAATATAACAACAAAACTAAAAAAAATCAAGTTGCAATACTAATTGTATTATGAGGATTTTTGAATTCTGTTGATATTATAGGAATTTGACTTGCATTAGCAGGAACAGAGGCGAATTTTGTGTGGCCTGAAATTTATATAATTTTTGGTCTTTCTAAGCTTCGTCTCCTTATAGTAAGTCCTTCTCTGTACATCACTCCTTTCCTTACTCAGAAATATATTGTTCCTAAATATCACAACGTGCAAGAAATCAACATGATTTTTAAATCTTGTAAAAGACAGAATAAGTCTGATGGAGATCTGAATGATGGTTAGATTATGGCAAAGACTACATGCTACCCTGAGGTGCTGGGGAAAACAGCCAATGGATCCAGGCAGAAGCTCATCCATTTAGCAAATAATTGGTTTCTCCAGTGGAGGCAGCTGCTTTGCTGCCCTTCTGGCTGAAATGTAGTGGCAAAAGGTCCCTATGGATGCAAAGGAGGACAAAAATATTGGTGATACAGGAAAGATCTAACACAATAAGAACCTAAAGCCAAGAGAAAAGCAGTTTATAACAACCTGTTTAGGAAACTGGGCCCAGATCTGGGTAGAGAAATGCCAGTTGCCTTGTCTTCCTTCCTTTCTAGTCTTCCCAAGCTAGTATTTAAAAGTATTTAACCATGAGCTCTCTTTCAATAACACAGGGTAAGAAGGAAAGCTGCTCTTCATTGATTCAGTCATGGATAATTGTTCAGAAAGTAGGAAGTGCTTCGGTAGAGAAAGAGCACCCCTCATTGATCAGCATGGCAGTTCACTTTGTCAGCATTTATATAAAAGCCATCATCCATAAAAATTTCTCAGAAGAGTTTGTTGTAGAACCAATTAGTAATTTGAACAAATGAGAGTGAATGAATGCCAAAACTCTATAATGTTCATTGTACTGTCTCGTGTATGACTAGGTGATTCTGAGAGTGATAAAAATTATTTTTACTTATCTAGAGCCAGGATATCATGCCAGAAATATTTTTTCTTTTTTTGTAAGTATCCGGTTAAAAAAAATTAGTTGTAGATACTTCAGTGTGAGGGAAGGCCTCTTTACTGGGAAGGACAGAAGAATGTTCATAGAATGTGTAGTCTCTGAACAGGAAAACAAAGATATAAATAAACAATAATTAAAAAAAACATTGCATACCAATACTGCAGTACTGTAGAGGTGTATTTAATAAATTATCTCCTTGATTCTGACTCAGGTGAATTCTTTCACCTCTCGCGCCGTTGGCCTCCACCTGATTGTTGCCCCATATTTGGGAGCTCCTATATGATTGAGAGACATTCCATTTAGACACCACAAAATGTAAGTTTTGTTGCAGGATTTTTTATCTTAATACCCGGGGTTCATTGTCTCTCCACTTTGAAAAATGAAGGGGTGGACACAAAATGAGCAGCAGGCATAAGTTTATTAGAGTAAAAGATCAGAAAGA
Source organism: Felis catus (assembly GCF_018350175.1). Taxonomy (NCBI): domain Eukaryota; kingdom Metazoa; phylum Chordata; class Mammalia; order Carnivora; family Felidae; genus Felis; species Felis catus. The sequence goes on from NC_058379.1 coordinate 82,364,997, forward strand.
AAGAATAGTAGGGAAGCTCTCTTTACAGAGAGGGGTCATTCGAAAGTGAACGCCCATCCACAATAGGCAAGGAGCCTTGTTTTATAAGGTTCTGGTTGCCCAACCTCTCCCTTCCCCCTTTGTTCCTTCTCAGGTCCTACCCTTATTGGCTGGACAACTCTAGGTCCTGGGTTGTCCATTCCTGATTGGCTTGTTTTCATTATATGAGGGGTGGTCTGTGGCCAAATTGTTCCTTGTGGGTCATACATTTTATGGTGTATTTATTTTTAATTAGCTCGTGTGTCAAATTCCTGATGGAAACCTGAAGGGGTGTAGGTGGGGTCCGTTATATTATTAAGGGGAACCTTACACCTGAGGGGTTCTGCTCTAGTCAGACACTCCCAACATTGTTCCAAAACAGGTGTCTTTCCCCACCCAGGGACCTCAGGTCCTAATCTTCCTCCCCCTGCCTATTTTATCCTATTTTTCCCTATCATAGTTTGACTCTCAATAGTGCTTAACCATGGATTCAGACACATCTAAAAATGTCCGGATGACATATGTTGCACACTGACCAAAGATAGATCTCTTGGTATAAAAGGTCTAGGAACCTCTGTGAGCAATTTGTCCTAGGAAAAGAAATGGTTGAAATGTATGTGGTAGTGATTAGAGATCTCACCTAATTCTTCTCTTTCTGGTCACAGGATAATGTAGCATGCATGTGATTTACTTTCCTAATGAAATGTGAGTGGGAGTAATGTCTCAATTCCTGGTGAAAGACCGTGAAAGTTTGTTTGCTACTTGCCAAGTTCCCCACTCAATCTCAGCCATGGTGGAAGCCTCTGTTGAGAGGCCGATTCTGACTGTCAGCTCCCTGGGTGACCAGTGACCAAATCCTCTTTGCTATTTAGCTGGATGCGTCTTGTGAATGAGTATACCCTTAGGGGTTGCTGTATCAGAAATCTCAGTGATCCTTCTGGGACCTTGAGAACTACAGAAGAATCCCGGGTGGTGCATCCCAGGCTGGGCAGGAACAGAACAGGGAATCCCAGTAGAGAAAAGAACATGGATTACACCCCTGTAGGATTTCTAAAAATATTACAGTGGACTTTAAATAGGGGCTAGACGTGTCTTAATTTCAGCAAGTCTGAGTTCCAGGGAAACAAAATTTACTGATAATGTGACCCAATAATTTACTGTATCTCTTCAGGGGATTGGGTTGTCCAGAAAAGCCTGGTTACTTGTCTCTTAATTTCAATTACTGCCTCAGATATTTCTGTTTTAATGTGAATCCTTATGCTCTTCCTTCTTTTCTTAGCTATGATCATTCCAGAAGCCATAACATCATATATAAGTTTTTGAATCTTTCCTGGTAAAGACAGGGTGTTTGATATATTTTGATCATATTGATGGTAACATGATAATGTAAATTTAAATACTTAATTACAAACCAAAAACTGATATGAAATAAGAGTAAAAATTGTAAAATTGGCTCAACTTCAGCTGGCCCCAAATTTGAGCTTCCCCAAAACAAAAATTCCATACTGTCAACTCAGAATCTCAGAAATTGCCCTCGATCTTTGAGAGCTTCAATATTCTGCACATTTCAGAAGAAACGAGGCAAAATAAAATAATCATGAATTAACACAGCTTCACAGAGCTTTCTATAAACCATTACAGGTATGCAGTCACAAAATATTTTTAATTTATCCTATAATTCCGCTTAAAATTCTCTAAGTGATCTAGTTGAACACAATGTAGTTTAATAATTATATTACAGTTTATTAATACTTTAAATAAAATGTCCCTTCAATTAAATAGTTCCAAGTGTTTGATTCTTCAAATTGTTTAAGATTATTTTTTTCTCATCTCCTACTAAATTAAACTAATTCTCTTAGGAGCTAAAGAAATTTTGGAGACACCTTGATATTAATGTAGAAAGTATCTCATTGGAAGAAAATATCCTTTGGCTCTGCCTAAAATCTTGAGTTCTACTCATTGTTTTTTGTTTGTTTGTTTTGTTTTGTTTTCCTTCCTTAAATGATTGTTTTCCTATCTGCATTAATGCAAAGTCCCCCTTAGTAATTTGAAATGGTTTTAGTAATAGGAATTATACAATGCTATGGAAATATATAGTATGGCCACTGAAGCAACCTGTAAATAAAGTTATTAGAAAATGTTAATTGCTATTTCAATGCAAGCCCAAGGTCAGTAATGCTATTCATTCTTTCCCTAAGAGATTTGTTGCTATTAGGAAGATCTCGGAATCTGAACCTTCATGTGACAAGTACAAATGGTAAACTTCATGAAGTTTTTCCTGTCTTAAATGAATAAAGCACAATAGAAAACATCCTTTGGTTTCATTATAAATATCTGGGAACAACACCAGGCAGGCCAGCCTGAAAAAGAAGCAGAAATGAACAGCAACAAAGTTAGAGATGCACAACAGAAGCCCTGATCAAACTGTACCTGAAGCTTGAAGTGTCTGTTTATATTGCAGTTTGATGGGTCAATAAGTCCCATTTTCTTGAGTTGAGTCATCTGTTACTTGCCACTGAAAACATAATAACCCATGCATTCAAATACGAATCCCTTAACACTTGCATTAATTTGTAAACTCAATAAACTTTGAGTAATTGCTGATTAAATGACATTTAATTTCTATATCCACAAATTCCATATAAATGCAATGACAGTTTGCCAATCAAAAATACCATCAGTTATACAAATGGTATGTAATGTGTCCGTCATTTTGACATTTTTGCTTAAATGAGTTTTTTAGTAGATTTAATAGATCTAATAATAAAACACAGGAGTATAACATCAAGCTTTTTTTTAAGTTAACTTAATAACTTGACCAAAAACCAACAAAAGGGGTAAAGTTCTGAAGAGGTAGTTACCATAGAAATGCTAATTAAAGTAAATGATGGTTTGAAGTGGTTTATTACATTGCCCAACATATGTATGTTTGACTATGATACAGAAACTGAGCATTGCCTCACACAGCAGGATGGGAAAGAAATTGGTCCTAATTTTATGTGGAACAAATTGAAAAATTGTGTCAAAAAATACTAAGAAATGTATTCTTTTTTTGGTTCATTGATTTGACTTCTAAAATTTGTCTTATTGAAATAATGGACTAGTGTACAGATATGTTAACATAATTTTTTTTAATGTTTTTATTTACTTTTGAGACAGAGAGAGACAGAGCATGAGCAGGGGAGGGGCAGAGAGAGAGGGAGACACAGAATCTGAAGATGGCTCCAGGCTCTGAGCTGTCAGCACAGAGCCCTACGTGGGGCTCGAACTCATGGACTGTGAGATGAGCTGAGCTGAAGTAGGATGCTTAACCGACTGAGCCACCCAGGCGCCCCACATAACTGTTTTTTATATGACAGGAAATATATTTAAACATCTCAAAAATTAGGATTTAGCTTTAAAAATACGTAACAATATAGTAATTTATAAAACTGGAGAAGTTCCTTTTATCGTGGCATTGTGTCCCAAAAACTAAAATAGAAAAGAAACTGGAGAAGTGAGTTGAATGCAGCTGGAGAGGGCTTTGTATGCCTGTCTTGGAGCTGAGACTTAACCTAAGGACAATGCTGAGGTGTTGTAAGGAGTAAATCAGAAAACTGACATGATCATATGTGCATTTTTTTTCAACTCAACTCTAGCCACAGGCAGAAAAATGAATTGTAGGCTCTACGTTTGTCATTGGAGAAAACTGTCAGAGAAAAGAAAAACTCTCCCATTTAAAAATAATATTTTTAACACTACTCAACTATTTAACAGTCATTTCTTGAGCACATACTATATGTCAGACATAGTAGGATACTGACATAAACAACCTAAGACCTCCCCTATTAAAATGTGCATTGATTGAAAATTGATAATTTATTTCAAGTGTGTCTGTAAGTCTCAAGGCAAAAGGTAATGGGTGTACAGCAATATTTGGGCAAATTTTGCTCTACTATTTTGTAATATTACAAGCAATGATCTATGCCATATGATGTACAAATGATAAAGGTTTGGTGCATATGAAAATAATTTTGTTACAATAAAAATCATCTAAACCTCTCAAAAAAGTAATTTACTGTTTGTAGATATATTAGGAAAATATTATAGAAGATTATTGCAGAAATGGTACATTTAGGTGGATTCTAAAGTGTATCTTTTGGGTCACAGTAGTAATAAGCTGTGTAGATATAAAAATTAGAAATTAAAAATGGAGAGGGAGAGGGAGAAAGAAACTTGGAAAGAAAGAAAGAAAGAGAAAGAAAGAAAGAAAGAAAGAAAGAGAAAGAGGAGATGAAGGAAGGAAGGAAGGGAGGGAGGGAGGGAGGAAGGAAGGAAGGAAGGAAGGAAGGAAGGGGGGAGGGAGGGAAGGAAGGAACAAGGAAGGAAGGAACAAGGAAGGAAAGTAAGTAGGAAGAAAGAAAGCAAAGAAAATATTGGTGTCCAACATGAAAGCCACAACTGGTATACGAAATCTGGTTCTTAACAGCAGTAACGCTGAATTCTTATTTCCACTAAAAAGCAATCTTCGACTCTGTGTGGGACAATTATCGCTCAGTTACTTTCCAGTCGGTAACAAGAAAGAAGCACCAGAGACAAGTGTTAGTAGGAATGGTCCTATCCAGTTTTGGGGGACGTGTGGCCAGTTATTACATGGCTCCTTTACCTTTGGAAGCAGATTTCTCAGTTGATGGGTGACATAATTCCTTAAAATCCTAAGCGTTTCTGTCCTTTTTGCTTTTGCTATTCAACTTATTTAATCACGCCCACATGAGGACTTATTTTGTAGAAGCCATCTAAATGGGACACAAGGAAATTCCTGCAAAATGATGACTTTTTTATACACAGGATTAAATACACCTTGACTTGTATGGATGCGTATGGATGATTTTCGCACTGAAGACACGAAAGACGGCAGACTGCCCACACTGACGCTCAGGTTAGGCTGAAATATCTCAAGATTAATAACTTGGAGATATTTTCGAGGAAGGCCTTGGGCCTTAAAAGTGGACTTCCCCTCCATGCCTTTTCTTACACTTGGCTTGTTCAGTTTTCTGAGAATTAGCTATTGTTAGGGAGTAGATGTCTTTTGGAATATCTGGGCCAGCTGCAGCTTATCCAGGGTCCAGGTCTTAGTCCAATAAATACACAGGACATTGAATCCAACCAAAAATTCCCATTATTTACCAAAGTGGATTAAGACTGAGGTTAATGCAAAGCTGGACATTAAAAGGGCATGCAAAAACTTCAGACCTTAGGGGTAAGTTGTGCAGTATTTAGCACAGCGGTTAACTTGGAAACGTAATTGCTGGGTGTGATGGTTCCAAATCAGTGCAGCTTTTACTGATATTAAGATACACCCTTCGGGGGCGCCTGGGTGGCGCAGTCGGTTAAGCGTCCGACTTCAGCCAGGTCACGATCTCGCGGTCCGTGAGTTCGAGCCCCGCATCGGGCTCTGGGCTGATGGCTCAGAGCCTGGAGCCTGTTTCCGATTCTGTGTCTCCCTCTCTCTCTGCCCCTCCCCCGTTCATGCTCTGTCTCTCTCTGTCCCAAAAATAAATAAAAATGTTGAAAAAAAAAATTAAAAAAAAAAAAGATACACCCTTCGGGATATATAATATGTCCCAAGAGTTCAAACTCAGACCATAAGAACATTAACTCTCCTGTATGTTTATAGAGGTTATAGGGCCAGGAAATTGCCAAGATGGTTCAGAACAGGGAATATATGACTCTATCGCCCAGATTTAAAACCACAGCCTGGTATCTAGGAGGTTACTGGAGAGGGACTTCATGAAGCTGAAGCATTTAACCCAATAGCTGAATTCTTGGGCCTTGTCTGAGAGCACGTCCCTGAAGCATTTGCAAATATAACATTTTGGATAATAGTAAAAGGTGACTAATAAACTTCAACTTATTTCAAAATTTACTAGCCTAGACCATATCTTTTGAGATATGATTTTTTGATTTTTTGAGATCATTTAAATGAAGCTAAACCTTGAACAAAGAAATAAAAGATAAGCCAAGATTTACATCAAATTTTGGAAATCAGACAGGTGATAGATAGATAGATCTTCTAAACAGAAGACCTACTGCCCAGTAGTTTTCTCTTTTCAAGACCTTTTCTTTGCTTTCATGACCTGATTTTATCCCCTGGTGCCCCTTCTCATTGCCGAGACTCTCTTTCTATAAGTACACTTCACTTACAAATTTTTATTTATAATCTCAGAATAGTTCTGGTGCTGAGGATATATACATTAAAAACACACACACACAAGATCTCTGACATTATCCTGCTAATGTTATATGGAGAGACAGCCAGCAAAGAATAAATAAGTAAACATATAAATAAAATTAATTTGGTAAGTGAAGACGATTTAAAAAGTAAAGCAGGGCAATTGGCCGGAGTGAGTCTGGGAGAGAACAGGGAGAGAACATCTGACATTACCATGTAGGGGTAACATGATCGTCTCTTCCTTCTGTTCGTTTTCATTTCATCCTTTGTGCTTAGTTGGTCTTCACTGTACTTAGTATTTTGCTTTTTATATTTTATGTCATCAAGGTCTGTGGGTGACTTAGTTAAGTGTCCCTCTCGATCTTGGCTCAGGTCATGATCTTGGGGTCATGGGATTGAGTCCTGTGTTCGCTCCATGCTCGGCATGGAGCTTGCTTGAGAGTCTCTCTCTCCTTCTCCCTCTGCCCCTCTCCCACTACACTCTCTCTATCTCATGCACTCTCTCTCTCTCTCAAAAAAAAATTATATTTTATGTATTCAAGAAAGTGTTATCAATGAATATATGAGATCAGATCACTAAATGCAAGTTTTCATTTTCTCTCTTATTTTTGTAACGTTCCTGAGCAGACCTGGAAATCAAAAGCAGGGTAAGCTTTACAATATATATTATATTCACTGGTTGAAAGAAAATACTATTAAATGTTTGGGCTTTCCACCCCCCCCCCCCACATAGCCCAAATAAAGGAGTAAGTGATGAAAAAGCAATTTAAGACAAAAGGAGATATTACAAACTGTACTAAGACAGAGAAAATGTTCCTTAAATGAGCTTAGCATTTGGGAACAGTATTGAGTTGATGCTTTTACTATCTAAAGCTGTACATCAATATCTGCTGGAGGGTGTAGATGTTCTACTCGAGAAGAAATTAGCACAAACATCCAAAAACATGTGACCGCAGCACAGAAATGTAGAAACATAGAAGAGCATTTACGTTTCTGCAAAAACAATTTCTGCATGTTAAACAGGCATAACATTTCTAATCCACCAAAACCTAAGAGTTGTTTTGTTTGTTCGTTGTATCTGGTGTGCGGCGACATACTGATTGGGGGTCCACGCGGGTCCCCTACAAGGACAATAGCAAGGCCCCTCACGCACCCCAACTCTCCACACCGGGGTTCTCTCCTTTCATGCAAGCAATAGCTTATAGCACTAACCCGCACAGCAGCCTGGCCCATCGTAGGGACCGTTTGCTGTGGAGCTCCGACTCTGGGGTTGAGAGCCTGTGTTCAGTCAGCGATCACAGCTCTAACACTTGACTCTTGTGTGACTTTGAGAAAATTGCTTAAACATATGTCTGGTTTTCTTGACAGTCCCAGACAGTAAATAGTGGCAGTACCTCGTATCGTGGGGTTGTGAGAATTAAGTTAGTCAATGCATATAAAGGCCTTGGAACAAGGTTTGACACACACACATACAAAACCCTTTCCGTAGAAATATATCATCATCATCATCATCATCACCACCATCATCATCATCTATTTAGCTTCCATCAGTCTTTACGTTATTTTCTCAATTTAGTCAGAACTCAGGGGGAGGAAAACAGACCATTATCACATATCACTATTTGCAGAATGGACCAGGAAAGTTGAAAAATAAGACTGGAACTAAAACTTAGGGCTCACCAACACAACTAGAAGATTTAGTAAGGCCTGGGAACATAAGGTCAGAGATTCTGACCTTGGCAGTGGAAAAAGATACTATGGCATAGAATACCGCTGCATGTGGAAAAATTCACACAGGCTAAATTTTCAGCAGTAGCGCCGGATGACCCGAGTGGACTTGATCTGAGAGCCAGCCAACGAGTCAACTGGCCACCAGGGGTGCCTGGGAGACACCAGAGGCTCACGGAAGCGCCTGCCGGGCTGCCCTGGTTTTCTTTCCTAGGAGATGTCATACCTCTGGTTTTCCCCAGGCTTCATGAATAAAAATCAGTGGGTTAGAGAAGAAAAACCAAGGGGTTGCAGGAGAGAGCACTTCCTTTCCCAGCCTGATTCTGTACCCTGCCCCGGCTTCCTGAAACCCGAAGTTGTTCACTTCCCTTAAGGGAATCCAAACTTACAAACACAAAAGTATGTACAGAAGTGAATATTTGGTTTGAATGTGGAAAGATAGTACAACAAATTTTAAATTTTAAAAGGCTGGCAGTTAATGTGAACCATCACAAAAAATCCAAAAACATAAAAAATGTTTTTTGTTAAATAATGGCCCGCTGTCGCTGTAATGATCCCTCTCCCTTTTCTTGCCGTATTGGTTGATTGCCTCTTTATACGGAAAAAAAAAAGCCTAATATTATTTTTATAGACTTAATAAAATGATAGCTTTGCTATTCTTCTAGCGTATTTATTTATAAATAAAAATGCGCTCTTATCTTACTAGTTTTGGAATATCAGTTGCACATTTACAACTTGTAGAATGATGTCATATATGTTTAAAGTTATTTTTTCTTTAAAAAATTTTTTCTTAATGTTTTTTTTTTTTATTTATTTTTGAGAGATAGAGACAGTGCGAGTAGAGGGTTGACAGAGAGGGAGACACAGAATCCCAGGCAGGCTCTAGGCTCCCAGCTGTCAGCACAGAGCCCGAAGCAGGGCTGGAACTCACAAACCACGAGATCATGACCTGAGCTGAAGTCAGATGTATACCCGACTGAGCCACCCAGGCACCCCTGCAGCTATTTTCAGTATGAGACAATCTCTGACATGTTTTCTCATCAATGTGCTGTAAGATTTAAAAGGGTTTTCTTGGGGCTCCTGGGTGGCTCATTTGGTTAAGCGTCTGACTTCGGCTCAGGTAAGTTCGAGTCCTGCAAGGGGTGCTTGGGATTCTCTCTCTGTGTCCCTCCCTGACTTGCGTGGAGACTTGTGTGCTCTCTCTCTCAAATAAATAAGTAAACTGAAAAAAAATAATAATCATAAAAGGATCTTCTTCAGGTTGAATTCCGGCTCTCTGTATTTCAAACTTTGTTTCCTCATAGTTCTGACTTTGGGGTCCATGGGCTATGATATGGTCTCTGACCCTGCATTTAAAATATCAGAATGCTATCAGAATCACCATGGTTACATTCCTCCTTCTGTACGTCCAGCAACAACATAATTGGGCATGAAGTGGGCCACATACTTCATTCCAATAAAACCAAGCTTGATATTATCATCTCCAGCTCAGTTCCTCATCTGACAACTGGTTCGGATCCAAAACCAAATTCATATTAAGCCAACACTACCTAGCCCACGAGTATGTGTGATGGAGGGAAGGCAGCGTGGAAGGACACATTTGTCTATGTCAAGGCAGTTTAAACACTTTGTTTTTGCATTTTTTACAAAACGTTAGACTCCATTTCTACAGCCTACATTGCCTTTTAGGGTAAATGTGGGAAAAATAAATCGGGTGTGCTGATCTGAATTCCCTTTCTCCTTATGAGGAGAGAGCCTAACTGTCCAGAACCACAGTTCCCTTCTGTTTTCAACATACCGATAGTCCCATCACCATCTCTACACTCACCCCCCATGCCCACCCACACCTTGTCACACACACACGGAGGGAGACCCAGTCTATCCTGAGCAGGACTAGGTGTTAGGGCTGCTAACTCTGGAGATGAGTTTCCATATTTACACGGATTTCACAGTCAACATCTTAGATACACATTTAATATTAAAAAATAAGTTGATAGCTGGGCCTCCAATTGGCCTGATATTTTAAATTTCTCAGTATGAATAAAAATTGAGAGAGAGAGAGAGAGAGAGAGAGAGAGAATATATCTTAGCAGTCTCTCCATGTGCAATCATATGTTCCCCATTTAAATTAGCATAATGAAGAATTTTTGGAAGTTACTCCTTGGACTGTTGGACAGCTCTGTAAAATTGTCCGATTTCTCACATCTCTTATTAAAGTCTTCATTTACTCTATTGTGCTTACTTACTCTTTTTAAAAAAAATTTTTTTAACGTTTATTTATTCTCATAAATAAGAGAGACAGAGCATGAACGGGGGAGGGTCAGAGAGAGAGGGAGACACAGAATCTGAAATGGGCTCCAGGCTCTGAGCTGTCAGCACAGAAGCACAGAGCCCGACGGGGGGCTCGAACTCATGGAGTGTGAGATCAGGACCTGAGCCAAAGTCAGACGCTCAACTGACTGAGCCACCCAGGCACCCCATGTGCTTACGTACTCTTTAATTGTGAAAAGGCTTTCCCCTGATTGCTTTAAAATGACGTTCTGGGAAAATTCAGGTCTGGACCAACACGACAAATCTGTTGTGTGGACATCATTTGTTCTGTACCCATCGCTTATGAGGTAATTTGCATTTGAAAAAAAAGTGCACTGTGTAGCACAAGACAGACTTTTAGGACAGAGATGATTCTATACATGGAGAAACAGAATTTTGGCTTTTCAAACTGTATGAGAGCCAGCCCCGTCACAGACACCTGAGTGAGTCCTTTGAAGAAAACTTTAAATAAGTAAAAATGGAATCGATTTTGACTAAAGTCCCTGTGCATTTTCCAAGACAAACAGGTAGGCTTTACTGCCTGCTCGCCACAGTATGAAGGAAAGATGAGTGACTTTTTTGTTTTTTTATTGTATCACATTTAGGTAGAAAACAACAAGAATTTGGACACAGGAAAATGCAAACAGGAGACAGCGGTATTTAACAGGGATGATACAGCTACTCGGGAGAATGTGGTTCAGGTGCAATAAGGACTGTGGTGGACAGTTTGAAGCTTCTAGAAAGAGATGCCATACTCACATTTGGGGTCAGGAGAGAGGCAGGCACTGTTCATAAATGGAGTCAGTGGACAAGAAGTTCTTATGTACAGGAGCCATTTGGGTATTCCAGTAACAATAGGGTGTGAGAATTCACAATTGGAGACTAGAGTCAGCAAAAATACAGGCTATTATAGTTTATTGTATAATAGACAATTATAGATGTTGCTGATTCATGATAACTGGTCCTTTCTATTTTAGAGGAAGAAATCTTCAAAATAACCTTTCTACCTGAAGCTAGAGCTTAAGTTTTTCTACTAAATGCTCTGTCTCCTGAAGAATATTCTCTCAGTCTGGATATTATGTCTATTAAAGTGTTCAAAAAATTAGAGGAAAACTTAGGTAATGGTTGGAAATGATGGACAACCTGAGAACTATGACCCTGCTATGAGCAGGAGGTCAAGGCTTGACTTCTTCCATAAACTTTAAGCTCCTTATAGCCCCAAAGCAAAACATTTGTCCACAACACAATGGTAGCTTACGACATAATTGTTGATTGGTGATTAAATATAGGTCATAAAGTTATTTCTAAATTTACCCTTCAATTTCTTCTTATTCATAATATATACATAGAATACTTAATTTAAACTATGAAAGAATGTTTAAATTGGAATATAATTATGTGTCATTTTAGTTAACTGAAGAGACCCTATTGAATGACTCACATACTCATGAACGAAATATTCAAAAATAGGTTCTAACTTTAGATAACTTGTGAACTAGACGTACTTTTTCTTTTCAGATCCCAGTGACTTTTTTTTTTTTTACCATCAAGGAAATATTTTCCACATGATACACCTCATGCTTGTCCTTTTTGACATTCTTTTTGGTACTGATAAAATGATTAAAATATATCCATTACTATTTTTTAAAGTAGTAATTATGGGTTTATAATGGCTTAAGATATCAATTTACCTACAGAAGATCGTTTCAGCTTATTAAGAAAAAACATGAAAGACAGAAAAAAACCTTAAGTGATAAAATAACGAAATCAGAAGTGTATGCTAACTGCACTAAGCACATAGCCTGACATGCCCTCAACAGGTGATGGTGTCTTCCACTTGCTCATTACTACATTCTGGAAATATTTGAATTGCCGATATCTTACAGGTCGAATAGTGTCCCGTAGCCACTCAACGGGATCTCACACACATATTTCACAGTAACTGAGCACTAAATAATCTGATAACGGCTGATAATCATTAGCACTCCCTGGCCTCCCCTGAGTCATCTATGGAATCTTTACAAAATAGTTCTAAATGGAGTTTTTCCCCCCAATGTTTATTTATTTTTGAGAGACAGAGAGAGAGAGAGCATGAGCAGGGGAGGTGAAATCATGACCTGAGCCAAAATCAGACGCTTAACCGACTGAGCCACCCAGGCACCCCGTTGCAAAATAGTTCTATAACACTGGCAAGTTCTCTTAGGTGGGTTAGGGATTTGTAGAAAAGTTTTCATGTCTAGCTTAATAAAAATATGTTGCTATCTTTTCCTTTAATTTGAAATGTTCTCTAGAGAGGCAGATTGAAGATTTCCAGCATCTGGGATCAGAATGTAAAGAAACAGTCACCAACTGTTGACCTTGCCTTTTGTTCCTCATCTTGATGAGTCATTGGAGTGCACCGGTCGGTTATCTTTCCTTAAGATTCTACCATTCTTAAATTCCTTCAAATGAAGAACTATGGCAACTCAAAAATTAACAAAACGATGCTTCTTGCTTCACCTGAAACATGACCTACCAGCTATGGAGGTAAATAACAGATTAATAAAATGAAACCTTCACAATACCCTTAGATCCAGCTTTCAACACGCACTTTCAGTTGTGTTCTGGAAAAAGATTGTTTAAGAGTATAGTGTATAATATGGTAACTCAAATGTCAAAATCTATTTCTATAAGTGGTCAGTAATAATGACTGTAATTATGAACCAGTGTTTTATTTATAAACCTTGTTTTCCTTCCCATCTAGAGTTTCAAAGTGTTTCACTGGATGATATATGGATGATGATGTTGAGCTGTGTGCTGTGTCTATGTTGGCAAGAATTCGAAATGGTTGTGTGTGCAAATGGCAATGAACCCCAGAGACAGGGAACGTGCCCACCTTCCTCAGTGTATTTGTACATCCATCAGTTTCTTTCCTACATCAAATTACTTTCCCTTTGCTGTTTTCCTCTAAAAAGCTATATGATAGATCTAAAAGCTCTAAAATATCTGTGTACAAGATATACCTGTAATTTTAAATGTTTCTCTGGAGAGGTTAGGAGTACACTCACAGAAATATTCTATTTACTGTTTATTTCTATTGCTGTTATGCTCTTGTTTATAATCTTTGTAATTTTAATCATCATTATAGTTTGAAAATATTTTCTTAATGTGCATATTATTTAAATTGGCATCGATGGGTTATTCATAGACCTAAGAAGGACCCCAAAATATATATTCTAGCTGATTGTTAATAGTTATGCTCTTTTTACTAAAACTATCTGTGGCAACATTAGTCACGAGGCCTAGAATGCAATTATTTCTTTAAAAAATATTTTCTTGGCCAAAAATTGCAATAATGGTAAAATGACCAAGATCATACATTATTTTTAAAGTAGATCTTAAATGTCATTTGATCTCTGAAGTAAGCAAAAGGAGAGAAACCTACCAAGTGGTACAGTCTGTGGGCTGTGTTGATAAATCCAACAGAAAGAGTCTTGGGAAAAAAAGACGACCTTTATTCACTGCCTGATTTTGGCCAGATCTTTTCGTGCCCGTTCATATAATTAAACCATCTTAAAAGTGGTGTTTCTTATCATAAATATTTTATAAAAATGCCAGAGAAAATATTAGTAGTTAGAATAGCTGGAAATTTCTTTGACCATCTGTGTTATATATTGTATGTGTGACTCATCCCATACCCAGCTTATATTTTCATAATTGGCTCTTTAATCTAAATACCAAATGATCAACCATGGATGCCAGCTTGACTGGGATGAGAATTACAAGCATATGTACAGTACCTCGGGTTATTATTGTCAGAACACTACAAAATATGTTTGTGACTCTTGTATATAATTACACCCTGGACTCATTATAGCTAGTAATAACGCAGTCTTTTATTCAAGTCAGGATTACTCTGGACCCAGTGTAAATGTTGCTCAGCTATATTAAGTCATTCAGAACATAGATGACACTGCTGAAGGTTGTTTGGGAACAATCACAACTAAATTGGCAGATTCAATAGCACAGGAGAGCTGAATCCAAATGCTGGGTTGAGAAAGGAAAATGCACAAAGTGGCTTTACCTGGTCAGTGACAAGACTCATCACAGTGTATTCCCAGTTTTCTTTCTACAGATAGAGACAGTTCCTGTGCAGCTGATGTCTAATGTGTCGATGTTATTTATCACAATAATATGATGTAGCAAACATTTGGTTTTAACAGTGATCTGGGAAGAATAACGAGCAACAACTCACATCCATCTAGATTTTGAATGAGTTTACTATAGCTGTGTTTGGTAGGACAGGATGCAATACTGAAATTCTTTTTTCTATTATTTTAATCATCTACAGTTGGCAATCTCAAAGTAATAGAGAATGCTAAATTACTGACTCTCTTGATGAGTTAGAATGTCCTACAACCCGATCTCCATTACGATCTAAAATTTGTTCTCGCTCTGCTTTAACTCACCTCTTCTCACGACTGGCTTATCTCTGTTCAAACAACACCTCCTCCAGGCCCCAAGTACACCATATTGTTTATACTTCTTATGCCATTTATCTATCTATCTATCTATCTATCTATCTATCATCTATCCATCATTTATCTATCGTCTATTTTTATCTATCTGTCATCACCTATGACATTTATCTATTTATTTAAATACTAATTTGTTCAGTCTTTCCACAATATAATGTATGGTTCCTTACATAAAGGCAGGGATCCTTTTGTCTTGATTACAATTATATTCCCAAGTCCTAGCATGGGACTAGACATACTGAGTACTCAAAAAATATATTGTTAAATGAATAAATGCTTGAATAGAATACAAACCATTTGAAGAAAATTGATCCTAAAGAGTTGGATTGATCTTATTGTTGTTATGATGATAGATAGTGTATTAATAATACCTATTAACTTAGTTTGAAGTAAATCCTATATCATTGGATTTACAGATTGAAAATTTGTTTGGGCATTTTTACAAAACTGAATATTATTGCTGTATTCAAGATTAATTTATTGCTTTGAACCAGACAGGGACATTTAGAAAAATTGTCCTGATTTACCTTTAATTTTACCCTTATTTAAAAAAAAACACTTTTTTTTCAACGTTTTTTTTTTATTTATTTATTTTTGGGACAGAGAGAGACAGAGCATGAACGGGGGAGGGGCAGAGAGAGAGGGAGACACAGAATCGGAAACAGGCTCCAGGCTCCGAGCCATCAGCCCAGAGCCTGATGTGGGGCTGGAACTCACGGACCGCGAGATCGTGACCTGGCTGAAGTCGGACGCTTAACCGACTGCGCCACCCAGGCGCCCCTAATTTTACCCTTATAATTGAAGGAAGGTTTCCTGGCTTCTTTTTCTTACCTGAAAAAAAATGAGGGTGGGGTAAATATGATACTAGTTCAGCTTCCTTATCAACTTCCTCATAATACTTAATTTTATCCTAAAGTCTGTAATACTGATTTCTCCTAATCTTCATATCCAGAACCCCAGGAGATAATCCATTGGATGGATCACCTTTGATTGTTCTTGGATCTGATTGTTAGATAAATGATGATGACATTAATATTTTAAATAAAATATTCTTCTTTAAAACATCAGGTATCTCTTAACATTTTTATAGGTCATCTCTCATAGTATGATTACAATTGTTTTAGTTATTCTCAAAAATCCTACTTTATAAAACAAATTACACAATCTCAGACAAATAGAGTTGAAAGAGATCCTAGCCACCTGGACTGATTTTCAGATGAGAAAATGAGAAATGCTTTTCAGTGTTATTTAATAAATTACTCCAAGTCACAGAGATGGCTGGTGGGGAATTCAGGGTGAATATTCCAGGGCATTATGTTCTTTCCATTAAAATAGTATGCTGGTTTTAAATTATTACTTTAAAAAACACATCTGTAGAGTATTATCTATTCTATTAAGAGACAGAGAAGTACACAAACAGGGTAAAATATTATAGCATTTCTGCAAAAGTATCTTCCTCCTTTGAGTTTTATGACTTTGTATATGATACTTGGATTATCTGCCCCATCATGTGCATTCAGACGTCTTGTATTAATCCTGGAAAACCCTGTTCAATCAGGACCATTGTGGTGGGAGGTTCATTGAACAACCTTCCTCCATCCAACAAGAGTTACAACCCTTTAGAACAAATTTGTGTATACCTCCCACATACTACAACTGCAGGAAGTATTACTTGTAATTTAGTATACACAATGGTCCAAACATTTTCAAATATGTTAATTGATATTTATGCAGCAGAAGCAGTAACTGGTACCATATTATATCTCCACTTAGTGCCCAGAAAAATTGCAGAAAATTACAAAAAGTTTCATAAGAAGAATGCATGGTTTGTGGGAGAGATCTAGTCCTGTCTCCCTCTAATCATAAATGTATTCAGTACAATTAGTTTTTGCCTGAGCTTGAATAGAAACTTAGTTGAGTTCCATGAGTCCGCTGTTTAATATTTTGTGATAAAACATTATACGGCCATTTTAAGTCGCAGAACAGAGCCTGAATTCAGTAATTTTAGTGCTTAATAATGATACAAACTCAAAGCCATTTTAAACTTAAGGCTTTACCTATTCTCTCAGCTGCACCTGCCTTCAAAACGTCAGCTTTTAAAAATTGAGGTGTGGTCAGCATGTTATCTTCTCTTTCTGAGCTTCAATTTTCTCCTCTGTATCTTGACAGACCCCAAATTTCCAGGGATTGGAGCAAGTGGGTTGGAGAAGAGGGAGGGTTTTTTCTCGAAAAGCCCTGACTTGGGAAGATGGCACTGATTTGCCGCATACCTTGGAAATAAAAGTTCAAAGTTGAATCTTCCTCTAGTGGTCATGTTTGCGGGTGGCTTGGAGTCTACTAAGTTGCTGGGAATCTCTCCTCTGGATATACTTCCATCAACAACTGCAGAGAAATCCTCCTGGGGGACACAGAGACACAGAGACCCAGAGAGGCAGTGATAAACGTGTCTCAACCAAGGGAAAAAGGAATGGGGGGATTTTATTCATATGCCATTTTTGGTTGAAACTTGCTCTTAGTAGAACGTGTAGAAAGACCTAGAGCAAGTTCCTGTGATCACAAGTATGTCTTCATCCAACACATAATAGCTGTTCCCACTAAACAACCTTTAGCTCATGAAAGGTATGGGTGTGGTCCCCAGAGCCTCATCTGCTGCGCACACCCTGTTCCATGAAAGTTACTATGGGGAGAAGGGACATTGGATTCTCTGAGTTCCCTTTCTATCAATGACAGATGCCCAAGTTATTAGAGAAAACTGATAACAGAAAATATATATAAATATGTTACCATAGGACCAAGTATGTCCTTATGTATGCTTCTAGCACATTTTTCTCAAATACGGTATTTTTATATTACTGTGAGAAAATTGTTTTAATGATGTTAAGCTAAAGTGTAGAGATGTAATCTTTCTGAGTTCCCTGGCTTCATATTATTCATTTAGTAGTTTCTCAAACATGGATAGCTGAAGGTTTATTAATTTTGTTGGCAACATCAGTGGTCAGGGGGAACTTAAAAGCAGACAAATGTGAATTGTCATAAAATTTGCTGGTCATGGATTATTAACCTTGAAAATAATTAACTAGATTTTTAAAATAATTTTTTGTTTATAATTTGAAAATAAGATAAATAATAATACAAATAATAAGATTTTTGTTTATAATTTGAAAAAAAAGTTAGGTCTTGTCTCGGTTCTGAAGTTTGTGTCAATGTCATATAAAATTCATCTCAAATGTTACCTACTTAAGAAAGCTATTTCTTACTATGGACCCGAATAGGATTAACATCTCACCACCTTGCACTAATTCTGCACCTTCTCCATACTTCAAGACTATCATTATATGTTTTTATGATTTATTATTTAAATCCAGTTTCCTCTGTAAAAGCCGTGACTGCATATTGACTCCGTATTTCCAATGTCTATCTCAGATGTTGAGATGTGTTTTGCTTAAGCAGATTACAATTCAAAGACAACCAATGAGAAACTAAAATAGACACACACGAGTATATATAGAAAATAGATTACCCTAGTACCAAAGAAAAGTAAACAATATCCACAGATATTATATAAATATAAAAGGTCAGTTTTTTAATTTTATTTTGGGTCCCAGTCATGCGAGCATTATTAAAAATGTGGCTGTGTAGTTCTAGAACAATAGTAATGCCAATCCTTTCACTTTTAAAGGCCAAATAATAAAGAACAAGTGGAAAAATAGAAATCACCTTTGGAAAAAAGAAACACACACATGACAAGCTACGGTTTTTCAATAAGGAGCTGTTTTGTTCCTTAGATGAACATAAGACAAAAAACAGACTTGCATTCTTATAGCTATATCTGGTTAATGGAACATCTCACTAGATAAAATGTTTTTGACAGTCAATATAAGACTCTGTTTATAAATCAATACTTTTCCTTAATTTTGTAATTTCCCATTTTATTCTCCGTAGATAAATAAATATTTGACTTCTCAGCATCAAATATTTTCTCTTTTGAATGCTCTTTGCTATCAAAGTTCATTACATAGTTACCAAATAATTTTGTCACCTGAGCATTCTCCTTTGAGTAGTTTCAAGTGGGAAAATATTGCATTGATTCCAGCATTTATTTTATATAAAAATTGCAAATCACAACATAATGCATCTGGCCAGAAAGCGTCCCTACGGAAATAAAGGAAAATAGCAATTGTTTCAAAAGAATCCTCAAGGCTTGACCAGATGCCATTTGAGAGATGAAGCGGTCCATATATTTGACCAAATAGTAAATAAAGTTTGCAACTCTTTGGCACATTATCCTTTATGTATATTTATTTAAATAAAGCTAATATTTATGCTCATATGAAAAGAGTGATGCTCCATATCAGCAATATTTGGGAATAGCTGAGTTCATCCAAAAATCAAAGCCTGCTGTCTGTAATTGAGGAAACAAATACTTAAAAGTCTTCATTTGCATCTGTACACATTCAAGTTTCATTAAAAGCATTGCTATGGTTAATAAATTGTTTAAATAGATCAAGGGCAGACAGTCCCCCAAATGGCAACACATATTTCTAAAAATGACGTAGAAATGCATTTGTCTCATATTTCGAAAAATGGCAACTCGTAGTTCACATAATCTTTTTTTTTTTCCTGTAGCTCACTTTAAATACTGTTGACTATCTCAAAAAAATGTACTCACGCACTAGTTCACCCATTCATTGGAACATTTATTTAATCTTTCATTGTTTTGCCCAAATGTACATTATGATGAAAGGTATCGAATGTCTTGCTGAAGTCTGAATGCTACATGTGGGCTAATTTTACCGGCTGCCAATCATAAATCCGCTGACAAAGCTATTTTGGCTTCTAGTGAGCATGAATTTCTTTTCTAAGTCATTCAGAAGGCATCCAGCTATTATATTACTTGGTTGTAGGATCTTCTCTCTTGTTATCACTGGGTGAGTTGATCTCCTTTGACTTTTTGTGAACTTCTCTGCTTTTGGTACCTCTGTGTTCCATGAGGTTCTTCAGAAAAGAAAGCTAGATTGGCGTTGTAGTAGATTTCTCAAAGTCTTGAAAATATAGTAATTGTTTGTATGTATGCAGACTGATCTTGCTCATTTTGACATTTCAAATAAGCCCTATTTAGGCTCTTTGGTATCTTAAAACATGTAGCTGTGCTGGATTACTTTTTTATGTATTAGAAAATAATAGAGAAATAGAGAAATAAATTTTATTTATTATAAAATAATAGAGAAAACACGTTCTTTTGAACTTCCGCACTGTCACATGGATGCTCTGTGCTCTATGCAGAGGCCAAGTTCTTCCACAGAGATTATTCTAATGTCATTATCTAGAAGGAGGGACACAGGAACGCCATTAGGCACATACACGGCTTTAAGAAGACATATGCCTGAGACTATTATTTCCAACTTGCTGACATACTGAAGTTTGGTTAACCTTCACCAGGAGGCAGGAGTGCTCGATATGGTGGTTCATATTTATACAGATTTTTTTTCAATATATGGTGGGGTTACATCTTATCAAACCCTTTGTGAGTTGAAAGTATTATCAGAGCTTGGCTTAGCCTTTCTTAATTGTGCTCAGAACACTTTCAGTAGGCTGCAGTTGGGCGAAATCATAGAACACAAAACCTATTTGTTAATCTAGTGTTGACTATCTTGTCTAATGTATTGATTACCACACTGAAAGGGAATGAGAGAATGGTGTGGACACGGATGGTTGTCAGTGTGTTGGTGGTTGACCCTCACTGGTCCCTGGCTGACTGGGAACCAAGGTGCTGCCCTCCCACCCCCCAGCATCACGGAAGAGGGCCACGCCACTTATCACTGGCTCAGGGAGGGATCTACATTCAAAATGCCAAGTACAATTTCTACTAAATGTGTATTACTTTCACACCATCACGAAGTTGAAAAATCCTGTCAAACTATCACAAATGGGGACTGTCTGTAATGAACTATAATAAATATTAGCATATTTTACCTTCCATTCTGTTCTCCCCAAATCAGGCATCTTTTTTTAAATTTACTAAAAATATTTTTTTACTTTTATTCTTTTCATTTTTTGATATTTAAATTTTTTGAGAGCAAGACAGAAACAGAGCACAAGCAGGGCAGGGGCACAGAGAGAGACACACACACAGAATCCGAAGCAGGCTCCAGGCTCTGAGCTGTCAGCACAGAGCCCAACCCAGGGCTGGAAGCCACAAACCAAGAGATCATGACCTGAGTGGAGGTCGGATACTTAGCTGACTAAGCCACCCAGGTGCCCCAGGCATCTTTAATAGTACTTCTCTGTGGATACATTTTAGAAAGTAGAAACAATAGTCTTATTTTGCATTATATAATTACCAGAAAAAATATAAGCTGATTAAAGGTTAGATCTAAAAAGAATCTGAGTGACCACATAGGCGGAGCTCCTTGTTTTTCCAGAGAAGATCCAGAATGATTAGAGTGCATTATCTGATGGCAAAGTTCTAGGATTCTGCAACTGTCAAATCAATATTTTACACAACTCCCAGTGTTGGGCATGGATCACGTCCTGTGTAGGTCTCAGGTTGGAAGGGAAAGTGGAAGTCTCTGGGTACTCAGCTATCTTTTAATATGGAGAATTATGGAACACCTGGGTGACTCAGTCAGTTAAGAGTCTGACTCTTGACTTTGGACGAGGTCACGATCTCACAGCGTGTGAGGTGCAGGTGGTTCATGAGATCAAGTCCCATGTTAGGCTGTGAAAACAGCACAGACACTGCATGGGATTCTCTCTCTCCCCTCTCTCCCTGCCCCTCCCTGGCTCACGTGCACGTGCTCGTTTTCTCTCTCTAAAAATAAGTAAATACACATTAAAAAAATAGAATGGAAAATTAGGAAACAGGGCTGGCTCTTTCAGACACTCAAACTCCTCATTTAAGTCTTAAAAATTTATAGCTATCTAATGGTTAAAAAACACCATATTTAAAAATCTAGGGGCACCTGGGTGGCTCCGTTGGTTAAGCGTCTGACTTTGGCTCAAGTCGTGATCTCACAGTTCATGGGTTCCAGCCCCACATCGTGCCCTGTGCTGACAGCTCAGAGCCTGGAGTCAGCTCTGGATTTGGTGTGTGTCTGTCTCTTTCGGTGCCCCTTCCCTGCTCATGCTCTGTCTCTCTCTCTCTCTTTCTCAAAAATAAACATTAAAAAAAATCGAATGGTGTATTCTATTACATTATTTGTTTTGATAAATTTTCACTGGGTCATATTTTCTGTCATAGTTAATTCATTACTAATACTTGGAAAAAATAGATTAAAGAAGATATCAAGCTATGAACTAGTGTCTACAACATTTGTCTATCCCAGACCTCTTCCCCAAGTTCCAAGCTTTACATTTAACTTGCCAATGGCCATTTCCACCTGTATGACCCACACTTTCCACAATTTCAACATGTCCAAAATTAAAGTGACTATCTTCTATCAGGAAATTTTGCCTTTTATGATCATGTCACAAATTTTATCATCATCAACCTTGACCCTGAAATAGAAAGTTTTTGTCAGTATCACATACCTGATAAAATAGCTTTTGCTATCAGTTCTATTTCCTTTTGTCTCTGTCCCTTCTCTTCCCCATGCCACTTCCTTTGTTCCGATTCTTAATATTTTCACCAAGATTGTTGCAAGAACTCCTAATTGTCCCTTTGTCTCCATCCTGGACAGCTTCAATTCATTCTTCACAATGTAACACACATGTTTTATGTAAAGGACAAAAGTGATTATTTAGTTCCATTGTTTGGAATATTTCAATGACTTTTAAGAGCCTTTATTTAAAAGGCGAATATCTTTCATAGGGTGGGTGAGCTGTGATCTGGCTCTAACTTTCCTGTAGAGTTTTCACACCCTCCACATTCTAGATCGTCATCATATTCTAGGCAATGAAACACTGTAGTATATGAGATCCTCAAAGAACCTTCTCCCTTTTTCCACAAAAGCTATTTTTCTATCAGCGTTTTAACTTTCTGTCAATCTCTATTTTTCAAATGCTTCATTTTGTCTTATTCGTCTATTCTTGAAAACACTTAGTACATAATTCTCTCAGTGCATGTTTCACACCTCATTGAAATTATTTGCTTAGCTATTTATCTTCCTGAGAAGGCCATGGGCTTCCCCATCAGTCTCTTGAAGTTAAAGGTTATGTAATCCCATTGACTGGCAGTTGCCTTACTTAGAGTGGACCTTCCATGGATGCCTGCCCACTTCAAGTGATTTTCTGTCATCTTCCAGATATTTCTGGATGCATTTTGGAATCTTTAGTATGTCAAGGAAGTCTATCATCACCAGTCATACAGGTCCTTTAAAGGTGTCACCTTTAAAGGTGTTAATGACATCTCCTATAAAATTTGTCATTACACACACACATGAAAAGAAATCAAACTCAGTAACTGGAAGCAAGTATTTTAATCTCCCTTTTATTTTGATCTCCAGTGTCAAGTCATAGCTGTACTTGCTTCAAATAGAAATTGTGTACCGGACCTAGAGGTCAGGGGAAACAACAACAACAACAGCAACAACAACAATGACAGCAACAACAACTTTATGTAGATAATTGTAAACCAAAACTCTTTCTTCAAAGTTATCCCATAGTTTCCCCTCATATTCTTTTTTTGTCTTGAGCATTTTACACTCTTTCTACAAACTTAAGGAAAGATCAACATTTTGCTATGACACTCTCCTTTTTGTCCCTTGGTGAATAATTAAAACTTGCCCTTAGCCATGGCAGCTTGTGTTTGAAATCAGTTCTACGGAATAAAAAAAAAAATTGTCACATAAGACATGCTACTGATTTAAAGACCTCCAAGCAACACTCCAAAATGACCATGAGTGGTTTCCTAAGGTCAGCAGATGACAGGCATCCCTAAGGACGGGTGTTAGAATAAGGTCCTAGCTTGGTATCAGAAAGAAAAATACAGTGCTGCTACTCTCCAGAGCTGAGCTGCCATCAAAGTCAAGTTGTCGTAATTTTTTGTGATTATCAGATGCTCCATGGCACTTTCTAAAGTAAACTGTAATCCCTGGTTCTTTATTTTATTTTATTTTTTTGTAATCCCTGGTTTTTGATGGGCATTTGATGTGACTCACTATTTTCCAGGTTGTTTCCATTGTATGCATATTCTTCCATTATACATTTAAAAAGGTCCTTAGGGGTGCCTGGGTGGCGCAGTCGGTTAAGCGTCCGACTTCAGCCAGGTCACGATCTCGCGGTCCGTGAGTTCGAGCCCCGCATCAGGCTCTGGGCTGATGGCTCAGAGCCTGGAGCCTGTTTCCGATTCTGTGTCTCCCCCTCTCTCTGCCCCTCCCCCGTTCATGCTCTGTCTCTCTCTGTCCCAAAAATAAATAAACGTTAAAAAAAATTAAAAATAAAATAAAATAAAAAGGTCCTTAGGTTTATCTATGAGTGAACCTTCAAAAAAAAAAAAAAAGTCCATGCATGAATCTGCCCAAAGAGAATAGTAGTACACACATTTGAACATCCAGATCGGCCCTTTCGGCAGTCTCTAATGTAATGAAGACTATGTTCTTAAAAAAAAAAATTAACAGGGGCGCCTGGGTGGCTCCGTCGGTTAAGCGTCTGACTTCGGCTCAGGTCATGATCTCACGGTCTGTGAGTCCGAGCCCTGCCTTGGGCTCTGTGCTGACACCTCAGAGCCCGCTTCAGATTCTGTGTTTTCCTATCTCTCTGCCCCTCCCCTGTTCATGCTCTGTCTCTGTCTCAAAAATAAATAAACATTAAAAAAATTAATCTAAGAAAACATAACCAAGTACAGTCAAAGGTGGACACATTACATTGAGATTACAGGTATTAGAGCTAAAGAGAGTTTTCACATTTACAAAAATTGATGTGTTTCTGTGGCTGTATTTACATTTAAATAAAAAGTATATTTTATTTCCTATTCCTTTTTTCCTATAATCAAGAATTAGCAGCATACAGAAAAATACATTAAAACAAAGTACACATACATACATAATATATACATAGACACACACAAATATACACATATTTAATAAGAATATATTATAAAATTAATCATGGGTTTAAAGAAGAAAGAATGAAGAAGTTAGAAACTTACAAAGATAAAATTCTCAAAACTCTACTGTCCCAAAACTGTTGCAAATATTTTCTTTCAAAAACCTGTAGTTTATCCTTTTTGATCTTCTGTTCTGTTGATCTTGTTTGTTTATTTATTTATTTATTTATTTTTAATGTTTATTTTATTTTTGAGAAAGAGACACAGAGCGTGAGCAGAGGAGGGGCAGAGAGAGAGCGAGACACAGAATCCAAAGCAGGCTCCAGGCTCTGAGCTCTCAGCACAGAGTCTGACGCTGGGCTTGAACTCACAGACCTCGAGATCATGACCTGAGCCGAAGTTGGTCGCTTAACCGACTGAGCCACCCAGGCTTCCTGATCTTCTTCTTTTAATTATAGGTATATTAGATAATTGATATTAAATGTATACACATTTTCATATTATTAATTTTCATACATTATTGAAAAATATTAATTTACCATTTTGTATTGTATCATTCTACATAATAAACTATAATTTATTTAGTGCAGTTAGAATATTGTTTATTTTATAAAAAATCCTGTATGATCATTGTTATGTATTAATTTTGACATGAAAATTTACCTAAAATTTCTCTAAGCCATGGATCACTGGATCAATGAAACCTGAAATTTTTAAGATTCGTCAGACATAAGAAAGACTATTTTTCTAAGGAAGGTATGTTATCATAGTTGTCTTCCATTTATAAGCATGCATTTAGCATGATACTTTTAGCTTGGTGTTTTAAGCAAAATCTTTTTAGTTTCCGTATCCATTTTTGTCTATTTAAGTTTTTAAATTGATCTTTTATTAATGATTTAATGAATATTTTTTATTGCTGGTAACATCTCGTAGTTTTGAAATACTCATAAGGTATATCCATTTCTCACTTTGCAAAATGTCTTCACTGACATGCTTTGCATCGATTGGATTTTTAATATTTTCTGAATTCTGAGTTCCATTCCGAATAAAGAAAGGTATTAATCCATGATTTCTTCCAGTATTTAATGGCTTTATTTTCACACTTAAACTGTATCCGTTCATATATTATTTATATCAATAATGTGAGTTGAAAAGCAATTTTTTCCCTGTAGCTTAATTTTCACGGAATAATTTACTTTTATAAAATCCACTATATACGTAGTCTATTTCTGGCTTTTCAATTCTTTTTCAGAATCATTACCTAATGATAATATTATTATTGGCTTAATACTATTTTATAAAATCTGCTAGGGTACTTGTGCACATTGTTACCTTAATAGGATATTTCCAAAACCTAAAATATAATTTGTCAAGAATTAACATCAGGCTGGTGACCACTCTTTTTATTCAAGCACTGATAGTGCCTCTCACTGTATTTAGTTCTACTACGAAGTCACATATCACATGGTAATTTCTTGGTTTACTACGCTCGTCCTGTATTTGTCTTGAAGAATATTCTTCAAGTTCCATATCAAGTTGCTATTATGGTAGGAGATTGCATTAATTGTAAAAGAGAGAGACAGCAAAAGACAGAGGGAGAGAAAGAAACTGACTCTGAGTCTTTTAAAGGCATTCATTAAAAGGCATTCATTGACATGATTATAAATTCACAGAATTTTCTGGAATGTTGGTGGACTGGGCTGGGATAATAGAAACAGGAGCTGTTAAGAATCAGTCGTGACTGGAGGCAAAGCAACATCACAGAAACAGTCTTGATCACAGGTAGCCACTGTCATTAATATCGGGATGCTTTAGGTGGCACTGTTACTGCCACGGGCAAAGGTGTGTGACATTGAGGATGCCTACTGTGTACACCTGAGTCACAGCTGCAGGGTGAGCTGCCTATTTGTTTCCAACACTGAGAGGTATCTCTCACAAAGATCCTGGTAGAAGGGAATTGCAAATATAAAAAGGGAGTTCAGATGCAAAATTTTTACCTTACCTACTCGGATTGTCTTGAATCAGTTTTCTATTTTGCGATGTAGAATTGTAGGATTTTTATTTGTGTCGCTTCTAGTCTCGTGATCAGTTAGTCACTTGAATCTGCTGGTGGGCCAATCTCTTTTGATTAACCTTCAGTCTTTGTTGCCTAATACCTTTATAACTACTTGCATCTGCCAATTAAGTGCTGCTTCTTGGCCTTCGTCACTCTAGAACTACCGTATCATCAACGAAATCCACGAATATATCACTAAACTCTTCCCCTGATATGTCAGTTATGTATTGATACATAACAACTTACTTAAAATTTAGTGACTGGCCATAGGTGATAATTCAGTAACTACATTTAACACTGTAATTAATAGGTACGGGATTATCCGTGCTCCATTCTCTAATACTAAACAGGTTTCATTGCACATAAAGATAAGTATGTTTGATAACCAAATTTCCATGTTTCCATTTCTTTGAGTGTTGTCTATACTTTTGGTCAAAAATTCCATCTTTGTCAGCATTTTGGGGGGAAGATTGTAGGACCCACTGCAGTCAGAGTGGGTATTGCATGACCCATAACCTCACTGAAGGTCCTAGAGGAAAGGCTCTAGGATCAGGATCAGCTTCGTGAACCACATGTCGAACTGTCGTGACGAAGTAGAAGCTGACCTTGGAGCCATGCTATCTCTGCCATAACTCAAACCAACAAAATGAATATCTCATAATGATTTCTTCATGTAGCTCACTTCTGAATCAGGGTCTCATGCAAATGTGTCTTGTTGGCAGAAACAGCCACATGTTTATGACCTAGCATCCACTGAATATCAGATACATAATTTCTGTGTATTTAACCTTGAAAAGCTAAGTTTCACAAGGCAATAAATTATCAAAATGTAGAAATGTGTTCAAAATTGTCAAGTAGACCAAATGGCATGTGACCACTACAGGGCTCAGTCTCTCTCCCCATTCTTCCTCTCTTGTTCTTTCTCTCTCAGTTTTAATTTTGGATATCATATTTACTTAATATATTTTGAAGCTATGAAATTTGCCTGTTTGTATTATCCAGATGAAATCGTCTTCCCATGTAATAGTTTTTTTGATTATGATTTGAGATTAATATCGTCATCACTATTTTCTTTCATTGTGTTTGTCTAATATAATTTTGACCCTCATTTTATATTTATGCTTGATGTGTCATTTTTTAAAAACATCTCGTAAACATGAAGTCACTTACTGTTTATTTTTTAATCCAGTCTGAGAGTCATTTGAGGGAGTTATTTTCCTAAATGAAGCTTTCATTTATAAGCAACATCATTAATTCAAATTCCTTCAAAGTTTAATCTGCTAGTTGCTGCATCCATCAAAATTTTAATTCCGAAATCTTATTTTTCCTCCCCATTGAATCCTTATCAAAACTAGATTGTCCTTTTTCATGACATGCTGCTTTGATTTCATAGCATCCTCTTGAAAGTTGTTGAAAACACAAAGTCATTTTTCAAAATTGTGTTTCCCTTCTTGCAGTAAGTCTATTACAGAAAAGTCATTATGTCAAAATTTGAAGGAATTGGATACTGACCTTATTTTGCACTGCAGAATTCCTTCATATTTCTCTATTTTCTGCCCTTATTATTGTATTAGTTGGGACAAAGGGAATTAGATCCACTAAACTAATTAGATATATGGAAGAGGTGAGAAAATAAACTGTGTACAGGAAGGTGACCCCGAGAGAAGCAGGAGCAGGAGCAGGAAGCAGGATCATCCTGTATTGAAAGGAGACTTGGGTGGGGGGTGTCACTAGGCCTGAACCACCACAAAACCTGCAGAACAGACATGGTCCTGCCAGAGATGCCCCTTGCAAGGGAAAGAGAAAAATATTTGAATTCTCCTTTCCTCATGCTCCCCATTTGCTTTCAATACCTCTTTTTGGCCAAAACAAATGAAAAGTAGTGACACAGGGTCTGGGAAATGCAGCCAGAAAGCTTCATCTTTCCTTTTGTAAGAAGAAGAGCAGAGAAAAGGAGGAGGAAAGAGAGAGATAACACACAAGGTCAAGTAGGCACTACCCACCTATTTTACTAGTCACAACATTCTGCATCGGTCTATCAATTTTATCATACAAGCCTTTATGCTCCCCACTAATCGGAGGCAACTTGCTGCCTTTAAAATGCAGATACTTTAATCCTCTTTGTAACAAGAAAAAACTCAAAGTCTCAATAATCATAATTTTCTACTTCTAGTAATGGCAAAAACACTTTTAGAGTCCTACACATTCTATCAAGA
Organism: Felis catus; assembly: GCF_018350175.1. Lineage (NCBI taxonomy): Eukaryota > Metazoa > Chordata > Mammalia > Carnivora > Felidae > Felis > Felis catus. The sequence goes on from NC_058379.1 coordinate 82,394,038, forward strand.
GTAACATAAAACTAAACAAAATATCAAAAATCTGTTTGAAGGCATTAGAGACTTAATAGAGCAGCACAGACTGAAGGGGCCTAGGGAATAGATAAAAAGGAAGTGAAGAGAAATGAACCTGAAAGTGTCACTACTTTTTCTCCCAAGGAAGTTAGTAATTCTCAAAAGAACAGAGAGTCCGAATAAATAAGAAGAGTTTTCAACCGTCTTATGAAGCTGGAGGGTCAAAAACTCCACCCAAGGAGTAAAGATCCTTGAAAATATCTTTTTTTAACTTTCTTTCTTTTCTTTCTTTCTTCTTTCTTTCTTTCTTTCTTTCTTTCTTTCTTTCTTTCCTTCTTTCTTCTTTTTTTTAAATAAAGAGCATGAAAAAGTACAGCCAGCCTTCACACAGCCTGAAGCCCTGTACCATAATAAAGGAGTCTCTCATCCATTTTGAATTCATTTTTGTGTGTGCTATAAGAAGGTGGTCCAGGTTGATTATTCTGCATGCTGCTATCTAGTTTTCCCAGCGCCATTTGCTGAAGAGACTGTCTCTTTTCCATTGGATACTCTTCCCTGCTTTGTCGAAGATTAAGCAATACATTTGTGGGTCCATTTCTGGGTTCTCTATTCCGTCCATTGATCTATGTGTCTGTTTTTGTGCCAGAACCATATTGTTTTGATTACAGCTTTGTAATACAGCTTAAAGTGCAGAGTTGTGATGCCTCCAGCTTTGATCTTTTTTTTAAACATTACTTTGGCTATTCAGGGGTGTTTTCTGGTTCCATACTAATTTTGGGATTGTTTGTTCTAGCTCTGTGAAGAATGTTGTTGTTATTTTGGTAGGGATTGTATTGAATGTGTACCTTGCTTTGGGCAGTATGGACATTTTAACAATATTTTTTCTTCCAGTCCATGAGCATGGAATGTTTTTCCATGTGTCTTCTTTAATTTCTTTCATAAGCTTTCTATAGCTTTCAGCATATGGATCTGTTACCTCTTTGGTTAGGTTTATTCCTATGTATCTTATGGTTTTTGGTGAAATTGTAAGTGGGATTGATTCCTTGATTTCCTTTACACTGCATCATTATATGAGTCAGTCAGAGAAAGACAATTGTCATATGATGTCACTCATAGGTGGAATTTAGGAAAAACAACAGATGAACATAGAAGAAGGGAGGGAAAGATAAGATAAAAACAAAGAGGAAGACAACATAAGAGAACCTTAAATACAGAGAACAAACTGAAGGTTGCTGGAGGGGAGGTGGGTGGAGGAAGAGGCAACATGGGTGGCATTAAGGAGGGCACTAATCGGATGAGCACTGGGTGTTATATGTAAGCAGTGAATCACGGGGTTCTACTCTTGAAACCAATACTACACTGAATGTTAACTAACTTGAATTGAAAGAAGGAAAGAAAGAGAGAAAGAAAGAAAGAAAGAAAGAAAGAAATCTATGCTTAGATTAAGATATCTGACCCCACCTTACCTGACTGCCAGAATCAAAAATAAAGTCTCTGGAGAAAAACAGTGACATACATAACTGATTATTGTCTCTAAAATAGTTCATTTACAATGTCTAACATCCAAACGAAATTACCAATATGCCAGGAGAGAAGATGAAATGATCAGAGAAGGGGAGGGGTGGGGAGAGTGAGAGTAACTAACAGAAATATAACCATAGGAAATTCAGATATTGAAACTAATAGAAATAGGTTTTAATTTAAATGTATAAATAGACTACAAAGATGAGAGAAAAATGAAGAATAATGGAAACCATAACAAAAAATTAAATAGAAATTCTACAACTGAAGAAAGTTATAATGTAATTTAGGTCAAAGTAGATAAGTTCAACAATATTTTAGATATAAGAGAAGAAAGCATTATTGAATTAGAAGGTCAGAAAAAATAATAAGTCTGATATATGAAGAAAAATGAAAGATATGGAATGTAATCTAATAATATGAGACCTATAAGAGAGGATGAAAAGGTTGAATACATGTATAATTCGAGCCTTAGATTGAAACACAGAGGTACACTAAGTATTGAATAGCCAAGGGATAGTTAAAAATCTGACAAAATCTAAGTGAATATTGTTGTTTAACATGATTTCTTATAAGAAAATATATATAATATATATAGAATTAAAATGCATGACAATAATAGCAAAACAGTTTGGAGGGGTAGGTGGATTTGGAGCATTCTGAAACTTTATATGGTCTTGATCATGATGAAAGTATGAATTATTATTAGATTTAATGAGTAAAGGATTTATGTTTTAATCTTTAAGGTAACTATTAGAATAATAATAAATAAATGGTGTTTATTAACAAGCTAATAGAGAAAAATAAATAGAATATTTTTAAAAATATATTCCAGAGAAGGCAATAGAGATGTAAGAAAAATATGGAAGAGGTGAACAAATAAAAAACCAAGAGTAAGATAACATATTTAAACCCAAATACATCAATAATTATATTAAACATAAATAGACTACGTACTTGAGTTAAAAAAACAATGTCTGGGGGGAAAACACAACTATAGATAGGATTTTTAAAAGCTGGCATAAATCCTTTAATGTAAAGGTACAGAAAAGTTGTCAGGAAAAGGATATACAAATATATGCCATGCAAACTTGTAACCAAAGAAACGCTGGTGTTCTGTCCTAATGTTAGGTGGAATAAATTCAATGAAACAATTATTACTGGAAATACAGACATACACCAATGGCAAAAAATCAAACCAGAGGGAAGATTTGAAAGACTTGAAACAAGATTTACAAACTTGCCTTAAATGTGTACCTACTGTGTAGAAAATTGCAACCTATAATTGCAAGAATGCGCATTTTGCTTCAAATACGCATGAACTCCAAAATTCGATGATATGATGGACCATAAACAGACATCAAGAAATTGCAAAGCATTAAAATCATATGTAAAATGTGCTCTGATCACAGTGGAATTAAGGTAAAAATCAGTAAGAAAAATATAACGGGAAAATATCCAAATGTTTGAAAGTTAAGCCATATACTCCTATGTAATCCATGAGTTGAGGAAGAAATAACTATGACAATGAGAAAGAAATTGAATTGATTGATTTGAAAAAAACATAATTCTATAACTCCTACTATATCTCTTCAGAGGCTTGACATTGTGTTTTCATTTACTTCCTTTACCTGTTTGAGCTTCATAGAATCTGCTGTGGCCTAATTTATAAGTGGCTTTTCACAGAGCCTGGACTTGATTCAGTCTTTTTTTTTTCCTCTAGGTCCCACTGAAAACTAGGAACCTTAGGGATTATTGGTAAAAAGGTCTAGAGAACACACACAAATCTGTAGTGTATGTTGGTGTATGTTGTCTCCAAAAAAAAAAAAAAAAATTCAAGGAGCCCCACAGGTGTTGTATATTTGGTCAGCAGTGCAAGATGAGACACCTCACCTCATTTCAGGGGTGATATATCGACATGTCAAAGACCATCTGCTCCCTAAAACCTTTCTTCAAATGGCAGACCTCTGAATTTCGTGGTTTTATTCTCCCTCTGGGCAAACATATGTCAAACTAGTACATCTGGGGGTTTCCCCTTTCTGCACACCAAGGACAACCAGTGAGGTGGAGCAAATGATGTTCTGTAGGATGTCTATTACACCGAAGTTCTGGAGACTTTATTTTAATAACAACAGGAAAGTTGACACATCCCTGAGGGAAGATAGTGCAATTGTAATAGGATCTCTCCCAGCTGAAGGCAAACTGCTCTGATCGTCTTTGATGATTGGTCTGGAGGGGGGGAAGGCATTTTGCAGGTCAGGAGGGGTATATCAGAGCAAAGCTGTGTTAATTCACTCTAACAAAGATGCCATATCTGTCACAGCAGCTGCGATTGGAGGGACTAATTATACTTACAATAATCCACACTCATTGTCAGATGCATCTGACTGTTGTGACAGACGAACAGGTGAATCAAAGGTAGGTTTGATAGGATCAGAATCTGCAAATCTTTGGTGGCAGCGTTAATTACCTTGATTCTCTGAGGGGGGTGATATTGTTTATTTGTGACAACAGTGGCATGGATTTTCGGCTGGCCGGTTTTGGACTATGTATGTTGCAACTGGTCCCAGAAGAAGATGGGTTTGGACCAGATCTGCATTTATTACCTGAGCTTCCTAGTTTCACACTCTGTCACGTGAGCCAAGGCACTTCTATTTCTCAGGAATCACATCAACTCAGAGCCAGTAGAAAAATCTTTAAAATTGTGAGCATTTCCTTCCCTTCAGTATCCATTTGTCATATTAGATGGCCTCTGGTCCATCTGGAGCAAAATTTAAGTATATTCTCGTGCCAGATCCTTATTCAAGTAACTCAGCCTGTTTTCTAATCAAGAGGCATCCGATCTGAGATGGAATGAGTAATAGTCTAGTTTGCCCAAACTGGAGGGTTTCCCAGGATGTGGGATTTTCAGTTCTGAAGCCAGGAACTGGGGTGGTCAGTCACCTGAATCTGTGAATTGACTGGAAACTGGGGGGAAAGTTGGAACTTCCTCTTGCGGTGATGCAAATTGGGTTTCTCTTCACCAAATCTAGATCTTTTCCTGTTACATGGATCCAGTAATACATCAAGAGGCTGCGCATCTGTTTATTCCTAGGTACTTCTGTTCATTTAACTACCAGCACAAGCCTAGGTGTGTCAAAACATTCTGATTACCACTTCAGAACTGCTATTATGGTAACTGAATTCATATAGTCTAGAACACTCAAACTCCAGTCTCCTACTTTCCAGGATCCCATTATTACCAACGAAATCAAGGACCTAGATTCTACTGCAACTTAACTCCACTTTTATCCTTAACCTAGGGATGTCACCACCAAACTTTCCAGAAATACTGGTTTTGTCCTCCCAGGTGCATTTATCAATTCCTTTGTAAAGGCAAAGTCTTCTGAGCACTCCCAGGACACACTCTTGAGGGAGAGGGAGAGAAGCGCACTCATCAGATCCACTCCAGTGCTACCATCTCCCCAAGACTTAAATGCCTTCCTCTACATTATGCCAGGGAAGTCCCAGCTTTTGTGACCTCATTAACGTAAATTTTTGAACTCGGCCTTCAAGAGCCAACTGAGTAAAGACATCAGATTCAAACTTCTCTAAATTCAGAAGGAAATTTAGTGTCACATTATATTTGTCGTCATCCAAAATTAATTTTGTCCCTTTTGAAAGGTTCTATGAATAGATTAGCATGTTTTTATCCAATTACGCACAGATAAAAATTAACGATATTTTAGGATTCTTTGGCTGTGTATGTCATATCCCCTTGGAGGACACCTATGTTTCTCTTCCTGGGGCATCTTGGGAAATAACTATTGTTATTGGTCTGGAGGCAGTGGGAGATTATGAGGCAGGCTAGAACAAACTGTGTCAGGTGACATAAGAACGCATTATATATTTATGGGAAGACTACTTTTCTAATAGTGAAGTTGTTCCTCATTCTATTGGCAAGGTGCGTGAGGAAATTTTGGTGGTGCAAGCTTCTCAGCACACATTTTCCCCATCCCAAATCTCAGGGTCCTTCTACCTCTTCATAAATGCTTTAAACAGAAGTAATAATGTCCCAATATTAACACAGGGGCCGATGATGCTGTGAGATCAACTTGTACTTTATTCATGCTTCTTTACATTTAAATTTTTGTTCGAATCCTCAGTCACATCTCTCTTCCTTCTAGCTTTGGGAAATGATAAGTTCTTTTACGTTTATCATAGAAGTTCTCTAGTATCTTAAGCCTGATTCTAACAGATTCATACACGTAAGTGCAATAATTATTTTTTTTCTTTTTTGTCTGTTCTTCTTCATCTTTAGAAATGGATGGCAGCCCTCTGCGCTTGTCATTATCCTTGTTACCATAGAATAACATTACTATTACAACAGCAATTTGATTTTCCAAAAGCTTGAATTTGGCCAGCTCTCCATCTCAGCACCCGTAGATGATTATTTAAGTAAAAATGATATCCCTGCCTACCACAAATTACCCTTATCCCATTTTCCATCTGCAAGTGCATCATGAATGTGTTCATATTCAAATAGGAGTTAAGCTCAGCGTTGGAATCCTATCATAAGAGGTATTTTTCCAACACCACTGTTGACATCGTACTACAACAATCAGTGTCGAACCAGGAAGCACACACCTCTCTGAATATTCTAGATTAAAGGGATTTCATTTAGGAAACTGGTACCAGAAGTGATGGAAGAGGCTGACAAGATGATTAGGGGACAATGAGGCAACCCATAGATTAAAAATGGAGGGTTATCAGAACTACACTTGGCTTCAGGCGGGGTGGGGGGTGGTGGGGAGAAACAAAAATAAAAACAAAAACAAACAAGAAACAAATCGAGGAGACAATGACCCCAAAGAGCCTTGTCCAGTGTCACCAAGCAGAAGCTGAAAGTACGGCAGCTCTGTTCCACTGAAGTTTAAGCCATGGATCCTATGTGGCCTTTGTTGGAAACCCAACACAAGGAAAGAAGAGAGAAAAAAAAATCCTGATTTCTCCCTTCCTTCTACCTTCTCATTTTTCTCCAATGCCTGTGTTAACCAAACCTTGCCCGATGGCAGCTGACAAAGAGTTGGGATCAGAACTCTGTATGGGAAGCATACGGAGCAACTATGAGAACAAACAGCTGAAGTCTAGCACGATGGAACGATGGAACGTGTAGCGGTAGAAGGAGAGAATGAATGAAAGGAAAGTGAAAAAGAATAGCCTGGAGGGATAGTGATGGTGGGGGCAGGGAGGAGCTGTTCATGGTAATAGGTAATAGGGTAATAGGGTAATAGTAGTGTGAAACGAGTGAAGAGTGTGTCTGTCACACATGTGACTACCTCATCCTAATTATGGATAACGGATGGCATTCCTAGAAAGAGAACATCGCTATAGAATTTTCTTCTTTAGACCTCTACTGAAAAAGGCACATTGTCTGGACCTACCAATGGTCATGGTCTCTCTGCACTTAATACAGCAGACGACACACATCTAAGAGAAAATGTAAGGCATTTCATGGCTTTGGGTGAATATCTAATGTTAAAGCTTCATGGAGAGAGGATACAGCAATGAGGATATCTACATAACACCCAAGCCGCTTCATACCTTAAACCAACTCAAACCATAGGATTCATCGCTCTGGGCGTTCCAGGACAAATTTCCACATTCAGAATTCTTTGCTTTTTCAGGAGGACACTTGCATGTCCACTGGGATTGCAAAAAACAGTGTCAGTTAACCGCCCCCTTGCCCCCAAGGAAAGATAATCCATTTATGCTGCTTATAATATCAGTAAAATTTGGGGAAGAAGAGATTGATGTCATTTCTCATGGCACAATTTTGCAAGAGCTTCAGTTTTGTTTTTGAACCTAAATTTAGCTTCTTATTTTTAATGTGGATAATTCCTTTGTGACATATCCTAAATTGTTTATATATAGTTTATGCCTTATACTCAAAATAACATATGGGATGTCATCTGTTAGTTCTGAAAAGTTTGACGCTAATGAGTGTAAAATAGCAAGACAAAGTTCTATCTCTTATGATCAAAACTATGAAAAAACTTACCATGTGCATGTAAAAAGTCTGTGTAGAAATACTCAAAAAAAAAAAAAAAACCAAAACCAAAAACAAAACCCCCCCCACACACAAAAAAACAACCTCAGCAATTATTGGTGAGTTAGAATATAAGTAATCATTTTCTCTTTTGACAGTTCTTTTTATTTTCTTCTTATCCTATAATGAACATCCGGGTGACTGTAAATGCAGCTTATATTTTAAAAGTTGTTGATCTGATGATAACAACCAAATTCGCCATAGGAACTTATGTATAAAGAACGATAATTTATGAATACAGTTTTGAGCCTTTGAATAAAGTTGTAATATCTTTGGTGCATAGATATAATGACTAATCTATCTTATTATAGATCCTGTCATAAAAGGATCTATTACACTTACGCCATCAATTATGTGACACACATCAAAGAACTTTTCCTAATTTTTATTGTTTATCGTATTATAGTATCACTGTATCACTCTGCTGTTCCCCATCAATAAAAAAGTCACTAGGATGAATCTTATAATTGGAGTTCCCAAGGTCATGCAGAAATTGAGTAGTAAGTAGTAAGGTAAGGCTGATAAACGTCCAATGGCGACCTACTGCTCTCCTCTCAAATTCCCCCAGGGGACTAGATAACCTGCAAGGTTTTCATTAATTTCAAAATCACTCAGGGAAGTGTAGCTCACACTGCGATGATGGAAGTTTTTACTTTCTAATGACACGTGTTGGGCCCTGTGGAAGGAAGAGGATGTTTGGGCTGAGTTCTGAAAGCATGGATGTGTTTTTCGCCAAGCCAACAGTTTCAAGAGAGGGATTGAAGACTGCCAAACATAAATGATCCCTTTGTACTCCGAGGTGATTTCTCTTGGTCAGGTTTAGTCACACCTAACAGATCAGTGTACAAAAACGTTCGCCCTCGAAACCTAAGCTTATCTGTCAGGAAACCTGGGGAGTTGATTTCTGATGAGGAGAATCTGGCATTTTTCCGGAAATAAACCGCACTTAGCAATGCAAATCCTTGCAAGACAAGGACCACCTCCCTGCTCCTCATATAGCGGTGTCAAATGTCAGTAAAATCATGTGATGCCTGAATCACTACATTGTATTGACCTTTCGTCCTATTACCCAGAGACTGCGTATTATTTTCCGTCTCAGTCTGGCTCAACTGACTGAGCAACAGATCAAAGACTTGGCCTCTTGAGGTTAAAACACTAGTGTTTAGGGTTGCTCCTTTACGGCCCCGAGTAAATCAATTAACCTTTCTGCTCCAGTTTCACTCAGGTGTAACAGAAGTTGAAGGAAAGTTCTGGCGCAGCCCATAATACCTTGATCGGAAATCACACACATGCACAATCACACACACAAAATGCCATTTCTGTAGTATTTGTTCTAAGTATTACTGATGTTTCTCCCAGGTGTTTCAAAGTTAATGCTGCAAATAAAATCCCCAAAGAACCACCCGTGCTCGTACTCATCACGGTATAAACAGAGGAGAAAAGGAGAGTACTTGCTATATAAAAGGCACCATCGCTTTTCTCTGTTTCTCCAAATCCCATGTAGAATTGCATTGATCAAGGGTACTCTTGTGAAGTGTTAGACAATCCTATCCTGAAGAGAAACCAAGTCCCGTTCTCCCCGGATCTGTCACATCACATCTGAATTTGATGAAGTGTTTTGCTTTTTTTTTTTTCCCCCTGAATTGTGTGCAGCGATCACTCTGGTTTTTTTTTTGAACGCTTGTGCAAAAGCAGGCTAGATCTGCTGAGGACACAGGTCCTGTCCATATTTGCTTCAAGGTGTCACAGGCAAGCCTGCTTGATAGTAAAATGTAAAGGCATCTTCCTTTGAAGATGCCACTGTTCGCTTTCTTATATCCATATACATAATGCATTTGTTTTCCTTGTCAGCTTCGAGAACGTGTCGTTATTCCCCACTCTCTGCTTTGGGCCTGCCATGCCTTCTAGAGTGACAGCTCTTGGCAGCTCGCATTAGCATCATTAGGAGTCTGATGATGTGCTTTCTCACTGGGGCACTGTCAAGGTTTTATCCTAACTTTGTAGTTTCGACTTCTGTGAGTTGTGGAGACCTGCCATCAGCAGAGAAGAGGCAGTTTGAAAGACGCGAACAGAGAGAAGCCTTCACGCTAAAATAAGAAAACACCACATTTACTCTCAAATGTATCATGGTCCAGATTACCCAAGAACACCTGGTGATTTCTCAATATAAAATTCTTAACAAAGTTATCAGGTAGATATATTACTTCTGAGAGTTAGATGTAATATGGATTTTATTTTTCTCTTTTCTAAAGAAAGCAGAAGTCACAGGATTTGAAAAATAACCCATATGTAAAATGAGTTCAAGAACAAATGCTAATTATAAAGCGCTCAAACAAAACCAGATTCAGTGAGAAAGTATCTGTGTTTCCCAAAATATCTTTTTTGTTGAAATAATATTATTAATTATTAGGTCTTCTACCCAAGAATATTTAAAGAAAATTACAATTCCCAGATGTAATTGTTTTAATAGTGTTTCCCCCCAATAACCTTTTGTTTAATTTGTAAAATCTGGATACATGATAATGAACCCCAATTAGCATATTCTAACGAGTAAATTATTGCTCTAACTTGGCTTGGCTTTTATTGTTAAATTTTTTTTTTATTTTTCCTAACCCTTGAAAAACCTCACATATCTATATATATATATATATAGATATAACCAGATAATAAGTCCAGAAATATTATTTCAGACTGTTAGAGAATATCATAATTTTTTTCTGTGCAAGTACCATGATTTCCTTGTTTCTATCTACAGTATCTAGAACAATGTTTGAAAAAAGTGTTGTGCAAATAAACAGATTATAGACTAAACATTAATTGGATACTAAACAATATAAAAACTAACATTGTAGAATAAACAGTAACCAACACCCAAGTATGACAAATTCTTCAGGTCCTTTCTTTTTCGTCCTTGTAGAAGGTGATCTTTCTGTATGCTGAATCAAGTGCTAGAAGGCGTGAGTGTATGGAATTAGCTACGTATTTTTCTGTCTACATAAGATATCCACTTACTATGAAAGATACACTGCAAAATAATTCCATCAGCACTCATCATTTGCTTTTTCTCCATAAAACCAATGTGTAAAGGAAAGAAAATGTTGACAAAAACCAAATGTGTGAAGGCCTGTATTAAATTCTGTCATTTGTGTTCTTTTTTTTTTATTTATTTTTTATTTTTTTTATTTAAAAAAATTTTTTAACGTTTATTTATTTTTGAGACAGAGAGAGACAGAGCATGAACGGGGGAGGGCCAGAGAGAGAGGGAGACACAGAATCTGAAACAGGCTCCAGGCTCTGAGCTGTCAGCACAGAGCCCGACGCGGGGCTTGAACTCACGAACCGCGAGATCATGACCTGAGCCGAAGTTGGACGCTCAACCGACTGAGCCACCCAGGCGCCCCTCTATCATTTGTGTTCTAAGGATATGGGTGTATTTCTTATTTCACAAAGTCATTGAGAGATTTAAATGAACTACTGCATATGAAAATGTTCCAAAGGGAGAAAAGGAGTATTTACATACTTGTCGCTTTCATGTTGTTCGGCCTTTGGGGTTTGTTGTGTTCTTTGTCTTCTGTATGTGGACATGTGTGTCTGTGATTCTTGACGTGTTCCTGTGAGTTTGCTGTGGTTTTACACTCACCCGATGGCAAACTGTATAATTTACTAGTGGCCATTACACTGGTTGCATTTTTCAATCAATGAAAAGAATTCAAGTATGAATTTAATAAACTCACTCTGTTTGCTAAATATTCTTATGGATGTCAGTCTATCTGACATCAGTCCTGAGGCAAGCTCACACCTATGCCAGACATTGAAAAAGCGTAACGTAAAATGGCTCTTGTTTTGAAGGCCAATTACTTTACAGCAATCTGTTTCATAAGTGAGTAAGGAAGATCCGTGGTGTAGAGAAAGGCGCATTGCAAAGAAGTGAGACAGGTCCTCGGGTTCTGCATCTAGAAACTCTAAGTGACTAATTGTGAGATCTTGAGCGAGGTACTATGCATTCTCTTGTTTGCTTGTGCAAAGGAGACCAGATTATCTGGTCCCACAATAGTTTTCAAATAAAAATGAATAAAATTCCATAAATTAAAGTTAATATATGTTCCTTAGATTCCAGCAAGTTTGGGGGGAAATTTCTAACAAAGCAGGGGTATCAATGTTTGTATTTTATCTGGTCTTCAGAGTTTGAAATTTTCCATTAATTCTACTATAAGTATGTACTTATATTGCACAAAAATAGGACAAAAATATTTCACAACCAGGCATAGTATTTGAATAATTATACAAATTTCTGTATCAGTGTTTATTTATTTATTTATTTATTTTTAATTTTTAATGTTTACTTTTGAGAGAGAGAGAGAGGGAGAGAGACAGGTAGAGCACGATTGGGGGGAGGGGCAGAGAGAGAGGGAGACACAGAATCGAAACAGGCTCCAGGCTCTGAGCTGTCAGCACAGAGCCCCGTGTGTGGATGCAACTCACGGACTGCGAGATCATGACCTGAGCCGAAGTTGGATGCTTAACCAACTGAGCCACCCAGGTGCCCCTGTATCAATGTTTATTAATAAATAGTCACTTCACTTTAATTTAATAACTATTGACTGGGCACATTCACTGACTGAAACATACACTTTGGCAAGGAATGTGTTTCAAAAGATGAATAAACACGGTCTTATGAAGAGAAATTGATAAATAAAAATGGTAACAACAGGGGCACCTGGCTGGCTCAGTTGCATTAGTGACCAACTCTTGATCTCAGCTCAGGTCATGATCTCAGTTTGTGGGATCAAGCCCCACGTTGGGTTCCACGCTGACAGCACAGAGCCTCTTGGCATTCTCTCTCTCCCTCTCTCCACACCCCCCCTACAAATAAATAAATAAGCTTTAATAATAATAATAATAACAGAAATAATTACAAAATGTGTGATTATCACCAGGTTTACAACCTGCTAATCACTCCAGGCCACCATCATTTCCTGATATATTATGCAACACATAATGATGACTTTGCCCACAGTCCAATTCTGAAGAAAGCATCCAGAAGGATACTGTCAAAACCATGTCAGATCACAATAACGCTATGCTCAAAACCTACCAAGACTTCCCTAGTCTCCTGGAGTAAAACGTAGGTCATTTACAAGGGCCTATAAGATTGTATAGCTGGCCTCTCCACCCCCTTGACCAAGTGCATTACTATTCACCTTCCTGAATCCAATGGCATTGGCCACATTCTAGATCCTAGAAGACACCAAATATGCTCCAGACACAAGGCTTTATTTATTTTATTTTACTTTATTTTTTATTATTTTTTAATTTTTTTTAACGTTATTTATTTTTGAGAGAGAGAGAGACAGATCATGACCAGAAGAGGGGCAGAGAGAGACACACACATACAGAATCGGAAGCAGGCTCCAGGCTCTGAGCTGTCAGCACAGAGCCTGACACAGGGCTTGAACTCATAAACCACAAGATCAAGAACCGAGCCCAAGTTGGACGCTTAACCGACTGAGCCACCCAGGTGCCTCTTTTTTATTTTATTTTATTTTATTTTATTTTATTTTATTTTATTCTATTTTATTTTATTTTAGAGAGCACAAGTAGGGAGGAGGGGCAGAAAGGGAGGGAGAGAGAGAGAGAGAGAGAGAGAGAGAGAGAGAGAGAGAGAATCTAAAGCAGGCTCCATGTTCAATGCAAAGCCCCATGTGGGCTGATCCCACAAGCCTGGAATCATGACCTGAGCCAAAATCAAGTCAGGCACTCGACTGGTGAGCCACCCAGGTGCCTCCAGACTAAGCTTTTAATTCCTTGCTCTCTCAGCTTGGCATACCCTTCTCCTAACTATCTCCTTGCTTCGTGTCCTCAACTCCTTCAAATCTTTGCTTATATATTAACTTTGCAATAGACATCACCATAACCACCCCGTATATGTTATACTTTGCCTATTCTCCTTTGCCCCTTGTGTTTCCCTTCCATGCTCTATTTTTATAACACTTAACATGTTTAAACATTCTATATAATACCACTCAAATATTCATCCAAGAGGCTTAGAATATTGTAGAGGTTTGTTTGTTTTCCTATTCCTGTATGATGAAAGACTACTTCCTGAAATATACAAGTTATTCAGTGCATGATTGCTGAATTAATGAAAGTCTAGAGACACAAGTGTGGAAAGAATCCTTACACACAGGAAAAAAAGGAATTGCAAGATCTTTGGGGGAGATTATGTGAAAGTGGATGTTTTAATGTGGATTATAACAAATGAATAAATAAGCAACTTGAAACAAAATTTTCAATAATTTCTAGGTTTCTATCTTTAAGTTATCAAACTAGATTCCACAGTATCATGACAAATTCATGTTAAACAGTTTTATGCAGAAGTGAAACAGAACCGGTATTATTTTTAGGAGGTACTTAATTCAAATAGTACTGAGTAATACTAGTCTATTTCTCTATTAGTGACATTACTTATATGTTCATTATTATTACATTCACATATTACAAAATAAAAAGCTACACAAAATGAGATATAAAATTCCCAGTCGTCTGTTAATACTTTGGACTACATTGTACTGAAAGGTAATCAATATTTTGCATCATGCCTTGAAAGTTAACTCCGTGGAATGAGGTGATAGAAACAAAGTATATACAATGCTGCAAAACAGACTTAGAAATTTGATGAGGTACTTGAGTAAAATCTTAGGAAGTTTCAGTAAGAGATAAATGAGCTGAAGACTGTAAACTTTTCAGGTATACAAGCTACCATCAGGAATTTACCCCACTCTGATGATTACTATTTGTAACCCCAAATAACAAAATTTCTAAATCTCTGCTTCACATCCCCCCTGCAAAAGTATTCAAGATTAAATAATCTGCCTTTTACTTTCACTTCGTTATATAAGAATTGTGCGTGAAAAGCAACTCTTATTTTTTTTTCAATAATTATTTCTAAATTGTCTGTGGCAGTGTTTCACTGTATTATGCTGTTTAACCTGAAGAACACATTTCAATACTGGAAAATAATAGAAACCGACTGATGTAAGGCTTTTTGCTTTGAATAATAGTTCTATATGGAGTCAACTTCTACTCATTCCGTTTTTTAATCTCAGAAATGCGTATGTTGATGGATTTGACAATATTAGACAACTGTAAATAATCTCTTTATTTTATTCTCTCACGACTCCATCATCCAAAAGCAAATCAAAATAAACACTAACACAAAACCATATGACATTTAGCTAACATTGTATTTCACTTTTTTAATGAAAAAATCTTAACATTAAAGCCAGTGATATTTCTCTAAAATCTTATATCTGAGAGTTTTAACTTAGTTTTCTTTGAAGTAGAGTGAGATTAAGTCTATCGCAGAGAACTAATTATTTACAAAATAACATCAAACAGTTTTACGCCAGCATATAGATATTAAAGGCAACACTGGAAACCCTTTCTTTTAACCAAGGGAATAATTTAGTTATATTGTAAAGTTAATAGGAAATCCATTAATTTTTTTTTAATTTTTTTTTCAACGTTTGTTTATTTTTAGGACAGAGAGAGACAGAGCATGAACGGGGGAGGGGCAGAGAGAGAGGGAGACACAGAATCGGAAACAGGCTCCAGGCTCCAAGCCATCAGCCCAGAGCCTGACGCGGGGCTCGAACTCACGGACCGCGAGGTCGTGACCTGGCTGAAGTCAGACGCTTAACCGACTGCGCCACCCAGGCGCCCCCATTAATTTTTTTTAATAAACTACTCTGGAAATGTCAGTTTTCTGGATCCAAATTTATCTCTGAAATCAGGCATTGGAAATATATAAATGGCAATTCTACGTATATTATTTATTATTTTATACCTAGAATCACATAATATAATGCCGACTTAATGTACTACTTCCTGATGTATATGCAGTATAGAATGAGACTAAAAGATCAAAAAAGTCATTGGGATCATTTTTCATGCACAACTTAACTTCTGCTGCTTAATCTTTAGTCTATGTAAAAGCCAGCATCCTCTCTTCCAAAAGTCATTATTTTCACTACTTGAATGATTATATATGTTATTTGTGTACGGAATTCTTTATAATCTGTCTTTTGAAACTGCAATTTATAAAACATTATTTTTGTTTCTACAGATTATTTTTATTAATGTTTCCTTTCATTTGGAAATTTTTAAATTTAATTTCACCTTAAAGGTATCCAACCTAATAAAATAATATAACACTATTTCAAATTAGGTTTACACCAAATTTTGCCCAGCAAATAATTTTACGTGAGCTACAAAATGAACCGTATAACTTGCTATTTGAACTTCCTGTATCTTCTGTGTTTGATATTTTTAAAATAAACGAGTAGACAGTAATATATTTTAATTGAAATAACTGTTAAAATAATATCTTTCTCATCAGTGAATCGGCAGAAGTAAATTTTTTTAAATACTTTTTATAATGCTATTCTAAAGGCGGATAGTAACCATAAATAGAAATTTTCTTCAGCTAATTAACAGTTTCTTCTCATGAAGGAAGCATATGATAATAAAGTAAGTCGCTATAGAAACTCATGGGTGATGCTAATAATGTCGAAGGTGATGTTGCTGTGTGTACGTTTGTGTGTGTGTGTTTTAAATAACTTCTTTACCCGTGTCTCTTATAGAACACTTTGGAAAAGGAAGTATGTGCTGATTAGCACATAAAGAATTTGCTTTCAAATTTTTATTTGATTGGAGAAAAGCACCGTTGTCAAAATATCATCACTTCATGTTATTGGACGTCGGATCCACTCGCTTCATGAACACAGATGATGTCCACCAACTTTAGGATTCGAATCCTGGTCCCTGCATGCATCTCATTTCCTCCATTTATTTGCTTGAGAGAGTCTTGTTTTTCCTTAGTCTTTCAGTTTACATACCACTTTTCCTAAAAATCGATTAACCTTAATCTGGGTTATTTTCTTTTTTTTAATTTTTAAAAATTTTATTTATTTTAGAGAGAGAAGGAGAGGGTGCTGGGGGCGGGGAAAGAAGGGCAGATGGAGAGAGAGGGGGAATCTCAAGCAAGCTACACGCTCAGCACAGAGCCCCATGTGGGGCTTGATCCCATGACCCTGGAATCGTGACCTGAGCCAAAATTAAGAGTTGCATGCTCAACCCACTAAGCCACTTCAGCATCCCTGGGTTATTTTCTATTGTTATGGGCTTCCATATGAATTTATCCTATTTATATCATTCTGTCACATTTTGTTATGAAGATGGTTTCCTTGCCCGGCTTCTTTTATTCTTTGTAAACTCTCCAAGGGTAGAAGGAATTAAGTGTTTCTATGGCATTGCTCTTTCCCAAATCTCAGTCATATTACCCAGCTCAGAGTAATCATTTACTGAAGAAAACAAGGGACATGGAAGAAAGAAAAGAAGAAAAATGCATAGAGTAATTTTACCATCTTCTTATGGACTCAGCCCAATGTTGCTGGCTTTGAAGATAGTAGAGGTGGCCAGGAACCAAGGACTGTGAATGCCCTTAAAAAATTGGAAAAGGCAAGCAAATGAATTCTCCTCTAGAACCTTCAAAAGAAACACAGCCATGTAGACACCTTGAGTTTAGCCCAGTGAGACTCATTGCAGAATGCTGACCTCCAGAACTAGAAGATGAGAAATTTGTGTTGCTGTAAGCCACTAAATTTGTAGTAATTTTTTACAGAATCAGTAGGAAAGTAACACAGATTTGGCCAATCTGCTGTCAGGAGATCATTAATGTCCTTTTCTTTTCCATGTCTGTTTATAGTAATATCTCGTCAACTATCAGCCATGTGTGCAGGCTCAGCCCTGTGTCTATAGCTTCTGCTCACTCGTGGCCACTTTGGGTCATTATTGCCTTTTCATCTCTGCCTCCTGCTTCCATTCTAGATATCCTTTAGCTTTTTCTCTTGACCCCATTTCTTGAGCATGATAATTCAGTTGGTTCAGCAAACTAACACCACATTCTGTTTAAAATCTCAATACCAGTCCATTTTCTTAGCACCAGTTAAGTCATTCTCTATAGTTTTTTCTAATTCCAGTAACCAGGCTTAAGGGTCATGCAAAAAGTGTTATGTCCACTTTGAGTGAGAAGCTAACCAAGGCTGATTCCACAGCAGATACACTGACTTGTACCTTCTATCTTAGGACAATACCCTTTGACCCCTTTAACTATAAGAAGTTCATCTTTTCTATCTTTGTATCCCAGAAGCCACCACCATGCCAAACGGCTATCACATAGCAAAAGTGGGATTGGTTAAATCCTTTTTGATTGAAGGAGAATTACAAAACACACTGACATAGAACTAATATGTAGATAGAACATTTTATGGAGCTGGTTGCCTCTCCTGTATCCCTTTGATATGATGGCCTTAACAAACACTAAAACTGATAATTTTCCAAAGAAAGTATAAGTCATAAAATTGTTATAGTGAAACCTTGGGTTGCAAGTAATTTGTTCTGCGAGCATTCTGCAAGATGAGCAAACGTTTCTAACAAATTTTAACTTGATAAATGAGCGATGTCTTGCAATACGAGTAGTATGTGAAACCACACATCACATGATCACAACTGAGCTAATAGTTCTTGAAATTCACTTTGATATACAAGTGCTTTGCATTACAAGCATGTTTCTGGAATGAGTAATGCCTGCAAACCAAGGTTTTACTATACTTGTTTGTCATCCTATCAGCTGAATGAAATATTGTTGAATATACTTCAATGACTACAGACTATTTCTCGTAGTCATCTGGTTGTAACAAAGAAATCATCTTTAATTGTGTATCTAACTTTTTGAGGACTCCCCTGTGGCTCCAGAACTGCCTGTGTGACTTTTGCATGCATCTTAAATCTCTGCCATTTTGATGGATTACAAAAGGTACCAAGATATCAAACTGATTAGGTTAAAATAAGAAAACTCAAAATGTGAGTTTTTAACATAGCAAGAATAGAGCTGTTATGCAAAACATACTTGATTCTGAGCCAAGAAAATTATAGTACATAATGTTTTCTGATTTGTTGTGATTTGGACTTTCAATCAAAGTCAGTATCTTGGCATCAGAGTGTAAGAAGAGTGTCCTCAATGTGTCTTCACATAGATTGCAATGACTTCATAAAAATGGAGTGGTCAAAAACAAATGGGGCAAAACTTTATATGAAGGGGAGAAAAGAATTAAGTTACAAGATGGAAAGCTCTTGTTTGTAGAAATATGTCAAGAAAAGATGGAGAGGTCAAGCTGACTCCATTAAAACCTGTTTAAAATTAGTTGATGATTTATTAGCAATTCTTCAAAAATAACACTCTGCTGATTATGATAAGGCTTACACTACCAGTAGTGATATTAATTTCTTTGTGTTTGTCAATTAAATTGGAGCAGGAAATAATCAAAAAGGTATCTCAAGTCATGAACTCTCACTTATTTAGGGACAACATGGATTAATGGTGGAAGCTAAGAGTACTGGATTCTCATTCTTTTAAAGGTTTGCAAAATATTGCACTAAAACATGTCACCTGTAATTGTGGAGAAAGCTTTTCCCAATTTCCTTTTCAATATGTAAGAGGTAATAAGAAGGGAATCATAGCTCCACATAAAAATAAAATAATGACTAGTCTAAAAACTGGAATCTGGAAAGAATCAACACCAATAATTAAAAATAAAAAAGTTCAACTGAAGAAAATCTATATAGACACAACTTGATGGCATAAGCAGACTTTACTTCGTGAAAATTAGTTTATCTAAAAAAGTTGAACTGACACTTTCTATTTCTCCCAAAGTTCTGATTTATGACTCAGAAACTCAGGATTTCTAGAACTGGGCCACTATCCATGTTATGATTTCCCCAGGTTAACTGTACAAGGTTGAAAATGTCCCTATGCTCTTGCAACCAGCCATTGCCAAATAAAGTTTCTTGTCTAAACCAGCGATTACAAGTTCTGGGAGTGACTATTTTCTCAACCAACAATAGTACGGAGCCACTGGCAGTCTAGGTTCATAGGGAAAAACCCAACTCTTTACAGTCAATGAAAACCTGAGGTCATTAGGACTTAATTCTCTTGCAATTCTAGTTGAAAACCTGTATCTCAGTTTAGGACTGAGTACCAGTACCACCTAAGGGGTGCTTTTTGAGGCAGCCAGTTATGTACGTCTTCTTCCTGTCTCTCACATCATCCCAAACCATGTTTCCAAATTAATGAAGGGAATGAAAACCTTAGAAAACAGGTGTCAAGAAAATAGAAAAAGAAACAGGATTAAGGTCCTTCAAGAATAGAACCTGCATATAGTGCATGATGCAGGACTGAGATAGAAAGGACCCAGTATCACTGCATGATACAGATTGATGTATTGCAAGAACTGAATCTGATTCATTAAATCAGAACACGATGATGGGATAAAAAGAGAACACTTTACCAAGACAGCTGGTGTAAGTGCTAATTTGAATATGCCTGTTATCTTGAAAGCTGTTTGCAACAGTTTAACTACTATTTACATGTGTGAGGTCTGGCCGCAACAAGTAGGGGGAAGAAAATACTGTCTGTGTCTTAGACACGTGTGTGTGTGTGTGTGTGTGTGTGTGTGTGTGTGTGTATACAGGTCTTCCTGTGTTTAAGGGGAAGTAAAAACCGCCAAATTTATAGTACGAAGACAACAATAAATCCACAAGAATTTATAGGCAAATACAAGCACTATTTCTGTAAGTTTGATTTCATTGAAAAAAAGAAAAGAAAAGAAAAACTTTGCCAAGTACAATTCAGTAAAAAAGGAAAGAAAAGAACTTCACATTATAGGAAATTTTAAAAGTGATATACTCAGGCTAACACACTGAAAAAGTTAAAAGTTGTTAAAGTTTCCCTTAATAAATATTAAACCTAGGAAAAAATCTGGGAATATATAAATAACTAAAGTTCACTTATCAAGCATAAATCAGAATATAACAATATTCTTATATATCATGCTCTTTTATGGATCAGTCTCTCATAATTTAATAACAGAATGCTTTTTAAATCTTAAAGAAATAAATAATCCCCCGTGCTTGTTAGCCTGATCTGAAGCACAGAAAATGATAACTGTTTCAAATTTATTTATATATTCCAGTATTTGCCTGATATTCTGGCTTGTAAGATATAGAGGGGAAGAAAATGTATAGTAAAATCTTCTGAGTATTAGCAAGGGTATGTAGAAATATGGGTATTTTGATAAAAGGATGTTAAGGATATATTAAGATAAGATTTCTAGAGGGCAAATTGGAGGTTTCAAAGGAAATATATATGACCAAAATGGTCATGAATATATGAAAGTGCTAGCTATGAAGATATTTACCAAACATTATTTATAACAAAAAATATCAGAAGCAATAAAAATATGGGATACTTTGATATCTGATAAATGAGTTTTTCACCACCTAAATAGGCAAAAATATGCAGCTAATAAATTTTATGTTGAAGGAACATTTATTTGATATTCTAAAAATATGAAAAGGTTGAACATATTTCATTATGTAAAAAAGGAGTTTTTTACAGTTACATGTAAAAATCCAAGTTTTTGTACAAAGCAAAAAAAACACGGAGAGGCATTGACACTAGTAGAAAATTAGACACCAAAATGTCAATAATTATTGTATCTGAAAGTTTAATTACGTATGAGTCTTATTCTTTTCTGTCATTTTAGAAAAGTTTCTAGAATTTGACAATAAATATACATTATATAATAAAAATTTACAAAATCAAAACAGAAGCGTCTCAGTCCAAATACATCTTCATAGGCTATTTGAGAGCATTTTAAAATAAAATTCTGCTTGGTGATTGTTTTCCTTTATGTATCCTGAATTTTCTTTTCTTTTTCTTTTCTTTTTCCATAATTTTATTCTGTTCATTATTTTCAACAAATAGGTCTTCTTATGCTAGTATTAGAAATCACTTATCGACCAAAAAGATTTCTGAGCAGAAGTTTACGAGAAGTTTAAATCACTAATGGGCTTGGGTGCTTTTTTTTAAGAAATTCAGACTCCTGGGCCCCTCTTCTGAAAATGCAATTCATGTGCTGTGGTGTGAGACCTGGGAATCTGTATTTATAATCAGAGCTTCTGGGCATTCTAACGACCAGGCATATATTGTC
This sequence comes from Felis catus, assembly GCF_018350175.1. Classification (NCBI taxonomy): domain Eukaryota; kingdom Metazoa; phylum Chordata; class Mammalia; order Carnivora; family Felidae; genus Felis; species Felis catus. The sequence continues at coordinate 82,415,761 of NC_058379.1, forward strand.
TTGAAGAATAAATCTGTAGACTGATTTCACAGATGTCTTCAGATATATAAGTACCAGCTCATATATCTAATACCAACTACATTTTCGTTTGGTGGGAATTAAAAAGTAGAAATAGGCATATATCATACTGTCAGGGATTCTGATGAGATATAATGACAAATTTCTTGATAACAGGGGTTGCTCTACGTTGGGATGAATTTCCTCCGAAATTTTCAGAATTTTATTTGTTTTGGCATAGTTAGCTATATGTAGCCTTCTTGCTAGTAGAGTGTGACCTAAAATAAATTTCAATTTATGTTTTTAATTCTAAATGATTCAGTATTTTGAATATTCTGCATAACTGCACTAATAAAATTATGTGAGTTTTAAAAACATTATTATAGGGGCACCTGGGTGGCTCAGTTGGTTAAGCATCTGACTTCAGCTCAGGTCATGAGCTCATGGTTCTTGGGTTCAAGCCCTGCATCGGTCTCTTTGCTGACAGTTTGCAGCCTGGAGCCTGCTTCGGATTCTGTGTCTTCCTCTCCCTCTCTGTTCCTCTCCGGCTTGTGCTCTGTCTCTTTCTCAAAAACAAATAAATAAACATTTTGAAAAAGTAAATAAAATATAATATGTAAATACGTTTTAAGTTTCAGGATACATTTGTCAAGATTTTATAATGCCAAGGTCACTCATCCCTAGATATCATTTTGCTAATGATGATGGAAATGATATTAGTGTTCTCAGTAACACACGATGTTATTTTGGTAAACATTTCCTAGGCACACGTATTCTGTGGCACACTGTGCTGAGAAGTTGGGAATTGCATAAATATTTGTAGTGTAATCATGTGTTACAGTAAAATCATGTTCAGATAGGAAGGCTTATTTGAGGACTTTTGGTAATTTTCCATCTCCAAAAGACAAAGATGCTTTTCTGCAAAGCAGGGTAAAAAACAAACAGGCAATGGGGCCCCTGGGTGGCTCAGTCGGCTGAGCATCGACTTCAGCTCAGGTCACAATCTCACGGTCCGCGAGTTCGAGCCCCGCGTCAGGCTCTGGGCTGATGGCTCGGAGCCTGGAGCCTGCTTCCGATTCTGTGTCTCCCTCTCTCTCTGCCCCTCCCCCGTTCATGCTCTGTCTCTCTCTGTCTCAAAAATAAATAAACATTAAAAAAAATTAAAAACAAACAAACAAACTGGCAAGCAAACAAAGAAACAAAACTCAATTTTATTCCTAATATGTAAGTACTAAGGAAGGGGGGAAATACCTTTAATAGGGACAGTGTCTCATGATTTTATATTATAGGGGAGATACTATAGCTTTCAACCTAACTGAGATGGGTAGTATAATGGATCACCTAAGATAAACTGTAGCTTTTCTTTAACAAGAACTTAAAGATAAATTTTATAATGAAGGAAACTGACACAGGAGTAGTGGATGAGGAGGATTTTGTGATTTTCCATTTGCAAAGAGTTGAAGAGATCAATGCATTTGATTGTTGCTTTTACACTAATATTATCACTTACCCCAGACTTCTTGTTTCATTAATAACACTGGTCTGACATTCTGTAGAGAGTAAAACAATTTTCTTAGGTCAGCTAATGTATTTTACTTGGATACATGGAGACAACTAAATTCTTGGTAGCAATGACATGGTCACAAAACATGGGACCTCAATTAAAAGATATTTTTAGTTAATACAGCTGTCTTTTAAATGGATGAATTAGACGCCTACTTCCGGTCACATATGGTTGATTTTTCACAAACCCTACTTCTGACCCCAAATATGTTTACCTCAAGGAATATCCAGTTTTCCTCTCACCAAGTCTAAAATCCTGACCAGCGAACTTATGTCTTTAAAGATTTATTAAAGAATATATAGGGGCACCTGGGTGACTCAGTTGGCTAAGCATCTGCCTCTTGATATTGGCTCAGGTCGTGATTTCGAAATCGTGAGATCGAGCCCCGGGCCAACATGGAGCCTGCTTGGGATTCTCTCTCCTCCTCTCTCTCTGCCCCTCCTCTACTTGCACAGTCTTTCGCTCTCTCTCAAAACAAAACAAACATTTAAAATGTATATGATTGGGGCGCCTGAATGGCTCAGTCGGTTAAGCCTCTGACTTCGGCTCAGGTCATGATCTCACGGGTTCGTGAGTTTGAGCCCCGTGTGGGGCTCTGGGCTGACAGCTCAGGTCCTGGAGCCTGTTCCAGATTCTGTGTCTCCCTCTCTCTTTCTGCCCCTCCCATGCTCATGCTCTGTCTCTCTGTCTCAAAAATAAATAAACATTAAAAAATAAAAAAAAATAAAATGTATATAATTAAATACCTTGAAATTTAATGTAAAATGTCATGTCTAGTCCATTCCCCACCAACACCCAAGACCACCATTGAAATGTGCTTAGTTTCCTGAGAATGAAAGAAAAAAAAAGTTTTTTTTTTTTTTCTGTTTTTCTACACTTGCACCTGAGATGCCATGTTGAGTCTATACTTACCTGAGATTCACAGGGAGTTGGCAGAGGACAAGAGAGCACAAGCTGTTATAGACGGGTTAGGAGAGAAAGAAAGAAGCAAGGCTGGGGCGGGACTGAGAGCCTCAATGGTACCTGGGCACCCGAGGCGCGAAAGCTGCAGGAACCAAGAGCTACCAGGAGAAGGTTTATCCAGAAAGTCTGCTTCACAGGATCTGCCTGGGCTGTGGAAGTCTCCACTGCTTTCCCAATTTTGCTGCCTGATGTCTCTCCTGGCATCAGCTGGCAGCAACAGCAAACCGCAATTCATAAGCTACGTTATTGAAAAACAGAAATTGAAAAATACAAGTCATAAGAGAAGTAAGAACAACAACACAGCACCATATTGATTCTTCCATGTTTTATAGCATCAAACTCAGCAAGGGCAGGTGCTCCAGTTCTTGTGGAATCTAATAAGATTATTATAATCTCTACTGCCATATATGGAGCATATATTTTGTATTAAGATTGGTTTCATTTTTGTATTAATAAAATTGTCTAAGTCTTATGCCAAACTTGTGAGGCAGGTTTCGTTATATCCCTCACCTAAAAAGTAAGTGAAACGATTCCAAGATCATTTAAACATCAAATAAAAACTGGTTTACGGGTCAAAATGCTTGAGCTTGTAGATCTTGGGCTTGGAACCACTTAACATCATGATTTAATGCCTCTCTACTTTGAAACTATTTGTCATTATTTATTCAACCAAATATATGGAGTATCTGTAAAGCACAAGGCATGATTTATGATTTATGGACAGAGTGACACTATCGTATCACTATAGGACTACCAGGTCCTTTTATGTTCTCGTCTGTGTTTTTTTTAAAGTTTTTATTTAAATTCCAGTTAGTTAATATACAGTATAATATTAATTTCAAGTGTACCATTGAAATTGAAATCTCCCAACACTTTAACCTGTGTTCCAAGTGATCATTTAAATCACACAACAGATAGCCCAGTGAGGTAAATGCTTTATTATTTTAATTTTGCAGTTATAAGAAAATAAACAGAGATTGAAAACATTCTCCTGATCACACAGCTGTAAGTGATGTAATATTTGCTTTCAAGGGAAAATATAAATCTAAATATATAAAAGCCATATCCAAACAATTCTACTAAATGCCAAATACTAAATGCCAAACATATCATTTGTTGCTTAGATCATACAGTATATAACATTATCATACTTTCCACATTAAATTTTAATTGAGTATTCATTAAAAAATATCTTACTTATATGTATATTCTCCAAGGAGTATCAAGAACATAGCAGGAGTGAATAACTATCTGTGGTTAATAGCAATAATGGTGATAAGAAAAGAAATTGGGGGTGGGGACACCTGGGTGGTTCATCCTGTTAAACATCCAACTCTTGATCTCAGCTCAGGTTGTGATCTTATGGTTTGTGGGATGGAGCCTTGCATCGGGCTCTGTGCTGAAAGTGCAAAGCCTGCTTGGGATCCTGTCTCTCCCTCTCTCTCTCTGTCCCTACTCTCTCTCTTTCTTTGTCCCTCTTCTCTCTCTCTCTGTCCCTACTCTCTCTCTCTCTCTCTCTCTCATTCTCAAAATAAATAAAAAACATTAAAAATAATAATTTAAAAAGGAAAAGAAAAGAAAAAAATCATTTAAATTCAAGTTAGTTAATAAACAGTGTAGCCTTGACTTCAGGAATAGGACCCAGTGATTCAGGTCTTATATATGATACCCAGTGCTCATCCTGAAACGTGCCCTCCGTAATGCCCATCACCCATTTGACTTGTCTGCCCCCCACCTCTCCTCCAGCAACCTTCAGTTTATTTTCTGTGTTTAAGAGTTTCTTATGGTTTGCCTCCTTCTCTGTTTTTTCCTTATTTTTCCTTCCCTTCCCCCATGTTCATCTGCTGAGTTTATAAAATTTCACATATGAGTGAAATCACATGGTGCCCACCTTCTGATTGACTTATCCCACTTAGCATAATACTTTCCAGCTCCATCCACATTGTTGCAAATGGTAGGATTTCATTCTTTTTCACCGCCAAGTAGTATTCCATTGTATATATATAAACCACATCTTCTTTATCGATTCAGAAGTTGATGACTATTTGGGCTCTTTCCATAATTTGACTATTGTGGAGAGTGCTGCTATAAACATTGGGACTTCATTCAAACCCATAGGAGACTACATAAGAGTCTGCGTTTGTGATGTGTGATTTCGGTAAGTATAAAAACTTTCAGAAACACTTTTCATCAGATTACTTTGAGGTTTATTTTAAATCTCCATTTTCAAAATTGTAGGAAATTATGATGCCCATTCCCCAGATGTTTTTTTTTTCTTTTCTTTGTTTTGTTTATAGTTTGGCACACAGAAGCTGAGCCTTAGGCAAGGAACCTCAGAGAGGTCTTAAGGTGTGAATACATCTGTAGGGATCGACAACCATCATAATCTTTAATTATTATTATTCCCCATGTCAGCCATCCTTTGAGAGTCCCCTTAACTACATAAATATTTCACCACTTTTGACAGTCATGAAAGTTTATATTTAGATGGGTTACAGCATGATATAATACCAAATAACTTCATTATTATTTTTTTTTTAATTTTTTTTTCAACGTTTATTTTTGGGACAGAGAGAGACAGAGCATGAATGGGGGAGGGGCAGAGAGAGAGGGAGACACAGAATCGGAAACAGGCTCCAGGCTCTGAGCCATCAGCCCAGAGCCTGACGCGGGGCTCGAACTCACGGACCGCGAGATCGTGACCTGGCTGAAGTCGGACGCTTAACCGACTGCGCCACCCAGGCGCCCCATCTTCATTATTTTTAATAATGCATGAATCTGAACGAATGCATGAATGTTGGCACATGGAATTTGCCACATGATAGTGTGAGGTCAAAGTTTTAGCCTCACTTCAAGGGTTTTCTTGAACTAATTAGGTAGCAAAAGAAGGAGGAGAATGCAGAGGAGGAAAAATAAGGGTTTTAAGACCCTGATAAAAAATTGTGTCTTCTGTAGTTTCTTCTTACCAGTAAAGAGAAGGTGACTTATATGCCTGAATACCTGAATGATTAAAAATGTAAGCTGGCTGATCCACTTTAATGGCTTTCTATTTAAATTAATTTTATACTTAAAGTGAGATTCCGATTTCTGAAGTCATGTTTCCAGTTTTCTGATAAAATCCTATATTCCTATTTCTTCACCCTTCACCCTTGAAAGCAGAGTGCTATATTCCTATGTCTTCACTCTTTTTTTTTTTAACATTTATTTATTTTTGAGAGAGAGAGAGAGAGAGAAGGAGAAAGTATGAGCCAAGAGGAGGCAGAGAGAGAGGGAGACACAGAATCCGTAGCAGGCTCCAGGCTCAGAGCTGTCAGCACAGAGCCGGACGCGGGACTCGAACCCACGAACCGTGAGATCGTGACCCGAGCCAAAGTCTGGCGCTCAACCGACTGAGCCACCCAGGCCCCCCCTTTAGGTCTTCGCTCTTAAAAGCAGGCTGGCGCTTCTGCAAGGAGAGAACAGAAGAAGGATCTCCAGCAGATTCAGGCTACACATGGAGACAAATGCATGGGACCAACTGTTTTAGTAAACCATTATTTCACAGCTTTTTAATAGCATGTGAAAGTCAACTGTAAGATTAGAGAATGGTGAGCAACCCCTTCAGAATGAATGCAGGTGGCCGTGGAATTGGTAACATTGTTACATTGAGCCTCGGGAGAAGAATAACATTTGCAATTAACAGTGATTTAGGAGGTGATCTAGAAAGTGGCAACAGCTCAAGGTCACACACATACGGGAAGAGCTTGGACCGTAATCCAGACGTTTTTCTAATTGTCAAGCGAATCTTAAAAATTAACTGCTCTTTTTCCTTAAGGAATATATATTATTGTATTTCTAGTCTTTTCTTAACACCTTTGAAATAAGACATATTTCAGCAATTCTTGTTCTAAAATTAGAAATTATACACCTTCTTGGACTTCCTATTATAAATTTCTTTTATTATTTGTAACTCAATATGGTCACAAAAAAGAGAAACAAAATTCCCACATATTTTTATTGTGTCTTAATTTTTCTTTTTCTTTTCTTTTCTTAATATTTTATTACCCAATATTGATTGGATGAAAGGTGGGTAGAGGAGGCTTTAGAAAACTAAGTATGTATAAGGTGCAATTTTCATTAAAACAATTTTTTTTAATGTTCATTTATTTTTGAGAGAGAGACAGAGACAGAGACAGAGACAGAGACAGAGAAGGAGCAGGGGAAGGGCAGAGAGAAAGGGAGACACAGAATCTAAAGAAGGCTCCAGGCCCTGAGCTGTCAGCACAGAACCCGACATGGGGCTCGAACTCACAAACTGTGACATCATGACCTGAGCTGAAGTCGGACGCTTAACCTACTGAACCACCCAGGTGTCTCAGCGCAATTTCATTTTTAGATAAAAAGAGGATATAAAATAATTTAATAAAATGAACATACATGCTCTATATGTGTAATCAGTTTGGAATGATATTGTCTAAAATACTTTCTGATTAAGTAATTTTTGTTTTCCTGCAATAATAGCTATTCTAAATATGTTTCTCTTAAATGCAAGTCTATGTTCTGGTAGGAGACAAAAAAAAACTACAAGAGGTTCCAATATGGTGCTTCATCGCTCTACAGATGGCAAGTGAAAAACATCGCACTAATGGATTCAAAATAATTTCTTTGCATTTCAAAGTTCAAGTACCGATTACTCTGGAGACTTCCCACCTTTTGTGTCTCCACAGTGGTCAACACACATAGTTCCTTCGAGTTCTTGGTTGTGAAATATAAGAAAGCATGGGCAGTGTGTCTGCTGGAAATTGTTGAACAACAATCACAAACCTCATTCGGTAAACAGTAACAAGCTTTTGGTTTTGTTCTCAAGTCCATCAGTAGGACAGATCTGCTGGTCTGCTTTTTAGAAGCCAGGTCAGTGGGCCTTGATGGGTCACATCACGTGTTGCCCTCCAGCAGGTTAGCGGGCTTGTTCCCATTATGGAGTCAGAGGCTGATTAGTGAACAAGTAAGAGCATGAAAAATTTCTTGAGGTCTAGCTTGGGAGCCAATCAGTTATTTTCTCCACACTACATCAGCAAAGCAAGTCAAGGCTAGACAAGATTCAAAGGATTAGGGGGAAAAAACCCAACTCTCCTTCTTGATGAGAAAAACTGTCAGTCACGTGGCCAGGGACAAGAATCAAGGGAGGGGTGGAGATTTCGTGCCATTTTTGCAATCAGGTATAAGAAGCATGGGTTGATTGACCAAGATGGCCTTCAAGTTCCCCTCAGACTTCTTCCCCACCTCCCTCTCCTAAGAGTATTTACTTTAGAAAAAAATGTAAGTGCATTCTTTCCCTGCCCCTTTGGAATGTATATAAATGTTCTCCCAGCCTCTGGACAAGTTTACAGCCTACGGATGCCTTTCTCAAAAATCTGGGAGCCATCTGTTTGAAATGCAATCACCAAGGAAGAAAAGGACCTTTTCTCTCAGTTACTGGGAGAAACTAGGCACGAACTAGGCAAGCGTAGACGGTCTACTCACAGAGACTAGCATTTGCAGATTCAAGAATAATCAATCCAATGTGCCCCCCACATGCTATTGATCCATCTCTGCCCCCAAGGTTCTCCAGTGATTTCTCCTTGGCTTACTTCAGAGTTACGAACCTTCTTGCATTTTGATTCAGGGGAGTTGACTTCAATCTCTCTTCTCTCCCTGTTACAGGAGTTTTGACAAATTGTTCCTTACCTGTTTGACTCTGCTCAGTGCAACGTAGAGGGAAAATTAGGCATTGTGCTTCTGAGTAATTCACTATAATCAGGTTTACCTTCATGGCCAGGATAAAGCTAAATTGAATTAGGTTTTTGCAAAGGCAAGCTTGGGCCTGTTCTCTATGGTCTCCATATAGCTGTAAAAATAAACTGACAGAAATAGACATGATTTTAACAATTAATGATGCTTTGAAATTAATCAAATAAGTTAATTTAAAATAAGAGGGGCGGACGATGTGCTAGTCAGCAGTTAGGTGAACTTCCAAGAATGTTAAATACTCAACTGATTGCACAGTACTTATCCCTACTTTGTTGGTGGGGAGAGAGCTTCTGTTTCAATCTAAATCGTATTGAAAGTAAATCTCTGGAAGCAGCAACCTGCCATCTTCCCCAGCTCACTGTTAATGGAGGTGCCTCGGTGAAAAGGAGGAATGGGATTGTATCAAAGGAAACATTTAAAACACTGAACATAAATGATGCTGCTGCAAAAACGGAAGTGGATCATTAAGCTTTGCTGCATATAATTTTCCTTCCTTTGGTCATGAGAGATATCTCAGAATGTAATATTTTCACTTCTGAATTTGTCATTCTATCTCTTGCAAAAATTTAAGAATCAGCTTATAAAATGCTTATGACCAAAGTTAAAAATAATTATTAAAAAATTGTCTCATGTTTATTTATTTTTGAGAGAGAAAGAGACAGAGTGCAAGCAAGGGAGGGGCAGAGAGAGAGAGTGAGACACAGAATGTGAAGCAGGCTCCAGGCTCTGAGCTGTCAGCACAGAACCCGATGCAGGGCTTGAGCTCATGAGTCATGAGATCATGACCTGAGCCAAAGTTGTACGCTTAACCAAATGAGCCACCCAGGCGCTCCCAAAATAATTATTTTATGTACAAAATAATAAAAGTTATTAATAACTCTTTCAAAACAGTACTGTGGAGGAAAACTGTGTTGACCTATGTCCAGAAGAAATTGATTTAAAATATTTAAAGGGGCGCCTTGGTTGAGTGTCTGACCCTTGATTTTGGCTTCGGTTTTGGTCTCGTGGTTCGTAAGTTCCAGCCCTGCATCAGACTCTGCGCTGACAGTGCAGTAAAGATGGGCACCTGGATGGCTCACTTCAGTGACTGTTGTACTCTTGATTTCAGCTCAGGTCGTGATCTCAGGGTTGTGGGATCAAACCCTGTGTTGGGCTCCAAACTGAATGTGGGGTTTGCTTGAGATTCTCTCTCTCCCTTTGTCCCTCTCCCCTCCCACCCCTCTCCCTCCCTCAAATAAACATTAAAAAATAAACTATATAAAGAAAAGACATGAGAGGTAGAATTGGACAAGGTAAATGAAGATGCACTTGAAAGAAGAGTGGAAGCAGAATAGTTTGAAATTAAGGTTTTGGCAAATGTAGATTTTTTAATGAAGTATTGATTTTGGGGCTAAAAATAATGGAAAAATTGATAAAGTTTGTGGATGATAGATACTATTGTCAAAAAGTTTTATTTGCTTTCAGGTAACAACAGAGTTTCTCAATATCAGTCCTGTTGTCATTTGGTTCCAGATAATTCTGTGTGCACAAGTGTGTGTGTGTGTGTGTGTGTGTGTGTGTGTGTGGCAGAGGAGGGAAGAACACTAGGACACTGTATTTTGCATCATGGGATATTTAACACCGTCTCTGTCCTCTACTCATTAGATGTGAGAACCATCTCCGCAGTTGTGACAACCAATAATGTCTCCATACATTTTCAAAAGTCTCTGGGAGGCACAATTCCCCCAGTTGAGAACCACAAAATTAGAGTGGAGGCATGAAACAAACATCATGTAAATGAATTAAATAAACATTAAAAAATACAAATGCAGTTATATTTTGAAACAAGAGAAAAGACAGCTAACATTTCCTTGATATCTATTGTGTGGCAGGTACCACACAGAGCAATTTTTAAATGTCATTCAATAATAACACTCCATGTTGTATCTAATCACCCAAACTATACAGAGAGAAAAAAATCACCCTAACTATACTCTCCTAAAATTAAAAGACCCAGTTATGATTCACTCCATGGTCCTCTCTTTTCACCAACTGCCTTTCTTTGTTGATTGAATGTGATCAATTTTGACCTCATTTTCAAAGAACATATAGAATTTCTCCTGTAGAATATAATAATTTTGTGCTATGACTTGTGTTGCTGAAAGTATAAACCACTTATCATCCCTTTAATTGAAATTGTTCCTTCTTTTCTATTTTTACAAGTATCTGGTTTTATTTTTATCTTAGAATATTATATTTATGTGTCTCAATTATATATGTACACAATTTTCTCCATTAGATCACAAGCTCCCTGAAGTTAGAGCATTTTAATTTCCCTCATTGCATTCATTCTTCATTTGTTTAATGCAGAATGGTTCGTATGACGGCCACAAGCCACATGTTACTGCTGAATACTTAAATTGTGGCCTGTCTTAATTGAGAAGTATTCTCAATAGAAAATAAACTCTTGTTTATTATGTTGATTTCAGGCTGAAATGGTAGTATTTGGGGCATATGCTGTTAAATGAAATATATTAAAATTATTTTCACTTATTTCATTTTACTTTATGCAGCCTAAAACATTTTAATTTGCATATATGTCTCACATTAAATTTCCATTGGATAGTGCTGGTCTAGTATTAAGTAACTGCTACATAACTATTAGGTTGAATGTCAGCCATATGAAAAATATTTATTTTGATTTTTAATTTTATTTATAGAATGTTTTTGTCATAACCTTTAAAATTTTAATAACTACATGTCAGCATATGGGTATAAATAAGTGTGTGTCTGTATTTTAAATGAATAGGCACACAGTTAATTCCATCAATTGGGTAATTTATGATTGTATTAAGACCCTGCAATAGCTTCTTGTAATGGCTTTCTGCTACATTTAATAGTTCATTTACCAAATAAATAATAATGTTCTTATTTTGTGCTTACATGGTAGACAAATATAATTTCTAACAATTTATTACTAGCATCAGCTTTAAATATATTTGAAGTTTATCTCAAAAATGAGGTCATTTGAGAAATCACCAGAATTACGCTGTCACCACCATCTCTTCAGTCAACCTGCAGAAATTATAGAAATTAGAAATTATAGAAATTATCAGTTACAATGTCTATAATGTGCGACCCCTTTAAGATGTTAATTCCCATTAAGATACAATATACGCAGGTAACTTTTACCTTTTCATCAACAATTAAAGTACATGAATTTCAAATCAGAGAACAAAGGGGATTTGTTGGCAAATGGAGGTGGAGTAAGGGAGTCAAGAAAGTTTGAATGCAAGTGTTAAAAAAAAAAACCCTGGAAAACCAATGACACTAGAATAAAAGGTGGCTTACAGAAAAAATGCTGGCGAATGTTGACCTCTTTGCCACAGATACAAATCTTACCCACCATGTTGTACATCACAGATATAGACCATTTCTGTGATCTCAGAAAGTTCTACCGGACTGTGCTCATCTAGACCCTTTGATGTGGTATCTATTTATTACTCATGATTAATCAGAATAATGGCCTTCCAAAGACGTCCATATCCTGGTCCCCAGAACCGTAAGTATGTTACATCACATGGCACAGAGGTATCAAGATTGCAGATGGAAAAAAAAAATCAGATGACTGTAAAATAGAGAGATTACCCTGGATTATCTGAGTTATTCCAATGGGATCACAAAGGTCTTTACCAGAGGAAGAAGAAAGAACAGAAGAGCAGAGTGACAGGATGTGATAAGGACCCCATCCATCATTGCTGTCTTTGAAGATGGAGGAAGACATAAGCCAAGGAACTCAGATGGCTTCTGGGAACTAGAAAAAGAAAGCAGGATTCCCATCCGGAGTCTGCAGACAGGGATTCAGGCCTCTGACACCTGGGGTTTAGCCCAGTGAGACCTTTGTTGGAGTTTTAACAGAACCGTAAAAAACAGTGTATTTGTGTTGTGTTAAGCCACTAGTTTATGGCGATTTGTTATGGCAGCAAAAGAAAACGAATACAGATACAGTTATTTGAAGTAATTTCATTCATTGTCCACTCAAATAGCAACTATTTCATTTTTTTTTTTAATTGGGAATGAAGGGGCCAGGGTGGGGATGGTGTTGTTAATTGTTTCTATTTATCCTTAGATAAGACATGTGGAAATTATCTCATCTTTTTATCTGTGATGCACTTTACTCATTTCCAATTCTGAAGGCTGGGAAAACTTCGATTAATGGAACCCAATTACAGAGCTCTCCAGTTAATTGAAAACAAATATTTTTCCTTATTCAAAATACTAAATGTAAGGAAACTTATATGAGGAATCCATGCCAAAAAAGCAAATAAGCCATCCACTTAAAAAAATTATAAATGCTGCCTTCTAAAATTTCTTCAAAAGCAAAAGGAGCTTTACAGACAAGATTCTTCTAAAAAAGAAATAGATAAAATGTTAAGTTTAAAAAATTCTGATTTCATCTAATAGTCTGTCAAACTTTATAAATCAACTGTCTATTAATTCCATTTCTTTCATTTGACAGCTAAAACTATCATTTTCTCAGGATTGTTGGAAATGCATGAATCTCTATGATCCCATGTATTATTTAACCTCCTCTGCTTTGAAATGTCCTTTGAAATTTCCAAACATATCATCATGACTTTTCTATATTCAAGCTTATGTTTTAAATGAGATAAAGCCCAGTATTTTTAAATATGCAATTTTTCTAATAAAAAATATATCAAAATTCTTTGTTTTCCTTATTTGGGGGATTTATTTTCTTTTCCTTCACCTTAAATGCAGAAACCGTAGCAAGAGGGGATTATGATTGAATTGATTTTTGGTTTTAAAGATAACAAATTAAACACACACACACACACACACACACACACACACAATATGTTCAATTGTAATTGTCCAAGTCAAACTTTTAGGGGGAAAAAGTGTGTTTTAATAAGTTCATTAGCTATAATTAATTAATTAAATGTAATTTAAAGTTTATTTTTTAAAAAACTGACTAACACAAAAATAATGAAATTTTATGGTATTTTACTTTATTACCTTCACATTTCCATATCAATTGCAATCTATAGACCTAGCTGATGAGCATTTCAGACTACCTCCTGTAACCACCTAGAAACTCCTCAATGACTTTGATTTATTATTCTTGGTAGAAACTCTTTAGTTCACAATACTTATGTAATAGAGTCCATTTAGGTAAAGAGAAACTTTACTAAGTTTTTCAACTACAAGACAATTAATAAAGATGATTAATTATATAAGAACTGACTATTGAAGTGAGTAAAAGAATCTGATGAATATTTTATTTTATTTCAGAAAAAAGCAATTGATTTCTATGGTAGACATGGTTGTTTGGGATTCTTCTGCTGAGTGTACCGTTTCCTTCTGTAGTAATTTTTTTTTTCTATCATCACAACTCTGTCCATGTAGCTCTTGTAAACTGACTTCATCCACCACTCTTAGGGGTAAGACAAAATCCAGCTGTAAACTAATTTATGCTTCACATTTATTTGGCCAGATAATTGGTTCAAGGATTGGCAGATGAACCAATCAGAGCCAATAATGAACCCCCAAATTCTGAATTTGTGTTCTCAGAAAAAGACTTTCCCTTTTTAGAACTCACAAGATGGTTGAGAGACAGAGGGCTTTGTGTCCCATACGTCATACCATATGATGCTGGAGTTTATATCCAACAAGCAAGCACAGAGCTCAAATGTTGAGATAGGAAAGCCCAGCCTTAGGTAATGCCTGTCCCATGCCTTAAAATTTCAGATTATTTTAGTCAACAAATACTGCTTGAGCATAAGCCAATTCAGGTTGAGCTTTCAATTACATATTTTTGACTGAAAACACCCTAACCAACTAAGTACAATATATGCTCCATATGGGGTGCTGGTTTTAAATAAATGATTCACTGATATGTCTCATATACCAAGACAGTTTATTATATATAATAGAGGCTTAATAGCTATTGTTGGAGTTAATGAACTTTTAGAAAGTGAATTTTACCCAAGGGAAGTTTGATTTTGTAAACCTTAAAAATCACAATTAGTTAAATACTGTCATCTAAGTTTATGAATTTTCAGTCATTTCTAAATGAAAATAAAATAATCTCCTGCATGGTTTAATGGATTTTTATCTTTTGTTTTCTAGCTTTTACTGAGCCCAAGTTTCAATACGAACAGCATGATTTGAATAATACTTTGAATAAAAATACTTTACTTTGACAACTGATTAAAATTATTTATACTATGACATTGTTCAGTGCATTGTAGATTAATTAATTGCATTTTTGCCTCATTATCGTAAAAAAACTTCTAATATCTCCTCAGATATCTATGGGATACCATTAGAATTCACATCTTTTGATTATTAATAGCTATACTTAGTATACTTAGTATCATCATCTTTCATCTATTGACGGTCCAACAATGACTTTTCCACTTTATTTCATTATATCATTGCTATCCATGATACAGAAATGGCTATATCGAGCATACCAGAAATGTAACATTTATTTTCATCTTACTCTCTTTCTCTTCACTTTCATGCACTAGATCCTCTGAAACAATGGAGAACTTATTATTCTTTCATATTTTCTAATTGCATTGTAACCAGTATATTTAAATCCTGCATGGTCTTCAATTATGTCCTACATTCCTCTTGATTCTGTTTGCTGTTTAATCATAAGGATTCCTTTCACAAGCGTCTTGTCTGTATTTACAGTATACTGTTATATTTGAAAATATGAAGAATTTTCATCTCAAAATCTTTTTATTTTTCTTTTTTATATTTACATCATGTCTGTGAACTACAGAATGTATTTTTTTGCATCACTTGAGTTGACCTTTTTTTTTTTTTTGTTTAAAAACATTTTTTAATGTTTATTTATTTTGAGAGAGAGAGAGAGAGAGAGACAGAGACAGAGGCAGAGTGCAAGCAGGGGAGGGGCAGACAGAGAGGGAGACACAGAATCTGAAGCAGCTCCAGGCTCCGAGCTGTCAGCACAGAGCCCGACACTGGGCTCGAGCCCACGGACCACAAGATCATGACCTGAGCTGAAGTCGGATGCTTAACCGACTAAGCCACTTAGGCGTCCTGTGATTGGGATGATTTTTAAGGTCAGTTTTTTAAAGGCTTAATTTCCCTTCTCTCCCTCTCTGTCTCTCTCTCTCTTTATTTGGTTTTGAAATAATTTTAGACTTATAGAAGAGTAGCAAAATAGTACAGGTAGTTTCCATATAACCTTAAGCCATTTTTTCCTGTGATAATATCTGACAAAAACATGGAAAAAGGATCAAGAGTAAGAAATTAACCTTGGTGTAATACTATAAAAACTACAAAATGTATTCAGATTTCACCAGTTTTTCCACTAATGGCCATTATCTTTTTCCCTATAGCTGGACCCTACCATGCATTTAGTAGTCCTGTCTTCCCAATCTCCTTTAGTCCACAAGAATTCTTTAGCTGTTGTTTGTCTTTTATGACCTTAATGCTTTGGAAAGCATTGGTCAGGTATTTTGGAGAATATCCATAAATTTAGGTTCGTCTGATGTTTTCTCATGACGACACTGGGATAAAGGGTTGCAGAATACACTACCCCAAAACAGGCCACATTGGCAAATATCCTCTGTATACTCACTGTGATATCACTTATTCGATGAAAACTTGGCCTTGTCTTCAGCTTAGATAGTACTAGTTAGAGCGTGAAAAATAAGACAGGTTATGAATTAATAAATAATTATAGCGAAGTTACTATAAGGTCAACATTATAATTAGGTGCAGATTTATTTTTTTAACCATCCATCAGGCAAAGTGCAAAGTGTGATCCGCTAAGAATTTTATTTTTAACAAAAAAAATATTTGGGTACTGATTTTACAAAACAGTCCATTCTAGGGCGCCTGGGTGGCTCAGTTGGTTAAGCATCTGACTTCAACTCAGGTCACGATCTCACGGTTGGCGAGTTCGAGCCCCACATCGGGCTCTGTGCTGACAGCTCAGAACCTGGAGCCTGCTTCGGATTCTGTGTCTCCCTCTCTCTCTGCCCTTCCCCCACTTGTGCTCTGTCTCTCTCTCTCTCGCTCTCAAAAACAAATAAACATTTAAAAAGTTGAAAAAAAGTCCATTCTAAACACGAGAATAATTCATATAGTTGGATAGGACACCTGCTTCCCACATACATTTCCAATTACAAACATTGGAAAGAATTTGTTACAAATTATTTAACACACATTCTGGAGTGAGAGCTAAAATGTGTAAGTGTATAGCTGATTTAGGTGTAAACATATGAAGCAATATTGTGATCATGATGCATTCAGTGAGCTTCTGGTGACAACTTCTAAAAAGTGTATCTACAAGAATGATCTCATCTGACCTACGCCAAGCTCCTGCTGTCCTAGTATCCTGATGAGGATACTTTTCTAGGTGAATAGATCTCCATCTTCCTTTACTCCCACAATCCTCCAATTAGCTAATCTCCTCAATTTCTCCCACTCCATTCAGGGATAGGATAGCATTTTATTAACTAAGTTAATTATTTCCAGAGATTCCTTGGTGTCTAACTCTAAAAATGCTCCAATGTGACACAAAGAACGCACTTTTCAAAGGTTTACAAAATGAGGGCTATGGACTTGACTTTGAACCCGAAATTTGTGTTTATCACCCTGCATGACATTCTAACCTGGTCATCCTTTATCTACCCACTGAGATTGTCTGCCATTTTCTCAGTGAGAAAATTTCACAGTGGGAGCAGAATTCTATCCCCACTCACTATTTTTTGATGTCTCTAATCTCTCTCTGCTGTGTTCCCTGGTACAAATCATTCTCCAGAGTAGATGTATTAAATAAGTCCTTTGTAAACTGGAATATTGCAGACTAACCGTGTAGCATTCCTGGCTTTGGCAAGGTCCATTTATACACACCATTTATATACCACTTACAATAGTTTTCAGTGGATAAAGACTATTTTATTTTAAAACTTTCATATTTCATACTTAGCGTATGAAAGAATTTACCCATAATTAGGCCTCTACTGTTTAGAGTAGCTCAGTTTGATTAAAGTCTTTGCTGTCTCTCCATGACACATGCTGAGTAACATTGTTCAGCAGAACATCCCAGGGATCATTCTGTTTATACACCCCAGACCTACACTGGGTGTTTATTTAATACAGGCACGCACACACACACACACACACACACACACACACACACACACACACCCTGCATGTAATAGATGAAAAAATAGATCAGAAAATTAATTTGGCCAGTTACTAGATCAAGATTAGAATCCCAGTGTGTTAAACACCAGAGTGTTTTTGTTTTCTTGCTGTTTATTTGTTCGTTTCAGTTAGACCTTAGTGCCTCAAGTACTTAAACAGGAGAGGTTTAAGATAAGTGCACAGTTAAAATGGTAAGAGTGAAATCCAGCCTCTAAGAAGGGTAAGAGTGGTCTGAAAACACCTGTAAAATTTTTGTGGAAGAGCTAGAATGACTGGGTCTTCAACCATAGTTAGCATTTTGTGAGGCAAGTAATGGGTGGGGTGATAGGCGTGCATAAGTTCAACCAGAAAGAAAAACGTAATTGAATACAAGTGGGTTCATAGGGGTAAGCTTACAAGATAACATATAACCCATTTGGGGTGATGCACAAGGCATACTTGGAAATTAGTGTGCATCAACAATGTTTCATACACTGTAATTGAGAAGTCAATCCAATGTCTGTGTGCTTATAAAAAGCCTATTAAAAAATCATCCACTAAACTTCTATCAGTTTCATATATGAGGCTAAGTCTATTGTATAGATTATGGACATTAGTATTACTTTTCAAAACCAGCTTTCAAGGTAAGAAACAATTTATTTAGGAGCGGAGAGCAGAGACATTATATCGTATTATATCTGACATATTTATTATTTATATCAATTACATTATATCACATCATGTTATACTGTTATTTCAGCTTTCTGATGTATCTAGATGATTCTAAATCACTATACTAACACTGGGATATTTAACCTGAGCACCACCCATACCATATATAAGGCTTTAATCATTGTGCATATCATATCTGGACTTAATTTCTTTATCCTCATAAAATGGAACTAATTCATCAAAGGATTCGGAGGATATTGACCTATCATATATACATGAGGGTCACAACTTCTGGTACATGCTCAGCAATTGCTAGTTCCTTTCCTTCTTGGATGGTGTGCAGAATGTAGTGGTATAAACAAGGTACATGTATTCAGAGAACAGAAAGTCAACATGGGCTGGAATATTGGATAAGATTGAATGGAATTATATTAAATTTAATGGCTTTTTTTCTCACTTTGTAAAACCTACAAGATTCTCACCGGCAGCAGTCAAGAACATGTATGTACATGGGAGTGCCTGTGTAAGAATGTGTATATGTGTGCGTGGCACGCTATTGGCATATCAATATGGCAGATAAAGGAGATCCTTACCCACCTAAGAGAGGGTCCTTGTGGGTGCCAGGTATTGTCATTTCAACACGACAAAGTTGAAAAGTAACTGAAGGTTGCTTCCGGGTATATGCACCCTACTCCGTTACTTACTTCAAGGACAGTCCTCACACAGAAGTTTCCTACTCTGAAGGCTTAAATGCTTTTGTCTGTATCTCAGTGTGGGAAGCTCTCCTCCCCAGATTGCCCTGCTGGGCTAGGGGGGATTTGTTTTCACCAATTCCAGTGATTACTCCTTTTGCTGGCTTTTATGGCTGTGCACTTCCACAGTTCATTAAATAGTACAGATGTGGGCAAGCACAAAACTGAACCCACAATTTATGAGCATCCATGACATATATTGTTCTATTTACTCCCACATCAGAGCATCAGTTAGCTGCCTCAATAAACAGCAGAACAGCTAAATGTGGCAGGTGGCTTCCAAAAGAAAGAAAAGGAAGGAAGGAAGAAAGGAAGGATGGAAGGAAGGAAGGAGGGAGAGAAGGAAGAAAGAAAAGAAATGGAAAGAAGGAAAGAAAGAAAGAAAGAAAGAAAGAAAGAAAGAAAGAAAGAGAAAGAAAGAATAAAGATGGAAAGAAAGAAGGAAAGAAAGAAAGAATAAATAAGGAAAGAAAGAAAGAAAGAAAGAGACATAGATAAAGGATTTTCAGCCAGATGTGCTTAGTTTTTGCATTAGATAAATTTTACTTCTTTATTCTTTCTCTGAATATTAGAAATGTCACCACCTTTGAAAAGGTCAGGCTGACTTTAAATTAGTCAAGAATGAAAAAAATATATAATTACTCTAGGGTATCTTTTTAAAACTGCATTTGCTTCCTAAAATTTTACAACACTTGTAAACAGTAATCTAATTTGAAGTGCTGTGTGATTTTCTGTATTTTGATGCTTATATTGTGAAAAAGGAAATCAATTGTAACAGTTTGCAATGTCCAGCATATCTGATCTGCATGTATCTTTAATTTTTAAAATGGTCATACATTAATATTGTCATTGAATATTATCATAGAATGCTTAATTCTATAAGCCAAAGTTATCATAGAAATGTAATTATAAATCCTTTCTCACATTTAAATTAGCAAAACTCTCAATTACAATATAACTAAAAAACACCCTTCTTATTAATATATTTACTAATATATTTTCCTCATTTCTGAGCTTTAGCCCCAGTCTATTGTTACATTTATTGATGCAACATTCACTGTATTACAGAATTTTGCATTCTTTTAATGCCTTGGTTTCTGTTCATAAAAAAAACAGACATTGTGGCTTTGGAAATAAAAGGTGTTATTTTTACGACTCAGGGCTTTGTAGACGTCATATATATTTTCTTTTTTTATATATTAAGACGACTTCATCCAAAAGTCAAGGGTTGGAATTCTCTTCATATGCACTTTTCTTCGTATACCTTCATTTTGACATTGGGAAACTAGCAATTTCAATGTAAAATCTGAAATTGCTTTTCTTTCCCATGTTTTAAAGTAGAAGGATTTTTAGGGAAAGTCACATCCGATTAAAGTAGAAACTAACTTTGCTCACGACGACCTGTGCTCTTCTAAATGGACTCCCTCATTACTACGTGTAAACAATCATGTTCTCATCCTCTCGTCTCTGGTTAGGAACTGCGTTATCTTTTCTTATCGTATTAGAATCTTTGAAATATGGATTTGACACACTTTCACTGATAAGGCTCCTTTTAATTCTGACTGACAGGAAATATAGAAACAATTTAACCTATTGTTTTATGCATGCCTTTTCTGCTGTTCAGGAAAAAGAGCTTGTCTTGCAAAAGAGAGAGGAAACACATGCTTTCATTTCTTAAGTCCTACTGTTTCCCATTAGGACTCCTATACATGGTGAGGATATGGAAAACGGTCTTGTCTCAGTTCTGTGCACCCCATCCATAAGGAATAAAAGACCACTGCTTGTGTGCTTCGTTTGATTTTGGACACCACAATTTCAAAACCAAATAGTCAAGAGTGTCCTCTTAGTCTAGTTACCTGTAAAGAATTATACCTGCAAGCCTTCTGTGAATTTGGTCAAGGGATTAAGCCCACACATTCTTATGAGCACTGTGAAAAAAATTATAGTATCTAACTATATAGGAAGAACCATCAGTGGTACATAGTGGGTCACGATGAATCTCTAGTTCCTTATTTCTAAGGAACACCCTTAATGACTAAGCAAATGATCTTGGAGAGCATCACGTTAAGCTCTTGGTCAGGTCACCTGAGATACAGTAGGATATCAATGGCTTCTTTGGGGGCCATATAACTCTAGGTGTGAGTGTAGCTCACGCTTTCGCTCAAAATTAGTTTCTACTTTCACCTGTGAAGCGGGACCCGGTGCTGGTGTTCTCCAGGCCGAGTGTGCTGGAACTACATCCTGTTTGAGGATATCAGCTATTGTTTTACTTGGTTGAATGCAGCGCCTTCTTTCCCTGATGGCTGCTTTCTATCTGTGTAGGAAGGATATTAATGAGGGTTGAAAATAGATGCCTCATTCCTGTAGAGCCATGATACTTGATGGGAAATACCAGTAAACATCCTTTTAAAAAATGAAAGCAAGGGGAAGTTCAGGGCTGTTTTATCTTCTACTAGATAAGCTAACGTATGCCTCGAATCCAGTAAACTTTTATTTCACGTTAGCTCTATGATGAGAAAATAGAACAATGGAAAATCAGAAAAGTATCAAACAGAAAATGTTAAAAACATAATAATGCCAACCCAAAAGGTAACTTACATGCATTTTTGTATGTCACTGGGCAGAATTTCTTTTTTTTTTTTTTTAGTACAATTTAAAAAGTGACTAGATTGTCATTGAACTGACCTCCTATTGTTGTAGGCAAGCTGTTCCTAATATTTCAAAAACTACAGTGAATCATTTTCTAGATATATCTTTGTGAAAAAGACTGAATGTATCTCTAGATTTTTTTAAAAAAATACCAAATGAATTGCTCCTAATTTGTGCATTTTTTAAAAAGTTTCAGGTCGGGTGCCTGAGGGGCTCAGTTTGTTGAGCGTCCATATCTTGATTCTGGCTCAGGTCATAATCCTAGGGTCATGTGATTGAGCCGCGTGTTGGGGCTCTGCTCTGCGTGTGGAACCTGCTTGGGATTCTGTCTCCTCCCTCTGTCCCTTTCCTCCACTTCCACGCACTCTCTTTCTCTCTCAAATTAAAAAAAAAATCTTTAAAAATAAAGATAAATAAATAAATATTAAAAAATTAAAAAGTTTGGGGTACATAGGCGAAAAAGGTTGATATAATCATGATGGTGATTTTTAAAATATTTTATGTTAAAGGGATTATAGAATCACAGGAAGTTGCAAAAAAATAGTAAGAAATAATGTCCTTCACCCAGGTTCCTCCAATACTGACATCCCATATAATTACAGTACAATATCAAAACCAGAGAGTTGATACTGGTACAGTGAGTATATGTAGTTCAGGGCCATTTCATCGCACCTGTAAATTTGTATAACTGGTTCTGCAATCCAGATATAAGACGGTTGTATCAATACAAAGAACTTTCTGTGCTAGTCTTTTGCAGCTGTATCCGTTGTGCTCCATTGCGCTCTTACCCCACCAGCCCTAAACCCTGGCAATCCCTAATGTGTTTTCATCTGTAATTTTACCGTTTCAAAAATGTTAAACATATGGATAGTGATACTTTTATTAAGAAATTACCTGGAGTTTTCATAGAGAACAGAGTGCAAGAGAAAGCCAAGAAGATGTAGAATTCAAAACAGCGGTATTTACAAAGTGTGGGAAACAATGATCTTCCAAGCACTTAGAATACCAAAGCTTGCTTCTGGTTTTCTTATGGAACCTAAGGACAGACACAGGTAGTGATAATATTACTAATAGAATAGTTATGAGAAAAAGGAGCAGTGAGCATTCAGGAATAATATTAATAACAAATTGAAAATTCAACAATATATATTGAGGGGGATGATTCCCGTTCCTTCAAAAAATCCATGAAGAACAAATGAGCTTAAATATCTGGCTTCATCTGACTTTTAATTTGTATGAGTTTAGGTTTATTTAAATTTAAAAATTTAAATAAATTTTCACAATTACATATGTAATTCTCATAACCATACATGAGGAAACTGAGCTTGGGAGGTAAAGTGCATTTAGTTTGTGGAAAGAGAAGTGGCTTCTGAGGGTGATGTACTTAAATTCCTGATCTGTCACCATTATCTGTGTGCCAAAGGCAAGTTACCCACTTTGAATCCTGGTTCTCTCACTGTTAGAATGAAGACACTTCTAACAACTATCTTGCAGGCTATTCCTTACTCTTGTTGAAGAAATTGATTACATTCATATGTGTTTTATGCATCTACATGTGCAGATTTCTTCTTGCATTTGAAAACGCAGAAGTAGAACTGCATGAGAGAAATTAGTGTAAAGATAATGGACTTACAAAAACAAGTCATCATGATGTTAGATACTGGGATAGAAGTTTGCTGGGATCAGATAATTGAAACCAAGAATGCAAATCCTTTCTCATACGCGGGTCAGTTTCAGTTGGAAAATGTGTTATTCTTCCTTACATGATAGGATGCTGCAGAGAAATCCAATGAAAGTGTATCAACTTTCTCTTTTGTGAGATATTTAGAGAATCATCAGTATATGTAAATGTTTGCAAATGTAAATGTTCATTTTCTTTCCTGCCATCCAAAAGTTGGAAGGAATAAAAAGGATAGAGAAAGTAGGAAGAATTGTTTTCCCCGATTATAAGGATTGCATTTCCCAGTTGCCCATGGGGAGTTCAACACCGATTCCATTCACATATATCACCTTCCAAGTGATATCAACTGGCATCTGCTTTCTCTCTCTCCTTCTACTCTTACTTGTGACAGCATTTGTACAAGTGAAAATAAAATCGAGTTTTAGGTAAATAAGCTGGAGGGTTGGTTGGAGGTTTTTGTTGTTGTTGCTATTGTTTTGTAACTGCACGGACTCAGATTTTTCTTTGCAGTGTGTTTTAGAACAAATCACTTTCCTCTGAGTACCTGAATCTTTCTTCCAGGACAATCGTAGCTTTTGGATCAGAAGAAACCTGAGCCAACACCTCCCCTTTCCAGTCCTAACCTGACTGTGCTAAATCACCATCACCTCCTGCACGTAAAAGTCTGAGGCTACAAGGATGAAAAGTAAGGAGGTGATTATAAGGTGTAATTTAGCGTGCCTTTGTTAGTGTACCTCTCTGCTCTGGGGGACACGGGTTAAACAACAGAGACCGTGATATTTTCAAAACTGTGCTGTTAAATACTCACATGTGGCTTCAGAAGCGAAATATATGAGGAGATATTCTTCTCCCTGAGAACATGCTAATAAGGTTGCACTGTCCATAGTCTTTTTGGCGGCTAATGTATTTTTCCTATGGAATCAGCATGGTTCTGTGAAGTTTGGTGAGGAGAGAAGGTTCACATCTCTCGGTGGGAAGAACTTTGACGAGCAGCTAGGTCGAATACTACTATTTAATCATATCTTGTTAATTTGGGATGAATTATACATTCTCTTTTAAAGTATAATTGTATAGGTAATGCTATTCATTGTAGTTGTAGTTAATATTTATACCGTAATGCCATAAATACAGTAGCATAGAATCACTTCAAGTGTTCAACTATTATCTCATTGGAAAACTCAGAAGGGTGTCCTCAACTGATAAGACACTTCATGTGAAGAAGGAAGTTTCAGTAAAAAAGATGATGTGCTGCTAGGTAGAGCCTTCCAGGCATGAAGAAGACAGTTCTTATGGGCTTACTGGCATAAACGTGAAAAGCTGAGTAAGAACACAAAACCACTCACTGGTGACCGAACGTTGTTGACCAGGTGTAGTTAGACCATGACACTATAGTATTTTCACAAACTAGCAGCACATACTTATTGCTAAACACAGCGCGTGTATCTACGGCTTGCACTACTGATGGATGGACGTCAGATACCTCGTAACTTAAAAAAAATATTCTTCTGTCCCCGTTTGACTTGTTTGGAGGGTTTGAGGACAAGTGTAACTTTTCATTCGCTTTTCAAAAAATATTTATTAAAGTTTTTTTGGGAGCTCGCGTTGCACTCAGATCAGGGGTTCAATGGTGATGAAATCCAGACCAGATAAAGACCAGATTTCTGTGTTCATGGGACTTTTGGAATAGAACAAAGTGTATAGATTTCCTGCCTGAGGTTTAACAGAATTCTAATTGGAGCCTTTGGTTTCTTGTTGATGCTTTATGTTCAGGGATATCTATGTAATAGTGCGATCAATTGCAAGGTTAGGAAGGATTTCTTTTTTGTTAATGTTTATTTATTTAGTTTTAGAGAGACAGAGAGACAGAGAGAGAGAGAGAGCACGAGTAGGGGAGCAGCAAAGAGAGAGAAGGAGAGAGAGAACCCCAAGCAGTCTCTACACTGTCACTGTGGAGCCTGATGAGGGACTGATCTCACTAACTCTGAGATCATGACCTGAACTGAAATCAAGAGTCAGATGCTTAACTGCCTGAGCCATTCAGGCGCTCCAGGAAGAATTTATTTTTGACTCTATTCTTTTGTTGTCAAAGAGAGATTTAGAGATCAATTATGCCAATTATGTTTGCTTTTTTATTTGCTAGATTCAGGTCCAAGCTGTATTTTGTGATGAGTATTATTTTTGAGGATCAATATATTAGTTGTGATATTATTAAAAGGCAATCTCCAACTTTGGGCACACTCTTTCACCCAAATATTCAGACACACACACACACTCACACACACACACACACACACACACACTATATATATATATATATATATATATACACATACATATACATATATATATATATATAGAGAGAGAGAGAGAGAGAGAGAGAGAGAGACAACAGAATAAACAAACCAATAAATAAAAGGAACAACTTAAAGCACAAGTAATATTTTTAATTATTTCTCCTTAAATACAAAAGGAAAATTCAAAAATGGATTCCAGGGGTTGATTGATAACCAATAATAAAAGCCACTTAACATTATGTATATTTTCGTAATCTGCTAGGCTATGTCGTGAGGAGCTGTGCTGTGCAGAGAGCAGATACATTTAACACAGAGCTTCAGAAAGCTCTCCTAGGTAGGTTAGATGAGCACACAAGCAATAATATAGGTAAAAAATTTGTTTGGCCAAGAAAACGCAATTTTTCTTGAACTAAAGGTCACAATTCCCCATGGAGTGACTGTTGCCTCATTATCCCTTCACAGTGCTCCTCATCTGACAAACTCACCAAAAACATTCATCTTCTCTTAATCAATAAGAAAGCATTGTTGATGAAAAACAGATACCTCTGTATTTTAAAGCTGGCCAAATTTACTCAGTATGAGAAATACTCAGCAATTATTTCTCTAATGATGATTCATTTATTTGCAAGGTACTTGATTCTTCTCATTTCCTCAATTTAAGATAGAAAAAAATGGAAATGAGTGGACCACATTTTGTGAATAAAGTGAATGTGTTAGATATTGTATTCAGATTGTGGTTTGCGGATCATATTTCATTTAACATTTCATTATTTATGTTTTACAGCTACTCAAGGTTTGGCACATGAAAAATATTTTTGCTGATTATCTTAAGTTATTGATCACATACCTATAAAGTACATACACGTTTAGAAAGAACCAGGAGTTAAATCAACTTCATTTCAAGCCGTGTGGTCTCACATCCAAACATTTTAGATTAGGTGATCCCAGGTTAACATGAGTAGCAGTCTTATAGATTTTAAAAAGAAAGTTACAATGACAATGGATCCAGGGATGTGTATTAGAAAAGGAAAATTATACAATTCATACCTGTACAAGAAAGCCATGTTCGGCCACCCTTACTAGGATTCTTCCTTAAATCACTCTCTGGTCAGGATTCAACTGATAGGCAATCAGGAAGCTGGACCCCATGCAGAATTTAGGTCCAGGGTCACCACTCCAACTTGTTAGTTCCAACATCTATCAATGACCATCTTTAGTGCATAAGCAATTATTGAACTAAAATTTTAACTACTGCTTTCAGAAAAGTTGTATTAGAGTGTACTGTCGTGGCTAATTTTATGTGTCAACTTCAGTAGACAACAAGGCATCTATGTTATGTGTAGGTGTGCCTTTTTCCGGATGAGACTAGTGTTTGACTCCATGGACTCAGTAAATTGCCTTCCCCAGTGGAAGGCCTAAAACAAAGAAAGAGGAAGAAGGAATTTACCCCTTTTTTCCCACCTCACTGATTGAAATGGAACACTTCCTCTGATTCACTCCTGCCCTTGGACTGGGATTTACACCATTGGTTCTCCTGGTCCTCAAGTCTTCGGACTCAAAACTGAACCACACCACTTGTTTTCATGAGTCTCCAGCTTATAGACTACAGATCCATGGCACGTTGGAGTTCTTATAATTCCATAGTTGCAGAAGCCAATTCTTCATAATCTATCCTTCTTTCTATATATAAATATGCATATATTAACATATATAATATATAATATGTACACATATTTTGATATACATATGTATACATATAGGAGACATAGATGTACATATACAGATACAGATACATATGCATATACATATACATATATAGATAAGGTATATCCTACTGGTTCTGTTGCTCTGGAGAACCCTAACTAATACATATACACAAACACGTCACACTCCAGATACATAATTTAGTAGAAGGAACATATTGTTAAATTACTAAAAGTAAAATAATGTTTAAAAAGAAAATAGTGAAGGTTAGTGATAAAATATTTTATCAAAAGTAAATTAAAGCAAGGGGCAATATCAGACTATATTATTTTTAATAATTTTTATTAGTATTAGAGTCTAACAGTAGTAATAATAATAGCAACACAGATTTGTAAAACAATCCATCTCCTAATTTGAACCTCAGGAAATTTATTTAAATTTGATGTTATTTTCACTCTATAAAAGAGAAAAATGGGTGTTAGACCAGTTCAGAGACATGTCAAGACCTACCCAGAGGCACATGCCTGAATAAAGACGAGGCATCTACCCACTTTCCTGGTATGGCTCCTGCTCTGCCTGATACCAGCAGTAATGGAAAGTGCTGGAATTCTTCAGGCACTTTGCCCACTTCTTCAAACTTTGTGAAGACCAAACTCACAGGACTGTTAGCAATTAGTCTCTGTTTCCCTTTAACATCAAAACATGTTGTGTATCTTACACTTTTTGTTAGCTTTCGTATGTAGTCCTTCTTCATGTTATGTTGTTTTCTCAAATAAATTTTAAGCTCATTGTAGGCTCACGTGAAATCCGTTCCCAACTTTTAACATTCCAGAAGCTACTGTAGTGCTAAGATCACAGACGATTTCCACGCTTACAAAAGAAATTTATATTCACGTGTTTACTGATTAATTTAACTCCTCTCCTCCTAAATTTTTTTTCTGGAAAATGATGACAGATGAATGCCACACTTTAGGTATCTAATGTTTGCCCAATTGATCCCTGCCGTTAAGTGTATTGTTAGTAATAAGATTTATTTTTAGAAAAGATATTTTCTATGTATTACAGCATCTAATCTTGTTAAAATAAAGATGAAATAAAGGCCCTACTGGATGCGAATACAGATAGAATTTTATGTAAGAAATCGTAGCCTAAAGGACAAATGAAAATGGTTTCCTAGTCTCCCTACTGTGTTTTAATGGAGTTGTATCTAAACTAGCCAGTTTTACACCAAATATTTCAATCCTGAAAATTTGTTGAAGATCAATGGATCCATATGAGGAACATATATTTCCTGTAGTACTTCTCTACAGCTTATTTGTGAAGATTAAGTGGTTATATGGAATTTCTAAGATGTTTGTTGGTTTCTATCTATCTTCCTTCAACTTAATATATATACTTCGGGGGTTATTTCAGTTAGCGATTGATTCTTGTACATCATTTAGCGATGCTGTTTTCTTTTTAGCTCTTCTTTTCTTAAAAAAAGAGAGCACCTTTCTTTTTGTTAATTATGAAAATTGAGATAAAAATCACCATTTGAAAATGTTCTGGGTTGGGGGAGCCTGGATGGCTCAGTTGGGTTAAGTCTTTCAGTTAGGAGTCTTGGTTTAGGCTCCAGTCACAATCTCATAGTTCATAGTCACAGAAGAAGGAAGCGTAGGGGTGTGTGTGGGGGTGTTTATCTCAAGGGTAGTTGGGAGATTCAGATCAAAAACTTACATTCACCGTGATTCTGCTGGTTGTTACTGAGGGCTAGTGTCAAAGAAGTTTAAAACTTAAAATGTGTAAAAGTTCAAGGCCGCCACTGGTCCCTTGGCCTCACAAAATGGTGCTGAGGCAGCAATATTATGGAGTAATTTAGTCAACTCTCAATAGTGTTTCATGAATACTGTCAACATTTGCTCACATTTGATTGTTTACTGTTTAATTTTGTGTTTTGTTTACCTATTCCCAAATCAACCTTTTTATTTTGATACAGTGAGACCTGTCACCCTGTTTGTTTTTGGTGTCAAGATTTTCTGTGTGAAGATGGCCGATGTCAGCTTGAACTTTGTGCATATGTTCCTGTATGTTTTTAAGTTTTTTATTTATTTATTTTTTTTTTTTTAATTTTTTTTTTCAACGTTTATTTATTTTTGGGACAGAGAGAGACAGAGCATGAACGGGGGAGGGGCAGAGAGAGAGGGAGACACAGAATCGGAAACAGGCTCCAGGCTCTGAGCCATCAGCCCAGAGCCTGACGCGGGGCTTGAACTCACGGACCGCGAGATCGTGACCTGGCTGAAGTCGGACGCTTAACCGACTGCGCCACCCAGGCGCCCCTGTTTTTAAGGTTTTTAATGTAAACTTAACGTAGGACGAATTTTTAAATCCACATGGGATTGCCGTGCCTGGGTGGCTCAGTCGGTTAAGTGTCTGACTTTGGCTCAGGTCATGATCTCACAGTTCCTGGGTTCCAGCCCCATGTGGAAAACATTAAAAAAAAAATTCAAATCCATATGGGATTATTTTTATAAAATATATGATTAATGGAAAAATAGCTCTGAAAATTTATTTATAGAAATATATGTGATAGAATTCCCAATAAAGTTTTGAAAATAAAAATAGGGGCACCTGGGTGACTCAGTCGGTTGGGCATCTGACTTCGGCTCATGTCACAATCTCACGGCTTTGGAGTTCGAGCCTAAGTCAGGTTCTGTGCTGACAGCTCAGAGCCTGGAGCCTGCTTCAGATTCTGCTGTGTCTCCCTCTCTCTCTGCTCCTCCCCGACTCATGCTCTGTCTCTGTCTCTGTCTCTGTCTCTGTCTCTCTCTCTCTCTCCAGGAATAAATAAACATTAAAAAATAATTTAAAAATAAGTAAAAACATGGGTGCTCTTCTGCAACTGCTTTCAAAATCGCACATGTTTCACGTGCATTTTCCACATTCACCTTCAAAAGAACAGAGGTCACAGGGGCGGAAGGGACCACCCCTGGGCACAGATTCAGTCATTTCAGCAACAGTAACTGTGTGTCCCGCTATGCTGACAACTGGTCTCTATTGGCCAAGCTCACTTGTAAAATTCTGCTTTGCTCGACTCTTCACTCACCATCTGTAGCATTACGCTATTTTTCCAGATTCTGGTCCACAAAATAAAAATTAAATTTGTGTCTTAGTGAAGGGCTAAGAATATTATTTTCTAAGAAAAAGAGATATTTCTTTCCTACCCTCTTTATTTTGTCTTATCATTTTCTACATGGAAAGAAAAATGAACAAGCCAAGATGAAAGCTACATTTCTCAAATAGTTTTTTAAAGTTTATTTTGAGAAAGGGAGAGAGAGTGAGAGACGGTGCGAGTGGGGTGGGGCAGAGAGAGAGGGAAAGACAGAATCCCAAGCGGGCTCCCTGCTGTCAGCACAGAGCCCAAAGGGGGCTCGAACTCACAAACCATTAGATCATGACCTCAGCCTAGATCAAGAGTCAGATGCTTAACAGATTGAGCTTCTTAGATGCCCCTCAAATATTAATACTGAGAACTACAGAGAGACCTCTTATGATTTCGAACTTCCTAACTATTCCCCTATATGAATTACAAAAGTACAGCCTCTCCATTCTCACTAAGCATGATTGAATCTTTAGTTTCCATATTATTGGTATATCTATGGCCTCAGATTGTCAACAACAACAGCAACAACAAAACTCTAGAAACAGACAGCAAAAAGAACAAACAAATCACCACCACCCACCATTTTGCATGTTTGTGAATGAGGGGAAAGTCACATTTCAGTTTTCGCAAAACCAAGTAGATTTGAGAAAATCTGAAAATGCAGAATCATTGATGTATTAATGGTTGTGGTAGTCAATTGGTTACTTATTGGAAATAAAATCCTCATTATATGGATATATGGATATATGGATATATGGATATATGGATATATATATATATATATATATATATATATATATATATATATAAATTGGTAGGTGATGGCTTTCACCTACAATAGGGAAGCAGTCCAGTAAGGCTGATGGGAAATCTACCCGAATTCCAACTGTTGTCTTGGAACGAACTGCACGTTTTCCCAGTCCTATGTAGATACCTTCAACCAAATGTCTCAGGAGTGTAATCAGGGCAGGAGCAGGAACCCCGGGACTGAGAGTAGATGAGGGGAAAAAAAAACCCAGGAGTCATTTTCTCGTATTTTCCTCTTTGCAAAAACAGGGCTGATAAATATTAATCAAATGAGCATCTTCACCTGATGTTACTTGTTCTAGAGGCTAAAGATTAAAACCTTTGCCTGAAGAGCTGTGTTGGGTGAAGAGTGAAAAACCACAGGTTTTTGTTGCCTAAGGGTCTTACTTTCTGAGCTAGCTCATCTGCAAGAAATGTTGCTTGAAAGGGTAGCTGATACAGAGTTGAATCTGGTAAAAGCAAAAAAAAAAAAAATCATTCAAGGAGCAAATTACTTCAAAAGGTAGTCAATATGCTGGATTGTGAACTTCATCAGAAACAAAAATATTAGGACTAAGACTTAGAATCGGTATAACAAACCTCGTAAAAGAGGAAGATGTTGGCCACATGAATTAAGAGCAATGCAAACAGTGGAAAAGAGACAGTCAAAAAAGTGTTCCAATTTATGGAATTTTGATAGATAGCAAAGTGGTATGTCATTCCTCTAGAGAAAGAGGATCTATTCAGTAACTGGAGAAGGGAAAATAGTTATTTATAGGTAAATGATATAACCAAATTCTTCAAGCCATGTCCAAAAATAAAATCCAGACATTTAAAAAATTTAAAAAATTAGTAGACAATAAAAATACATATATTTTAGTCTCATATAAATAGTCTTTTAGTCTTTAGGGTAGGGAGATATTTTTAAATGAGATACACAAATTGACAATATGTAAAAAATAAAATGATCCATAAGACGAATATAAAATTGTGAAACTGTGCTTATCGAAAGACACTTTAAAGAAAGTATAAAAGAAAAATTTAAACAAAAATATGTCTTTGACATAGAAGCAATAAATACATTAAAAAACAATTTCTATGAGTGAAGTTTTTTAAAAGCTCAGAATTCCTTAAAAAGATAAGAAAATGTATGAATAAACGTCTCAGCAAAAGGAAGCAGCTGGCATCTACACACGTGAAGAGAGGGACGGCTGGGTGGCTCAGTTGGTTAAGCGTCTGACTTTGGCTCAAGTCGTGATCTCTCGGTTTGTGGGTTTGAGCCCCACGTCGGGCTCTGCGCTGACAGCTCAGAGTCTGGAACCTGCTTCGGTTTCTGTGTCTCCCTCTCTCTCTGCCCCTCCTCCATTCATGCTCTGTCGCTCTGCTGAAAACCATCAATGGTCAGGGAAATGCGCTTCTGAAACATTCTGAGGTACCATATTTTTCTCTATTTGATGGAAAAACAAAGTCTATATATCAACTGGTGCTGTGCAGGCATAGGCACTTGGCTTCTCCTCCACTGACTGTGAAAGCACAAATAAGAGCAACCTCCTCAGAAAATCATCTGTCTTATTTCTTAAAGTTGGACCTTCAAAACTTGTAATTGCCAGGAATTCTCTGCTAAGTTGTGTGACAATTTCAACGTATACAATTCAGTACATGGAAGAGAACAGTAATGCCAATCCTGTTCACGATGGCAATAACCTAGAAAAACCCAGAATGCTCACCCAAGGGGGAACTGATGGAAAGCTATTTATATTTATACATTGGGCTATTATAGAAAATCACTGACTACACATTAATATGTAACAATATGGATGAATCATAGCATCCTAATGGTAAAGTGGAAAAAATTAATTTTAACAAGTGATAGGGTGATATGTTTTATTAAACACAGAACAAATAAAATACATAACATATTGAGGGTATTTTTATTTTAGAGATACATATTAAAACAATAATTCTATTTTTAAAAAGCAAATGGATGATTGATATGGAATTCAGGAGGATGCTTACTTCTGAGAGGGGGTAGATAGGATGAGGGGGCATGTGTGTATATATGTGGAGATTATTTTCAAGGTATTATATCTTATTGGCAGTGGTGAGTTGTGGTGTTTGTTACATTATTAATGAATAACTAGACATAAAGGAAGTAAACAAAAATCATGTGTGTGACATGATTCAATGATTATAATTCATCAAAATTTATGCACATGAAACATTTTTTCAAATAAAATAAAAACTGATGATGGCCCAATTAATAAGACCATATCAATATCAATATCAATATCAATAATTTCCTTTGGAATTAGTGTTCTTTAGACTCATTTATTCTCTATAGTCTTGAAAGAAACGTGTTACGGATACATCAGTCAGCACAGAATTATACGTGGAACTGGATGAAATCATCACATTAATAGAATTACAATTGTGCAGCAACACGCTGCCTTCAAAATTACTGCTTTCTGATTTGACAAACATCACTGGATATGTTTTATAACAACTTAGTGTTTATCCACCCTAGGAAAAAGTGGAAGAGGCCATGTTTGGAGGAGGGGTACTTAATTCTTGTTCATGTGTAGTAATGACAATGTTGGACGATTACAAATTATTGTTAACGAGACACCCATTTGTCATAAATAGATACAGTTGTATGTGTTCATAAATATTAAATTTTGATCATTTTGAAAAACTTGTGAAAATTTGGCATAAACTCTGTGAAGGAAAGGAGACACAGATAATTGAGTTGGTGGCTTAAGGACACTTAACTAATTCAGGGAAATGAGTTAGAATTTAGATCTTCTTCCTAGCTTCCTATACTTTCCGTGTTTCGCCTCATATTGGCTGAGTGAAGAAAGAAGCACGTAGCCATATGCAGGAATGTTCTGGGATATATGATATGGATATACTTCACATCTTTGTGATATATCCCATTGTTTGGGATATAAGATAGGTCTGCTTTAATATTTAAATATGTATATATGTAAAATGTATATCCAGATAGCAAATCAGCTTTATTAGCACAAAAATCTGGACGTAAAAATAAATCACATGAATAAAGCTGTTGCATTTAGACAGTCACCTCCAAAATGTACCACTTTGAAAACAAGCAACAGAAATACAGGATACTCAGGACATCAGCACTCAAAATATTAACTTTTTACAAAGACAAAATATGAGTGATAATGGTGTCCACGCTTGGAACATTTTAGTATTGCTTAGAGGTGAAGCTAAATTAATCATGATAATTTGCTTTAAATTCTCAAAAGTTCCCATTACCATTTCTTTAGCTTTTAGCATTAATATTTTATATGCATTTTTATATTGGGAAATTCTGTCAGAGAAACTGTTACTATGAAAAATATTTTTTTTACTTTGAAAATTAACTTATATAGTGAGTAATGTGAAGACCACTATTTTAATTTTTCTTCGTAATTACTTCTTAAATTTTAAATTGCCCTTAAATTGCTATTGAACAGCCAAGGGAGGAGAAAAACTGTTCATAACAGGCAATAGATCTCTTAGAAGGAAAATGTTGAGGCCTGGAAGATAATCATAGGGATAGTTGGCAATTATTAAATAATTCCTAAAAAACACATTCCGTACTGTCTTAAGAGTGTGCGCAGACTTTTATGCTCTAGGGATAGAGAGTAAAAATGTAGTTAGGCAATGCACTTTTAGTGTATTTGTGCTATATATTTCATTTAAAGAAGCAGCTTAGAGGAAAAACCTCAAGACTTTTTGTAAGACCCTTCTTACCTCAAATCCATTTTCCAGAAATAAATTTAAATAGATCACAGAAATGAACAAACATGTTTTAAAAATCTCTAATACCCCTGAAGCTTTCATTCGGTCTGGTCCTGTCATTAACCCTATTCCCTCCCCCAAAACACTGATCCCCAAAGGGAGATAAAATAATGGTGAGAGTCGGGCGGTAACCTTAATGCCTGGGTGATGACAGAATCACTGAAAATGTTCCCCTCAGGTCTGCACGTCTACCAATTACCCTCATGGTAGAAGAATCCAGGCTTTGGCTTAAATTCATGGAGTTTTCCTCAGAGTGAAAATTTCCCTGCTATCTATCCTGTTTAGCCCTGTTTCCTTATCAGTGATTTACCCCCATATGGCAAATCGGTCTTAGACTTGTCTTCAAATGAGCGTTTAGAAGGCCAGCTCGTTCAGACAACAGATCCTGGAAAATAGAAGTCCTGTGGACAATTTTGGCCTAGTCACCAGGGTCGATGATGTCGAGTGAGGCGAGTTCACATTTTCCTGGGTAGAAAGGTGACGTTGACAGGGTTTGTCTAAGGACAAGATGTTTTAGTCTTAGGGGTTCCATGGCGGGGCCAGCAAGCTGTCAAGCACGACGTGATGTC
The DNA here is from genome assembly GCF_018350175.1 of Felis catus. Lineage (NCBI taxonomy): Eukaryota > Metazoa > Chordata > Mammalia > Carnivora > Felidae > Felis > Felis catus. The sequence continues at coordinate 82,451,284 of NC_058379.1, forward strand.
CCCTCTTTCACAGTGGGCGGTGGTTGGGGAGAGGCTGTCCAGCTGTCCGGTCGGGGATGAGATTGCATACCCGCGTTCGCCTGGCGGCAGTTGTCATAGGATTTGGACCGCGCTCAGACACGGAGTGTAACAAACAGCCCTGTCTTCCCTGCCCTCCCATCCTGCCTCTGCCAGACCGAGCTCCCAAGGGGAGGTAAAAAAGCACACGTTGGAAGAACCCGTGTGCTTTGATTGCTGCATGCAGGAAAGCTGCCCGCAGAGAGGACCTGCCTTGGGTCTTTCTATGAACAAAACGTCAACTTTTATGGCATTGCAAGCCTAAAATTGGAAGAAGGGTGCTTTTTAAAGCCGTCGGTTGTCGAGAAATGAACGTAAACACTATTTTAGGTTCATTGGTGAGTATAGGGAGGTCATAGCGATTGAAGAGAAGGTCCTCGATTGGCCTTTGGACAGGTAATAACCGGATGCTCCTATGAGCGCCTGTATACTCCTCCCCAGATGTGCCTTCCTAACACAGACCATCATTACTCTTCATGGACCTCTGGACGCTTGATTTGTCTTTGGGGCTTTGTCATAGTTTAATGTCTCACTCCTTTCTTCTGGAGATATTCATCAGCGTACATTTTTACTTGTATCTCGGTGATTTCAGGCTTTAGGTTTTTTGTATATTTAACAACGCGGCCAAAATTCTATAACCAAGGAAGCAGGTGCTGAACTTAGCCAAGAGAATCAACAACTGAAATATGACTTCACTCCAGAGAAAGTTCATTCTTTGAATCAGTCTGACAAGCATTCAAAAACTAAATTTAAGAAGTTCAAAGAGCTATATGAAGAAACAGAATTGCTTAAATAAAAAGCCTGTGAAAGAATCAGGTACAAGGAAACAAAACTAGATAAAACTAAAGGGAGAAAGTCTAAGAAAGAAGAAAGAAATGTGGAAGAAATCATAGAGGTTAGTTACTTAAATGGACTCTTTACTTAAAAAAATATTTTATTTTATTTATTTTATTTTATTTTTTAATGATTAATTATTTTTGAGAGACAGAGAGAAAATGAGAGAGACAGGGTGAACAGGGGAGGGGCAGAGAGAGAGAGAGAGGGACACAGAATCTGAAGCAGTCTCCAGGCTCTGAGCTGTCAGCACAGAGCCCGATGTGGGGCTTGAACTCACGGACCGTGCAATCATGACCTGAGTCGAAGTCACACGTTCAACTGACTGAACTATCCAGGCACGCCCAAAATAATTTTATACTGTAGTTTTTATGGCTATGAGAGGTGAAACAAAATTCTGGACCACAGTAATGGATCCCCACCTAATAGAAGTAAATGGAGAATATTATATTTGGGTAGATTATTTCGTAGGAGAAGATAACTCGATGGAAAAACACATCATTAGACATTTATGTTACGAAAACAATCTAGAAATTTCAAAAGAGTAGGGGGTAAATAAGAAGCAGTATAAAAATTATTGGAAAATTTCCTTAAGCATTTATATGACAAATGCAATCTAGAAATATTAAAGGAACAAACTCAGGGTTACTGGAGGGGAGGTGGGTGCGAGGATGGGAAAAAATAGGCGATGAGAATTAAGGAGGGAGCTTGTGATGAGCACTGGGTGTTGTATGTAAGTGTTGGATCACTAAATTCTACACCTGCAACTAATATTCTGCTGGATGTTAAATAATTAGAATTTAAATAAAATGTAGAGGAAAACAAAACACACAAACAAAAAAACCAACCAACAACCAAAAAGTAAAATAAATGGCATGAAAAAATTACCTAAAAAGGCATGAGAACATTATTGCCATGAGAAAATACTGTATTTTCCGTATGTTGCCAATATTACTATTTCTTGTTGAATAGCTTCGTATTATCAGAGTGAGACCTCCTTTATCCAATGTGATACTTCTTATCTTAAACAATAATAACATGGAAACAAATATGGAAAAGCAAAATCTTACATATACAAAGTAAATTGACAAATTTATAATCATTGTGGATGTTTTAAACAGTTTCATAAGGAAAATATTTTTCAGAAAAAAAATGTTCAATCTTCCAATAAAACTATCCAGATTTAAATAACATATTCTTGACCCCAATAAATACAAAATATACATTCTAAAAATCAACTTAAAATTAATATATATTTTAATTTGTAATTGACATACCTTTATTAAATGGCAATATTAGCTCTAAGAAAGATCTTAACAAATCTGAAAAAGTTAGTATGATTCAGAACAAATTCAGAACAAGTTTGTTTTATTAAAACAAATTAGTTTTGAAATAAAAATTTAAAAATCTTAAAACATCCAGATGCTCTTCTAAAAATCTTGGGTTAAGGAAGAAATAATCACAAAATCTTTAAAAAAATCTTTAGAAAAATAGCAAACATTTGCGAAACACAATTAAAGTCTTATGTTGAAATGTATTTATAGCTAAGCATGCATTTATTTAAAATGAATGAGAAAGATTAAAAATAAATGTTAGAAGTTCAAATTCAATTGAAAAGGTATCTAAAAGGTAGTCTAAATATTTAAAAAGTATGAACAAAGGAATAATGTTTTCAAGAATAGAAATTAATAAAATGTAAAAAAGACCTGACCAACAAAACTAAATACTGTTTTTTGGGGGAAAATGACAATAAAATAGATTCAACTGAAACAAGGAAATTTTCATAAGGAAAAAAAAGAGAAAGGAGCAAACAGCGTTAATAAGAGTGGAAGGAGAAACAGAACCTCGAATAGAAATATTATAAATCCTAAGAGAATAGAATATGCAATATTATCACTATGTATTTAGATGCTTATACGAGCTTTCTGAGCTGTCTCCAGATTTGAACAGTGGTTCCTGCTGGGTAATAAATGATATACATTGTTTTTATATTTAATATAATTTTATGTATGATACATCATTTTTACCATTAGAAAACTTTAAATGTTCAATCAAGAAAATCTTAAAATGCAAATTCCTTTAGAACTGTAATAAAGAAATAAAATGTCTCAAGAAAAGATTCTGCGGTCCAATAAGTACGGTTATTTTTATCTTTTGTCATTCTTCAGTAATGTAGAAATCCAGTTACTGAAGTTATAAACCCTTATAAATCATTTATACTCACTTTCATTCAACTGTAATCATGTGCAAAGAAAACAAGGAAGAATCTTTTTTTACTCCATTCCACACTCTGATTAAATTACACTTATTAAAATTTTAAAAGTGACAAATAATACAGCTCCTTTCTTTAGAGCTTATGCCATAATCCCATCACAGAGTAGAACAGATATAATTCATAGGGCCGCTAGAAAAAAAATTATATTTATTCAATTTTAGGGAGAATACTCATGCTCAATATTCAGAAGAGGGGTGTTGTAACATTTCCAGCACTTACTTTGTTTTAGCGGGCATTAATATTAAACAGTTAACGAATACTTTTCTTCATTTCAATGTTCTTGCATTCGCTCTAGGATTTTGAAAATTGAATTAACTGTCTTGGTATGAAGAAAAATATTTGTCTTTATCTATAAAGGAGTTTGTGTTATTGCTTGGATGATGAGAACAGAGAAAAGGCATCGTAGGTATGATGTGGGTTAGGAATGGAAAAGTATCAGTGTGCACCTGCTTCAAAGGTAACGGCTTGAACATCTTTGTGACCGAATCGAGTGTAGTCTTGACGAGGAAGTTTCTCATTTCTGTAACTCTAATTGGAAATTAATATCTCTGAGAATCCAGAAAATGAATCAAAATATGTCCCTAGGAAGTCAAGTTCCCTTTCACAGGCTGTGTTTCAATTACTGACTGAGTTCACAGAAGAAAGAGTGAAGTCACAGTTTTAAACCTAGAAATTATAACAGTTAATGTTCTATACCTTAATAAAAACCAGATCTCCTCCTGTCTAACTGACCACATTGCTGTATTCCTCCAATCATGGGGTCAACCGACTACGACCTGATCCCTCATTACACACGGTCATTGAGGTGTACTTCTTCAATGTATTTATCAAAATGTGTTTAGATAGTCCATTTTGTAATTTGTTTAAAACTGGTTGGCCTTCACCTTCAGGGTTCAAGTTTCATAAGGGACCGTTTTGCCAATGTTGATCTTCTCTACCTAGTAGAGTGTAACTGCTATTTTTTATTTTTATTACAAATTTTTAAAGTGTTTATTTACTTACTTTTGAGAGACAGAAGTAGCACACTTGCTTTTGAGAGACAGAGAGAGACACAGAGAGAGAGAGAATGAGACACAGAATCTGAAGCAGGCTCCAGGCTCTGAGCTGTCAGCACAGAGCCGATCACGGGGCTCAAACTCACAAACCGTGAGATCATGACCTAAGCTGAAGTGGGATGCTTAACCGACTGAGCCACCCAGGTGCCTCATTACTATTTTTTAAATTGAATTTTAGCACACCTTTTAGGTGCCCCACACAATGTATTTTTTTTCATGTAACATATACAACATCAATATTGGAAGATAGTTATTACTATCTCCATTGTTTTAATAAGTGCAGAAATTGAAGCTCAGAGAGATTAATTAACAAGGTCCCAGCAGAAGTGACAAAGCCAGCATTTGAACTGTTTTGGCTGCCAGGAAGTTTCGAGTCTTTCTACTAAAACTTTATCCGTGTGTCCTTAAGGCCTGGCAAGTGCTTCTGCATAGTAGCCACTCAGGAAATGAGACACAAAATGTCAGTGGGTTAGTAGTCTTTTCTGGAGCAACCCAAGCTAGGAATTAAGTCCTAAACTTCCTGCTTTTCTGTTGGAAGACTGAGTAAGGTAAATAACTTCTCTGAGCTTTAATATCTACATCTGGATATCAGATGCATTGATGAAGACAATAATTACTTTGTAGGGCTTTGGGGCAGATTCATTGAGTTTCTTTATTTATAAGATAATATTTACTTGTACTTAGTAAGTGCCAGCCCTGATCTATATGTTTTATGCATAGGGTTTGAACTAATCATTGCAAGAATCCTATAAACTATGAGGAAAGGACTATTTATTCTTTCAGATTTAACAACAAGGAAACAGGAATGGAGATAATTCAGGTCCAGGCCAAAGTCACACATCTTGCAATTAGCTGGCAAGGTTCTTAATAACGACTGAATGTCCAATAAAAGCTAGCCATTATTTGGCAAAGAAAAAGACGGCAAAATAAGTGGATGGAGTGAATCTCCATGGCCTCATGCCCTCCGAGAACTAAGAATCTCATCAGCAACGATTTGGGAAAATAAATGATACAATGACAAAGCTCATTGGAAGACCATTTTAGGTTATGGGGAGCTTACCTATGTCGTTCTGTAATCCAACTTCCCTTCTTTCCATTAAATGCAATAGTTTTGGGTTTTTTTTTCACCCAACTATTTTTTTCTCTAACAATAAAAGTGCTAAATTGTAATCATGTCTTAGGTAAGGGTATACATAATAAAAATGTATTATGATTATAATGAAGGCAATACCCTTCTATTACTCTCGTATTTGTCTAAGAAGAGGATGTATATCACAGCTTTACCAATTCACCTTTGAAAAATAAATATCGCTTTACCTCTGTATTGTGGTGAGAAGCGGTGCTCGAAGAGTATAGGAAATTACTGGGATATTATATGGTATGTTTCATCAGTGCAAAACCTATTTTTCCAAAGACAGAGATCCTGTAATGGGCTATTATGTTACTCTTGTAGGCAACAGCACAAGAAAATGTTGGCAAGACTTTTTATAAAAGCAAAGGTGAAACTGGAAGAATGGAAATTCCTACAAAGAACTGTTTAAATTGTATAACAATTTCCGGTTCCACCGTAGTAAAAAAGTACTTATGAAACAGAGATGACAGGGAATGGAATGAGCTTCCAAACTGCAGTTTTAAGTTTCAACAGTTGGAAAGTAAAAGACTCCAGAAGTGACTCAAAATAGCACCAAAGGGAGCCTTGACCCAGGAGATACATACACTACCGATGGGGGGTGATTGTCACAGGTCACAGGGACACATGGATTGGGGGAGCATGGGAAAACAGCATGTTTCTCTTACAGGCAAGAGCAGAGATGAATCATGGAAAGACATGTACCTCCATACTTTCTCGAAGGGATGGGGAAAACTCTCATGCTTGACGATTTCTTTTATTTCCATACTTAGAACATATTATCTAAGACTTTAGTTACTTGTAAATGACAAAGAGACCAGAACCAATCCCTCCACCCCCCCCACCCCGCCACCACACACACAACACACAATCCCTAATCCTTTTTTGTGGACACTTCCAGTTTTGCAAACAATTCAAATAAGCAAAAGTAAATGACAGAGATGTAACTGCCTCATGGTCGTATCTATGAACCCAATGCCTAGTGATGGATCTGTGGTGAAAAATTAATGTAAATGAAGATCATCGTGGTATTTTGCTGAGAAAAGAGAGGCTATAACTTCAATCCCATAATATGATAATTGACTGATAGCTTTCTTAAGAAGCCCCGAAGAAAGCAGATGGGGTTATTTGAGAGAAATAGGCATCGTACAGAGTTTCTGGGAAAACAGAAAACTCACAAACGAAAACAATTGGACGCTCATATAACATGCAGTCATCTATAGGAGGGAAAAAAGGGGGAACAAAGAGAAGGTTTTCAAATGTACATTTAATGTCATTGTTAATGAACATTACATTAACATGGCAAGGGAGAAGGTCTATAGGTTTCTAAGTAGAGCAAAAGGTGTTTGTTTACTGGTAACGTGGAGTAGTATTTTGACAAAACTGTTGACTTTATTCCTTTAGGAGCCTACTTTCAATTACTCTACCAATCCTTCAACCAAGCACAATTTTTGTAAGTTGAATTTTTGTGGTTCTAGACTGCGGATCATATGGATATATCTTTTCTCTCCCTCTCCCTCTCTCTCCTTTTCTCCTGTCTTTTTAATATCCTTGAAGGCAAGATACTATTTCTTTATATGTCTTCATATCTTCAATCGCTTAGCAACTAAATCAATGGTGGCTGAGTAGAAAGAAATGACATATTCCTGAATAAGTAAAAATATCTTTGAATCCATCTGTTATAACTACAAGTTAGTAGTGTGTGTATGATTTGACTTTACAATCATTTATATTTAAAACTGTAATTTCAAGGGCTCTTATGTGATGGCAGACTCTCAATTATCCAAGCGCAGCTCACTGAAGAGTAGCAAGGCACTAACAAATGAAAAAGATAAATAACCCCAAAGTTCTATTAGTTTCTATTGGTTCTTAGTTTCAACCTTTTCTTCATTCTCACTTTCAGGAAAAGTTGCTAATAATAAATGCCATTAAATGTAGTCATTATAATCTGCCTCGTTTCCTGGCCTATATTTTTATGGAAATGTTAACGAGCAGTGTAACAATCAGAAGGTGGGTAATCACACATACAAAGAGAAAGAAGTTTAAGGTGTCATGAAATCTAAAATGTTGTACTCCCAGGTAATTGTGATTACACGATGCAGGTATTATGTTTCATTTCTGCTTATAAGCCCTTCTACCTGGAATGGTTAGAACTTAAGGTTAGACTTTTCTCCATGGTGATTGGAAACATGATAAGCTTCTGTCAAATCTATTTCTTATAGTTATTTCTGGCTTTGCATGCAAGCGAAGTGGAAATCGAATCTTGTGGGGAGGCTCCATTGTTACCAGAATCTATAATGGTACCAGAAGAAAGAAGACAAACTGTAAAAGAAATACTAAGAAAAAAGACAAAACCAAAACCAAAAACAAACCCCTGAATTATAGACTCTTAGGCCTAGAATACAATAACAGATCAATGCTGTACAGTGATTATTAAATGTTTACATTTTTAAAAGCAGATTTTTTTTGACGCATAAAACAGCCAGTCAGTGAAATAGACGTTGGTTGAGTTTCTCTGGTTGAAGCTGTGTTGAAAGTATAGCCTTTTCAACAACCTCCCCAGGGGATTCTGAAGTTCCTCTACAAAACCCCAAGACCTCATAGAATAAAGCTCAACAAACCAATGCTTTACTTGTATAGATGAAGCAGCTTAAGCACAAAGAATTTAAACAACTTTCCAAACATGCAAGGTGCAAAAATAGCATTGTCTAGTTCTGACAAGACCTAGGATCTGGATTTTTCTACTCACTGTCTTGTGTTCCCTTTTGCTGATCCACCAGGCACCATGGAAGGACATGGTAGTTTGGGCTTTCTGATTTCTATCACCAAGAAACCTCCAGGAAGAATGGAAAATTCTTCCTTTGTTCCTCCACTCGATCTCTGCCCTATAATAGCACCCATAATCTATTATTTGTTTACTTATCCATGTCTCTGTTTTAAGACTACAAAGCTCTTTGGAGAGAAGAACTGAGGATTCTTCACATCCGTATCCACACTATAGGGCACAGTGCCTGCCTCCCCACGTACTCAATTATATGAGCTCTTTTCTCTGTTATCTGCCCTATTGTGACCTAAATGAGAGATAATGCACATAGCTCAAACTTTGCAACATTTGACTTGAGACCTTTTTATGGGAGGAGAGTTCTTTAGCCATTCTAAGCTGGGTATAAATTATGTGTTATGAATGTAGGGCTATTATAATTTTCTCACAGCTATTATAATTTCTATTTGAGCCAAAGACTAAAAATAGTTTATATTATAAGCTATTAAGTGTTTAAAATAAATTTTAACAATGCTACACTGTCGGTTTGTGAGAAATAAAGGGGGAAAAACATAAAAAGGAAAAAAAGATGATAGTTCAAAACTCTTACCTAATAGTTAAACTGCTTTCTGGGCTTAGGAGAAACAAAATCTCCCATTATGGCATTATTACCCAAGAAGCTTTCTGGTTCTTACCAATTAAATCAAACGTTAGCTGGCAACGTTGCGTTGTAAGATATACTGGGACCCCGATATACACCGCTGAGCTAGAAAGATAATGGCACCCCCTTGCTGAACACATTGCCCACAGTGTAAATTCTAAACTCCCCAAGATGGTTTAGATATTCTTACGTGATCTGACCCCTGGCTACCTCTTTACAGCCCCTTCTCTCCACTACTCTTGCCTTCTACCCCCGATCTGATTCTATACTGCCCCAGAAATGCTTCACTTAATTGGAATCCTAACTCACGCTCTGCTCTCTGGCTGCCTGCCCATGACACATACTGACTAGAACTGACTCTTTTTCATCTTCCACTTTCCTCCATATTTGCCTAGATGTCACCCTCTACTTGAATCCAAGTCTGCTTCCCTGCTTCTCCTTGTGTAAATTTGTCATAATACTTGCTTTCCAGATTTTAATAATAATCACACTGCTTCTAATTCAGATATTTGACCGCATCCCCTGCTAGACCATTGATTACGATGATAGGATTTTTATCTCGTGTGATCGCTATATTACTTTTCCACGTGATCACAGACTTAGTTGCCTAAATGATACACATTTATTAGTTTACTATTCTGTAGGTCAGAAATTTGACAACAGACTCACTGGGCTGCAGGCAAGGTGTGAATAGCACCGCGTTCCTTTCTGGCGGGTCCAGGGGAGCATCTGTTTTCTTGCCTTTCTCAATATCTCATGGCTAACCACATCCCTTAGCACACGGTCCATTTCTCCACATTCAATGCCAGATATGTTTGCTCATGTCCTTCTTCCTTCTGCATCTAGCTGTCACCTCTGCTGGAAAAGTCAACTTTTAAGGACTCATGTAATTAGACCCATTTGGATAATTAGGATAATGTCCTCAGCTCAAGGTATAAATACATATTTTAGTACAGTTGACTCATTATATTACATTAGTTTCAGGTGTCCAACATAGTAATTGGTCAACTCTATACATTATGTCTTGTTCACCACATGTGTAGCCACACCTGTCACCGTCCAACGCTATTATAATACCATTGACTATACTTCCTAAACTGTGCCTCTTACTCCTGTGACTTGTTCATTCTGTAACTGGAAGCCTGTATCTTTCAACCCCCTTCCTCCATTTTGCCCATGCCCCCACCCCTTCCCTAAAGTTGATACTTTTAGTCACAGTGTCCCTTTTGCCATGTAAGGTAATATACGTATTTATAGGTTCTGGGGATTAAGGTGGGGACAACTTTGGGGGGCGTGTCATTATTCTGCCTAACATAGTGATGTAGCCTATGGTGTCAGTGAACTCAGTTAAAGTTTTGTGTTTTCACCATCACGCTAGTCTATAAAAGAAGTTCATAAATTGACATTTGGGAATATGCCACAAAAGTGTAATGACAATATTTTCATTTGTTTTTAATGTTTAGGTTCCAAGTTGGTCACAAGGTATTACAGTAACAATCTACAACTTTTTTTTTTTCCATAGCTCACGTAGAAGCAAGGGAAGAGGTGGCCCATGACAGCATCCACAATAGATATGTCTGACATTATAATACCATCATGGCTGAGCAGGTGGGGTGCACAGACCCTAAATGTCTATTTTGCACCAAGATGTACAATGAATAATTTATCTTTACACATTTAAAATTATTCTAATATCATATGAAGGATAGCTTATTAACCTGCTTAGTGTATCAAAATAATAAAAGATAATAATAATAATAATAATAATAAAATAATAATAAAAAATAATAAAATCCAAAAAAATACAACAATAATTCTAAAACTGATGACTCAAATGATTCATCATGTTCAATTCTGAAAAGATCAAGTTGATATTAAACAAGCTATTTTATCTGGTGCTATTAAAGCCAATATCACAAATTTAGTTTATAAAATGTTATCATCTATCACATAATATTAATGCTACTAATTAGGATTTTGATGGTTATAGCTTTAGATTGATTTAATCTGTAAATTGATTTGGTCTTATGGTAGTAAACGATCAATAAGTATAGGGATGTATTTGCAATTTTTGGTTTTAAACATATTTATGAATAATTGCATTTTTGCCCTTAAAAGTTCTTTTTTAAAATTATTTTGAAATATCTTTTTTTTAATTATTATTTGAGAGAGAGAGAGAGAGAGAGAGAGAGAGAGAGAGCGTGGGAAAGGGACAGAGGGAGAGAGAGGGAGAGAGAGGGAGACAGAATCTTAAGCAGCCTCCGTGCTCCGTGTAGAATGGCCACGGGCATCAATTCCAGGCCCTGGGACCATGACCTGAACTGAAATCAAGAATTGTTCACTCATCTGACTGAGACACTCGGGTGCTCCCCCTTAAAAGTTCTTGAGAATAATCAGTTGTACCGTCTCATGTTCTTCAAATCTCTTGTTTGGATGGATTATCTGTTCTCTGATCCACAGGATTGAATCCCAAATATTATTGTTAAAATGCTGAAAGGTTTTTTTTTTTTTTTTTTTTAATATGCAATATCCTACCAGAACTATTGCATGAATCCATTCTAAGAAACAGAGGATAGAGTAAAATTTCAGTTCAATTTTTTCTTCGGCAAGAATTCTCTCTCCTAGTATATTTGTGTCTTAAAAGAACATGCAAATTAATACTTTTTTTTTGCAAAATTCTTAACGATACTACCCTTAATTCAATGTTGAAAACACTAGCTCTCATTATTGAGTCTTACAGTGTGCTGCTCTAACACTAATCGTTTTGCAACCAAATTAACTGGCAGGAGAGGCAGTCTGTGTGGGTTTCAAGTGTTTTCAGCTGAGTCAAAGTTATCTTTTTTAGGTTGGTTACTAAAATCTGACTAATTTTTAGCTCATACCATATTGTACGTGATTTAGAATCTCCAGAATGCTAAGTGACAGATTTCTTGACTCTGATATTCTACATTTTCCCTGATGGATCGCACCCAAGCAGATTCAAAATACATCTATTTATTAGCAGCATAGAGCTATCAGAGACAATTTCAAGCCTTATGCAACACTATTATTCAGTTGTTCAGCCCCCTCATTTGCTCTTGGTAACTAAAACATAAGGGTTTGCAACACTGTATCCTTAAGCATTCCCAACATCCTATCCCACCTTTCTGGTACAGCAGAGATATCAAATGTTCTGATAGCTGGGCTGTTGCCAACTCAGAGAGCATCTCATGCAAAATTATTTTGAAAAATTAGATCAGGTCTCTGTAGAGTAGTTTTCTGAATGTTGAGTTTCTTACATTTAATACTAGTGATCCATCATAAAACATTTTTATTGCCTTGCAAAATTTTCTTTTTTAAATCTCATTTGGTATTTCCTGTTGTAGTACTTTGAAAGAAATTTACCACCTAGGCATATTTCCCAGAACCTGGGCTGAAGCTATGATTATCAGTTTCAAGTTGTGACCTATCTTTTAGGTGCAGAAAATTACAATGTGCTACATCATTTTACTCTGGGATTTGGATCATTAACCTTATGGACATTAATATCTTTCGGAGTCCTTGTAGATTTAACTTCCCTCTTGGTGTTTCAGTTGTTGTATGTTGAGACCAAAAGGGAGAAAACTTTGGCTTATATAACCTTTTAACTTTCTTTCCTTTTGGATTCATCTCTATGTTATCAAGGGATTAAAAAGCAAGTTGTCTATGCTCCTACTTCTAACACTGAAAGTTTCTATAATCCAGTAGATCTCAACAGTGTTATTTCTATCCATGATCCACAGCAACTTTATGTTTCTCAAGTATGAAAGCAGCCATTTAGTAGATTTCTTAACGTGTTAGTCATTTGTTTACTGAATGCTGAATTCATCAGAAGTTCTTTTTTCGACTTCATAAACCCAAGCAACAAAAACTTACGTTAGATATGTTAAATACGTAACATTGAATTTCCCCAAAGGATAGTGAATGCATGAATGTAGAAGGTTGGCATCTGTTTACGGGAAATGAGTAAAGGGATTGGGATGGGCAAGTCCATTCTTACCCATACTTATCTCTGTCTTCTCGCTCCCACAGTCCAGGGATTAAGCGCTATTTTGTTACAGTGAGGAATTCGTCAAAGTGTACACTTTAGATCAAATCAAGGAACAGATCAAGAGACAAACTTGGACCTCACCTCCTACTTATCTCCTACAGCACAAAGAGTCATCAAACATAAATTTACTCCTACTACCACATGACCCTCTACTGTGGGTTGTATCCCTACTTGTCTTCTCCATTTCTCCATAACAGGATAAGTGGTCACGCCTTTCTTACCACATTACCCTGCAAGGCTAATTTGTCTACCTTCTCTCTGATTCCTTTCATCCTTCCTCAGTTATGCTTCTGAACCTTATATCTTTGACTTCTGCCTTTCTACTATTATTTCCCCTACTTATGAGATATTTTTAACTTTTCTAATAAGAAATGAAAATCATAAAATAAAGAATACTATACAGTTTCCTCTGGTTAACAACCTTCTGACTTCTCTCTTAGAGTGAGTTGTTATCTATATTTGCTTTTCCATATGCTAAGAAAACCCCCTTTCCTTAAACCCAACATATTATCCATCCATCCCTAGTATTTTAGAAAATGTTTTAAAATAACCAGTGGCTTATTAAGTTTCAAATTAAATGTGTGTGTGTGTGTGTGTGTGTGTGTGTGTGTGTGTGTGTGAATCTATTTAATTAACCTGAATGTTTGGTTTCATTGAATATCATGTGTCTTGAATTTTTAAACTTTTGAAAATGATTATTTAAAAATCTTCCAATAATTCCTCATCACTGACAGGCTATATTACAACTCTTTAATGTGCCACATTTTGTTGGATGAACATTTATTCAGTAGCCATTGTCCAGCAGGCACTGTGGCTTGTACTCTCTATTCATGTCTGTATCTCAAATATAATCATGCACCATTTGTTTTTTAGAAAGATCACTGTGTTTGATTCTAAGGATGAGAAAATTGAATGGTGATTTAGGGTTAACTAAGAAATTATTATATCCTGGTTGTACATGATTAGGACTTGGTATAGAGTAGTGTCAGTGGAGATAAAAATAATAGATTCCATAATTATTTCACATTTAGAGTCAGTGGGACTTGGTGAGTTCTAGAATGACATCTTAGTTGATGGTTCAAAATTAGGTGGATGATATTACTAATAATCAGGATGAAAGCATAGGGGAAGAAATAATAATGGCAGACACAATATGGTAGTGAATATTATTTTAACCTCTTGAGTTTGAAGTGCTGGTTAGCAATCCCAGTGGAGAGTTCTAGAAGGAAATAGGCTATGGGGTTTTCAGCCTTAGAAGAAGTAACTGGGCTGGTGATTATGATGTGGAAGTTAATAATATCAGCTGAAACAGAAATATCTGCTGAAAAAAATTTAATTTATGATAAGGATAATCTGACAGCAATGAAGTATATTTTTTTAAAAACTAACTGCACATTTTGAGTGATGGGAATATATTTGTATCCGTAGAGATAATATTTCTTTGACTTTAACAAAATAGTAATACCGTTAACCATCAATTATGCTCTCCTTCTGAGATATCATAGTCAGTGTTGACTCTTGCAATCCTTGGATTTTAATTCAAGTCACTTTCCCCCAAAATAAATTATTTTATTCAAATCCTATTTTAATGAAAACAAAATGGATTACTGAATATCAACCCAGAAAAAACAAATATAAGAACTATTTCAGGAAATTAAGAGCATCAAGATAGTGGGAACAGAAAAGTCTTGAAGAATTTCAATTATTTCTTCTTCTACAGATAGGGCCAGGATAGGGCGGGGGCTGTCCGAGATCATAGCTTTTACTGGATTCGTTCCATGGTAGGGGTGGAGATGTCTGGGGTCATGCACAGTAACATATGATGAGTGTCCATTTGTGAGACAAGCAGCCATTACTAACCTTACTTACATCGGAAGTTGAAATTAGCAGCACATTGCTTTCCCTTAGGAAAATGCCATGCAGTCAGGCAAAATGGCAAGCATGTTGCATTTACTGCATCAGATTTACAGCCTGCTGCTCCTTCTGAAATTCATCCCTCAGTGTGCTACTTATCAGCCTGAAGCAGGAAGCTGGTGAATATAGAGAACCGTTATTTTTTTGGTTGAAGGTTCAACTTGGGCAGCAAGGCTTGCGATGGAAAGATACATTTTTCTAAAGAGCCAGCTCCTCCTAAAGATAAAGCCCCGGGGTGTCCAGCTTAGAAACAGCACTACTTTGTGCGTATGTAAAGAAGGATCTTAAGATTCATCTACATTTCAGAGGGGAACTCAGAGGGCAATTCTGACCACTTTGTAACTGGGCCAGCAGTCATCAGGAAATCTGTGATAAAATCCTGAGCTGGTATAAGGCTGAGAAGGAATGGTGATAGACATTATTGGGGTCTGAATGGTAATGGTGGAACACACATTTTAAGAACGTGTTTGGGTAAAAGGAAAAAAAGTGCTTTTCCCTTCTTTACATGTTACCTGCACCTTCCTATATTTTCAGACCCCATCCCCCCTACCCCAGCAATAGTCTTGAGTACAGAATGAAAGCAAGGCAGGGAAAAGGGTAAAACAGAGGAAGGATGAGCCCACTACCATCTCCGAGAAGAGTAATGATTCTGAGGTGGCCATGAGATGCTCTAGGGCCACATCTGGAGGGTAGAGTTTGTGACCAGCTTTGCGTTGCCTTAAATTGTTAATAGTAAGAGCTAAGTGAATATGTAAGATGTCTTAGACCTTGTAATAAGTGCTTTATGAACATCATTTCATTTATTTCTTACTCCCGCTGAAGTAGTGTGTCTGCTTAACAAATGAGCAAAGTCAAGTTTATTAGGCTCCATGGACAACTCGCATGAGATCACACTCCAGGGAAAGGATTGGGGATAAGAACGTGTAGTTTCACTTTGCTTCTGAGCCTCTGTTGCTGCACGCTCAGGTGCACTGTTTACTAACAGAATGGTGCCTGTCAGTGTCTTCAGGTGGAATTCTAAAACCGAAAACAAACACACCTAAACGACTCCCTCGGACAACTGAATAAGAAAGAAATTAGGGGAAGTTCCAAAGGGAGTATCAGAGATGACAAAAAGAAGTATCAGGAATTTTAGTAAAGGGACGAAAAAGGACACACTCCAGGGCTGGAAATACTCTCATCAAGAAAACAAGAGACTTGAGGTTTCCGTCTATCAAATTTCCCGGTACTTCGAAAATCAGAGTCCTTGTTTATGTCATGTTGTCTCTTTGACAATATTATTATCGGGGAGGAAGAAGGGAGCATAGATTAGGACCCACGCTTCTTTCCTTCTGAAGGCTGTGGTGGGGGGGGGATGCTTTTTTTCTGGAAGACAAGTGCCCTTTGCTCCCCATGTTTTAGGCACTGGTACTCATCCCCTTCCACGCACACATTAGTGAATTACTACTCTCCGTGGTTCATGCCACTAAACGGCGGAAGCTGTCCGAAGCCGCTACTGTTCCTTTTTACCCCATGTGGAATTACAAAGAGAACAGCCATTCCCCAGCCAAGTAACCCTTTCCCCCATAACTACGGACAGAGACTGTTGGGCACATCTTTTAACATCCCCCCTTTTGTATCATGGTTGACATGTCCAGCTGAGCAAATGGAACAGGTAAAATTAAGACACAAATCAATGGTTCAAGATTTCTGGAGACTATCAGGAATGCAGAGTGTTTCAGTTTGAGAGAAATGGGATACGCGTGAGCACCCTTCCTAAAGGGGACAGTCACCTTGTCAGCTACTCTGGAACTAGAATATCTACTAGTAGACACATCACCTCCAGAACGTGTCCAAGGCAATACTCAAATGGGATCGTCAACTCAGGATTTCATAAGGCTAATAGAAAGATATCTAGAGACAAAAATGACTCTTCAGTATGAAATAAACTGTGTGATAATAATGGAAACCTTTATTAAACTTGACTCTAGTCAATTATGTGCAGCATGTGAATCATGTATCTTGGAGAAGAACCTCTTCTGGCCGTCTCTGTCCTTTGCTTCAAAGTTAACTTTCAGGTACTCTGTCTATAATGTCTTCAAGTCAGTGCGTGTTTATATTCATATATTTATGTTTATATATTATTTTATAGACATTATTTAATAATACCTCACTCATCTTACTTCTGCCTAGATCCATACAAATACTGCAAATGCGACTTTCAGCGGGTGTTCTGGGAAAGTGCTTGTTTTAATGTATCTACCCTGTGGTAGTACTAAGAGTCTTTGGCAAGTTTACTTGAATTTCGTTAAGGCAAGCATCATTTCTGTGTTCAATGTTTCCCGAAAATATATTTTTTTAACTCCAAATGAACTCTTCGCTTAATGGTTAACTTTTGATTTGTGATATCAAATATTAACTTGCTTTCTTGATAAAGTTTTACTGCTTCATCTGGTAAGAAACACTTGTAAGGAAATAGAAAAATGTTGTTTTGAGAATCATCACATCAAATAATATGTTCATGAGAAGTACTTTATTTTTTTTTAATTTTTCTTCAATGTTTATTTACTTCTGAGACAGAGAGAGACAGAACATGAACGGGAGAGGGTCAGAGAGAGAGGGAGACACAGAATCCGAAGCAGGCTCCAGGCTCCCAGCTGTCAGCACAGAGCCGGACGCGGGGCTTGAACTCACGGACTGTGAGATCAGGACCTGAGCCGAAGTCCGACGCTCAACTGGCTGAGCCACCCAGGCTCCCAGAGAAGTACTTTCATATTTTTTTAATTCCTTCAGGAATGGCAAGCTGTTATTAAAAGCTATTACTGAAGTGATATCTTGCCTTATTCTCCTTGAAAGTTATAGTCCATATTAGAAATGTAAAACTGAAAGGAACTGACCTCTCTTCAGGCTAGAAGACTCCTTTTCTTTATATATTATCTTCATCGAGAATAGTTTATGCAGACAAATAAAGAATCCCCAATTGTCTCCTTGAAGATTACACATCTTGCTAGAAGGAGTTTCATGGAATCAGTCTTACAAACTCTGGTTAACGTCTCAGTCCGAAGTGCCTTCAGCACTTACACCCTCTTTTATATCTGGGTCATTGCCTTCAAACAACAGGCTGAGTTTATCCTCATTTTGTTATACGGAAAACTATTTTAAAAGAGAGAAATAAAGGATATCATATGACTCTTACTGTAAAATAACTATATTCCACAAAGTCAGGATGACCACTCTGCCTCCGGACCCACCCTAGTTGCCCACAGTACCCCTGGCTGGTGCCCAGTGCCCTGCAATGATTATTAGTATCACCCACTCTCACTCACAGATATATTTTGGTGGGGGTGTGCTGGATACTGCACTGTAGGGTCATCTACCCTAAAGGGAAACAAAAAAGGATTTCGTTAATAAGAAAGCAAGTAGAACACTCGCTTTCATTAGCTGTCACTTAATAAGTGGACTAAAAAAATGTTTCTTTTCAGGTTTTTTTTTTAAAATATTTATTTATTTTTGAGAGAGTGCAAGCTGGAAAGAGGCAGAGGGAGGAGTACAGAGGATTGAAACAAACTCTGTGCTGACAGCAGTGAGCTGATGTGGGGTTCGAATTCACGCACCCTGAGATCACGACCTGAGCCGAAGTCAGACACTCAACCGACTGAGCCACCCAGGTACCCCTAAGTTCATTCTAATAAAGATTCTATGACAAAATAGAAATGACCTCTCTGCCCATTTTGCTTTGGGACCAGGTTCCAGAAACCAAAAGAACCTGACAAAAAAAAAAAAAAAAAAAAAGAGCAAACTGCACAAGAGAGACCCTGTTCTGTGCTCTGACTCAGTCTTGTTGCAATCGCTCCCGAAGCAGATGTTGTCTTTATTCCAGTTGCCACATTTCAGTCTTCATCCAAGAAAAGCACTTCGGTTGTAAAGCATTTAAGAATATAAATGGAAAATGATTCAGAGTCGAACCAGAAAAGAAGCAAAATATAACAACCTTACTCATCCCCTCGGTGATTTTATTTCTGGAAGGAAGATTCTGGAAAACTCCAGATATTGGGTCTCTGAAGGTCTTTAAGATGAAACCTTCTGGGATATGATGGGTTTACAGCCTGCAGGATCCTATCCTTTCAACACAGGTTATCCTCACTACCCACGGGATGGCTTTGCTGTGTCACATGACTTTAGGGGGGGAGGGAGAGAGAATGTGGGTCTCCCGTGGGCAGGAGCACGCTCTGAAAACTAGCATTTTGGTCTTCTTTGATAGTTCTGTTTCTCAGTTGTTTGAAATTATAGGGAGGCCTTTTAGCATAAGGACTGGCATAAAAGTCTTTTTAAACAATGCTAATCATAAAGATTTTACAGGGAAAAAAGAAGCTGAAAAAAATTAGAAAATCAGCCAAGTCATATCTGATCTGCTGTGTCCTTCCTCTGTCAGTTGAGTCTCCGGTCACTTTAAATTAGAACTAAAGCATATTGCTACACTCAGAGTGTAGAGCTGAAATATCTCTTGGTGACACTAGACTTTATAAATTGAATTCATAATTAAGCTTAATCTTTTCAGAGATGGTAAAATTCTCTTGCTAAATGTGCCTCATAATTCCTTTTTCTTGCCAATAGGTGATACTGGCCTGAGAGGAAATCTAAAACCTTCATCATTTCTGACAAGGGGAAGCCACAGATTTTTTTTTTTTATGTGAACTTTCTAGGTCAGCAAAAGCTGCCTCCTACGTATGGCTCCTGAACTAGACGATAGACAGGTTTCTACTCTCTCACCACGCCTAGACACAAACAGAAAATAATCAGAAGTGTTTTGTTTGTATTATGAAAAGAATTGTAAACACAGGGTTCGAAGACCCTTCTTTAAATCTCTTCCCTCAGTTTTTCAAATAACAATTTCAGAACTGATGACGGGTGATTTTACAGACCGGTGGTGTTGATGGAGGCTACAACCAAATCTCCCCATTAACAAATATCTTCCACTTGTTGATACTGATCGTGTTTGGATTATCTCGAAGAGTAAGGGTCTAAGTCTCTATGAGAGAGAGCACAACGTACTGCGAGATGGAATGATGGATTATCATCTTGTCTCCAGCTTTTTACGTTATTCTTACATAATGGGTATAGGTGCCATTACTGGTGGGAAAATGTGGTATGTAGCCTAGAACTCTGGGGAGGAACGAAGGTCCGTGAATGAGGCACTATCATTTCCAATAACCGTTCTTAATATTATTAATTATGGAGCTTTGTCTATTAAATGATTCTTATTTTTCGAACTCTTGAAATAGATGAAGAGCTGCTTCTGTGTCCATTTGTAGTAATAAACAACTCCAGTGGAAATGTCCATGAAATAAATACATAAAATTAATTAAAATAAGCACAATAATGACACTAAGTACTGTTTACTGGGAGCCCGACATGCACCACGCATGATTCTATCACTTTGCGTACATTGTTATTGCTAAGTCAGCCTTATAACATCAGTGTTACTTACAATTTTCCCACTTTAGAGATAAGAATTAAAAGTATTTGGATTAGTAAAAATACAATTTTATTTTATTTTATTGTGAAAATGATTGACTTTTGCTATAGGAATGTGTCCCCTTAGGGAATTCATGAACCTCATATCAATGTTGTGGTTAAGAAGAAAATATTAGTTCTTATTATTAAAGAAGTGTTTATATAACTTTTGTTATTAACGTACTGCTTTATCAATAGTAATTTTAACCTTCTGATGTCTTGTCTCTTTTCTCCTCTTGTCTTCTCTTGTCTTCTCTTCTCTTCTTTTCTTTTTTTCTTTTTTTATTCCCTAATATTTAGGGATGAACATCTATCTTACTTCAGACACATCCTGGGCTAACGTCCTCAGTTGCAGCAGTCGAGGCTTCAACCTTCTCCAGTGTTACAGGTCACCTCATTTGGTCAGTCTGTGCCCCAATCAGTGATTACAGTTCAATGTTAGCAAAGGACACAGATTATGAATGTGTATGTGTATACACCACATGCATACACAGAAACACAGAATCAATGATAGAGCATAAGACTAAGAGTACAGTGTGGTTAAGGGACAATAATAATAATAATGATAGGGGCGCCTGGGTAGCTCAGTCCTGTGAGTCTTGATTTTGGCTCAGGTCGTGATCTCAGGGTTGTGGGATTGAGCCCCATGTAGGACTCTGTGCTGGGCATGGAGTCTGCTTGTGATGCTCTCTCTCTCTCTCTCTCTCTCTCTCTCTCTCTTTCTCCCCTTATCCCTCTTTCTTGTTCTATCTCTCTCTCTCTTTCTCAAACATAAGTAAATAAATTAACAAATCTTTAAAAAAGGAAATGAGGCTTGTCTCAACAAAATTCATCTAAACTTGTAAAAGACCACTAGATAAATTAAAGCAAGTTTTCCAGAACATGCCACTGAAAGTCATAGGCTTATTATTTGTATGGCTCTACGTAGAAGTTAAATGAAACTAGTATTATTAAAGATATAGATATAGATATAGATTGGGATATCTATCTCTCTCTCTACCTCTGCCCCTCTCCCCCACTCATGCTTCCTCTAACAATTAATAATGATAATAATAATAATAATAATAATAATAGAAGAAGAAGAAGAGGAAGATGACAAAACCCCTCAATAAAACCGAGAAAGGCACAGAGTCCTCGTCACTGCTTTACATATCTTGCTAAAGTTTGTTAACTTACATCACCAGGTTCTAACAATAATGTTAACCATTGTTAGTACACTTTCCCTTTGCTTCTTTTCCAGAAAGGTTTTCCTTCCTCCTTTTGTTGGTGGAATCATCAGAAAAGGAGAAGTATGACCTCGACTCTCCATGTGGTCATGGAGAACACTCCTGATAGTTAAAGCCTAAAACTCTGATCTGAGCACTTACTACCAAGACCTTTCTCCGACCGCCAGCTTCCGAAGTGCCCTTGCATGTATGTGTGACTTTAGGGAATGGTGACACAAAGCAGTGGAACAATCGGTCTTTTTTTTTTTGGCAAGAAAAGAATCCACGCTGTCATTTGTCTGGATTCCAAGCAAGAGGTGTTAACATCAAAACTCGTATAAAACAAAATCTTACTGAGAAAGGCTTTTGCATAAAGGCACCCCCTTTTTATTCTATATATAACTCAGCTCTCCATAAGTGTACTTAGTCCCCTTCATCCATTTCACCCAGCTCCCCCCACCCCCCCGGGGAGACCTCCAGTTTGTTCTCTATAGTTAAGAGTCTGTTTTTCTTGTTTTTCTCTTTTTTTAATTTGTTTGTTTGCTTCTTAAATTTCACATATGAGTGAAATCATATGGTATTTACGTTAATGTTAAAAACTTGTGTAAAATGAATTCTTGTTGAGAGTCTTCTCCAGCTGCTTTTGCATAAAGACAACCCCCTCCCCGCCCTTAATTCTCAGTTATCATCCTGGCTTGCTTCTGTGTGATTGCCTGAACGTTTCCGTGCATTTTTTTCCCCTACTTCAGTCAGTGGGAAGAACATCTTGAATTGTGCTGAGTCACAACGGTCCACAGGACGTTGTTGTGTGTTGTGTCAGGTTGGTTGAGGAGAAGGGCTGAAGGGAGGTGGCAAGCCAAGCTTTGGGGACAAGCTGACTCTGGAACGAACGCCGATTTAAGTTCCAATTTAAATTAAAGGACTATGAAGGGGGAGCCGTGCCAAGCCATTTCTATACTACTGCAAAATGTGGACCTACCGCAGATGCCATTTACTGAAAAGTGCATTTAGTGTCCTCCTCAAGCCATCCTTAACAACGAGTGACAAGACAATATGGTCTTGGCGCCTCGCCAGTCCCCAGAGCTAGTGCAAAGTTTGTCAGAACATCACTTTGCAGGGCAGGAAGCGTGAGGAGAACAGCTGACAGGAGGGGATGATGCAGCTGTCACGTCTGCTCCTGAAGAGGTTGGCTACTACCAAGGAGGGCAGAAGAAACGCCTCAAATAGAACAAAGCCTGACTTCAATGTTGGAGCTTAGCCATGGCCCACCTGGATCAACAATATGGAAACACTGGGCCGACACAGGGCAGTGAGGGATGAGTAAGGCTCTGTGAGGAGGGCATTCAGGACAGTGGAGTCTCAGTCTCCAACCATCACTGACCTTCACGGCTTAGGCAGTGCCTACACTCTCCTTGTCCCATTTATGACAAGTGAGCACCTCCAACGGCACCCCACTCTTCACGTTGGGTTCTTTAGGGAGTCTGTGTGTGGCTTACCTGGGCTTCCCAATCTGGGGAAACAGAAAATGCTCTTTGAGCCCCACATTCTGGAAGGAAAGAAAGGAAGTATATAAAGTTTATTAACACAGGGACACCTGGATGGCTCAGTTGGTTGAGCCTCTGACTTCAGCTCAGGTCATGATCTCATGGCTCAAGAGGTTGAGCCCCTCGTCGGGCTCTGTGCTGACAGCTCAGAGCCTGGAACCTGCTTCAGATTTTGTGTCTCCCTGTCTCTCTGCCCCTCCCCCACTCACATTCTGTCTGTCTCTCTCTCAAAAATACATGAATGTTAAAAAAATTTTAACTTATTAATATGTCCTAAGCATGCCTTGATTACAATGCTGAGCAAATAGATTGGTGTGTTTAAATGCTCCAATTTTCATTTATTTATTTTTGACAAAATAAAATTCCTCGTAGAATCACACGGAGCAGTGAAATGGAAAGGAGACATTGGGTTGGCCAGATAAACGAACCAAAATACCTCTAGCCGCAAAGAGAGACATTTCATAGCCAGATTATCCCCATAGCCTATAGACGGATCTAGAGGCTTTAAGATGCATCATGAAGAAATCTTGTAAAGTCTTGGGCCAGTAGCGCTTAGGGAGACGTCTGACTGATTTGTCCCAGAAAATTGCAATTTAACAAACAATATTAAGTGCGTGCTGTGTTTAGGGGTCTTTGGTAAGCCCTTGGGATACCGTTTATCATTAATAAAAGCAGTCACAAAACGTTAATGGTATGCCAAACGCCTTTCATCGTGTTCTACATCTATCGGTTCAATCGATTCTCATAGCAGCATCGAAGCTTTATTATTGTAAGCCACTTTATTACTTTTAACTGTAAATTACGTTCATAAATTATTATCTGATGCTTGCTATTAATGTGAAGAAATTGAGAGATGAACAACACACGGATTTTCCAAAGTTGCGTTGTCTTGCATATACTTTTGCTGACGCCAGGGCTCGGGTGAGCGACCGTGGCACTAATGCAGTTTCCCTGAGATGCTTTCTGTCCATTAGGGTTTGCCCCGGATCCTCTTCTCTCCTGCGCCGTTGATTGTTACTCATCCATTTTTGCCTTAACTATTAATCTTTGAGGTTCTGCGTAGGATCAGCTACTTATACGTTTCAAACTGATCTTCTACAGCCCTTTTTAATCACTAAAACTAAATGTGTGTATCACAAAAAATATTTTTGCTTCCTTTATATACATATATATAATATTACGTATCATTATATATATATATATATAATCTGCAGATGTAGGTACATGAATTGAGCTCCAGAGAAAAAGCCTATATAAAAATACCAGTGGATCAATTCCATGGCTACGGGAGGAGAATTAAAAATATCTATTTTTTTTAGGTTGTTTATTTATTTTGAGAGAGAGAAAGAGCACGCATGTGCATGGGTGGGGGAGGGACAGAGAGAGAGAAAAGAGAGAATCCCAAGCAGGCTCCACACTGTCAGCGCAGAGCCCTGCTCAGAGAGCCCGATGTGGGACTCGAAGTCATGAGCCATGAGATCATGACTGAGATGAAAGCAAGAGTCAGACGCTTAACCGACCGCCCCACCCAGGTGCCCCAGAAACACTTCTTTAGTTTTTGATGACTGCCTGGCTGGGTTATATCTTTAAAAACTTCATTACCCAGAAGCTCTTATGCTAGGATGCTTCCCAATGTCCAATGACAAAGCCCAACCTCCTCCACTTGACTTCTGATCTAACCGTATCATCTGGGGCCAAAATGTGTTTGCAGGATCACCCAAGCTTAGCTGATTAACTGTCTCATGCGCACCTACAGATAAATCACACTTACACGCTGAACAGTACCCAAAGTAGTTATGGGGCAGTGGTATCTCCTACTCCTTCCACAGAAGCAGCTGTCGGTAAAAAGCCTCCCCCCTCCTTATGTAAAGTATCTAATGGGAGTTTTCCCAAGTGCCACGTCTTAAACAGCAAGCTCAGTGCTGCCAAATTATAACCACACATCTTTCATATGGAATTAACCTATCGGGCTTTCTGTTGTCCTTTAGACCTGACACTGGAACATCACACCGAGATTCAACATCAGGATACCGTCGTCGTTAGAGCCCCCATGTCCTTCTGCAATAGACCTGGGCTAGACTGCTCTCCTCCAATTGGCGTTCTTGTGTCTGCATTCCACTCCAGAAGCGGCCTTTTCTCCCCACCTGTCCTGGATCCATAAGCATATAGAAAGCTATTTAGTATTTCTTTTTTTTTTTTTTTGGTTGTTTTTTTTAACCTAACACTTTCTTTAACTGACTTCAGCTCTGGGAGGGCTGGATGGCATGTTCTTCTTTCTCGATCTCACTCAGCATCTAACACTATGTCTCATGCCTATAAGACTCAACAGAAATTTGATACATGGATTAATGAATTACCAGTTGAGATTTTTATAAATATTAATGGTCTTGACAGGCCAGAGGATACTCTCTTCTTCTAGCTGCATTAGATGCATTCTTTCCTAGTTTGTTTTCCGAGCCCAGAGCACTTCCTTTAAGGCTTGCTTTTCTGAGTTATAGACAGTCTTGGAATTAAAAAAAGCATTTTTTTCCAAGGACTCTGGTCTTCATCACCTAGACTTTATCTATGAAGTAAAAGGGGTTCTGAACCCAGAGGAAATGCTCCTCCTGCCTACTAATCACTTCTTCTGGGTCTACTGGCTTTGGCATCTCTGATTTTAATATATCTGAAACTCAGTTTCCCTCATGATCCCTACACTTCGGACCTTAGCTATCTTGCAGCCTTATCAAAGACAACATTTTCTATTGGAGTTAAGTTTTCTTCAGTTTTTCCCTCTTTGTTCTCCGAAATGCAAGCATGAGAGGTAGCCCTTATGAAGAGAGATCGGCAGATATGTAGGTAAATAGTATGCAGTAGGAATTTGCATAAAGCTACTATCTAGGGATGTTAATATGACATATTGCTTAATTAGGATAGTAAGCCTTTAGCAGTAAAAGCTCATCTTTACAATTACTTCTTTGAATCAAATATGCTCACATACAGTTCAAGGATTTTTATATAGCATGCCATTCCTGAAACATTAAAATGTGTTCATTTCATCTTTTATTATTAGTATTTTACATTAGTGTCCCAATGTACATATGCTTGCCTCCTAAGGAGAGGAATTTTTAATATAACATAACTTAAGTATAAACCACACACATGTGGCCCTTGTATTATTGCCCCCCTATATTTTGAGAAAGAAATAAAAGATGTTTTCTCTATATCATTTCCTATTTCCCAACTTGCCTTTCTACATTCCTTTCTCCACTCCTATTTTCTCCCTATTTTGAGACAGCAATTTCTGCTGATAGAATAGATTTTTCTAAGGAAAATGTGATTTGTACTTAGTACTGTGTTTTGTGTTTAATGTTGCCAGGACTGATAAAAGGTTAAATTAAATTGGGCTCTAGTGTGTGAATTAGGTCAGTGTAGTAGGAAGTTTTTGCCTATTAGAAGAGCTTAACTTCCTTCTCATTTCTTCTTCTTCCCCAAATTATAGGGATTCGGGAATTGGTAGGCTACTTTTCTATAATAATCCATGATCCCACTGAAATCACTCAGCTAGAGCTATACAATCTGGCTTCAGCTTCTTGCCTAAAACCAGGATACTCCATTCTCAAAACTCAAAGAGAATGACAAACACACATATAACACGGTTTTTTTCCCCTAAACTATATTATTTAACGTCAAAGGATACAACTACCATGCATGGCCAAGGCCACAGAACAGTGTAGTCAACACAAGAGCTGTGTATAATACTGTTCTTGAGGAAGGACATGGAAGAAGGGTAGTTTTTTAGTGTTTCAAATAAGAAAGTAAGTTTGGAAAGTTAATGAAACAGCTTCCATTTCTGGAAATATGACTAACTGAATATGCAAAAAAGACCATCTTGCCGTAGATATATCCAGCTAAGTGAACAACAGATAAGAGAGATAGCAAAGGACAAAAATCCATTAGATTATCCCAGAGAAATAAATGGGATGACTCTCTGGGGTCACAGTTAGAGTGTGCCAGAGATTTTATTTTAATAGACTGAAGAATGGGACAGTTGACAAGGCCTGTGACCCATTTAATGTGATGAGCTGTATCAAAGGCACCATGTAAAGTGGCATCTTCTCCAACAGCCAAACCTATTGTGTGTGCACTGGAAAAAAACCCACACACCACAGGGGAATAGTATGAAAACTTGCTGGTTTCAAACTGTATTCTAGGTAGAGGGGAAAATATCTGCCATGTGATATTTTAATCACAAGCAGCCAACCTCATGCACATACACAACTCAGAATCACCATATCTATGGAACCCGACAAATCCCACAGCTAAATGGCAAGCAGTCATAGCTTGATGGTGACACTGGCACTTGGGTGGAACAGACACGTGCATTCTCCGGAAGAGTATTCTTAGATATTCTTAAAGCAAAGACGTGAAGAATTCCCCCAAATGAAATGTCAAGGGGTGTGAGCTCAAAACAACAACAGCGAATTGCCAAAGTGACCAAAGAGACCACTGACTGTGTCAGTGCAACCAATAAAAAGCAGATTCAAACATGCAAGAAACACGCCTTGCAATTAACGGGTAAATAATAAAAATGAATGTGCTTAAATATGTAAATATTTAAACTTATTTATCTTTACAAACCTATTTTTGAATTTATTTTTGACAGTAACACGAGAATACTGACCTTGGGGATACTCCTGCTGTGGACTCAATATTGTCTTCTCAAAATTCAGGTGTTGAAGCCCTAACTCCAAAGTGGTGGTATTTGAAGATACAGCTCTTGGGAAGTAGTAAGAGTTAGATGAGGTCATGGGAAGGAGGGGCCTTGGTCTGATGGGATTCATGCTCTTATAGGAAAAAACAGCAAAGAGCTTGTTATCTATCTCTCCACCATGTGAGGACACAGCAAGTAGGCAGCTGTCAGCCAGTTAGGAAGAGGGTTGTCACTAGGCCTGGATCACACTGGTCCCACACTGGCCCCCAGGCAGTTGTTTGTTGTTTAAGCCTGTTGTATTTTGCCCATGAAGACTAATACAGCTGCAAAGACTGTTTCCTTCCAAAGAGGATTTGTGCTTACTTTTACCAGATTCCTTGGCAACAATTTTTGCGTTCTTATTTTCTGATCCGTATTTGCTTTATATGAACACCTTAGGCTTAATTTCCCATATTTTGAGAATCGTAGGCTTTGGACCACTGCATAGCTCTTAAGGCAACAAGCCCTCTGCATCAATGAGATCACCGCTTCTCTCTCCCCCATGTAGCCAGATCTTTAGTCCAAGACTTCCATCTCTGGTTTCTAACGATTTCTACATTTCAGCATCTTCAGGTTGCTTTTACTCTCTTAAGAACGTAGTTACCTAGTTTAATCATTCATTCATTCATTCATCACGTAATCATACATTTAACCAACATGTAAATATTTAAAGTCCAAATCTGTGTCAAACACTTAAGGTGTATCCGTTCACCACCACCCCCCAAAGATGCCCCCTGCCCTGTCTTATGACTGTACCATTATTTTACTTTATAGTTTGAGGATACATGAAATATAGAATGACCCTAGAAATAAGTGAGCTTTCAAACATGCCAGAAGGTGAATAGCAGAACAAGAAAATTGTACTGGGCATGTTGTAAGTTTAGTAATTTGCATTGATCCTAATAGATCTCGTTAGGAACGTGACATTCACACAGAGACCAAAAAGGGGCAAAGGACTTGCCATGTCCAAATCTGAGAGAAGAGTGCAGCCCACAAAGCGAACAGTCCTTGCCAAGGCTCTCAGGCAGGAGCATGCCTACATTCGAGGAATGCTATCAAGGCCAGTGTGTCTGGAGGCTGAGATGAATGAGCAAAAAGGAGAGCAGGGAGGAGGAAGATGAAGAAAAGTAGCAGGGGTAGGTAGAAAAAGGATAGCGAGTTATCAAGGCTGGATAGAAGGGTTAAGTAGGCGTTTTGTTTGTTTGCTTGTTTGTTGTTGTTGTTTAATCCATTGCTAGATGTTTTGTTATAATTTGCCTACATTTCTAGTTGTTTCTAGATGGAAGTCTCATGGGCTCTAGGATTATTATTGTTGTTCTAAAACATTTCTCCCTTTTTTTTCTTTTTCTTAATTTTATTTATTTATTTTGAGGGGGGTGAAAGGCAGGGAGAGAATCCTAAGCAGGCTCTGCACTGTGAGCACAGACCCCAACATGGAGCTCAATCTCATGAACCACTAAGTCATGACCTGAGCCAAAAATCAAGAGTTGGTCCCTTAACCCACTGAGCCCCCCAGGTGCCCCTCTCCCCTTTTTTAAACAAAGCATCTAGTTTATGAACCATAGCCTAATAAATATCAATTCATGACAATACTCTTCTTTTACACATAAGGGGGTGATATCAGGATGAGCTAAGTAACTTGGCTACCACATCTTGTTAGGACTGGAGTGAGTGCAGTGATCTTTCCATGCTAACATAATAGATTTTACAATTACATTTTTAGTCTCCTGTGGGAAAAGATAGGACGTAGTGTCAGCACAGATAAGTAACTGACAGAGAGAAAATGAATACATTGGAAACTGAGAAGGTTTTCTGGCATTTCTATTTTTCTGGAGCCATAGAGAGTAAATCTTATCTCTGAGAGATGTAACAAATTTTTCATTATACACTCTGATCATTTTCTGTGTTCCTTAAGGTTGCATGATTTATCTAATATTCTCATTCTCCTCTACGCACGCACAGTTAAAGGATCTTTCCTGTGATATGACACTAACTGCTTTGTGCAACTTTTCATGATTTCCACATTCAACCGTAAGCATCTTGAAAGTGTTACTGGTACCTTATTGCTAGGGACTGAAATTTGTCCCCCCCCCAACCCCCAACATTCTTATGTTGAAACTCTAATTCCTAATAGGGTTGTATTTAGAGGTGAGGCCCTGGGAGGTAATTAGGTTTGGATATGGTCACGAAGGTGGCATCCCCAGGATGGGATTAGTGCTCTTATAAGAAGAGGAAGAACCCAGAGCCCTCTCTCCCCAGACAGGAGAATGTTGCAAGAAGCCACCCATTGGCAAGCCAAAAAGAGAGTTTTTACCAGAACTCCACCATGCTGACACTCTGATCTTGGATTTGACAGCCTCCAGGACTGTAAGAAATAAATATCTGTTGTTCAAGCCACTCGTTCTATGCTATTTTGTTATAGCGGCAGATGTTATTACTGTTTTCCTGTACTCCACGCAGTGTT
Source organism: Felis catus (assembly GCF_018350175.1). Lineage (NCBI taxonomy): Eukaryota > Metazoa > Chordata > Mammalia > Carnivora > Felidae > Felis > Felis catus. The sequence goes on from NC_058379.1 coordinate 82,481,477, forward strand.
TGACTCCAAATATGTGCTTGATACTATTTGTTTAATGAATGATGCCGTATTGAAACCATATCGTAATTATAATACTTGGTGGATCTGGGCAAGGAGTTCAATGAAATGAAAGAAGGCAGTTGTGTCGAGGGCGTATTTCCTTTTAAAAATTTGGCTTAATATCATTCTGAATAATAAAACTTAGACATAATGGAATGAGAACTACTAAGGATAGAAAATCTTCAAGACAAATAATCCATTTTGGGTGATTATTTTTATTCTAAGATGTAATTTGCAGTTATTTTGAAAGTTTTTTCTGTGGTCTAATTTTTTTTACAAAACGATTAATAGAATCTTTGCCAAAGCTACTAGATTGTGACTATCTTAAAAAAACAATATAACAAATAATAATGTTTAAGTGAAAAGGTTAAGACAAAGTAGCATTCATTGATATACACAAAGAGCAAAATATCTATAAAAAAGAAATTTTCTCAAAGGAAAAATTTTACTAGAAATCCTATAAATGCACATTTAAAAAATAACATGTACTCATTATTTTCTTCTAAATATTGTATTAGTAATTTAGAATAGGATACCTACCTTTTATTCTCCCCCACACTATTTTATATAATTTATTGGAATTTTATCAACAGAAAATGACATCCTATATTTATTTATTTTAATAACTACACTAATAGATTATTTCTATGTCTCATGTAGTGTTACATAGCTGGAGAGAGATTTTTTTTAATGACACATAATTGTGGCTATTTCATGAGATTGATAGTTCAACATAGGGTCAGACAGCATGATGAAATTTTGATGTAAAGAAGTTAAATAATCCTAACTCCAGAGATATCCATTTTGGAACATCACAAGAGAACTCAAACTTGTCTTCCTTCTCTCTCTCTCTTTCTCTCTCTTTCTTTCTCACATGAATAATTTTCAAATCCAGGAATTTCCCTGAGAAATTGAAGGGTTGGATTAAAGTGACTCCTCTGAACATGTTTTCCAGAACTTCTTGAAATCAAGAAAATAAAATTCTCACAGTTGGTTTCATGGAACTTGAGGTTTCCTTAAAAATCAGGCATGTTGGATGCTTATGATTTCCTTTGCAAAAATCTCTCTGTATTTGGAATATTTAAAAAAATTTTTTAAGTTTATTTATTTATTTTAAGACAGGCACAGCAAGGGAAGGGCAGAAAGAGAAGGAGAGAGAGTGAATCCCATGCAGGCTCCCCACTGGTAGCACAGAGCCCAATGTGGGGCTCGAACTCATAAACTGTGAGATCATGACCTGAGCCTCAACCGACAGTCAGACACTTAACTGACGGAGTCACCCAGGTGCCCCATTTTTGAATATTTTTTAAAATTTTTTTAATGTTTATTTACTTTTGAGAGAGAGAGAGAGAGAGAGAGAGAGAGAGAGAGAGCTTAAGCGAGGGAGGGGCACAGGGAAAGGGAGATAGAATCAGAAGAAGGCTCCAGGCTCTGAGCTGTCAGCACAGAGCCTTATGGGGGGCTCAAGCCCACAGACCACAAGATCATGACCTGAGCTCAAGTCACATGCTTAACCGACTGGGCCACCCAGATGCCACCATTTTTTTGAATATTTTAAGAAAGAAATCAAACAAATCACCAATAGACTTCATTGACTTATTTAATTTTCAGATGACAACATAAAGGTTCTCCTTTCCTGTCATTGAGCACAATACATATAGACTGCTTTTAGATGCCTTGTCAATTATGAAAATTGTAACACTATACTAGCTTAGTTTTTTTTCTCTTTCTCTGTTTTCTTTCTGACCTGGTATGTGCTAGCATTTTTTTTTTTAGTACAAATTCTGAATCAGAATGTGTAACTATGATTTAGATTCCTCAATTCCAAATTGTTGTGTGTATCTGTGGAGATTAGCTAAGTGACTCCATGGTATGGCCACCTTGGTGTCCATTCCATCTGGCCAAGCAGCCAGCAGGAACCTTAAACTTACACAGGTTCCCCTGTGTAAGAGCACGCGCTGGTTAGCAACCACAGTCACAGACAAATCCAAGCTCCTGCTAGAACATCCTCGACAGCCCTTATCACCAATGGGTCTCCACCCACTCCCCGGTGCCTGTATGCCTTAGGTGTCCCTTACAGAAGACCCCCTTGGGGCTTACAAAACTCCACTCTTGGTTTGATGGGACTCATCTTGTCAGAACCCAAAAGCATTCCACCCACAGACCCTAATAATAGCATGTGCCCAGGTCCTATACTCCCTCTGCTTTGACCTCCGTGTGTGGCCCTCGAGGCCTTCCAGGTAGTTTCTCCAGGACCTGTGAGTAAGAAACTACTCTATTTTCAATTTCTCTTGTGGTCTTTTGTTGAACTAAGACTTACCATCCGGCAGCCATCTGGTTCCACCTAACCAATGCCAATTTCCCAGCCATGACACCATGAAAGCAATGTCAGTGTTTTCATTAATTCACATTCCAATAATAGAAGTTAAAATTGTACTTATTAATATACATTAATAAGTATCTTTGCAATCTAGGTATTATGTTTGGAAGACTTTCTGTGGGAATTAAGTAAGTATTCGCCCCTTCCCTCTCGTTGACTGCACCATATAAACTTGCTTTGGCCAACAGAATTTTAGTCTGTTTAGCCCACTATTTTTTGCTCAATTGTGAAGCGCTGGCAGTTGGTAAGGAGAAGGACTTCCCTGGGGTAGCTGTTACCTTTTCAACCTGAGTCCCAGTATAAAAAATAGGTGAAGCAGGGGCGCCCGGGTGGCTCAACAGGTTGAGCATCCAACTTCAGCTCAGATCATGATCTCACGGTTTGTGAGTTCAAGCTCTGCGTCGGACTCTCTGCTGTCAGTGGCGAGCCGGCTTCGGGTTCTCTGTCCGCCCACCACCCCCGCCCTTCTGCTGCCCATGCTATCTCTCTCAACAATAAGTGAACATTAAAAAAATAGGTGAAGCAAACATGAACGTAACCACAGTCTAGAGCCATCTCTGAAAACCAGCAGACTCCTCACCTGCTGTAGGACCACGGCAGGTGACCCCACTCTCATATGAAGGGGACGGAGAGCTTCTGGTCATAGGCCACTGAGCTTTGGTTTATTATTCGGCAACTTTGGGTAAATAGATGAGTGAAAACACTTGTGAGTAATTTTAAAACACTATCACAATAGAGCAAATAATTTTAAAACATTTTTTTAAACCATAGGAAGGAACGAAGGAACGAAGGAAGAAGGAAGGAATAAGGAAGGACTGTAGGGAGGGAGGAAGGAAAGAAGGCAGGGAGGGACGGAGGGATGGAGGAAGGAAAGAAAGAAGGAAGAAAGGAAGGAAGAAAAGGGGGAAGGGAGGGAGGGGCAGTAGAATAAGCAAGAGAAGAAGAGACAACTTGTTATACTTATGTTAAATCTAAAAAACAAAATATCTGATTGAGCCTTTCACATATAATCGTAGGGGATATACTAAAATCAGGCTGGCTTTGAGAATAGAACTTTTAAAAATCTTGGGAATTTAACGGAAGTTTTAATATTTCAGTAGTAAACTTATGAGAAAAAATTGAAGTGGTCTTTTGTCACTTTTCAGGTCTTTGCTATCGTAACCACCCAAATGTGCTGATAGGGTAGAAAAATCTAATGTCTCAGAGAAGATTTTCTTTTAGTGCTTATAAAATTAACCTAAGGCATCTCTTTCTATGTTTATGCTGTTATGTTATTACCTTGTTATGTGTACAGGCCCTGACTTTTATAACCTTAGTATGCTAATGATTCCTTCACTTGGGATCCATAAAATATATATGAATTTCTTTCCCATTAACTACTAGGCTTCCCATAGTTTTCTGGTTTTCTGAATTATTAATAACAGCCGCCTCAGCTAACAGTCGTCGCATTCACCCGGGCACATTCATGAACCGCATGCCCGCTTGTATCGCTGTTAGGTGCAGTACAAAGTGAGGCAGAGACACCTGGCCCCTGCAGTCCACAAAAAGTCGATCTTGTAGGGAGGACTGTGAGTGGCATGGTTAAAAGGAAGAGCTTGTTGCTGTTTTAACTTGTAAAGACTAAAATATTCTATACGCGAGGAAGGAGATTGAGTTTTATGTCACAGAGAAGGGTGGGCCCTTGATGGGAGCTTCATCGATCTGAGGAATATGTTCAGAGACGTTTGGAGGAAAACGTTTCGGAACCAGACGACACTGAGTAGCTTGGCAAAAATAATGGAAGGTGGGGGTGGAGACGTTAGCAGTAGGAGGGAAAGCCGAGTTTATCCCAATCAGCTATTATTTATTCAGGTCTGAGGAGAAGCCTTTGGCTATTTGGTTCTTTGGATCTTTGATCCTTAAACTATTATCCTTGGAACATAACATAGAAATTTTCGCCCCGTAGGACTTCGCTGAAGGTCCAAAAACAAGCACACACACACGCACAAGCAATCAAACAAAACGAGCATTCTTCTTTTGCCTCAAAAGATTCAACAGCAGGGCGCCCGGGTGGCTCAGTCTCTTGAGCGACTGACTCTTGATTTCAGATCAGGTCATGGTTCCAGGGTCCTGGGATCAAGCCCCTCATCAGGCTCCATGCTGAGTGTGGAGCCTCCTTAGGATTTTCTCTCTCCTTCAAAGATTCAGTAGCTAGTATGATGGCAAAAACCACAAAGTACCTTTATCCCATTTCACATCCTCTCTGTCACCAGCGAAAGAGAACAGTTACAGTAATTTTGACAGATAATGAAAGTATTGATGAAACTTACAGTTTACTAAAAAAGATTTAAGATGACATCAGAGAAAATTCAAAGATTTGTCTTCCCATGAACCCCGGGCAGTTGACGTTTCTGAAGTAAGTCTGCTTGTGTCGACTTGTTTCCACCATATTCCCTCGTATTGGAGAAATACGATTGAAGCAGTGAGGCTCCTGGGGTGTGTGTGCTGAATGCTGTTCTCTTGGCTTTGGGAACAAGTGCTATGCCACAGGATTCTGTGTAATCTGAGGTTAATTTCATCCTTGATATCGCTCACCTTTTGAAATCTGACATAAACTCTCAGCTTTCCAGAGAGGAATAAAACAGAATATTTCATGCACTTACTTGAGACGGCATTAAAGGAAACTGAAGCAAGCCATGAATGTGTCATGATGCAATTTAGTGAAAATTTATCTTCACAGGGAATTGTTCAATTACAAGCGAAATGAGATTGGAAATAATCTTTTCTTCTATAAACCTTACACCTCAAAGACAATACATCTGCTTAATACGTTCTATTTATAAAATTCCGATCTTCACCTACCAGACTGAATTCAACAGCAGCCCTATATAGTATCATTGACACCTTCCCCCAAAAACCTGGATCATCACAGTGAACCAATCTCACTCGTTTGTTGTAATTAGCCTTTTCATGACTCAAAATACACTGATTACTGTTAGTATATTTTACAGCTGAAAACATTTACGCATTTGAGATTTAGACATTTTACTCTTTCAATTTGGCCAACAGAAACTTTTGTTTCCTCCTGTAATCCCCAAACGCAAGCAAACATATATATATATACCCACATATATAAATACAAATATCCTTAGTTTGGGAAACCTCAGTATTCCAAGTGTTTTCATAAATTATTCTACCATCTCAGTGATTGCCACTATAAGGCTGCCACTTTATTTTAAAAGCAAAAACAAAAACAAACAAAAAAAAGCAAAAACCAAAAAATTTAAAGGTAACGAGAAAAATCTTAGTAGGGAAAACTGTGCCTTGTCAATTGTATCATCTCTATGTTTGAAACCTCCCATACGATGGTAAATGGGACCAGGGAACATCTCCTCTGCTTTGCGACCCTTTCTTCTATCAGTCCCCGCATCTTTGTATCAGCAAAATGGGTCCCATGTCCTGTCCTGCCCCCTACAGTGCCCTGCTCCCTTGCCCCTACTCTTGCTTCCTTTGTTGAGTTGGTATTTATTTCACTTTTTAAATTTCCGCTCTTAAAGTTATATAGATTATTTTATATTATCACCAACCAGCCCAGGAAGAATGTTTCATGAATACTTTGCTCTCCAACTGAATACAATTTTGCTCTTAATGGAAGGTCCAAGATTTCTGTGTATCTCTTTATATTTGTTTACATATTCGTGTCTATCTTTCTGTATGTATTTATGTATACATACTAATCTTTATGTGATGGTTACAGATGTACTTGTACAATAGCTATACATTTTTAAATTCAAAACCGATTCTTTATCCCTTACAAACCTCTTTCGGAGCTAATCACAAAAAAATTGTAGTTTATGATAGTTATTGCTTAAGTAAAAATAACTGTTGTAGATATTGGTATTATTGATAAGGATTTTGCTTAGCTCTGTGGAATTATTATATTATGTTGTTTTTAGTGAAATACTAAACTGGCTGCTTCTTCAATCCATTAATAATATCACAATGTTATTGTAATTACTTTATATATTATCCCAGGTTTCCTATATTTATATTAATTTGGGAGAAAACATTTTTCCTAAGAGGGAAAATATTAATTATAGAGCACATACTAATAGACAAATTACTGAGATTACTAAACATTTTTAATGAGGCATTTTCCTTGTTTGTGCCTGACTCTAGAAGCCTAAATGTTCTTCGATGGGTCAGTTTCATTTGGATGCCATTTTGGAATTGTTGTACAATGGAAAGTTCCCTTAGGGAAGACTCCAGGTCAGCAATTTTCCTCCATTCACTAAAGAAGAAGCACAGATAATTCAGAAGGTAGAAAGTCAGATTTTGTGAGACTGAGAGTCAACGACAGCATCTAAATGTTCCTTTCATTTACTATTGTAATTTCAATGAGCTGGGGAATAGTTAGAAGTGTACTCATGGAAGCAAAGATAAAAAAACAAAATAAAACAAACACCAAAAAAAAACCCAAAAAACCAACCAAACAAACAAAAACACATGCTTTTACAATTGTTACCTTTCACAACAATAAAAAAAGGATTGCTTGGCTATACATTCTCCTGGTCATGGCAAGTACAAGGGAATTATTTACAAAATGTAACATTTACCCTTAACATGAATGCATTTCTTTTTATTTTGCCTGGGTAATGAGTTTCATTTATTTTGTGCTTCTCTGGAGTTAAAAAATATTTTTTCGGTAATATTTTCAGAGCCAGTATCAAGCATGTAAAATTCCCAACTAAGAATTTGTATTTTGCTTATTCCTAAACTCTCACATCTTCCTCCTAAGTGTTAGGTGACAGCCACAGGTGTTGTCAACATCATGTACTTCTAAGTATTTTAGACGGAATCAGACGTCTGTTCTGCCCTCTAGGAACTAAACAACACACTGTCAGCACCTAGCATTCAATTGTAAGTTGTGAACAATTGAACCGAAAAGGTGGGGGGAAGTCACAAGTTTTGTGGGTCTCACAGTTCACTATAGGGAATATACACAGAATTCAGAGAGTCATTCTGATCAAAAGACAACTGGGAATGCCTGAAAAAGGCTAGACAACAGCGCACATATGTTCTGATCAAACGTTTTAGTTGCAGGGATCAGGCACCAAGTGGACCTTGAATGGGAAAGCCTCCGTTGCCTCATTTCAGTCTTGGGCTGTCCCAGCAGCATACTTGTTTAGAGGCTTCATCGAGGGAGTAGGTTGCAAAATAGATATTGATGGCCAGGTTAAATGTTAACATACTTCATGAATATTCACGACTTGCCATTTGATGCTCGTCTATATAAATCACAGGTAAAGGCATCTATAGCGAATTCTCTTATTCCCAGATTATCAGGAAGGTCTGGAGGACTGAGTATCGACAAAGCCTCCCACTTACAGGCAGAGAAAGCTCAGGTGCCTGTTTCCTTCCAGCTGCTCTCGTCCCTGGCCTTGTACATTATCCAATAATTGCTCTTTCTATTTATTACTTGAAGTTTATTGCTTTTCTTTCGACCATGTAATCAAAACTGTCCTTCCTTGTGTATGTAGGGATCTGAGCAGTCCTGAACCTAATCAGAGTCCAAATACTTAACAATTTCCATGAATGAGAAATATCTCCACTGAATACATTTCAAGGTAATTCTGAAATTCAAATAAGCTTCCTTTGTTAAATGAAAAGTAAGTATGTAAGCTTCAGGTATTTAAAAAAAAAAACTTAACATTTATTTATCTTTGAGAGAGAGAGAGAGAGAGAGAGAGAGAGAGAGCAAGCGTGGGAGGGGCAGAGAGTGAGACACAGAATCCATAGCAGGCTCCAGGCTCTGAGCTGTCAGCACAGAGCCTGACGCGGGGCTCGAGCTCACGAACCAGGAGATCATGCGCTGAGCCATAGACACATGCTTAACTGACTGAACCACCCAGGTGCCCCACTTCAGATATTTTTCTTCTAGGAATATCCAAATAAGTACACTGAAAAAAAAAGTGGAAACAATAATACTATTTCCAAAAGTTTCCTGCAAAAGAAACAAGCTTGTAAATTCAATCAACATCAATTATAATTCATATGAGCCTTACAAAAATAAGATTTGACTGTGCAAAATTGAGCACATGCTTACTTAAACCTTCTTTGCCCATCAGTTTTCATGATACTGACACCCTTTTAAAGATCTCTCAGTTAATTGTTTCTATTCTTGAGAAGTCTTAGATCAGTACATTTTCTATTACAAGTCTTCACTAATTCACCAACATTCCATTTCCATTCTCTTCATAGGATTAACTATTGCTAACTGAGCTATAATTCCAGTAATTTCATTCCTTGCACATTCTTTCTTGCTCCCAAATGCTAAGCTATCTCTTCCCTCACTCTAGTTACCTTCTGCTCCTTGGTGTTCCTTTCCGGGATAACAAAAGACTTGGATGGATGAAGACAATGGATGACTTCATTCAATACAATCTCTTTCAATTGGAAGTGTCAACATTTTCTTCATTCACCTCATAGATTTACTCTTTGCTAAGCGTGTATCGTTTTCAATTTTTCCATTTCCTTTGTATGTGAAATCTGAAAGTGAAATAAAAACAAAAGTTGCGATTACATAATATAAGAAATAATTACCTCGAAGATGTCTCCAGACGCTATAGAAGGAAGATTTGGAGAATATGGATTATGGAGGCTTTTCATTTGTTTGTTTGTTTATTTATTTATTTTGCAGTTGGGTTTTGTTTTGTTTGTTTTAACTTGTGGAGTAAGAAGTAGTTTCAAGAAAGGGGAACTGATTCTCAATATTCAAAGGGATTTCCTTCCATCTTAAAGGAAGGTAGGTACGTATATGAGCATTCTTGTGTCAATAAAACAATAATTAGATATGGATTTCAAGGAAGCAGCATTTAGATATGTTAATTTCTCTGTCACTCTTCGTAACAGTTTTGATCCTTAACTGTTTTGGTTTCTTCTTTAACACAGACTGCTGAAGAGAGCATTGGCGGCCATACACCTATTTTATTTTCATTTCTAAGCACTGGAAAATCACACATTGTAAATGGCGGACTCTCTTACAGCTATGAAGGAAGTGGAACTTTAACATGGATGCCACAAAAGTAAGGGAGAAACACCAAAATTAACCTGGGATTTGGAAAGTATCCTGATTTCATTTTACTTCAATCCTGGAAGTCAGGAAAATATAATCTTCAGATTAAAAAAATTTGTTTCTCAAATATAACAAAGCACCCACTAGATAAAAGGAAATACATGCATTTATATTCTTTTCTGAATGTAACATTAACTTTATCCTTCAATATTTTGTTGATCTTTGTTTTGTGGATAATACCTATGTCAGCCTGGATGATAGTATGGTTTACAAACAAATTGATAGTTTAAACCACATTTTTTAGCCAAAATGATTTCTTTAAAATAATATAATTGTTGTTGCCAGTGTCCCTACAGTTGATTGCTTAATCCCTTCTTAAGATTCTGTTTTTATAAACTCACTTTTTTACAGTACACATGTGTTTTTTTGCAATTAAAACACACAAAAGCTGGGGCACTTGGGTGGCTGAGTTGGTTAAGGGTCCGACTTTGGCTTAGGTCATGATTGCACAGTTCATGGGTTCAAGTCCCATGTCCAGCTCTGTGCTGACAGCTCAGAGCCTGCAGCCTGCTTGGGATTCTGTGTCTCCCTCTCTCTCTGCCCCTCCCCTGCTCGCACCCTCTCTCTCTCTCTCTCTCTCTCTCTCTCTCTCTCAAAAATAAATAGACATTTAAAAATTTAAAACACGCACACACACACACACACGTTTACAGACTGGGAAGAATAACTGGACATTCTCAGATTTAATACTTTTTCATGAGCTCAAGTAAGATTAATACCAAGAAATACATATTTGAGAAATTTTTAAAAGCCTGATACTTATAATTGTTTTTGAATTTTCTGTGAAGTTTGGTGCTATTACATTTTCTTGAAGCCCAGGCATTTCCTGAGACTCTGCTTTTGGAGCACACACAGGTAAACGGAACACTACGCATCACTCCCATGGCGAATGAAACCAAAATTTCTTACTGTGGGTCTGAAGTGGAAATTGGTATAAAAGTGAAAGAACAGGACAAGGAGAACAAGGTCAGGTCTGTTACTCCAGAGAGGTTAAGAAATTATTGGAAAAAAAAACTCTAAAGAACAGGTTTGATGAGTGAGAGAAAAGACTAGTTGGCAATAACACCAAAGAGACCTGGTCCTCTGGGTGACTCAGTCAGTTAATTGTTGGACTCTTGGTTTCAGCCCATAGTCTCAGGGTTGATGAGTTTGAGCCCCATGGGCAGGCTCTGGGCTGGCAAGGTGGAACCTGCTTGGAATTCTCTCTCTCTCTCTCTCCCTCTCTCAAAATAAATAAATAAACATAAAAAGAAAAAAGAGACCTAAGTTCTGAGCCAAAATATATTCAGTGACATTCAGTTCAAATGCAAACTTTGAGGCCAACCTGTATATTGGAGATCAGATGGGAATGTGACATAAATTTTAATGTATTACCAGGTGAAATTTTAATCCTGTAGGAGATACATTTTTTTGTCAATATGGTGGTAGCAGGGATTTTTCAGGTGCACATAAAATTAAAATATATGTATTTTAAAATTATTTATTTCCTTCTTGACGTCCAGAATACTTGAGCACTCTTACAAGATAAGGCATCGAATAAAAATGAAAAAGGCAAAAATGGAGTAAGTAACGATGGTAGTAAAGGAGAAGAAAGGAAATAAGCATATTAGAAAGTCCAGAACAAGAAAAGCTAGTGAAATTGTGTATAAAGCTCAGCTCTGCTTTTCTGGGCAATGAAACAATGAAGGAAGATTAAACAGATTAAACTTCATTATATCATGTGTTTTGTCAATTTCACAAATATTCACTACGTTCAAATTGTGAGCCTAAAACGATGTCATGCATTAGGCAAAGGTAATAAAATATGTGTCTTGGCTGTAAGGGATACAGAATCTGTCTTAGTTTACATTTCCAGTAGAATCTTCACTCACCATTTTCCAATGTAATCGGTTGCTAGGGCTTTACTCTGTTAATCATGGATTCCTTTTTGATAACATGGTTCAAAACTTCAACTTTATAAATTTAATTTTCTCTAAGCTAAAGTCTTCCAATTAAATATGCTTAATTTGTATGACAGATACGTACATGGTGGTGGAAATAAATCAGTTTGCCAATGTAGCTTATATCTTTAACAGAGACACTGTGTGATCATATGAGGACTACTATCCTATATGTATACTTTGTTCCACTTCTAAAATATGGTTGTGTGAAATACCACATTAATATAGATAAAATAAGGGAACGGCCAAAATTCATGGTACACAAGCAATACAGCTTCACTCCAACTTATTGCTAAAAACTGATGCAAGGTTAAAACAAGTTAGCAGCGAAAAAAGCACATGAGCATTACCACAAGCAACATGCTTCTTCTAGTCTTCCCACAGTCAGTGAATATGCCTTTGAACTTCATTGTAGGGGAATAGATTAAAACAGTGAGGTGTAGTTTCTATGACTAATGCAATTGTAATGTAAGAAAGTGTATGCATTTTTATTTATTTATTTTGGGCAATGGAGAGACAGTGAGCATGTGTGAGCAGGGGAGGGGGAGAGAGAGAGAGAGGGAGAGAGGGAGGGAATCCCAAGCAGGCTCTAGTCTGTCAATGCAGAGCCCCACACAGGGCTTTATCTCACAAATGGTGAGATCATGACCTGTGCTGAAATCAAGAGTTGGATGCCAACCAGACTGAGTCACCCAGGTACCCTGAGAAAGTGTATGCTTTTAATTATAGGTGTTCTTTTTTCAGGTCAGACCATAGCTCTTTGAGAGTAGAGCCATTTTTTTTTTTACTATAATTCTCCATCCAACTTAGAACCTCTGGGAATCTTGATGTTAATTTATGGTGATATGAGCACAGGTGGAGTAGGGGGAAGTACAGTAAACTATTAGAGAAAGCAGAATGTCTTTGCCATTTAGGACTCTCAGTGTTGGAAGGCTGAAATGAAATATAAGACAGGTAAACTCAGTGTGTCTGTAAGATAAGGCAACCCACTCTGAAAGAAGTTTCTTCTTTGCCAAAGAGCCAGCGTTGCATTCAAAACATTTGGCTAAAAACTCCTATAAGCAGAATGTTAGAAATGTTTGCTCAAGTCTGTGAATAAGGAAGTGTTCATAAATATGTCTTTTGCATACACACAAAATAAAATTCTAATTTTTAGTACTATTTAATAAAACTTTTCAAAAAATACAAATGGCTAGATTCTTAAAGGTTGTTGTATTAACTAATAACCATTTTTTTTTCTAGATCTTCATTTTGCACATTTCTCTGAAGCATAAATGTCATTGACCACCTCCTTAAAGTGTATCTTCCTTGGTCTTTGCATTATTACATTTTCATTGTATACATGAGCCTTCTTTGTCTCACTCTCTTTTGCTGGCTGATATTTCTTCTTCAGACCTGGACAGGGCTATGCACTGTTTATTCACTGTTCATGTACTTAATAACCGTGCCTCCCCCTCTTCCTTTCCCTCCCCCCCTTTCTTCTTCTTCTTCTTCTTCTCCTCCTCTTCTATCTTCTTTTCCTCCTCCTCCTCCTTCTTCCTCTTTCTTCTTTTTCTTCTTCTTCTTTCTTCTTCTTCTTCTTCTTCTTCTTCTTCTTCTTCTTCTTCTTCTTCTTCTTTCTCCTTCTCCTTCTTTTTCTCCTCCTCTTTCTCCTTCTTTTTCTCCTCCTCCTAATCCTCCCTCTCCTCCTCTTCTTCCTCCTTCTCTTTCTTCTTCTCCTTCCTCTTCTTCTCTTCCTTCTCTTCTTCTTCTCCTCCTCCTCCTCCCCCTCTCCCTCCTCCTTCCCCTTCTTTGTCTCCCCCACCCCTTTTCCCCTCCCCCTCCTCCTCCTTCTTTGTCATCTCTTTAGTCCAAACCACTCTACAGATCTGCATTTATGTATATAGTTTATGTGCCATAAAACTAAGCCAATAAAGGGGCACCTGGGTGGCTCAGTTAGTTAAGCATTTGACTTGGTTCTCATGGTTCTTAAGTTTGAACCCTGCATCAAGTCTGCTGTCAGCACAAAGCCCTCTTCAGATCCTTTGTCCCCCTGCAAAAAAATTAAAAAAAAACATAAAAAAATAAGAAAAAAATTAGCATGTATTTTTTACCCTTGTCCTCACAACTGTCCAGGTTCAGCAACTGTGATTCTACCTAAATCCAACATCATCCCAGTATTTTTCTTCATAGGAAATATTTCTACGTATTTCTCCCCTAGCCTACATTCTCACCACCACATCCTGGTGTGGCCATTACTTCCTTATGTTAATGTAACCATTATCTCCTTTTCACAGATTTTTTCCTGTGGATCACTTTAGAAAAGTTTACTAACGTGCCTTTTGCATCATGTTATAGAAAATTTTTTTATTTTTTATTTTTTTATTTAAAAAATTTTTTTAACGTTTATTTATTTTTGAGACAGAGAGAGACAGAGCATGAATGGGGGAGGGGCAGAGAGAGAGGGAGACACAGAATCGGAAGCAGGCTCCAGGCTCTGAGTCATCAGCCCAGAGCCCAATGCGGGGCTCAAACTCACGGACCGCGAGACCGTGACCTGAGCTGAAGTTGGACGCTTAACCGACTGAGCCACCCAGGCGCCCCGAAAATTTTTTTTAATTTTAAAAATGTTTTTACACATGAAAGTATTTTAAAACTAATCTATTATTAAATTCATTTATTATAAGTCACAGTTATCATTTTTGAATAAGTGATCATCAATTCTGTGGCATAACTATTGAAGCATAATATAGGGACCAAATAAACAATGGATGATTTCTGAGTATATTTTCCTCAATTTTAAGGACAATAATATAGTTGCATATATTGAATATAGAACAGTAGTTAAAAGGGAGTCTTTGGAGTCTTATATGGCTTTGTATTATGGCTCTGCCATTACTAACTTTTAAAAGTTGATACAATGATTAGTAGAGGGCCTAGCGGAAAGTAAATGTTCAGTAACTGATAGGTGTTGTTGTTATTCTTCTTCTTCTTCTTCTTCTCTCTCTCTCTCTCTCTCTCTCTCTCTTTATATATATAAATTCGTTTTCTGGGTGTTATGATGTTTTGAGATCGTAAAATCTTTCTGGCTGGGGAGAGACTGAATTCCTCTTCTAGGTTTAGCTAACTCATAGAAACTTTCAAAAGGCTCAGAAGAAGCAAGTCTTTGACATGCAAACTAATCATTCTACAGCCATACTCCTTCCTCTGTGGGGTGCATGACATGGCTGGAGACAATATTTGTGGGCATTTAACAACCCTGGTTGGCAGGCAACTAGGGACCACCCCTATAGCTGAGTCCACCACCATTATTCAAAGTAGCCAATCCTAGAGTCTTTACTGTTTTCCTTTCTCAAGGAAATCTCAATAAAGGATCCGACTTCTCCCACCTTCTGCCTCTTGATCACCTTAGTGTCTTTCCTCTGTGGCCTCGCATGTGTTGTGACTCCTGTCCCTAGGAACTGTGTGTGAGTATAATAACCTTTGTCCTCCTGAGTCTCTCTCCTGTCTCCTCCCGTGGCCATATCTGGCTGACCATCTCATTAAAGAACACAAAACATTTACTGTTCTGGGTTTGGGGCACAGTATTCAGCTGGGAGCCACAGCAGTTCTTATGGTCTGGGGTCCTGGAAATTTTCCATTTTCTCTCTGACCATTTTTCTGGTTATTAAATGGTATTGCTTGCAAATGCCAGCTTGCTGCAGAGGTTTCTTTCTGAGGCAAAATGTTTTTAATCCCTTGGAGTATCTTCTACATAATGGATTATTCGAACGTCCCAGAGTACTGTCCAAGGTCAGTATAGCAATGCATCAGAACAGGATGCTGAGTCACAACGTAGGAAGATGGCTCTGTCACAGAAAACTGCTACAAAAACCACACGAAAAAAAAGTTGTTGAAACTACTTACGGTGTCAGCATGATTTCAAAGTAGTACATATCTCATTTGTTGACATGTCATTGATAGGAAAGCCATTCTCCTGCTACCCTGTTTCGTGTCTTTCCCATTCTAACTTTTTTTTTTCAGTTACCTTGTCTGCAGGTGCTCCATTTCTGGTCCTAAAAGTAGCAAACAAAATCTAACATACATGTGGTTCCCCACCCCCCCAGCAATCTTGAAAACAGAGCTGGTTATGCAGTGGTATTAATCAGATTCTGACTATCAAACTGTTACTAAGTTGGTGAGGTGCCAAATTATTTTTTATCATAGTTTCATTAAACACAAACGTTCATGTATTTTTTTAATGAATTTTTACATATTTCGAGCAATGTGTAAACCAGAAGGACATTATTTTGGCAAGCAAAGGCAAACTTACCATTTATATATAATGCTGCCAAATTTCCATTAAATTTGGTAAGACTTAACATCTTTCTTATATTTGTATTTTGTAGAGAATAGCCCATTTTTAAAGATTTTATCTTTAAGTAATGTCTACACCCAATGTAAGGCTCAAACTCACAATCCCAAGATCAAGAGTTTCATGAGCTACTGACTAAGCCAGCCAGGCACCCCAAGAATACCCCATTTTTGTTTTCTTGAGTTAATCATGGATTTATATATAACCCATCGTTAAAGTGATATTTTTTATATAAAATGAAATGTATGGACTATTGGATTTGGACAGAACATTGAAAATTAGTGAGCCTAACTTGTAATTTTCAGTCTGATAGGATTACTGTAAGTTTTGTTACTGACAAAGTTATGTTACTGACATAAGGGATCCTTTAACAAAATATTTTCAAGTTATACTAGTGGGCAAACCTAGGTCATCATGAACATATAAATTACTAAATTGGAATTCTCAGTAAGAGGGAACAGGAATCATGCACTGCACAGCCCTTCTCTAATTTATAGCCCACGCTGCCCTTAGAACCATCGATTTATCGAAAATATTGGATTATTTTCAAAAGAAAGCAGCGTGGCCCCAGAATGATTAAAAGTCTATGTTATTCTGAGAACTCCCAGAAAAAAAAAAGATATGAAATTTGGCAAAAATAATTTTGGATGATTTTTAATTTAAAAAATGAAGAGACGACTTCCAATGCTGGAGATGATCAATCAGATTAGCTGTCATCACCTATGGCTAGGTATAAAGGTCTAAAGCATTTCGTAGCTAATAAGTACACCTTGCTTGCTAAATAATAAATAAAAGAACAAGAGTGCACAATGGCAGTATCTAGAGATGCTTAAATCATGTTTCCTCCAGTGCCTCTGGGCCATTCAGGGCATTCAGCTTCCATCTGGCAGCCTTTCTTCTCCTTGACTTTTAGTCCTTGTAAAACACAAAGCAGACACAGTAGTCAACAAAAACAATTTATGTCACTCAGTGAAGATCACAATTTTCCTAGGCTTCTTTATAAATTGGAATGCTACCAAACATAGAATATTGATGCAAAATTTGGAAGAGTCTACATTTCTATGCCTACTTGTGTAGAAGCTTTATGTTACTCATGCAACACAAACATATATGCATATACGAGACTATAGTACGTACTATACTCATGATATGTAAGACATGAATCACATAGGACACACACAGAGCTTAATCTCAATTTTTTATATATGAAAATGCTAATCGAGTTAGCGTCACAAGCATATGATTCTGCCATTTTGGAGGTTAAGCCTAACTTTTTTTTTTTTAAGAGTCGTCAATGGTTTAAAATGGTCTGGACAATCATAGGTGTTATCATTTATTTAAGGAGAAACTTGTTTTATGTCTTACAAAGATATCTGCTAAGATACAGCTGGGAATAATTTAATTTTCAGTGATTTGAGGAAGAGCAGTGGCTTGAGTCTCTCTATTCTACTGCTTTTCTCATCTTGATTAGATCTCCTTGTGTGCCGCTTGTCTGAGACTAAACCAATCTGTCATTGACTATCTGGCTCTTGCAAACAACTTTGCGGAAGGCTAAAACTTTTGTTAGATGGTTTCTATTGTGAATTCTGCCAGAGATGCCCAGGTCCCTGTCATTATTCTATGAAGCTTTCCTTTTGCTTTTTTGAAATGAAAAATTAAACTATTACAGGCATGTGACGGCTACCAATTTACGGGTCTGTAGGTAGATCTTGCGATACTAAAAATAAAAATAAATCAACTTTAATTTTTGATATGTAAGTTCCATACACTTTTATATTCAGTTCTTTAAAAGTATTTATCATGTGTATTCATGTTTCTATACCACCCTACTATCCTGGTTCTCACATCAAACATTAAGTTCCTCAAATGTACAAGTTATCTTTTTTGTCCTCACCATTTTCTGCCTGTATTGATTAAGCGGCTGTGTTACAAACTCAAAGAGCAGGGTTTGTTACCACGTGAAAGGTGAAGGTTAACTGGGAGTGTTTCTATGTCAAGTTTACCATTCAAAATCTCAAAATGGAGGGACACCTGGGTGGCTCAGTCGGTTAAGCGTGGGACTCTCGGTTTTGGCTCAGGTCATAATCTCACAGTTCGAGGGATCAAGCCCCACGTCCCGCTCTGCACTGACGATGCGGAGCCTGCTCGGGATTCTCTGTATCCCTCGCTCTCTGCCCCTCCCCCACTCATGGTGTCTCTGTCTTTTTCAAAATAAATGAATACACTTGAAAAAAGATTTAAATCTCAAAATGGAAACAAGGAGATAATGTGTTCAAGATTTACCTCCTGCATAACTTTTCAATTCTACACGCAAAATTTCTTTTTTAAAAATAGTTTACGTTTTGTCTTTGACCTTTAATACATTTTCCCATAAATGAAAATATTTATTACTTTGTTATAGCATTTGTTATAACATTACTTTGTTATAAACCACATTACCTCCTATAACTCCAATAACTGAATTTGGGGTAAGTATAAGTAAAGCTCTATTTGCAATTGTTTGCTAACCACCTTCTGTCCCATGACAAAAATCTAAATGGAGGTTATCTAAAGGATGTCTAACCACTCATCTCTTAATTCAATAAAACTGTATTCTCATATATTAATCAGATATGAACTGTTGTGATAAACACACTTAACATGTCAGTGGTTTAATATATAAAGATTTGTCATTGCAACCATTGAAGGTTTGGGGGGAACTTTCCTCTGTGCTGTCATTTCATCACTGAGCTATTCTTCATGTACACCGGGGCCCCCAGAAGTTTCCACAGGAGCCGGGAAATGTCATGGAGCGCCAACGTCTTAGTTCATTAGGTCTGCTGTAACAAAATACCACAGACTGAATAGTTTATAAACAATAGAAATCTTTTGCTCACCATTCTGACGACTGGAAGTTCAACATTAAAGTGCCGGTATGATTGAGGCCTGGTGAGAGCCCTCTCTGATTGGTAGCCAGCGTCCTCACAGGGTGAAAGGGGATAGGGATCCCTCTGGAACCTCTTTTATAAAGGTATTCATTAAAGGCCAAAGACACTACCTCCTAATGGTATTACTTTGGGGTTTAGGATTTCAACATATGAGTTTTGAGGGGGGACACATTCAGACCATAATAGCTGGGAAGAAGCAAGCGTTGATAAGCAGTAGTGGCCATGGCTCTACCATGACAAGGTAGAGCAAATGAGTTCAACAAAATGTATCATATTACTTTAGTTTTCAGGAAAAAAAAATCACAGAACTATGACTTGCATACTTTTCTGTAATTTTTTTTGTAGTACACAGGTACAAAAAATGTATTTCTTCACCTTTCTGTATTTGCTGTTGAAGACACTGGTATAGTTTTTCAACTCAATTTTCAGATCAAATTGTGGTTGTATGTTTTATTATGTTATACTTCAAATTACTTTTTCATTTTTCATTTTGTAAATATTTATTTATTTACTTTGAGAGAGAGAGAGAGAGAGAGAGAATGTGAGTGGGGGAGGAGCAGGAAGAATGAGAGACAGATTGAATCCCACTCAGGCTCTGTGCTCATAGAGCTCACAGCACAGCACAGAGCAGTAGGACAGTGTGCAAAATGGCATATATGCTTCTCTTATCCACGGTCATCTTTACTGAGCAAGTTGACCTGAAAGGCCTTCATAGCCTGACTAAACTTTGGACACCAGGCACTTGACTTCCCGTTTCTTAGAGCTTTAGAAAACTCATCATTGTAAATTCTTTCTCTGTCCCTTTAAGATGTAAATATTTTATAACCTCATGACTGTCTGTCTTTTTCAAGTCCCCAGAAGCCGGAAAAATAGCGTCTGTATCACCCAGCCTCTGTGGGAGGGTAGGAGCTAACTTTGGTGGGCACCGGTTGGTAAAGACAGATGGCTTGTGACCCCCTCACCCCTACCCTATTTCTTAAAATCTCCCTCCTTTTGTTTTAGCAGAATTGAATTCAGACTGACTTCTGCTTCGTGAATTCTCCCTCCCCCAATGCAATAGCTTTGAATAAAGTCTTCCTTACCTGTTTAACTTTGCTGCAACTTTTGCTTTGATGACACTTTTGGTTATCAATATTTCCCAATATGTGTATCAAATAAGATTGCTGGTTAATGCCACTTTTAAAATACAGTTGGATTTCACCTATAGATTGAGTCGGTATTCTTCATCAAAAGCACACTTGTCTCAAGTAAAAGTACATAGTGCTTTATTATTACCTCTTACCTGATGCAGCTACTTAGGTACTTTCACAGATTTAAAAGTCATCTATTGGTTTCAGAGCCATTGCATTTAAACTGGAAGTTTAATAAATTTATTTTTCACTGAGCTCACCATCATTTTTTTAATTCTCCTGATAGTACCTTTACTTTTCCTCTCTAGGCAATGATGAAAGTTATGAATAACAGGAGACATTGTTTAGAGGTAACCTTTAAGGTTTACATTTAATGGTCCAAAACAAAGCTATCCAAAAGTAGGGACGACTGAAAAAGGCACAATTTAGTGAAGGACTTGAAGGAAGACAGTGCAATGCATATGACTAAAAAAAGACACGTTTTTATTTTCAGTGTGCCATTACTATTCCTGTTACAGCTACCAAATTTGATAACATACGTGCATTATAGGAAAGGATTGGTTAAGCTTTGTATAGAATTTTAAAAAAACTGAAAAATGAGGGTAAAACATCAAGTAATCATCAAGTTATTTAGCTGATTAGTGGTTTAAAAATCAGTGGATCAACGTTAATTGTTTTTCTATCTTGCTTGGCTATTTGTCAGTCTTATTTTTCCATACTGCATATTGTACGAGGAAGGAATGCTGTTTTCAGAGCCACAGAATGTTGGCTGCCCAGGCCTACATATTCCAAAGACAGAAAAGATTAAAAAGCATGGGAATTCTCAAAAATGAGTCAATTACTGTTCCTGAATCCTTTGGGTGCTCCCCAAAGAATTTCCCTGGCAGGAGTCTTTCTTAGTATTTTTATTTAATAGATAACAGTTGTGACAACTGCAAACTGACAAGCAGAGAACACATTGCAGGCTTGAGTTTTTCTGGGGTTATCAAATCTCTTCTGGTCTTTTTGGTTGTGCAGATTTATTTGTGCAAGGAGACTGTGAACGGAAGACCGAGCTTTGTATACATGCAAATTATCAAGTTCCCAGGTGCCAGCATTAACTGAGCACGCACATTTAATTGCTTACAATGTTAGAGACTTCAGGCTGGGAACTCCATGCGGTGAAAGAGCATTTAATTTACAGCAAAGGGTAAAATTCATGACACCTGTACCTTGTCTCTGATCTATCTAATAGCTGGCAATTTCTAATTGGCAAAAAATTCAGTTTCTAAATTTTAACTCGAGCCTTTTGTTATGTGCAGACTACAGTGAAGAAGCCATCATGTGATAGCCATAGATTCCGTCCTGGAGTTTTTTGCATTCAAGCATCTTTTAATAGTCAAGGTGCAATTGGATTTAAAGATATACGGTTATGAGATTACACTGAATCAAAATCCTAGATATTGAAAATGAAGGTTAGCCTTTGTATTTGATGACTTATTGCTTTAAAATAGTTTCACGGCTGGGAAACTAAATCTAGACAATTAACAGGGTATTTGTACATTTCAATACATTGCATTACATGTACATGACATGTACATGTACATTCAGTACATTACATTACATTTGTGCATTTCAGTACAGTAATTCCTTGTTACTATTTGTTTTCCAGGTTGATAACAAAGCCATGTATAATTTTTCTTAAAGCTGAAATAAAGTAAATGTTGGAAGGATGGAATGACTACATTGCACTCATTTATCTTCTTATCTAACATTAGTTTGCATTTAATAGTAAGAGCAAAGACATTTACCAGCGTGGAATTGTCTCTGCGATTTCAACATAACATTCGTATCTTCTGTGTTGCCAAATTAGTGCGTGGAATTGCTGTATGGCTTCTCTCGGTCTTAGAGAGTGAGCTGTGGAGTAGCATTACAGCTAAGTTTACCCATAAATGTAGAAACTTCATTCATTACCACCCAGCTGTGTTTGTTTAGCCAAGTGATAATAATGGATTGCAGTGGAATGCAAAAACAATGGCCTTATGGATTGGCTAGGAAAACAGCAAGCTAGTAAAGGACACGTTGGAATTCAATTTGAAGTTTTTAGCCTCAATTACAATGGCTAGGAAGTAGCAGAACAAATGCATCATGCTGCGATGAAATAATCTAAACTGTTTTAAGTCTTTAAAGTACATCAGAGTTCTCACAAAACATAAGAAACAGAATATTCACAATAATGGATTCTCCGAGGCAATATATTCATTTATTCAATTGTTTTTAAACAAATGTTTATTGGGTCTCTCCTATATCTCAGGCAGTGTGTTAGAAACTGAATATACTTAACACTTTCACATCAGTGTAATGATCTGAGACAAAAAGCAAGCTATACTTCTTTCAAAACAGTCTTGTCTAAATGCAGGTGGTCTAAGTTCAGTTTTTTTCTTCTTGAAAAATCATGCGATTCAGAATTAACTGCGAAGCGCCCAGAATAATCAGGAAATTTTTTCATTGATTACTTCCACCTTATTACAATTAGACCTCAAATTATCAGACTGTCGATTAATCTTCAGAGCAACAATGAAACAAGAAACTTTTTTTGACACATCCATAGGAAAACTGTGGTCGCTGGAGTAAGAATTAATGGCATTAAAGTACAGTTGTAATCTACTCTCATTATCTCAGGCTTCTAATTGGTCTGCATAGACTGCCAGGAAATTTCTCTTTGAGTTATAAAATGTTTTTTACTTGGAAAACTAGATGGCAGCGGCACTAACCCATTTATTTCTCCTTGCCTCGTATTGCCCACACCTGCAAATAGTAAGTAAGGCACCTCTATCATTATACCTCTGTGAATAAGTCTTATAGATCTGTCTCTCCATTGCTGTGACAACCTTTATTATCTACTCTTCTTTTCTGTCCTGGAAAAAACATCAGATTCCTAAAACATCATGCTAGGCTCACATGAATGATTATTCTCAAACTTGTGAGGCATAGTATAAACAGAAGCCACCTAAGGGAAAGTTTGGCAATGACCTCACCTTTGTGGGTTTGCTTTGAGGTCTTTTGGGGCACTTTTTATTTGGATGCTGCATTTGATATGAAATGACATTTGCCTTGAGCTTTCCTCTGCTAATGCTGATGCCACTGGGGTTGTGTCCAGAGTGAACGGGGCATGGCCTTTTGGGACAATATTTCCTTTAGAGGACTTTCAGTCTCAATTAAATAAGGGAAAATAAAATACTGATATGAATCAGAAGTGCCATAGGCATTTTGGAGGCATTTTAACAAATGTTATCCTTTTACAATTCTTCTGTTGTCACGTTTTCAACATTACAAATCGATGATTCCATTTTGAGAAATTTATACGAAGCACATAATATTTATTCATTCATTTATTGTTTTGAGCATCTTTCATATGCATCGCATAAACAAGCTGTAGACAAAGTTACAAACCACCGTGTGTTTAAGTAAATCTGAGGAGCAAACAAATTACACATCTCCTTACGGTGTTTCAAGCACTGTGCTGCTTAATAACTTAATTGGATTAGGGGTATTTTTGCAATGAAGGTAGGATTCGAACATAATCTTATTTGATTCAAATTATTTTCATAATGATGATGGCACTTAAAGCACTCCACAAGAACAAATAACAGTAGCAAAGACAGAATCATGAAGATTCACAAATGTTTATAAATTTGGAGGAAATCCTAATGGATAATAAATACCTTTAAATCATTCATATGAGCATATTACAAAATTAATCCAAATAAGTCTTGGACAGCATAATGAGGGTTTCCAGTTTTCTATGTTAAAAGCAGCCACCCATATTAAAATCACTCCATTTCTTATCAAGAACCTTATAGAAAAAAAATGACAACAAACAGAAATCACTTCAAACTAGAGTCTTGGGTAGAACTAGAGGAAGGAGATTATATATGATCAAGTAAATATAGATACAAGCAAGACGAGAAGAATTGACTGTGGACGATACAGCATTTCTAGGTTTTCGGTCTAATGCAGAGTGAAGAAGGCAAATGTATTCTATAGTAGAATGACCCAGATAACAACAAAGAGAGAGCTCACTGAAAGATAGAACCGTTTAGGACTGGATAGACAGTTGGCTACTCAGAGCAAGTCAATGAAAAGAGTAGGTTCTTGGAATGTTCAGGGCATAAGCAATGACCATATTTCAAAGATTCTGCTTCTGGAGAAGACATAGAATCATCTTAGAAAGCTGTGCCTCTTAAAAGCAGTATCCCTAAAGAAGGATAGGAAAAAAAAAACCTGGCTGATAATAAGGCTCTATTGAACAATGCAAAATCTAAGAATATATAATAGAATAGAGACTATATATATATATATATATATATATATATATATATACATATATAGTAAGACACACCATAT
Source organism: Felis catus (assembly GCF_018350175.1). Lineage (NCBI taxonomy): Eukaryota > Metazoa > Chordata > Mammalia > Carnivora > Felidae > Felis > Felis catus. Next base: position 82,505,726 of record NC_058379.1, read on the forward strand.
TCACTTGCACCTACACACACACACACACACACACACACACACACAGAAGGGAACATATCATAAAGAAACTGCTCTACATCCTAGTGACAGACCAATGAACTACTGTATCAAGGGAAATATTAAGAAAACCAAATTTCTCTCCCCATATTACCCATAAGACTCTCCTGATAGTCACTAGTTCAAAGAATTTCAAAACATTAAAAACCTAATAGGAAAACTTAAATAATAAACTAAAAATAAATAATAATAATAAATAATAAGTTATAAAAAGTAATAATAAAATAAAACTAAATAACAGCTAATAATACTAATATAATATAATATAATATAATATAATATAATACAATATAAAAGTCAGTAGTCCCCTCTTATTTTTGAAGGATGCATTCCAAGACCACCAGTGGATGCCAGTTGTGTGGCTCAGGCAGTTAAGTGTCTAATTCTTGATTTTGGCTCAGGTCGTGATCTCACAGTCATGAGATGGAACCCCACATTGGGCTCTGCACAGGGTGTGGAGTCTTCTTAAGATTCTCTCCCTTTACTGCTCCATGTGTGTGGGCTCTCTCTCTCTCTCCCCCTCTCTCTCAAAAAAACAACACAAAAGAGGTCAGTGACATAGCATTATGATGTAAACATTAGGCTAATTTGACCCTAAGTCAGGAGGAGGATCGGTCTGCTTTCAAACTGCAGTCGACCTTGGAAAACTAAATCCACAGAATGCAAAACCATGGATAAGGGGGAAGTACTATAATGTAATAGCTGGGAAATATAAATACTATCCAAAGAAAAGGAAACAAAAGAACAGTAAAAATGAAGCAGCAAAAAAGTAATCTGGAAAACCTTTATGGCAGACAAAAGCAACCTAGAGAAATCCAGCAGCAAAATAGAGAAAGGAACATGAAAGTCCAGGATCATTAGAGAATAATGACACAAGTTATTGCAAATACAACAAAAAGGAAACATATCACAAATGCAAGATTTCAGAAAATATAGCATAAACTAATATATTTTGATATGGTAGATGACAAAACCCAGGACATAAAGTGCAGGAAAAAAAAATTCTCAGAAATGAATATTAAATTCAAGGTACCCAAAAGAAAGTAGATTTGACTAAAAGTATAATAAGGGACGTAGAAGATATAAATGAGAAAAACTAAGAAATAAAATCGACATAAAAAAAGTGAGGAGGGACTCCTGGTTGGCTCAGTCAGTGGAGCATCTGACTCTTGATCTTGGGGTCGTGAGTTCAAGCCCCACATTGGGCCAGGAGACTACATAATAAAAGGTGGTTGAAAAGGATCAAGGAAAAGGCAAGTCTGCAGTCTCTTGCATGCTGTATTCCACAGACTTCTTACTGGAGGCAGATGAGAAAGACTGTGGATCTGAGCAATGACCAGAGAGAGCCTCTCACACAATGATCAGTGTCGGGGAGGGACTGCTGTCTTGAAAGGAAAAGCAGAAAGCCCTGCCCACCCCTCTTGCTCAGATGATTCTCTCAAATGTCTTAGGTTTGCAGTAAAGAACAGGTGTGTTGCTAGGCAAAGAATCAGAAGACCAAACAGAGTGGAGAAGAAAACTCATGAGCCTAGGATCCCAGATAATTAAAAAGAATATGTTTATTTATTTTTAAGAGAGAGAGAAAGCCATCAGGGGAGGGGCAGAGAGAGAGAGGGAGACAGAATCCTAAGCAGGGGCTCGAACTCACGAACGCACAAACTCACCAACCATGAGATCATGACTTGAGCTGAAATCCAGAGTCCTGCACTTAACTGACTGAACCACTGAGGCGCCCTAGGATCACAGATAATTTTACGAGAGATATCCTACTGCAGACAGAGGGGCAGAAAACTCTATTATACAAGACATACCACATTTCTATAACAAAATTTGCCAAGCATGGTAAGGAGAGGCAGAAACACTGAGAAAGCTTTGCTGAGATTTATGGAAAACTCCAACCAGCACCAGCAAAATCAACACTTTTCTGGGGAACAGATTTTATTTTTTTAGAGCAGTTTTAGTTTCGCAGTAAAACTGAGCACGAAGAACAGTATTCCCATCTACCCCGTTTCCACACCCACACAGCCACACCCTCCACTGGCAACATCCCCCACCAGAATGTTCCATTTGCTACTATTTAAAAACCCGCACTGACTTATCAGCATTATCCAACCTCCACAGTGTATATTAGGGTTCACTTTTTGTGTTGTACACTTTATGGATTTTGACAAATGTATAGTGACATGTAGATGCCACTGTAGTGTCACACAGAATAGTTTCATGGCTTTAATATCCTCTGTGCTCACCCACTCATCCCTTCTTCTCTTCAACCCCTGGCAACCCCTGATCTTTTAACTGTCTCTGTGGTTTTGCTTTTCCAGAAGGTCATATAGTTGGAATCAGTTTGTAGCCTTCTCAGATTGGCTTCTTTTACTTAATAACATGCATTGGCATTTCTCCCATGTCTTTTCATGGTTTTATAGCTCATTTCTTTTTAGCTTTGAATAATATTCCATTAACTGGATGTACCATCGTTATTCTATTCACCTGCTCAAGCATCAATAGATGCTCATCTTGGTTACTTCCATTTTTGACATTTATGAATGAAACTGCTATAAACATCCAAGTGCAGATTCTTTTGTGAACATAAATTTCAGCTTATTTAAGTAAATACCAATGAACACAATTGCTGGATTGTTTCATAAAAGTGTGTTTAGTTTTGTGAGGCATTGCCAAACTAGTTTTCAAAGTGGACTTCTCATTTTGCATTGCCACCAGCAATGAATGAGAGTTCCTTTTGTTCCACATCCTCTCCATCATCTGGTGTTCACAGTGTTTTGGGTTTTGGCCATTCTGATAGGTGTATGTATGATTCTATAGTACTATCTCATTGTTTTCATTTGCAATTCCCTATATTTATTCAGATCTTTTGCCCATTTTTAATTGGGTTGTCTGTTGTATTGTTGAATTTTAAAAGCTCTTTGTATATTTTGGGTAACAGTTCTTCACTTTTATTAGATGTCTTTTGCAAAGATTTTCTTCTAGTCTATGGCTTGTCCTCTCTTTCTCTTTACATGTTTTTTTTTTCAGAGCAAACATTTTTTAACGATGTCCAGTTTATCAGTTATATCTGACATGAATCATGGCTTTGTTTTTATATCTAAAAAGTAGTTGTCACATCAAAGTCACCAAAGTCTCCTAAGTTTTCTCTTCACTAGTCATTTTGTAGTTTTATATTTTCCATTACAGTCTATGATTGACTTTGAGATATATTTTTTTCTTTTTCTCTTCTCTTCTCTTCTCTTCTCTTCTCTTCTCTTCTCTTCTCTCTCCTCTCCTCTCCTCTCCTCTCCTCTCTTTTCTTTTCTATGGTATGTGGATGCCTAGTTGTTCTAGCACCATTTGTTGAACAGAAAAAGAAAATATCTATAAGAAAAAAGGATAAGGATAAGAACATTTACCCACTGTATTGCCTTTGCTTCTTTAGACAAAATATACACATCAGTAGATGATATATAGGCGTTCTTTTCACATCTATGTGAAGCATTTAATAAGATAGAGCACATTCTGTTCCATTAAGCAAGCAAAAAACATTTTTAAAAAATTTAAAACATGCTAAATAGTTTTACTACGATATAATTATACTACAAATGAATAACTGATAGCTAGAAAAAGTTCAAAATATGTGAAAATGATACAACTTTAAAGCAACCCATATTCAAAGAGGAAATCAAAAAAGGAAAAAAAAACTTTGAATTAAATGAAGTATAAAACACAGTATTTCACAATTTCTAGTAAACAGCTGCAGCAGCTGTTTTTATATAATTAAAATGCTATAATGTAATATAATAGATCTTATTGAATTAAATGCTTACATTAGAAAAAAAGGCCTAAGATGTGCAATATAAGCTTTCATATTAAGAAACTAAAAACAATGGAAATTTTAAAAAGAAGGCCAATAGAAAAACTAAAGGTAATATAAGATAATAAAGTTTGAAACAATAAAGGAAATCAATGAAACAAACTACATTTCTTTGAAAAAAGAAAATTTATACACTTCTTGCAAGATTGTTTAAGAAAAAGAGTGAAAAAAATCATCAATACTAGGAATGAAAAAGGAGAAATCACTACAAATTGTAACATTACAATAATAGTAAGGATATATTATGGATGACTTTATACCAATAAATCTGATGACTTATATAAAATAATAGTGTAAACCACAAAGTCTTACTCAAAGGGAAATGGGAAATTGAATATTTCTGTCTCTATTAAAATCATTAAATTTTTAGCTAATATAAAATCACTGTCAAGAAAGAACATTCCATGCCCAGATAGTTTCACTGGCAAATTCTACCAATAATGTTATGAAGATATTATACAAATTCTAAACAAACTCTTCCTGATGTAAACATACTAGGAATATTTCCTAAATTATTCTAATAGATCAACATTAAGTTAATACCAAAACCGGACAGAGATATTGCACAAATAAAGGGCGACTGATATCTTTCATGAATGTATATGTAAGCAACCTCAGCAAAATATCAGCAAATCGTATTGGATAACATATTAAAAAAATAATACATCATGACCAAGTAAGAATTCCTCAGGGAGGCAAGCTTTGTTCAACATTTAAAAATCAGTTAGTAAAGGGGTGCCTGGGTGGCTCAGTTGGATAAGCTTCAGACTTCAGCTCAGGTCATGACTTCTAGCTCAGGTCTTCGTGAGTTTGAGTCCTGCGTAGGGCTCTGTGCTGACAGCTCAGAGCCTGGAGACTGCATTGGATTCTGTGTCTCTCTCGCTCTCTCTGCCTCTCCCCTACTCATGCTCTCTCTCTCTCTCTCTCTCTCTCTCTCAAAAATGAATAAACTTAAAAAAACATTATAAAAATATAAAAATAAATCAGTCAGTATGATTTGTCCATAAAATAGTGAATAAGAAAATCATATAATGATCTCAGTGGATGCTGAAATAGCATGTGACAATATTCAATATCTAATTAAAACTCTCAGAAACAAGTAGCTAAAATCTACAAAAAGGTGGAGCCTGGGTGGCTCAGTTGGTTAAGCATCCGACTTCAGTTCAGGTCATAATCTCCCAGTTTGTGAGTTCGAGCTCTGTGTTGGACTCTGTGCTGACAGCTTGGAGCCTGGAGCCTGATTTGGATTCTGTGTCTCCCCCTCTCTCTCCTCCTCCCCTGCTCACGATCTGTGTCTCTCTGTCTCTCAATAATAAATAAATATTAAAAAAACTTAAAAATAAAGTAAAATCTACAAAATGTTTATCGATATAATTTCTTTTTCTTCTCCTAAGTTCAGAAACAAGTGGAGAATGGCTGCCCTCATCAGTCTTATTCAACATCTTCCCAGAGTCTCTCACCAGCATAATTAGGCAAAGGACAAAGTGTGTGTGTGTGGGGGGGGGGGGGGGGGAGGCAAAGGTATACAGATTGGAAAGGAAGAAATAAAACTGAACAGGATCATCTATGTACAAAATACCAATGAACCACAAAAAGGCTTCTATTTCTAATAAATGAACTCATCAAAGTTGTAAAACAAAGGTCAGTAAAAATCAGTTGTATTTCTTCATACTAAAAATGAACAATTAGGTGTGGAATTTTAAAAATACCATTTACAGTAGCACCCAAAATATGAAATACTTAGGTATAAATCTAGCAAAATATACGTAAAATTTGTCTTCTGAACACTATAAAACATTGCTGATAGAAAGCAAATAGTATATAAATACAAAAAAAAGGCAACTTTGTTCATGGTTGTTAAATGCACATTTTCTCCATGTTGATTTATACATTTTACAAAATTGCAAACAACCTTCCTTTTTTTTAAGATATTGAAAAGCTGATTTTATAATTTACATTGAAAAGCAAATGAGTTAAAGTAAGCCACACAATTTTGGAAAAGAACAAAGTTAAAAGACTCAAATTATCAGAATCCAAGGCTTATTGTAAAGCTATAATAATTAAGTAGTCTGCCGATTCATATGCTAATCTCATCCAAAGCTTCCTCACAGACACACCCAGAAATAATGTTTCACCAGCCCAGTCAAACTGACACATAAAATTAATTATCACAGATTCTAAGCAGACAAAAACATATAACCATTATAGGATCGGGAGAAGCTTTCCAAGCAGAGGGTCTCGTAAATGCAAAGTTCATAGAGAAAAAAGAATTAGTAGTGTTAGAAGAAAGATTTTAATAGAGAGCATGGTTAAAAGCAGCAAGAAAAAAAAAATGTCAAAATACACATGCAAGATCTCGGAGATACCGTTAAGAATTTGGTCTATATCCTGAGAACAATGAGAATGCATTCAATATCTTTTGTTTTAACAGGGGAAGTAAATTCAGATTTGCATTTAAAAAAGATTACTTTGATAGCATGGAGGGCAGAAGTGTCCTAGGGATTTCTATTGGGAAGCTATTGTGGGATGCCTAGGGAAGAAGTCATTTAGTTGCATCATAATTCAAATTCAGCTCCTGACCTTGTTCTGCCTTCTACAGAGTCGGCAATGCTTTCCTTATTTTCCTTTTTTGTATTTCTCCCAGATTATCTTTCCAATTCCCTCCACTTCTTTGTCTCAGACCACCTGGGCTAAACATTGCTCCAATGTTAGCTTGCCATCAAGGATCGATTACCTGAATGCTATTCTCCTCGTGGGTTGTAACCCATCTGATCTCAACACTCCTCACAGGAGAGGTTCCTGGGCAACTCTGGGGAAAGCTAAAACAGAGATGGGAAAGACTTTCTCTAATTTTAAATCATACTTTTGTGGTCTGAGAGCTGCTTAGCAGTGGAATTAGCACAGACTAAGTTAAGGTTGGAGGACTAGAGGAGATGTGGGCAGCTAATTAAAACAGTTAATGAATTAAATTCTGATGGAAAAGAATTAGGAGTTGGATATTTTCTGTATCATCTCATTCCCTCTCTCCCTCCCTCTTTCCCTTCTTCCCTATTTCTGTTCTTGTATTTGCCTATTTCCATCCCCCCAGCATAATTGCACTTGAATCCAGAAGCTCAGTGGGACATTTTTAATATGTTTATTATTCTGTTTACCCATATTCTATTCTCCTTAGTCTCTGCCTTTCCCCCTCTATCTTCCTTCCTTACACTTTCTCAATCAGCTAAAATGCAATCTTACTGTGAATAGCTTGCTTTCTAAGGCATGCAAGATACCAAATGATTTGCAGATTTAGATAAGATAATGTGATTCACATTGATGATGTCATTATTCTCAACAGCTAGTCTTGAACATCTATTTGGTAAGATCCTGTGCTGAGTATATAATATGTAAGTGGTCACTTTTACAGGAAGATTAGTCAAAAAATACTAGAAAATCATTTCACTTAAATTTGATGAAGGTTTATGTGGGGCACTTTAATAACACAAAAAGTGACATGAGCTGATGAGATAAATGTATTAAATTTCAGCACATATGAGAAGGAAAATAACTCCAGGTAACATCAGTATATACTTGCATACACACGTACACACACACACACACACACACACACACGTGTAATTTACCATATGCTACTACTTCTAAAAATCTGATATGTGAGCAGTGATCAAATCTAAAATGGTAGGATTATCCACAACCCCGTAGTGCTCATCCTGGGATCTCTTGGCTTGTACTTTTTCTGACAGTGCGGCACTGAGCTCAGAGGGAATTGGTTGGTTCAGCGCAGCTGCTCATATTCTCTTTGTCGGCCTTTGGATTCTTTTATTCTACAAGTGTCATATTCCTGTTGGAAATTATTCATTGTGTCAGTGGCTTCAGGTGGGTGATGTCAAAAAATGTTGTAGGAGTATAACTTTTGAAATTATATTTTACCTTATGAATAACCAGGCTATAATGCAGACTGACTCAAGAACCTGTTCCATCAATAGAATATACGGTGGATATTTATCTTTTGCTTATTTTAACATAAAATACCCTAGTCCTGCCATTGTTGCTACTCAAAATGCATTCATCTTGCCAATCTTTGTGGATTTGTAGTCTACTACTAGTTTTTCTTTTTCCTAGTCAAAGCAAAGAACAGTTTAATAGAATAAAAATATAGGGAAAGTAGCAGCCAGTTATTCTAAATTTTTCCTGAGATATAAAATTAAATGTATAATTATTCAACTATATATGGAAGAGTATACCATGAAGTAGATATTGATGCCCAGAGAGTTTTCTGATGCACAATTTCAAATATTTATTTATTATCTTTGCTATGCTTCCTAGAATAATATTGAGTGAATTATCATGTCATATAACCTATTTTTTTTTTGCAGGAATCTTTAAGAAAACACTTCTGAAGGGATTGTAATTAAATATGTACATATGAGTTGGTCTGTTTTTACATAAATCTCTTTCTCATCATATTTAAACAGAAACACAACATGCAAAGTATGAATGGATAGAATGTGCTAAAAAGGAGAACAAATATGTCCCCCAAAGACACATACCTGTACGCTTCAGAGTAAAAGAACATCCCCCTGGATACCATTGCATAAAAGGCTTTTTGATTTTTTTAAAAGAAAAAAAACCACATATTATGTAAAATTAAAGGGAAGTTAAACTGTAAGCTTCCTTTAAGTCCTAAACCATGGTGATTTTTTTGTTTGTTTCTGTCCTATTTCTCCCATACTTGAAATAATCATATCTTATATATTGATGAGACATGTACACTCACAATGATAATACCACAGCATAATGTGCTTCTTTAGGCTTTTTTAGACACTTAAAATGCCTACAGCACAAGTAACTTCCATTTCTTGATTTTCAGGCTGTCTAGAAGTCGTATTCTTGAATTTCGAAACAATAGAATCCTTCCCTACGCAATAAAATGTGTTTGGAAAACCTAAGAAGTTTCCTATTCCCGTGTTACTGTCTTCAATTCTTCCAGTCTCTATGGAGTAGTGGGTGCTGGGAGGTGTTAGATTAATTAAACAATAGGAGTGCCTGGGGGGGGGGCTCAGTAATTTAAGGGTCTGACTCTTGATTGGGGCTGAGGTCATGACCTCACGGTTTTTGGGTCTGGAGCCAGTAGAGTGAGGTGACTTTAACGTGGTGATGGCAAACCCAAATCTAAGCCTAGAAATGTCACAAGGTTGGGAAATCAGAACTCCAAGAGCAACCAAGCACAGCCAACCAAGTTTAAAGCTGCAGCCCATCAAATGATTCCCTTTCTTTGCTCCTGCACTTTTCCTTAGGGTTTTCCCCCTGGCTCTTGTCCACGGTGTGCGACCAACAACTTGCAGTCTGGCGCTGCCTGATCCAAATGGAGAAGTGCTCAAATACACTCTTAAAAATTTTAATATGCCTCAATTTATCTTTTATTGGAGTGCAGGCTCTGACGCAGGCTCCTCAATAGGAGGACCACGTGGTGTCATTTCCAGGACGGCCTCTCTAAGCCTCGAGGTCCCGTGCAAAGATAGGGATACTTATCACTTCCCCTCTGTGTTGGAAGTACTGTTTGCAACGTTCTTTCCACCAGCCTACAAATAGCCTCAGCTATAATTATCCTTATTATCAGCTCTCTTCTCTAGTACTTAACAACCAGAATAATCTGATATTTCAGTTTAGGCATCCCTAGTCCAACACATCCCATCTGAAGGTGAAGGGAGCCTTGGGATGATCTTCTGTTACACTTTTGTTGTTTGTTGTTGGTTATCCACTGTTAATACAGCTAATTACAGCGGTCAACTAGGATTGTTTTAAAGTCAAGTGAGAGAGTGTTCTCTTTATTTGATATTGGTCTTCTTCTTCTATGGGTCATGTGCTAAGAAGACACCTTCGGTCTTCAGCCCCTGAGAAAAATCAGAAATCAAAGTGAGGTCTGTAAACAAGGGGTGACTCAGATGGTAAAAATCGTGTGCCAGCTCTACCTGGGTAAAAGATCCATCTAGGGAACAGTAAAACCTTGGATGGCAAGCACAATTCATTCCAAAAACGTATATCCAAAGCCCTGACATATCGAAGCGAATTTCAAGAACCATTGGCTCAGTTGTGATCATGCGACACTGGGCATCGCGTACTACTCGAATCGCAAGATAGCGCTTGTTTGTTTAGAAAGGTTTGCTCGTCTTGCAGAACACTAACGGGGACAAGTTACTCGCCATCCAAGGTTTTACTGTAATTTTCCTGGCGGGGGTGGGGTGGGGCGGGGAAGTTAATGGCAAACTTGTCATGTGTTGTGGTGATATACGATAATGGTATTACTCTCCTGCCTTTGCTGAATATTGGCTGCTTGATATGTATATCGATGATTTCATATACCAACAAATTGATGAGCATGATTCTCCGATTAGGTCTTTTCTTGTCATGCCTTTCCCAACAATTTGTTCCTCTTTATATGGTCTTCTTCTGGAAGCTTACTTGTTGTGTCTGAAAATTATGTGCTGTGAAGACTAGAATATTTTTGTATAGAATCTACAATGGCTTTTATTTGCATTCAGTTCCTGCACGTGTAGTGTCTGTTCCCTCATCAGACATAATTACAATAGGCAGGCTTGGAATTTACACACCTGGAAAGGTCAGCTGAGTTGGTTCCAAAGCATCACACCTTTACCTAATATCATTTCAACACTGCCAAGAAGGCAACCAGCTATTGTCATAGTTTAATTTATGCAGTTTGTATGATATTAGCACCCTTAGTTATTTTCCATGAGTGGTGTGAACATAAGCTTTTAAAACAATGGCATGAATTAAAGTTACAGAACACTTTCACCCTCATGCCTGAAAGTTCATTATCAGAACCTGTTTGAGGGTGACAGGTCGTCGCCCTTACTAGTGCTCAGTGCCCTGCATTTAAACAGTGGGGGCTTTAATCAAAGAGACACGCTTCCTCCCTGTTAGAGCACTGTAGTTTCACATCATAGTCACAGCTAGTGACACGGTGAAAGGTCTGTGCCCAACTCTTTTTGACATTAGACATCAATCACTTTTCCATCTGAGACGGTGCATGCACTATTAATCACTGAGAGAAATCGTAAATTTTGATAAAATGAATCATATTAGGTTTTAAACAAATGCCATGCCAGGACTTTGTTTCCACAAAGATGTTTGGTTGTTGTATTTCACCCCTGTGTACATACGGGTGTTTTGCTGTTGTGGGTATATATGTGTATTTTAATTTGTGAACATATATCCAATCACCCTGGGACACGGTGATACAGTGATTCACGCAGGTGAAGTGTGAATATACTTGCATTGTATTCCATAGGAGAAAGCAGGCATTATTAAGTAAAATTTAAATTGGAGGCGCCAGTAAATACTCCAAGCAGAGTAGAAAGGCTGAAAACATCATAGAATAACAAGCATATACTATGTGGTGACTTCACCCTGAAAAGATGCAAAGGGTCAACCGGTCTAGCTCTTGTTTCATGCTGATGAGGTATTTGGCAGAATTGCATTAATTCACAGGAGTTTTCCTTTAAGTGAAAATAAAAATGAAAACGCGACTGGAATGCTGAGTTCGTATATTAGTGCATGTAAAGATTAGGAGAGGGAAAACCTCACGTGTCTCTGGATACGAAGGCAGACTGCTCATCGCTTGTATGTCATCTACGAAAGGCCCAAAGGTGTGACCAGTTAGAGCCCAAAGGTAGTTGATAAGTAGCCTATTATACTCTTCACTGATGCAATAATTTCTATTGACAACTGAGCAGCAAAAATGTTGTCATTGCCAATGGTGGACAGAGGGGTTGCCTGAAAATGGGGCAAGGGCAGAGGTCTGGTGATAATTCTGTCTCAATCCAGAAATGTACACCAACTTGGTCAATACCGCTGGAGAAGTTTCTAATCAGAAACACTTTTTGTTTTTATGCAGGCAACTAGAAGACACTTCAAGGGCACATACACATGGTGATAAATGTTCACCTTTAGTTAAATGTATAATGTATTTTGTAACTCTGTATTCCTGTGAACCTTGAGGGTCAGAGTGATTTTGATCTCAGGACAATAGTTCTTGGCAACTGTAAAATATGGGTAGGAATTGCTGGGGACAACAAGTCATTTACAGGGATTCTTAATTGCCTATTAACACTTATTTAATGAGTGTTCTTCTTTTCCCTCTAGGCCTTTCAGCATCTAACTATTAATATATGGCCGGTAGTAGGGAAAAGTAAAATAGAGCCAAAATGAAGTAAATACTGTGTTCAGGATGAAGAAAACAAAAAAGTACTCGAGCAGGTATTTTTTAACCTAAATTAATTATATTAAAGAAGAGTCAGTAGTCAGCTTGGGGTTGTTTTCTTCACAATTCACATTTTCCTAATAATTTTTGCATATTTATTAATGTTAGCAAGAATGCCTTGTCTTTCTACAAGATAATATATGTACTGCCACAAGAAAGCCTTATAGTTTTTCTTCTGATACAATAGAAGATTTTATGAGAAAAATAAGCTCAGAGCATCCCGGAATACACAGCCTAGTTAGGACTTCAGATAAATCAAACACTTTCCTTGAAGATGCGTAACGTTCCCAAAGTACTCTACACCTAACACAACAGCTGGGACCAGATAATTGAGTTAGATGCCTGGTGGGCAATAAATCTAAGTTAGAGTCATCCAAGATTTATGCTCAGAATAAGGTAGAAAGCCAATCATAAACAAAACTAAACTAAGAATAACAACCACAATACCCCACGAAGGAAAAGAAACGAGTGAGGGAAAACAGTATCTTTTTTCCCAAGACTCCTTAAGTTCCTGGCAGAGAATTTGTGCTTGGTTATTTGGTTTCAGAGCAGCCACACTGCTGGTTCTGAGATTTCACTCAGAAATTGAGATTTCACCATTTCACCCTGCATTGCAGAGAAGTCAAATCCCCCAGGATCCCCTTCCTCAGGCAAAGAACACGGTAGAATCTGCCAACAATAGGCAATTACAAAAGATTTGGGAACAGAAGAAAAAAGCAGGTCACGATTCTCCAGATGCAGTTGTAGGTGTCCATGAGCAGATATGAGGTCCAAAATAGCTGCTTGGAGATTTTCTTAAGCACCACTGATGTAAGTGATGGAGGTCAAAATAAAAGGTAGAACTTTCCTGAGGTTGGTGAGATTGACAAGGGCTTCCGGGTGAGATGATCTTGGATTTTCAGCAATCGCTGGGTGAGATTTTTAGAACTTCCTGCTTTAGTGCAGCAGGCTCATATCACTGGTGGACAGCTTCGCTGACCCCTGTTCCCTTAATCTGTAAAAGGTATTGTAAGTCTCTAATACTTTCTGTTAAAACTGCTCACGTTCACACCCCATATTCTGAGGGATACGTTGTGCTCCATACATTCTCTTCCTCCAGGCAGAAAGTGGAAGTTGTGCTCCAGTTTAGAATTATTTTTTGGAGACAAAAATCTGAAAAAAATTGAAGTTTGCTTAGAGGAAGAAAGTAATTTTTGCATTCCTCCATTCAATCACTCAGTGTTTGTTATGCATCAAGTAAGGGTCCAGAAAGTGAGGAATATATCAGTGGTAAAAGTAATATCCAAACTCTCTGGCCTAATGAGGCATCCAATCCAGTGGAGTGAGAATACATTGAACGTGTAGTAGTGATCTCAGGAGAGAAGCGTCAGTAAGGAATTCAGTTAAGCGGGCAAGATTGTGTACAGAGTCTGGTTAGGAGGGAACTGCAATAATTCAGGGTGAGAGAGGATGATGGATTAAACCAGAATGGCAAAGTAGAATCATAAATTTATTTGATTATTGACTAATTCGTTCATTCAAAACACACTGAATGCTTGCTATGTGTAGGAAAGAACTATACAAGTCACTGGAGATAACACACAAAAAAATGATGCCTGACATGGTAGAATTCAAGTAAGAAACATGAAAAACAAGTAAACCATATATTACATTATGAGATTCTGTGTTATAGAATAAAGAAAAATCACAGCATGTATGAGAGAAATGCTGGGATTGGTGTGAACAGTATTAATTAGGGTTGTCACATTAGGCTTCTTGTCCCTGCGACTTTATGAACTGGTGCCTAGAGCTCTTATTTCCAGAGAGAGGAATGCTTTCACCAGGAAATACAATAATCCCATCGAGGGGACATTAGGACTGTTGGACTGATGGCTCCAAGTCAATAGGCAAAGAAGAGAATTTCTGTGTTGTCTGGGGTGAGTGATCCTGACCACCAGGGGAAACTGGGCTAGCGCTCTACCGTGGAGTTGAGGAAGAGGTCTCTGAAGTGTAAGAGATTCTGTGGACTGTCTCCTGGTATTCCCATGCCCTGTTATTAAAGTCAATGGGAAATTATAGCAATCAGATCCAAGCAGGATACTAATGGCCCACACTGTTCAGGAGAAGGTTTGAGTCATCCTACCGGGTAAAAACCAAAACGCAAACACAACCTTCTGGAGTGCTTGTTGATGGTAAAGGGAATTTGGAATGGATAATGGAATAGGTGGTTACACATACCAGCCACAACCACATGACCAGTTATAGAATTGAGAACTATGATTGTCATGAACATTTTTCTTATTTTATTTCTTATCTTTGTGTTTCTAGATATTTGGATAGATAGATGATAGATAGATAGATAGATAGATAGATAGATAGATAATAGGTGATAGATGATGGATAGATAGATGATAGATAGACTGATAGATAATAGGTGATAGATGATGGATAGATAGATGATAGATTGATTGATAGATGATAGATAAATTGATAGATAATGGATGATAGATGGTAGATAGATGATAGATAGATAGATAATAGACATACAATATCCCTTTAATAGGTAACAGATGTATTGACTTTACATTTTATATTTAAGTATCATAACTTCATTTAATTTTTTAAAGTTTATTTATTTATTTTGAGAGTGCGAATGGGGAGGGACAGAGAGAGGGAGAGAGAGAATCCCAAGCAGGCACCATGCTATCACAGAGCCTGATGTGGGGCTTGAACCCATGAACCAGGAGGTCATGACCTGGGCTGAAATCAAGAGTTGGATGCTTAACCAACTGAGCCACCCAAGAGCCCAAGTTTTGTAACTTCATATCACTACATTTAAGATATGGAATATCAAGAAGAGTAAACATCACTGAAGAACTTTACCTCCTCATGGGAAGGAGATTACTGCATTTTTTATTGTACATAGGATAGTTGTATCATGTTAGGTAGAAATATGACTTATTATTGCCTTTATTCAAAGATTAAGTATGGTCTAAGAGATGGTTTATCAGGGGGTCCTGGGTGGCTCAGTCGGTTAAGAATCCGACTTCAGCTCAGGTCATGATCTCACAGTTTGTGGGTTTGAGCTCTGTGTCAGGTTCTGTGCTGACAGCTTGGAGCCTGGAGCCTGCTTCTAACTGTATCTCCTTCTCTCTCTGCCCCTCCCCTACTCATGCTCTGACTCTCTCTCTGTCAAAAATACATAAACATTAAAAAAATTTAATAGATGGCTTATGGATGCCAAGATAATTTACTAGTGGACTTTGAGTATAGCAGATTGTCCTCCATAATGTGGGTGGGCCTCATCCCGTCAGTGGAAGGTCTGAATAGAAAAAAAGACTTACCTCTTGTCAGCAAGAGGGAATTCTCCAACAGACTGCCTTCTGACTTTACCTGCACCATAGTCTTTTCTTTTGGATTCTAACTACAATTCTTTCTTGGGTTTACAGCCTACCTGTCCCCCTCATTAAGTTTTGGATTCACCCAGCCTCCACCATCCTATGGGCCAATTCCATAAAATAAATCTCTTCTTATATGTATATACACACATTCTATTTGTTCTGTGCTTCTGAATAATTCTGATTAATAGAGGGAATAAGGAAATATGGCAGTAGCTGATGCATGGAGTGGAATCAAGAAAAAGTATCTCACTATGATAGAAATAACAGTATCTTCCTATGTATAGTCCTACAGAACAAAGAAACAGATGTGAGGTAAGAGAAAGCATAAAGATGAACTGTGGCGATGTCCCTGAGTAGATGTGAGGGAATGTGTCAGGGGCACGGACAGATCAAGATGGTGGTGAATGGGCAGCTGAATACATTGCTGACATAGTGGGAATATTGAGAAAATGGTGGAAAATGGCGGGATTCCAGAAACATTCTGAAGGTAAACCTACAGAATGCACGGGGGGGTGGGGGGGGGTGGGGTGGAATTGCTGAGTCTACAACATTTTTAGTAAAGAAATGTATTACTTTGTCCTAGCCATTCCTTTTTTATATAACTGATTTGAATGGTCAACTTTATTATATTGTGTTATATTATACTATATAGAATGTAAATGCTGCCTTTCAACAAGTATATGTTTTAAATCACCACTAATTAATTAACGAATACCAATTTAGTAACAAGAGTTAGAAGAAAATACTCCTGTGTGAATACATTACCAATGACAAATTTAGAGGTAAAATTCACCATTCACATGATATTCTACACACAGACATATTCTATATTCCATATACAGTTTAATGTGTGATGGGTTAGGAATTCCTTTCTACTGAGATGCTTTGGGATGTTTTTGATAATGGCCAGACTACAAAATGGGTTTCTGATTTCGTTTTGATTATTTTATTTTATTTTTTACAGTTACGGTGTTTATCGGGGTAGCACGAACATATAACATTATATTTGTTTCCAGGGTAAAATGTAATGATTCGATACCTGTGTATGTTGTGAAATGATCACCACAATTACTGTAGTTAACATCTGTCACCATAATAGCTACAATATTTTTTTTCTTTGATGACAACTTTTAGGATTTAGTCTCAGCAACTTCCAATATGCAATATAGTATTATGAACTATAGTCCTTATCCCTTACACTAAATTCTTAAGACTTATTTATTTATAACTGGAAGTTTGTACCTTTTGGTCTCCCTTCACCTATATTACCCTCCCCCCCACGCCCCAGCAACCAGAAAGCTTTTATTTTAAATTATGTATTTTCTTTTTTCTCTTTGTTTCTTTCTTTCCCCCACTCCTTCCCCCTATTTTTACTTTTTCCCTTTCCTTCTTTTCTTCTTTCTCTCTCTTCCTCTTTCTTCCCTTTTCCCTTCCTCTATCCCTTTTAAAATATCATTTAGCGTATCAACATTAACAGATATTTATTAAGAATTCAGTATGTGCTCCACACCATAAGTACTTTAATTAAAGTTTTTGAAGTGTAGACAAGTTGCTGTCCCTAAAGATTTCGGTCTTTATTAAAGAGACAAAATTAATGTTTATGGAACAATTAAAAGATGAGTATGAATGTTTAATTTTGTCAGTGCAAGTAATAATGTCTCTAAGAAAGGGGGAGTTTGGAAAAGGGAGAAATCTTTTTAGACAAAGTTTCATGAAAAGGCTGGCACTTGAGAAAGTATCTGGTATCATGTTAACATAGCTATGAAATATAATACATCACTTGTGGCTACATTCTCTTGTAATATATTCTTTTCTCCTGTCCCCTGTAATATATGGTGCAATCCTCATGGGGTTTTCTGGAAGCTATATTCTTCACATAGACAGAGTGAATTTTAAAATAGCTCTTTCTGAAGTTGTCTCCTGCAAAAATTAGGTCAGACACATACTGGTCAAAGGAAGAAAAAAAATGAGGGAATTACCGAGTTTCTGACAAACAATATGTCTTCTTACAGTTTTTGCTTTGAATTCTTCTTCTTCTCCTCTCCTTCTCCTTCTCCTCCTTCTCCTTCTCCTTCTCCTTCTCCTTCTCCTTCTCCTTCTCCTTCTCTCTCTCTCTGTCTGTCTCTGTGTCTGTGTGTGTGTGTGTGTGTGTGTGAGAGAGAGAGAGAGAGAGAGAAATACATATATCAATATATAACAGTGCGTAACCATAAGTACAACATTTAAGAATAGCTGAATGTGGATTTGACTACGATATGCCTTGTTGATGGTCGGTTTTTGTTGAATCTAATGGCGGTCCTCGGAAACAAAAAATAATATACAAACAGGGAGGGGGACAAAACACAAGAGACTCATAAATATGGAGAACAAACTGAGGGTTACGGGAGGGGTTGTGGGAGGGGGGGATGGGCTAAATGGGTCAGGGGCACTATTGCACTATATGCTAACTAATTTGGATGTAAATTAAAAAAAATTAAAAAAAGAATAACTGAATGTGGGTAAATGGTTATGTTCTGTTAAAAGTGACTTAAAAAGACAATTTAGGTGATACAAACCAGCTTTAATTTAACACTTCATGGAGAGGGCAGTCTTGTTCCCCAAGGGTCCAGAGAACTGCAAACTAGGGCAAAATGCAGGAAGCTTTAATAGGAAAGGTAGCGAACAAATGAGGAACAGGGAAGTGAATGTAGAGCCCAGTTGGCTTGGGATCTGGGGACTGGCTGACTGAATATGCAGGTTCCTGTCATGCATTTACAGGGACGTGGAAGTTATCGAAGTTTCGGTTTGCTGATGTGGCCTCCCAGGCAGAAGCGGCTCCATCTTGGGCCTAGAAATTTGTTTCTAGATCACAAATAGATCTAATGGGACACGGAATGAAAAGACTAAATCAGGCTGGCACATGGAAAGGATAGAGGCATGCCTGGTGCTGAAGCCAGACTCTGTTTTCCTTCTGATGGGGAGCATTTGTATTTGCCAAGGACAGTATTTGCTTAAAAACTCTACTAACCTGTTATCTCTACTCATCTTTTCCCTTTAGTGAAATGTGTTGTTTATCAAAACATGTTCGCTTTATTTGTCAGGCTGTAATTTCTGCCATGTGTTCAGTAGGTCAAAAAAAAAAAAAAAAGAAAAAAAGAAAAAGAAACTGCTTTACCTCCTAACTACTGATTTTGTAATAGAAACCAATTTGGAACATCTTCAAAGAAAGTCAAATTTTACAGTGGAAAAAAAAGGAGCCAGTTGTTCTGGATTTATTCTTTTCAACTTTTACCCAGATTTATACCGTCAGCTGCTAAAATTCTACTTATTAATCAGAATAGCTTTCTTTTCTCTATTTCCCTTCCAGGCCAGTGTATCTTGGATGGGCTTCCTTTTCAGAAGTGATCTAAAATGTGGCACAATGGGAATCAGCCTTTGCCTTGTCGTGCTTTACACGTTTCAGTTCTGAGTTTTTATGCAGCGGCACACTGCGGCTAATGACCTCAGCGCACCCAATCGTCTTTGGAAGACATCAACGCCTTTCTTTCTCCACTGCATTTCTAGCTGTTATTATTATTAGTATCATACGCACCGGCCTACGTAACGTTATTGCACAGTTAAATGACCCCTCCGCATACTACCCAGGCTGCCCCTAAATCCTATATTCTGCAATTCGTAATACATAGACTTAATTGGGTGCAATAATCTATTTGAAGATAGAATTCATTTCAAATGTTTCTGGTAATTAAAGCAAAATTCAAAGGCTACTATTTCTAGGTTTACACACCAAAGGTTATATTGAGAACACGAGAACAGCGAGACCCAACGTAGGCGGCCTGATTTCATACATGAAAGACCACTCTCCCCGGCAGAATATCTCCTCATCTGCAAAGCTGATGCCTGCAATTCCTTTAATGAGGACACATAGTATTTGATTCCACAATACCACTGGAAACTAAAAATACAAGTACATCGGAGAGGTAGCTCAGTGATTTATATTTATTCTATGCCATCAATGCCCGAGATCAGATCCTCTCTTGCAAGGAAATTTTGTTACGAGGGAATTAGAATTCTGAAAAGGAACAAAAGTGACCGTTCCTGAAGGAGGTGAGTTTGTTAAGCAAACGAAGACAGATCCTCTCAAGGTCCAGCTTCAACATACTGCACGAGGCCCCCTTGACAGCAGCACTGCTTTTTTTATTTATTTTTTATTTTTTTATCTCTTCTTTCCTTTTTTTTAAATTGCGGCATAATTGACCTGCGGCGTATTAGTTTCAGGTGTTCAAATGTAACGGACCGAGATTTGTCTACACTGGGAAATAATCACAAGTCTACTCGGCGTCTGCTGCCAGTAAAAGTTACAAGTTTGTTTTTCTTGCGATGAGAGCTTTTATTTAGGCTTTGACCCTTTTGGCAGTTTCCAAGGGTGCGTTACAATGTCATGGACCGCAGTCACTAGGCTGCAAGTCTGGACCTCTTGTCTCCCCTCCTCTCTAGCAACCTCCATTCTGTTCTCTGCATCTACGAGTTTTGCTTTATTCGCTCATTTTTTTTTAGATTCCACATTTAAATGAAATCATACAGTATTTGTTTTTCCGTCTGACTTATTTCATTACTGCCTCCATAAGCATCCCGAAGAAGTAAGCGCTAGTGTTCCTTGAAGCTGAGAAGGCAAAATGCTCACGAAGGGACCATATCCTCACCATTTAACATCTATGACCATTTCTGCCTAGCAGCTAAAGTACTCTTTTCCTGGTCACAGATGTGAGAAAGAGGAGGTTGCTGCTTAAGGGCGCCTAGGTCACTCGGTTGGTTGAGCATCAGACTTTGGCTTGGGTCATGATCTCACAGGCTTTTGAGTTCGAGCCCTGCCGTCGGTGTGGAGTCTGGGCTCAGATCCTCTGTCCCCCTCGCTCTCTGCACCTCCCCTGCTCCCTCTCTTTCAGAAATAAATAAGCATTAAACAAAAAAAGGTGAAGTAGGCGCTTACGTGTCTGCTAATTTTTCCTTTTCGCCCTCTCCAGCTTAAAAAAAGTGAAAAGTTCACAATCAAGAACATTAATAGATATTATCCTTGTGTCCTATATATTTTTTGGTGTCTGTGTGTATCTCTCTCTCTCTCTCTCTCTCTCTCTCTATCTATAGCTAATCTATAACTATATCTATATATCATCTATATATCTCTCTATATATATCATCTATATCTATATCTATATCTGTATCTATATCTATATCTATCTATACACACAAATTGGGTTCTATGCCTTACAAAGATAAAACTTTGCCTTGGAATGTGAACTCTTTTTTTTTTTTTTAATGTGATGTGAACTCTTGATTCAGGATCTAAAACCAACCAACAAACACAAATAGTTGTATGGTAGTTGTGATTATATATACAAGCGAATTATTTGTGTAGTCAGTATTCAAGAAGCATTTGCCAAAAACCTCTTTTCATACTTAGGTACTACTTTGTTATAATATTTTGCCACTGAGAGTTCCATCCAGAAGGGTTCCACTTGTTTTGTAATGACAAAATCATGAGGAAAGACTTGATAATATTTTATAAACAGTCAATATGACCGTTATTTCTGCCATCGGCTATGAAATGCATTGCTGAAAAAGAATTCCTGTCACTTCCCGGTACTTTCTAGCCTCTGTATTATTTTGTCTTGCTTTTATTTGCTTCTCTTGGCCACAAGTGAAGAGTTCCTAAAGACTTATGACTTGATAAACATCTGAGGGTAGAATTTAGCCTTTTGTATCGTAACAAAATTCCCTGAAGTATGTCGACAAGCAGAATGAGACCCAGGGCCATCTACCCCATACTTGTCCTGGATGCTGAAACACAAACTCAAATTCACAGTATACTTCAACAGGACTTTGCTATTTCTGGCTTCACTCACATTTATTTACCCTACCAGGACTGTCCTGGAAGCAACTGGTTTCATTGTTACTGGAATATCCTGACACTCCCAACAACTAACTCTTCAGTGGAAAACATCAACAGGGGGTCTGTACTCTAAAATTATTTGAAACCCTGGCCGAAATCCTAACCTTACCATTTGCACAAATCCTGGGCTGTTGCGTTACGATTCGTACCCAATGTTAATCAGTCTCCTGCAATGAACGATGACCTTTAAACCACACATCCAAATCTCAATAGTTCTGACTTTCTCTTCTTCACTCGGAGACCATCCTTTGTTGTGGAAAGTGATAATGAACACCTGGAAAATAGCATGAGCCATCATGAAAGCGGAAAATAGGTATACTGTTTAGCACATGGCAGGGGGCACATTCTGGCAAAGATGTAGATTGTCTGAAAATAGTTACAGAACATTGAAAAACTAAGGTAAGTTTATCTGGACAAGAATCTTAAAGCTTATATTATTTTTAGACCAATAGTTTCCTGTTAAACCAATTGATAAACTGGTATATTTGACAAAACTAACATGTAATTGTATCAAGTTTTAGAAATAATTTACTTTCCAAAAAGTAATAAAACCTGATTTAAAGTTTTCCACGTTATTTTGATTGTCCTATGCCTTCTTTAATGGGTCTGAGCTACTGATTTGGTGATCGTTTTCCCAAGAATTGCTGACGTAGTAGACAGGACAAAAGTTATTTTTGAGCAGAAACGTTTCAAAATCTGCACTTTGATATGACTGTGACAATAGTAAACAAAACCCTAAGCTTTTCAAAACTATATAAAGAAAGAACACTGATATTCTAGAATGTGTATGCCTGTGGAAAGAAAAGTAAAGGAAGTCACAATCGATTTCCAGTCTGAAAATTCCTGGTAGAGTGTTTGATTCTACTTTCTAATGCATTGACTAAATAAATAAGTAAATAAATAAATAAATAAAAAGAAAAAAAGAAAAGAAAAAAAATGCCTTAATTGTGAATGGTGCCACGCTAGTCATAATACAAGGAGAAAGTTTAGATATACGTTTATTCTCTAAGAGCTCCCAATGCTTCTGGAAGACATTGCTCATGATTTGAGTAGAAGAACAGAATGAATTTGAATAGAGCTAATGCTCTCTCTCTCTCTCTCTCTCTCTCTCCCCCCCCCCTTTCTTGTTAAAAAGGGAAAGGCAGGATCATGGCAACTACCTTGAACACTTAATCCCATATCTTTATGATATGTTAGTAGGTCTCTGTCTACACTGGGGGTTTTTGAGTAAAATAATTCAAACAGTCAAGTATAGGAAGGTTAAGACTGTTTCTATCAGATCCGCCTGTGTTCTATGTACCTGGCATGACACCAGGTACATAACAATTTCCAATGAAAATATTGCATATATGTCAAGTGAGCCTATAATAAAGGCATTGAATTTATACCAGAATAACAGTTGGCATGATGGGAACAACAGAGAATGGGAAGTGGGTGGAATTAGTTCTCTCCTTCCAGGATATGCCTCTCCCCCCACAGACCCAATGCTGTCCTCCTTCTGTATTTGGGGCCTTAAGTTCTCTATCGGTTTTGATACTCCATCTCAGTCTGGTTGAGCTGCTATAACAGAATACCGTAGAGTGGGTAGCTTAAAAAATAACAGAAATGTATTCCTTACAGTTCTGGAGGCTGGGAAATTAACCAAGGTGCCTTTACAATTGGTGTTTGGTGAAAGCTGGATTCCTGGTTAATAGATCTTTTCCTGTGCCCTCACATAGAGAAAGGGAGCCCTCTGTGGGGTCTCTTTAATAAGGACACTAATCCCCTTCATTAGAGTGGAGCTCTTATGACCTAGTTATCTCCCAAAGGCTTCGCTTCCAAAATCCACCACCCTGGGGATTAGGTTTCAACATATGAACTGTGAGTGGGGACAAACATTTGGTCTATAGCACCTTCTTTCCAAGTTAATTTCTATTTCAGCTCACAAGTGATAAACTAACTTGAGCTTCAACACTAATATGTTAAAGATGGACAGCGACACTATCCCACATTTGGGATGTTGGTGTTTTATAAAGCTTGTTAAGCAGTGGTCTGATACAATCTTATGCTTTGGAAGGAATGGTGCTGGAGGGGAAGACTTTTGGGGGTTTCAGTTATTTTTGCAGATTTTCAATCTGTGCTTGTAAAATGTAGTGAAAAAAGAGACTGGAATATGGATGTGAGAAATTGGCAAGTTGCACGTGCTTTTCCCATTTAGTTCTTATTTATATAACTTTGTGTTTCCTAACTTGAAAACAGTAATCTTATTTCATGATATAGGCATGATACCCACAAAAATATGCAGATATGTTTAAGTAATTCATTATTACTTCACCTAGAAAAATAGAGCTTCATTTAAGTAAGAGATTAAAAACTTAAATATAGTTTTGAATGGATATTGCTCCCTAGAATGAGAAGGATACAATCTTCAAGTATAAGAATTATTGCTTAGGCAAGGACAATATTTAAAATAATTTATAAAGGAGTTAGCAGTCATTTTATTCAGAGGTGATTCTGTCTTCAAAACATTCCCCTTGGTGCGCCTGGGTGGCTCAGTCGGTAAAGCGTCCGACTTCGGCTCCGGTCATGATCTCACGGTTCGTGAGTTCGAGGCCACGTCAGGCTCTGTGCTGACAGCTCAGAGCCTGGAGCCCATTTTGGATTTTGTGCCTCCCTCTCTCTCTCTGCCCCTCCCATGCTCATTCTCTGTCTCTCTCTGTCTCAAAAATGAATAAAACATTAAAAAACATTAAAAAAAACCATTCCCCTTCATTGGGTCCTGACTGATATTTTTCCTATAAATTAGATTCTACACCATCGTTGAAGTGTTTCTCAATCTGCCATGACAGAAGATCTCTTCCAACGAAATCCTACAGCATTTTCTTTTATATTACTGTCACTGCACTAATCACATATGTCCTCGTGTATGTTAAAGGAGTTTGGGTCTGTGCCTTATCTTTCCTAGTCAATAGTATCTTCAAAGGAACAAGCAGTATCTTCTTTATCTATATGCCTGCCAATTAAGTTTTCAATAATTTTCCATTAAATTTAATCAGATACTAATAGCAACTCACGTAATGCTAAGTGCTAGACAAAAATTTTAGTGATATATACATATAATTTATATATACATATAATTTATCATTTTAGTGATACATACGTATAATTTATTTCCTATAGTAAACCTGAGAGTTGTTACTAACTCCTTTACATATGGAGAAACTGAGACAGTTATAAGTTCTGTGCTTTGACCCTGGTCGTGCAGTCAGTAGAGCGCCAATGCAGGATTTTAACCTAGGCAATCTTCCTAGACTGCACACTCTACACTCTATGCTTTTCTGCCAGTTGCATGACAAAAGGCACATATTCAGGAATTTATGTAGCTTTTAATTCTGTATTTAATTTTCTTTTTTATTAATGTATATGAATATGCATTCATATATATTCATTTACATACATACACATATGCATAACCATATATAAAATCCTCATTACAAATACATGTACATTGTAAAAGAATCAGTATAAGAATTTTTTTCATAGAGAGTTCAATGCTCTCTAATCCTACGTAGGAGGAATAACCACTGCTAATAGTGGAGGGTTATTCCTCAAAACTTTGCCGGCATATGCTGAACTTGAGGGGACACATAGAAGAATGCTCACAAGAGCAGTGTTCATAGCAATCAAACAGTGCAAACAACATAAATGTCACTGATGGGGATGGAATGCATGCACTGAGATATCATCCTGATGGAATACTATATTTGCCTTAGTTTGGGTATCAGGGGAGACTGAGAAGAGGAGCTGGTGATTTATTTGGAAGTTGAACCCAGAGAGCCGGTTTGAAGGCAAAGGGATAGTAACAAGAGGCAGGAGGAAAAGTCAATAGAGTGCATGAATGAGTGGTTTTCCAGTGCAGGCATTTGGGGCTCATACCCCTTAGAGAGACTCTAGGGAATTATGTGCATTGGATGTCAGAATTTCAACAGTAAAGTTCAATCAATTCCTTCAATAAAGACAGCCTAGCATCCACGGACATGTTCTTTGTGGCATCAGCAACCTGATGGAAGTCAACGAGTGGCCACTTTCAAATGACCATGTCTTGATGACCACCTAATTCACTTACTTCTTACCTGCTAAGTGTCTACCTGTTAATAACCTTGCTTTGCACATCAAGGGGCTTCAATAAATACGTGAAAACATGATTGAACAGGTGAACACATTTAGTGTATGATTTGGTAATCAGGTTTTGTTTTGTTTTGTTTTGCAATGGAGTTAACCTCTAACACATGTCCTGTGATTTCCTTTAGACCTGTTGTAGCCAATGGCTCAGGACCTTCTGCTTGAGCTGTGCCTTCCAAAGCCTGAGCGCATCTGTGTTCACTTAAGATGCTTTGAAATTTGAGCAACATGATAATTCTGACAAATATGAGATCATTGAAACAGAACATGCCATTATGTTGTCATGAGAAACAAAGATATGAATGCCTCCCAGGTGAGTGCAGGGAGGTTCGTTTGACGAAAGTCAGGCTTCATTGGCAATAGGTAAATAAATGAATCTCCACTCCAGTCATCCCTCACTTAACTCATGAGTGATGAGAGAACACAAAAAGCAAATACCTTTTAGATTGCTTCTCAGTCTATCAGAGCATAATCTCTTTGATACTTCAATGTTTTATAATCTATATTTTGTCCTTTTTGATGTGTTCTTGGGATCTAGACACTGCTCCTGACTTATCGTCTTAGTCCTCCCTATAAATTGGGTTCACATTATTCCTCTTGGAAAGATATTCACCTATATCAAATGAACATTTCAATAAGATGCTCCCATTTCATTTTCAGCTGATTTAAACCAGCAGCTGGGCTCCAATTTGCAAGTTGAATTTGCCTGCTCTAAAATGCCACAGCTACAAACTAATACAAAATTTGCTGTCCTTAATTCTCCTAGGATTTGATAACTTGCAACAGGGGGTTGGGTAAAGGAACATTCATATTTATTTCTTGAAGGGCTGGAAAATTATCTTTCCTTAAAAATGGAGAACAATTTCAAGTGATGTGCATGCATGTATAAATTTAAACTGCATATGTACACCCAGAATAAAATCACACAAGGCAAGATGATTATGTTTTATAATTGAAGGTTTTGCATTGAATGTATTTCCCTACATCATATTTATGATATTTAAAATACCCAAATCCAGAAAGCCTGCATAAGTAGACAGTCATAAAAAGAATACATTTTAATATAGTAAAAAACGTAAACAGCAAAAAGCTTCTCAACCATTTTTAATATTTTACCTATTAACAACCACCTAAAGAATAAGTGGCAAAATACTGTTCATGTATTATATTTTTCCATTTAATGGTTTCAAATTTAAATGTGAATACTCGTAATTGAATAAATAAATAAGTGGAAGTTTTATAGTGATACACAGTCAGTATGTATTGAAGTGTCATTTTATCAGTGTTAGTTATTTAAATTATTTTCTTATATATAGTATTTCCATAATAAAGGAGTAAATTATTTTAAAAATAAATAATTATAGGGGAAGATAAATATATGTGCTTACCATCAGACATAGGTTTCTTTATCACAAAATATATTTTTAAAAAGCTGTCCACAGGGCTCCTGGGTGGCTCAGTCGGTTGAGTGTCTGACTCTTGATTTCAGCTCAGGTCATCGTCTCGGGATTCATGGGATTGAATCCCCCATTGGGCTCTTTGCATGACAGCATGGAACCTGCTTGGGTTTCTCTCTCTCCCTCTCTCTGTCTCTCTCTCTGCCCTTCCCCAACTCACGCACACACGCCTGTGGGCATGCTCTTTCTGTCTCTCTCTCACTCTCTCTCTCTCAGAACAAATAAACTCAAAAAGTGTTTAAAAAATTATCCAGTGAACAATTTTTTAAGAGTTTACTCATTTCATAATCTCTTTATAGTTCCCCTTAGAGCCATACAAAGTGCAATGAAGTGTTTGGGCCTATCTCTTTTGAAGATTTCACTAGTATACAGTAGTTACCCACTTTCCCGAACACCGTTTTACTCATCAAAAGCTCAGAAGTAGCCAACCGCTACATCCCATCTCATTCCATTCATCTCATCCCATCTCATCATCTCATCAGTGGGCATCTTATCACAGAATCACAAGAAGAAGGGCGAGTACAGTACAACAAGCTCTTTTGAGAGCGACCGCATTCACATAACTTTTGTTATGGTATATTGGTATATTGTTACAATTGCTCTCTTTTGTTATTAGTCATTGTTGTTAATCTCTCACTGTGCCTAATTTATAAATTAACTTTTTTTTAAATTTTTTTTTCAACGTTTATTTATTTTTGGGACAGAGAGAGACAGAGCATGAACGGGGGAGGGGCAGAGAGAGAGGGAGACACAGAATCGGAAACAGGCTCCAGGCTCTGAGCCATCAGCCCAGAGCCCAACACGGGGCTTGAACTCACAGACCGTGAGATCGTGACCTGGCTGAAGTCGGATGCTTAACCGACTGCGCCACCCAGGCGCCCCTAAATTAACTTTTATCATAGATGGGTATGTATGTATAAGAACAATATGGTCTACATAGGGGCTGGTACTATCCATGGTTTCAGGCATCCAGGTGGACTTGGAAGGTAGGTTTGCACCATGCCAATCTCAGCCTTTCTCTTCCTGGGGCTCCCTGTGTCAACAAAGGAACAAAATTATAAATTCCTTTGCCCCTTCATCCGCCCAGAAGAATGCAAGCAATCCCCTGTTTGCCAGCTTTGCAAAGACAGTTGAGATTACACGTGTGGCATTTGTTTCGGACATTGCACCGACTCAGTTAAGGGACGGTGCTGCGTGTTATGGTTCCTCCCTGAAGTTGCTGACCTGGATGGCAAGGGAGCTATGCATTAGAAAGTATTTAGCATGGCTTTGACCAACTGTCCTTCGATGAAGCCCCTTAGTCCAATACCTGCAAAACACTGAATGCTAAGTGATTTTGTAATTGAAACACAAAGAACAGAAATGCCTTTGAAGAACACAGCTGAAACAATGATTTGGTATTGACAAATGATCACATATTACTGAACTACTACATTATGTCGTCTCATATAATCTAAAATACATTTTTTCATAATATTGTTTACACGAACGTTCTGCTGTAGGGAAACACTAATGACACCTGGCCACTGCACCAGGCCACTATTATACTACGAATATTTGTGAAAGAAGGAACGTGACTTTAATATATATGAAATAGTAGACACTTGTCAGATCAATAGAAGTAGACATTCTAAACGGCAATGATATTTTATTCCTTCTAGAAAATTGGAATGAAATATAGTCAAATATATTTTTAAAATTCTCACTTAAGAAAATATTATGCAGAGTTCTCAGAGATATAAAACTGTTAATATTTGTTTAGTAGGGAAATCATGTGATTAGTTCATTAGACAGTCTGTTAGAGCACATTTTTCCCAAGAGCTCTGTTTCATAGATTTAGCAACATACACAAAAGAGTTAAAGTCATAGCTGCCAGGATCTCACTAAGGAGCAGTTCTGGTGCCCACAAGATCCCCAGTGCCCACACACCTTTCATTTTCTTGCTAAGATAATTCAAGGAAACCCAATAAACATATTTTTTTTGGCTAATGTGCTCACGTAAATTAGAAATACTCATTAATTTAAGAAATGGTATTACCTATGTAAGTATATATCAGTATGTGTATGAATTTGTAGATAGACATACTGTTTCCTTCACTAGTATTAGAATATTTGACAGCATTATTTTAGATATTTAAGAGCAAATATTTTGGCGTAAGAGCTGTACTAATTCCACTTATAGGTTCCTTGGCTTGCAGCTTCAAGACTCCAGTCCACTTCCATCATCACGTGGTCTTCCCTGTGTGCGTCTGTGTGTCTTTTCATCTTACACACCATTCAATGAATTTACAATTCCACTTGAATCCGGTATGACTTTATTCTAACTTGACTAATTAAATCTGCAAACACCCTATTTCCAAATAAGGTCACATTCTGTGGTTCTGGGTAGGTAAGAGTTTGAGGAGGATGCTATTCAACCTCGACAGCTCGCTACCGAAGAACCAGAGGAGGAGTAAACTGGTGTTCTGGAAACTATGTGCTGTTAGAAGCTCTCTTTCCCTCCTCTCAGAATATCTTCAGTGGTTTTGACTCTGAAAACAGATTGCCTCACATCGGTGTAAGGGAAATAGAGGAGACTTTTATATACGCTGCCTTAAGAAAAGCATCTCATGAAATACGTCGTTTAATTCTATTGGAATATATGGCTTTTTAGAGAGCATTTTGTTTGCCCGTGAGTCCAGTAATTGTACTGGCACAAGTTTTTTTTTTTTTTTTTTTTTTTTTTTTTTTCGTATCAGCATCTAAACTCTATGCCAATCATCTTTGTGTAATTTGGGAAAAAGATTAGAGAAAGACAGTTCTTGCAAATTTTTAGTTATTTGACTTAAAAATCCTGGTGATTTCTTTCTACTCATTGCAGGGCACTGAATGGTATGTATAATTTAGGAACAGAGAGAAAAAGAAACATTCTTACGCTAAATCTTACAATATATCCCTCTCTGAAATACCCCCTTGGCAATCTGAAGAGAGATAATTCTGTAGGTTGTCACATGATTACTCTTAGGTGACCTCTTTATTTCTTTTCTGGAAAATAATCTAATTGTGTTTTCTAATTATCTAATCATGGGCTATGCTTTAAACCCATATCCTTTGAACCTTAGGAATAAAACAAAAGAATTATTTGGATCTGTTTATAAAAGTATCTTCACTTATCAATTCACATAATAAACAGTGGTACTTTATTTCTTTTCCAGCAAGTTGTTCTTTAAGAGTTGTTTAGGAAAACAAACAATTGTGAAGATATATTTCTATGGACTGAATATATGAAACACCATGACATTTGGAACTGATTTCAATAGATATTGAATCCAAGAGCCTACTCAGTTTTTTTTTTTTTTCAGGAATTTTTCTAAACCTCACTTAAAGTTATTTGGAAAACGTGGGATTCTTGAGGTAATTGAGGAACACCTTACAGTTACATTGAGGAAGCTGGCATTCCACAATCTGCCCTCGTGAAAGTTCTTCAGACCCCCTGGTGGGTCTGTCCCTAAAAAGATGGCAGGTGATGTTTCTGATTGACTGAATATAATTATGACTGAATAAGCATGCTTATTTTGTTCTTGTTAAAGAATACATGATGTGTGGATGATAGTTGGCAAAATGTTTACAGTCATTTGCAAAATGTTTCGTTGAACTGAACCACCAAAATTAATTTGAATTTGGGGAAAAGTGAACAACATGGAAAACAGCCTCATAACATTAATCCAAACTAAAGTTGTTTGGTAACTAAACTTTAATTAAGTGCTAGGCTGATTTTTAGGAGACAAATACCTTTCCAAAAAAGAAAAGAAAAACAAAAAACAAATGACCTCAATTCTGGATGTTTTTGATTGTTTGTTTTCTGGGTAGTCATGCCTAAAACACATGAACAGCAACTGAGGAAATCAATATAAAATTGGGAAATACCAATAAATAAGGCAGCCCGGCATCTGGTACACCTCAGACAGTGGTTATATTTTCAGGGAAGGAAAACTGTTCTATTAGCCAAAGTGTCAGTAGCAGCCTACTCTATAAATAGTGTTGTAGTTATAAACTGCAGAAGAGTTTTTACATGTATCTCACAATTGAAAATGCTGGTCACATCATTCTTTTAAGCCATATTTTCATATGCTTTCCAGTTTTGTTACATATTTGGATATTATTTTTCAGAATTAGTCTCCCTTTAAAAATAAATATATTATGGTTGTTCCATTTAAACTCATTCAATCCTTATGTTGATATCTTTTGCCTAATTTTTAGAGAAGGAGACTTGTGAGTCTACGCTTGACCTTCCTTACTGTCCTTGATTTTTTCATCAAAACACCTTACATGTTGACTGAATGATTTCATAGGGAAGGAGACAGTGCTGAACATAAGTGCTGTGAGAGACAGCGTAAGAGGAGACTGAGATCACCTTTACTTACATGATGTGGTTTTGGAATAAACTAGGATTTTCTAACATCAACCACTTCTGCCAGGAGCTCGGTTACTTACATGTCAAATGATTCACGGTCACTGATGATCAGCCCGCCGATACATAACATTGGCAGAGTGGTTGAAACATTTGTGATTTTGAGTAGTTAAGGGTTGTCTAAATAGCTATATTTATTGCAAGTATTATGTTGCAATATTATGGGTTTTGGGATTGAATGAGATTGAATGAGGATTGAATGAGAGGATTTTTCTTCATTCAAGGGAAAACATCCAAAGGTGTTTGAGGTGTTGAGAAAGAGATTTCAAACAATTATGGGATCATTTAAAAAAAATAAATGTTCTATTGGATCTTCTCTTGGAGCAGATTTTCAAGAAAAATAGAGTTTTATGTCGCTAAAATTATTTTGTTAAAAGCAGGACAATATGGGGAAAATGATAAAGGCTTCACGTGAAAATTTAATGCATAAGAGAAAAAAATACTCAAATTACAGGAGAGTTTTTAAAAGAAATGCTCGTCCTTTATATCTGATATCACTGGTGGCCCATGTGTGCCTAAATGTGGACCCAGCCACGTCCTTGTCCTGTAATGAAGAATTTGGAATGAAAGATATGAGATAGTTGAGATCACTAAAATAAGTTAATATTTTGTTATTTAAGAACTTGGTGATTGAAGTAGATCATACCAAACCATATTCAATTAATCATTTGAACCTGATATGCTAATATTTGAAAAAAATACTCAGCATCTTGTGATAGTTTGTGTTTTTAAATCAGCATTTATAACTGATGGTTTTTTTTATTGTTTCTGTTTTTAATTGATAAAATACTATACTGAAAAGCAATGAGAGGGCTAATAGAAAAAGGAACCAATTTTTGTGTGTGTGTGTTCCAAACAATTTTTAATGCTGTTCTCTTAAATAAGAATTGATGTCCACGGAGCACTAAATATTGTAGGAAAAACCCTCTGAAATGAAAGAAAGAGACAAAAAAAATTGAAAGCACAAAACTCATAAGATACAGAAACAACATAAGATCTGGAGGAAACATCAAAATAATTGTAACTAAAATACTTAGGGGATAAGATTTCACATCCATGAGTCTAACAAAAATATTACTAATGTATATATTATTATATTATTAATTAGCAACTAATAAATGAATAACAATAATTAATCAGTATATTATATATTTAAATGCTTTTTCCTTTGACATATATAAATTGAATAAATGACATTATATCCCAGAATGTATTCTTTTTTTAAAAAAAATTAGTGTTTATTTTTGAGAGAAAGAGAGACAGAGAGTGAGCAGGTGAGGGGCAGGGAGAGAGGGAGACACAGAATCCGAAGCGGGCTCCGGGCTCTGAGCTGTCAGCACAGAGCCCAATGTGGGGCTCGAACCCATGAACCCTGAGATCATGACCTGAGCTGAAGTGAGCCTTAACTAGTTGCCTAACCATCCAGGCATGCCCCCCCACCCCCCCACCGCCAGAGTTCTTTCTTAAGACATATATTTCATGAAATGGCAGTAAATTTTCAAGGAAAAAGTGATCTGGTGAACAAATAACTTTGGTAAATGTTGTAGGTGATAAAATTAACAGGTCTCAATAAGGAAAAGTGTTTTGTTCTATTTGAAATGATTCTATGAAAAATCTATCCCTCAAACAGTGCAGTGTGCAGTTTGCCACAGTGTTTGGCAATTGAATGAGCCACTTTGAACAGATCATCTAAAGGGAATAGTTTACTCAAAACAGGCCCTGGGAAATGCTGACCTGTGCTTTACTGAGTTATTTTACAATACAAATTGCTTGTTTAATTTTTGTATATAATCTGAAAGGTTGATGTATTTCATGAAGTGTCCGTTTTTAATGCAATATGTTAAATTTTCATTTGTTTTTTCCCTTGGCTTATATCTTAACTTTGCCATATTCAAGTATCTTATACAGTGAATGATTTAAATGGTACTTATTTTTTCACTAGCTTCTGGAGTAAAATGTTTACTAAAAGTAATAATGGAAAAAGGTAATACGTAAGAGCAGAGTTTTTTTGTGAATTATTTTGTATTGAGCTTCTATGATTTCATAGCCTTGGGAGGAGTGTAATGTAAGCTAGCTCTCAATGACCCATTTATCTCTAAGCTGAAGATTCTATGCGCCCAAACTATTTCTCAAGAATAGAATATCTAAATAAAGAAGAAACCTTAAAACCCTTACAGATTAAGTGATATAAAGAAGAATCTAAATAAAAATAGTCCATATAGGCATGAAACAAATTAAAGAAACGAAAATATAACCAATGGATTTCTAAAGTCCAAGGCAATTAAGACTTTAATTATCAGAGAAGTAAACTGCATTATGTTTTGTTTGTTTGTTTGTTTGTTTTTGCTTTAAGCCTTTCATCAAGATGTGCAGGAATAAACCCTTTAGAGTTTGATAGTTGCTTCAGCTCCATGGTGTCTGTCACTTCAAGGTCTGTGACTTTGCTATTCCTCTACATCCAAACCTGCTTGTTATCAACCTTGAGCACCCTGTCCTGAAGAGTATTTCTTGGTTTTGCCCAGCTGGCCAATGGCATATAGCCCTCTTCAGAAAACAGATGATTTCAAAATTAACAGTGGCTGTTTTTCTGTGAAAAGAAAAAAAACAATACATAATCTCTTTGAGAAATGTTTTCTTTCACATTTTCTATCCCCAGCCCCAACATCCTCCACTAGCAGGGACAGTGTATAGTTCCATCAGAATTCCAAAATGTTTATCGCAAAGACTATGTTAAATGTGTCCCATATGTGAATATAACTTTGTATTTTTAGAAAGGAAAGCATTAAAATATGGACCCAAAGGAAAAAAAAACACACCAAAATTTGGCACCATTTTTAAAGTAAAGAATAAAAGTGATCTCGCAAATTATTATTTCTGTATGATTTGACAAACATTTATGTTCAACCTACATAAATACACAGTCATCCGATAGATACACACATATATTTACCAACTTCTCAGTATTATATGTATCACCATGTTCTATTTTGCCATTTACTTCTGTAGCATCCTTTTCAAAAAGCATTTAAATTTCATGGTATTTATTTTTTTAAGTTTATTCATTTATTTTGAGAGAGAGAGAGAGAGAGAGAGAGAGAGAGAGAGAGAGAATCCCAAGCAGGCTCCACACCATCAGTGCAAAGCCCCATGCGGGGCTCAAACTCACGAACCATGAGATCATGACCTGAGCCAAAGTTGGATGCTCAACCCCCTGAGCCACGCAGGCGCCCCTAAACTTTGTGGTATTTATATTGTTCTATAAAGACAAATTTACAAGCATTTATTCTCATCAGAGAATTTCTTCTGATCCGAGACAGACATTATGACACTGATAGAAGGAAAATGAGCAGGACACTCTATCAGTAGATACTGTTTTCAAAATGCATTCATAATAGATATAGATGTATAGATGGCCAAAAGAACTGATGACAAGTTTGTAGAAAAAATTAAAAAGCATGAAAATTCGGTATGTGATGCCAGTTCTAGAATGTACAAACCTTACTTCAAACCAGAAGCACAAAGTGGAATCTAATAATTCCCAATTTCAGAAAGCTTCTAAGTCCCTCAGATTGGTGCCTTTCCCTCAGAAATTACAGGTTTCGATTCCAATCTGGCATCATACAAGAGAACACAAGCCCTTATTCTGGCGATACAATCTTCAAATCAATGAGCTCGCATGGTTTTCCCAGATCCATCATATGTTTTATGGCACAGCATATGAAAATCGGAGTAATGTGGGATGCCTGGGTGGCTCAGTGGGTTGAGCATCCGACTTTGGCTCAGGTCGTGATCTCATGGTTCGTGGGTTCGAGCCCCACATGGGGCTCTGTGCTGACCGCTCGGAGCCTGGAGCCTGCTTCGGAATCTGTGTCTCCCTCTCTCTCTGCCCCTCTCCTGCTTGCCCTCTGTCTCTCTCTGTGTCTTTCAAAAATATGTAAGAACATTAAAAATTAAAAAAAAGAATTGGAGTAATGTAAACATGAACACAAATAAATATGTTAAAAATCCCTAAATGTTCTTCTTTTGTCTTTGTTCTGATTTCTGCTGGAGATGAAATTGTTACTACATATGAAGAACAATTTTGAAATTTGAATTGTGAATATTTGATTTGGAAACTTAAGTTTAACATCATGAGATTTATTGTGATTCATCCCACATCTTTAACTATATGCACTTAAACTCATTTTCACAGGGTTCTCCTATTCTAATAAAGCCTCAGTCTACTCTTTCTAGCTAATAATGTCATGGAATATGCATATTTAAATATCATAAGCATTAAAACTAAACCTCCATTTCAGGAAGAATTTACTGTGTTTTAAAGTGGATTATGCTTGATCCCCTTAGTGTCTTATTGACTTAGGAAAAAAAAAATGTTTTCAGCTCTTTTGGCTTTTGAAAACATTTCAATTTTAATATCTTTTGCTTCACAGCCAGTACTTAACTATAAACAATGCAGAATTAAAGAAAAGTAAGCATGTAAAAACAGAACTTACATTTGGACTGACTTATTGAGATATAATTTATTTATTTTTTTTTTGCTTAGTTTGTAGAGGCCTACCTTCCTAATTATAGGAAGTAAAAATCCTTGCTTTACAAGTAGTGAGTATAAGTAAAAGTCTGTATTACATAGGATACAGACGTTGAAATATCTGTGGGTGCTTCCTGATCTTATAAGATATAAAGGGTGTTTAAGTAAAAAAAAATGCTTCTTTTTGGTCTTTTAGCTCTTGCAAAGTTTAACTATGTTTCCTATAGTAAAAGAATGATGCATAATTTGGGAGGTTATATTTATCAGTGAAAAGTGACACTATCAGACAATGCTCTGTTCTGGCTTTTTACCTCGTTTGTTTCAAATTATGAGTCCACCCTAACATAGTGTTCTTACTGGGGTAAAACAATGCTTATACGATCATATCAAAACACACAGTACCTAAAGAGCTAGGAAGAGTTAAATATGGCATTCAAAAATTAGCTTTTACATGCTTTTGAAAAGTAATTAATGAGATCAGACGTTTTAAAATATAACTCTCTTACTTGTCATTTCTTCTATAGATAATCTGTCCCCTTTTGAGTATTTGAAGTTTTATTCATCATTGGATTTATTTATGCTCTATTTTCTGGACTTTATATTTAAAAGGTGTTACAGTAATAAAAAACTAACTAGAATATGCATTCTATTGTAATCT
Organism: Felis catus; assembly: GCF_018350175.1. Classification (NCBI taxonomy): domain Eukaryota; kingdom Metazoa; phylum Chordata; class Mammalia; order Carnivora; family Felidae; genus Felis; species Felis catus. The sequence continues at coordinate 82,542,489 of NC_058379.1, forward strand.
ATACTTTTATTCCATTTTGTTTTAAGAAATTCATTTTCAATTCCTAAACATACATGCGTACTTGAAATATTGCCCTATGCTCTGTGGACAATGTACAAAGCAAACACAATATTTTTCAGGAAAATTTCATTTGAAAAGTGCAGGAAAGAATTTATACAATGCTATCCCTTGCCACTGAATTCTTAAATCAGGACTACCAGAAGACCAGAGTGTGATTATTTCTATTCTGAAACCAGAAAATGGAAACAAAAAGGGGTAGTCTTATAGCTACACTCGGTTGCATATGTGAGCATTTATATGTGCAATCTACAATGGTTATTCATCTATACGTATAATTATGTATATATACATTTGTATATAGTGATAAATTTACATACGCAATATGTGTGCATGAATGGTAGATGCTTACAGATGTCCCCATATGTCTGCCTTTCTCCATGGTAATCAGAGACTTAGCTAAGCTGTTGGTGCTAAGTGTTGCCATGTAAATAGATCCCAGCTGATTGGAGGGGATATGAATGAAATCTTTAAATCTACATTTCCGGACACACTTAGTGAACTTGCACTCTTCAGTGTAGAAGAGCTTATCCTTTATTTCTTCTATCATGTTCCACAAGCTGGAATGTAGATATGTAGCTGCAGCCTTTCTCAACTATGTATAATAGAGGGTAATACCATACACATGGTGAGCAAGAACATGGAAGGCTTGGGGTAGTCTACCCCAGCCAGGAACAATGCCAACTGCTGTAATATAGAAATAAACACCTTTCATGTTTAAATCACTATATTCTTGCCTTTTTAATATAACAGCTTTTCTGTAACCTAAACATCATGTCTATTTGATATCTAGAAGTGGGGAACTCTTATAACAATGGTCAGCGGTCAAGTTAGAAAAAAAAAAGACACAGCTATAGCAAACTGGAAAACATGGAACCATTTTTACAGTAGAAAGGGAAGCCAGATAAAGAATTGCATTCTCATTCAAGACATCACTCGTTTTCACAATTCTTTAAGTAGTTCTGCTACTGGAAATTTCTTACGGGTTATCCTTCTCACCCGGATACCAGTTAGAGCTATGTTGTTAGATGTCTTCTCTCATCCATTGCTGCCTACACACACTCTCTCTCTTGAGTTACTAGGGCTTTTAAAATATCCTATAATATCATGCCATGTTTTACATATTCCAAATGTGCAGCACTTTTTCTTCCCTTGGTTCATGAGATAATCAATGCACATGTTTATCTGAGTAACTAGTATTTACAATATGCTAAGATTGGTGCTGGAAAGGGAAATATTGAAGCATATAGGTCTAAATAGCCTATTTCCAAGAGCCATAGTACAAGATTTGAGAACTAATTGGGTAAAGTTATCTGCCTTACATGTTTAATGCTTGCTAACGGTGTTGGTGTCGTTTGTACATTACTCCTTTGAGATAGTATTTGTATTTTAACAGCTATTGTCCATGATTTAATTAAAAAAATTTTTTACATTTATTTATTTTTGAGAAACAGAGTGAGACACAGCGTGAGCGGGGAAGGGGCAGAGAGAGAAGGAGACAGAATCTGAAGCAGGCTCCAGGCTCTGAGCAAGAGGTCAGCGCAGAGCCCGACGCGGGGCTCGAACCCACGAACTGGGAGATGGTCACCTGAGCCGAAGTCGGACGCTCAACCGACTGAGCCACCCAGACGCCCCAGTTTTTTTAAGTTTACTTATTTATATTGAGAGAGGCAGAGACAGCACGTGAGCAGGGGAGGGACAGACAGAGAGGGAGAGAGACACAATCCCAAGCAGGCTCCACCCTGTCAGCACCGAGCGTGACGCGGGGCTCCAACGCGCAAAACTGAGCTCCAGACCTGAGCCGGAATCAAGAGTCAGACGCTCAACAGACTGAGCTACCAGGTGCCCCTGTCCGTGTTTTAGCCAAAATATTAGGATGATGACCACCTTGCCATGGTCTGAAGAAGAGACTCTAGACACGTAGTCCTTGTCACAGCACATGCATTGAATTAGCATCTGTACGAACCACTGGTCACATTATTGACCCCTTAAAACATCACCAGTCTGCATAGAATGGAACTCTAGGCTTAGATTAGAGGTCCTATTTCAAAGAATCTTAACATGAGAAAAATAATGAAAAATATTTTGTTAATGATTAGTGATTCATATTAAAATGATAATATTTAGGGTTAACTAACTTGTTACAATGAACTTCATCTTTTAAAAAACTTTTTACAAATGCGGCCGCTGGAAAGTTAAATGACACAAAGAGCTTGCATTTGTAGCGTGCATTCCATTTCTGTTGGCCAGTGCTGCTGTACAGAATTTTCTTGTTTTCTCAATTAAAAATTTGATAAAAGGAAGATATGCAACTATGTACTGATGAGTTTATTTTAGAATTCTGGACTTTCATTTAATAGAAGAGGACTTTGTCTGCTAGAAGGTAACTCAGCAAACCTTGAAGGGGTATAAAAAATGTAATTTAAAATTAATACCTAAAGACACTTCAAGTGAACTCTAATTTTTTTCCTTAGTGTTTATTTCACGCTGCGTGAAGGAACAAGTCTACGTATACTATAAAGCAATTTATGTATTTATAATCTTTTTGAAGTTTATTTATTTATTTTGAGAGAGAGAGTGGGGGCGGGAGGGGCAGAGAGAGAGGTGGGGAGAAAGAATCCCAATCAGGCACCTCGCTGTTAGCCCTGAGCCGGGCCTGGGGCTCGATCCCACAAACACTGAGATCATGACCTGCGGTGAAATCAAGAGTCAGCTTCTTAACTGACCGAGCCACCCAGGCGCCCCTAAAGTAATTCTTAAAATGCTACCTGTACTTAGGGTCAAGCATAAAGTTAGGCAACATTTGAATATAGTGTTTTATCCAATAGGAAAGCGTAGTTCACACACAGTGGGCACAGACTCTGGAACTACTAGTAAAATTGCGAGACTTCCGCAGAAGTTAATTCAGTTGAAGGAAGAGGGCTGGTTAGAAATTCACTGGGTTCTGTGCCGTGGGGAGCGCATTTTTGAGATTTCACTTATAAAGACAGGAGTTCTGTTCCTGGCAAAATGACAAAATTGAAACAAATTTCAAAGGAGAAAAATGCCCCTCTAATAGGCCTCGTCCTGGTTTGGTCAAGGCTCAGAAACAAGAAGGAAAAGCACCCCCGGGGTCTAGCCTAGCCGGCAGGTACAGGACGCTTGGCATGAGAACAGGTACTCTCAGAAGCGCAGATGCTGTGGGTGCGGTAGTCGGCTGAGAACACTCGGAAACAGCAGAAGGAGCAGCTGAAATTCTCCAGGCTCGGTATCTTGTTCCGGCAGAGGAGAAAAGCCACTCCTAGGCAAAATTAAAGGGCGTTGTGAGACAGAACCAGACAGCAGCTAGCCAGCAATCCGGAAGGGATTTTTAGGAGCGGGACAGGAATGTGTCCCCTAACCACATGCCTAAGTGTCCCTGTAACATGAGTGAGGAAGAAAGATACATTTACACGGAGCCGTGATGCTCATTAATTATAGTATTCTGCCCATCTGTCTCTCTTTCTTTTTCTGTTTGGTAACTTAGAAAATGACATCCTGTTCTCATTATAGAGAGTAGATTTAGGCACTGTCAATGAATTTTTCTTTCTTTTCGTTTCTCTTTATTTATTTATTTTTTGTCTTGAGTTAAGTAACTCCTTCAGCTATTAAAGCTATATTGGAACGCATCCAAATATAACTGCATATGTAAAAATAGAAATGATATTTGGAAATTTCACATATTACAATTGCTGCCAAAATTACTCCACTCAGTGGATAGACAATACATCAGTATACCTTACAAACTGCTTTCTGAAGGAGGCTGTTACCATCTGGGCAGACTACACATGACATCTACAATAAACGCTCAATGCACATTTATTGAATCATGTCTAAAAATAAGGGATTAAACCGTTGTAATGAGGCATCAGATCTTAAATTATAGTATATTTCTATATTGTCATTCCTTGGTTTTTGAAGAATTAACTGTAAGAACGTTGCAACAATTCATGTGAATCCAAATGTTATTCAAGACATCACATTCCATCTGAGAAATGTAGAGACTTGGAAAAGCCTCATTCTCTTCCCCCACAATGATTAAAAAAAGAAAAAAAAGAGGGGACAAATTTCCAATTAATAACATTTCTTGAAAGGATCAGCACAGCAGATTCAGGGCCAGCAAGTCAGCATCTGGGGAGAGATAGGTCCCTACAAGGGAAAGACCTAAGCATTTATATGTACACCTGGGACAGGTGCTGCTGAATGCCATCTAAGTCAGGGAGAAGATCCAGCTAAATATTTTTAATGAATCAGTAATGACCAAGTCTGGCTGGTGTGAGAATGTCGATTTCTGGGGGCTTCTGGGATAAGAAGGTTTGCCTGCTCTTACCATCCTTCCCTCTCTTAAACCCACTAGCCCTAGAGAGGAATCTGAAGAAGGTTTCCTCCAGTTTTTGGCTGAGGGTAGGCACAACAGCCAAGCTGAAAACCTACTCTTCTCCATGTGTCCTGTCCACCCTTTGAATCAAAAGCCTTATTATTCAGAGGAAAGAAGAAGAACCCTTAGGGCTTCTGGAAACTGAACAGACAGAGAATAGGAAGGAAAACAACCAACCAACCAACCAACCAACCAAAGAAACAAATAACCCAAACTGCATCTCTGGGAAAGGGACAGAACTTGTAATGCTATAGACCTAAGAGTGGGTACACGGTGCCTGCCAATGACTGTGCCTTTATCAGAGAAACAAGATGCCCCACCTTCAAATTTGGGGTGGTGGGCACAGAGACAGAGAGGTTAACCTTTGAATGTTTAAATTTTCCTTCAGTTCTATGAGATATCTCAGTGTCTTTCCACCACGTTATATATATTTTTTCTCATGCCTGATATTACCCATTTCTCGCAACGAACATGCTTACAATGGTATATCAATCTTTGATATTTCACTGGGATAATATGTTTTTTACCCGTATCTTCCTGTTAACTTCCCCTATGTCTTAAGCTCTTGAAATTAGGACCATTATTTCCAACTTTGTACTAAGCCTCTTTTTTCTTGAATATCCAGAAAAAAATCTCAAACAGAATATGTAAAATGGCATTCATAACATTCAATTCTTAACTCATTCCTTACCTTGCATAGTAAATGAATTCCCATTTGCCGATTTGCCCCAGCCAGAAATCGATACCTTTATCTTTGATTTTCTTACTCCAGTGAATTCTCCAATTGCCCAACATCAAATAAATCACCAACTTTTGTCCATTTTCAGAAACAGTTTTGCATTTACAGTCTTCTCCCAGTCTGTCCTTGTACTTTTCCAGACATAACTGTCACTTCTGAGCTATTGCAGAAGCCTCCAATCTGCTCGCCCCTCTCTACCGTCTTCTAACGTCTATCAACATAACACAGCTGTCCTTTCTGTATGAGTTTGTTATCATTGCTGTAACAAATTACCACAAACTCAGTGTCTTAAAACAAAGCAAACGTATTACTTACAGTTCTAGATATCTGATATTTTGGACTTCTGAGTCCACAATCAGTTCCAGGAACCAAAATTAAAGTGCTGCAGGGCGGTTTCATTCTAAGATCTCTATCTGGGGCAGAATCTTGTTTATTTTCCCTTTCCGGCTTCCAGAGGTGTCTGTGTTCCTTGGCCCTTGGCCCCTTCTTCCACCGTCAAAGCAACAAACCTTCTTCAAATTTCTCCTTTCTCTCCCTTTTCATCATCACATTACTTTCTCTGATCTGCTATCTTGCTTTCCCCTTATAAGAATGCTGGTAATTGCATTGAGCCTACGTGAACAATCCAGGATAATCTCTCCATCTCAAGGTACTCGACTTCCTCATATCTGCAAAAGTCTTTTGGCTATATAAAACAACATGCTCACAGATTCTGGGGATTAGGATGGGGACATCTTAGTAAGCCATTATTCAGGTTGCCACAACATCTACTAAACCAAATATGAACATATGGTACTTGCTTATATCTTCCAATGACTTTCACCAACACCCAAAAAGTGCTACCACATTTTTCAAGTGCAAAAATTCAATAAGTTAGCATATTATTTATTTAAGTCATTGCAAACTTCCAAATGTTTGTGTTATATATTGGCTTTACTATTATAACTGCATGCCTTATTTTTAATATTTCATATATCTACATGGTTATTTTTTTCTTCTCATCATACTTCAAAACTAGATACAGACATTCAAAAATATGTATTACTGGGGCACCTGGTTAGCTCAGTTCGTTAAGCTCCTGACTTCAGCTCAAGTCATGATCTCACAGTTCATGGTTTGAGCCCCACGTTGGGCTCTGAGCTGACAGCTCAGAGCCTGGAACCTGCTTTGAATTCTGTGTCTCCCTGTGTCTCTGCCCTGCCCCCACTTGCTCGCATGCTCTCTCTCGAAAAAAAAAAAATAAACGCTTGAAAATTTTTAAATAAAACAAATATGTATTGCCAGCCATAGTTCTAAGTGCTGGGGATATGGCAGAGAACAAAACATAAGGAATATATATAATAAACAATATGAATAAATCATAACATAACTTAAAATTAGTTGTAAGTGTCATAAAAACAAAGTAGGATAAGGGAGAGGGACTGAAGGCCACAAAAGAAGCATTCCAAACAGGTGATCAGGTGGCAGTTGACGAATATCTTAAATGTTGAGAAGAAATGAGTCACACAAACGTTTGGAAGCAAATTAGCCCAGGGAAAAAGGAAAGAAAATATTAAAGTTTTTATAAGTCTCGATAATGTGTGTTAAAGTATCTCAGAAAAGTCCAGAATGGCTGGGGCATAATGGATAATAGCATGAGAGGAGATTGGAAAACCAGGTAGGGGGGCTCCAGGTCATGGAAAGTCTCATAGACCATGAACGATCGCTGGGGGGTTGTCGAGGTTTAACCAGAAGCCATTTATATTTAAGTAGAAGAATGATACAACCTCACATAGTTTTGGAAAAATGATACAGCTGTTTGGGAGAGAGTAGAATAAATGGGAGTAAGATGGGGGAAGAGCTATTGCAGCAAATCAGGCAAGACGTGACTAGGAACCAGGAGAATCATCCACTGTATGGACTGAACATGTAACACGTAACAATATTTTTCTGGCTCTGGGGATAAGTGCTAACAAGACCAGAGTAATTAGTACCTCCTTTCTAAATTATGACATGAATCCTCAGAACAGAATTTGCTATTTCAGTCAAGTTTCCATTACTCTTTATCTAACTGTCTTCTGACATATGATTGATCAAAGCAGGACTTATTGAAGTGTTTGCTCCTTAAATCAGACTTCGGTCTTTTTATGGATAGGATTGATTATTTTAAGTTCAGTGTATCTTCTACACTTTTTGTCCCCAAATCAAGCAAAAGTAGAGGCATAGCAGAATGTTTTTATTTTGTTTTCCGTTTTAAATAAAGAATGCAGACAAATGGTCTTCAGTGAATTGCAATCATCACTGACAGGACCAAGTCAAAAGAGCTTATGGCAAATAAAATTACAATGAAATTACATCCTTACTAGTCCAAGGTAATTGATTCAAACAGGTAGATAACAGTTGATATTTTACATCTATTGCCCTTATTTGTTAACATGGGAAGATATGTGTGTGTGTGTGTGTGGGGGGGTGTTATAAGGCTTTTAATAAAAATCAAATGCCTTAGGTTTCTTCAAAGTCAAGCATGTCTTGATAAGCAGAGAAGTGTTTCAAATACTTTGTACCTGTGCCGAGAGTGAGTGGTGAATTCCGTGTTTGATCTCAGTTGATTCAATTTTTTAAATATAGTGTACGCAATATTTTTACATTGATTATGTTATTTCCTACTCAATATTTTAGCTTGTGGTGATGTGTAAATTAATATTTGTCTTTGACATGTATACTGATCGAATGAGAAGACTGATTCAAACAATGGCTTTGGATAGGAAAAAATCATATTTGTCAAATTCTCACATTAAATGAGTGGAATAAAGAATGAATCAGTAACTGTGAAAATATTGGAGGTTGGTCTAAAATTACATGTCTTGTCCAAGTGGGAGAATTGACAATATTTTCAATTACTTTTCACAGCAAGAGTCCTTGAGCGAATCTATACCATTGGGTTCATATGCGAAGTTAGATGTTCTTGCTGCAATATGATACAATATTTCAGAAAACCTCAGTATCTGCCCTTCAAGAATAGTTATATAAAGATGTAGGCTTATTTCTCAAGACTATTTAGTAGTATCAGTTTATAATGTTCACAAATGATGTATTAGCTTCTACATAAATTATTAATATAATCACATTTCCATGCAGAATCACAGCAATAATCTCACCAACTAGGTAAAATATTTTCCTAGCTATCCCATAACAATGAATACAAGGATTCTTCAATTTTAATATACAAATAAAGCCAGCTATTGTTTTTCTGGTCAAAATTAAGTTTGTAGTCAAGTAATGCTGATCATTTATTTGATAATAAGAGCTAATTCTACTTATATCGATATTTAAGTATCATGCTTTTTTTTAAATTGGGGTATAAAGGACATATTACATTAGTTTCAGGGTGCGCAACACAGTGATTCAATATTTGTACGTATTGCAAAATTATCAGCACACTGAGTCTCGTTAACATCCATTTGCCTGGAGGATTTTCTTTTACATTTTCTACAGTGTGAATCTGCTGGCGATGAGCTCTTCTAGCTTTTGTGTATCTTTAGACATCTTTAGTTTGCTTTAATTGTTGAAACATAACTTTCGTGGGGCAGAGCCATATCAAAAATCACAAGAGGTGTTTTAAAAATACCTTAGCTACTGCTTGGTGTAATTTGCGGTAGTCTCCCATTACCTGGCACGACCTACCCAGTTACGCATGGGGCCAGACTTCTACATTAACTACATCCTTTGAATCTCTTAGTGTGGGTATCTACTTGGGTCATTCCCTTGGGATACATTATTGCTTTTTATGTATTATCTCGAGAGTGGGGAAGGGGCAGTTTCAGAGGCTTCCACATGTATTTTCCCATTATAGTAGCTCTTGTCTTATTGAGAGTGTTATACACAACCAAGAATGTCCATGTAAGTCATTTATGTGTCATCTGAAGAAATGACTATGGGGTGCTCCATGTACGCAATAGGCAGATGTGGGGATGGTTCTGGGTTAAAACTCTAATTACTGTTCGAGCCTCATGTTTGCCCTATATCCCACTGCCCTCGAACTTGACAGCCGACTTGCCCAGTGTATGGTTACCCCAGAAAATGATCATAGGTTTCTTGGAAGACTGGGAAGATAACACCTGGAAAGGTAACTTTCTTCTAGTGTTACAAGGGCCATCTAATGGGGATCGGACCTCTCCATCCATGGAACTGACTTAGATCTAGAAATGGATAAAATGTTGGCCTCAGCATCTTCACTCTTAATCTCTTCTAATGATGCATTAAATATTTTTCACTGTCCATCAGTGCAGCTCTCGGAGACACGCAGTGCAACAATCCCATCTTTTTTTAAAAATTATTATTATTTTTAATGCTTTATTCATTTTCCAGACAGAGAGAGACAGAGCGTGAGCAGGGGAGGGACAGAGAAAGAGCGAGACACAGAATCCGAAGCAGGCTCCAGGCTCTGAGCTGTCAGCCCAGAGCCCGACGCGGGGCTGGAACTCACAAACTGGTCATGACTCACAAACTCAGATCATGACCTGAGCCAAAGTCAGACGCTCAGCCGACTGAGCCACCCAGGTGCCCCTATAATCCCATCTTTACAGACACTTGCTGATCATATCCCTGATTGACATTCCAAGCTTGTTTCCAGCTAACACCGTCATACTCACCTTGCTTCTGATGGTTAAATGCTGCCAACTGGCTTCCGCTCTTCCAGGATCTTATTGTTCCTATTGCTACTGGGGATACCAGAGGGCCCAAATGGAATCACTTGTACTAAACTACACATGAGCCACCTAAGATTTAGTACCTAACCTAACTGTAGTTTCAACCTTCCAGGAATGTGATACTTTATCAGTCAACATTAAGTTACCTGGTCAGCACTAGTGAGATAATCCACCCAATAGATCCCCTTCTTTTCCCCTTAGGAAGGTGATTTTGCCTCAAACGGTGTATTCTCTACTAATGATTTTCTTCTTTTCTGCTCACTTTCTATTTTTAAAAACTATTCCATTTTTGCAGCTTGACAGGGCTTTTTTTTTCTGTTGTTACGTGAGATGGCGACCAATTCATGAATTGTTGGATAAAGCCAGTTTCATCCTTAAATTTACTCAACTGAATTTTTTTCCATGCGAATGAAATGGCTACCACTGGGGCACCTGGGTGGCTCAGTCGGTTAAGCCCCCAACTTCATCTCAGGTCATGATCTCACAGTGCATGGGTTTGAGCCCTGCGTCGGGCTCTGTGCTGACAGCTCAGAGCCTGGAGCCTGCTTCCAATCCTGTGTCTCCCTCTCTGCCCCTCCCTCTCTCGTGCTCTGTCTCTCTTTGTCTCTCAAAAATTAAACAAAAATTTTTTTTAAATAAAAAATAAAGAAACAGCTACTACTGAGATTTTCTGGTATTTTAGAATCTCTCTTCCCATTGCATTTACCCACTGGTTATTGGAAGCTGCTCAGAGCCCACGCAGAGTCCACTTAGAACCATGTTCTAAGTTGGATTTATGATGGATTGATTCTAACACACTGATTTCTCTGAGACTCTTGAACCATTTTGCTAGCTTGTTATGACAGTTCTGGCGTCTGTCCTCCATTTATTATTAACCATCACTTTTGTCACTTTTTCTAAGCTTGCAAGAGCCAAGCATAATAAAATTGTCAACTGGGTCCTCGCCAATGTTTTGGAGCCTGTATAATGTTCCTGTATAAACTCTTCCTTACAATTTTATATTCCCCCTTTCTTGTTCTAACAACCACAGGATTCATTCTCAGACACATTCACTAGTGCATGTTATTCACAGTATCAGCACCTTTAATATACAATCTTTCTTCTCCATTTATAGTTTTGCCATTTCCCCAGGACAGTTATGCCGCAATTTGATCCAAATTACTCTATCATGGTCAGGGGGAGAGAGGACAAACTCTGTGGTGGAAAAGAATTTTCTTGTAAAGTATCTTCCTAGTTTAAATGCCCTGCTTTTTCTTTCAGCAAGAAGGTCTCTCTGTTTTTACAAGGGAGGATGGACCATATTTGGAGATTCAAATGGTACAGGAGACGTGAAGGATTCAACATTCTCAAATGCATCTACCAAGATATTCTCATACCATCGTGAAGGGCCCGGCTCCTTCCTTGTCAAAGAGACTTGAATGTGTGAGACTTCCCTGAATGTTTGCCACTCTCAGAATTAAATGCTGTACCCGGTACTGGGCTTTGTCTGTTTTCGAACAGAGATGAGGCTCTATATAAATACCGTGAAGTCTTTCTCTCACACTTGGCTTTCAATTGCTAATCTGATTATTGAAGGTTGTTATTTCTACTCTTAAATGAATAAGTCATGCTGAGAAATAGCCATCCGGTTCTACAGTTGCTATTTCTTCCATACTTCTCAAATTTCTGAGACTGGCACCTGTATCCAATCCAAATTCAAACACATTGGAATCACGTTGCTCTGGACGCCATAGACGTTCATTACCCACCTACTACCAGAGAGGGGGGAGTCCTTGTGATTAGCTGGCAAGTGATGAGGATCCAGGACATTATCCTTTGAGTCTGTTTTCTAGGAGCACTTACAGCACTGAATGCCTTAGATCAGCTTCCCTAGAAACAGAGTGCAAGATGGGAATTCCTGTTCGAGTGATTTATTGCGGGAGTACTCCCACTGAGAAATGGACTCTGGAAATTCCTCCACAGAGTTGGTCCTGCCTTGAGGCAAGGAGTCTGCATCTTGTACGCAAAGTCCACTCCAGGTGGGGAGGGATGGTTCCCTGAGTGAGCTGGCTCTCTTTGGCTGAAGAAAATTCTCTGGGAAAGGAGGCAGCTGTGAATTTTTCACAGTTAACACCAACAGGCTGAGGGACAGATGCCCTTGCTGGTAAGAGGGAACTTGGTGGGGTTCCCCCAGCAGCCACTTTGGAAGTATAACACCATAAGCATCCTGTGGTTCTTGAGGCTAAATGCTTTTAGGGCATCGATTTCACTCAATAATTATTCACTGAGCACTTACAGTATGATAAATTCTGTAATTGGCCCTACCTTACATACAAAGCATAGTTCTCTATTCTTATAGAATTTGACAGTGGAACAAAAGGTACTCCAGTTATCAAAGTTAGGGCAAAAGGCAGAAGTTGCCATAGGCCTAAAGTACAGGAAGATTAGGTCAAAGAATTTTTTTTTAGAGATATACTTTAGAGGGTTCATAGTATAATAAGAGGGCTTTTTTTTTATATTGCAACATATAAGAAAAGCTACTGTCCTTCATTATGAAATTAACAGTTTTATGATAGTCTGTTCAATATACTTCTATATTTATTTATTCCACATCAATTTCTGTGGATATAGAAGTATATAGGAAAATACATAGTTGTTGATTTCATGAAGTTAGTGTCAACATTTTATTTTGAACAAATTTTATCTTCATTTAACTGAAATGATTAAACAGCGATTTTTTTAAATTAACGATTTTGTTGTTGTTGATATTGTTTTTAACAAAGATTCTCTTAGTTTCTAGAAAGGAAGTGAAGTTTTACTGAGTGAGAATAGATGAGGGGCTGCAAAAATAGGAATTCCTTGCACACGTTTCTTATCTTTATTTGTATACATTTTAACAACTACTTTTTAAGCAGTACTAAAATACATTACCGATATTCTATTATTCCCAAACGTCAGTGGATATTGGGAGAATGCAAGCATCAGGGGGATATTTCATTTAGAAAACAAAACAAAATACTGCAGTGTAAAATCTAAGAGTGCCTAGAGCAGGGTAAGCCAAGTCAAAGGAAGAAGGAGCTTAGAAAAATGTATAATTATCCTGATTTTTCTTTTCTTCTATATGATTGTTATAATTCCCCCCTCTCTCCTTACGAACCCTCTGAGGAACGTGCATGGATATTATGATATTTAGTTTATAAGGCAGAAGATTACATTAAAAGTAAATTATCTTTTCCAAGTTATAGATATTTGATGTTAGTTGATATGACAGTTGAGATAACACTATTTGCACCTCAAAGCTTTTTATAAGAACTATTGCTTCATGAAATTAAAATATCCTTGACTTCTCAGGATAGTCTCACAACTAGTATTTTTTAATTATTGTACAAGCAACAGATTATGTCCTCTTCCATGTATCCTGTCAGTCTGTGTTGATAGATGTCAATTCACAAGCATATCCCGGTTTGGGTTGAAGTCAGTCTCCATTTCATGTTTGCATTTGAATTTAGGTCTGTCACAAGTGATAAAGAGTGATGAATGTGATATTGCCATGTTGAAAGATCATTAAATGTCACTCTGTGTCCTGGCAGCCAAATGGCTGGCAGAAAGTCAATGATGCAAACTCGGTTTGGAGAGTGGAGAGTCGAGATGAATCTAGGGCAGCACAGTCATGCAAGCTGTGAACAATCAATCAATCATCCCATTCAAAGGACGAGTGAAATGCGATTTGATAAAAATACCGTGTGAGTACCCACAGTGGTGGACATCTAGCTTGGAAGGGTTTTGATTTACACTTACAACTACCTAGTTGCCAGCAGCTAGAACGGTAGGCTGGGCAAACTATGTATTTGATCAATTTCTTGGAATATCTTTTGACTTCAGATGTTCTGCATGCACCTTAAGTCTTCAACAGTCTTAAACAACTTTCTTGCTTTCGAGAAATGGCCTGTAGATGGGCTAAAGTGAATCAAGTGTACAGTCAACCTATTAGAGGTACAATTTATATACCCTGATAAAGAAAGCATTAAATGTGAATGGCAATGCTATTTCACTTCCTCAGTGGCTTTCTACAATTTGCGTATAATTTATTTAGCTTTCCGCTTTCCTCGCTGTTCTTCCATTGCTGTGAATTGATTCCGGGAAGTTCCTAAATATAAATTTTACTTAAAACAGGGAGGAAATGCTTACTCAATATTAATATTTATTTTCAAAAAGCTTTTAAGGCCATAACACAAAATATGGAGCACGTTTTATACGTTTATCCAGTAAATTACACCATTTGCGTTTTGAACGTAGGCTAGAAAATGAAAAACATTGCTATTGACTACTACCAGGTATCTTTTAGGTTGATAAATCTGTTTAATCAAGCTCACTTCCATTTGTTGAAAATGGGGAGTATAAAATATACAAAGTGAGAGGTGAATCAGGGGCATTATGACGGAAGAAAGTTGCATTAGTGAGCGCTTTCTGTACTCAGATATTTGATGCAGACTATTTTAGAATGACTTATGAATTTGTCAGTATAAGTATACTGAGAACAATATTATCTGTTTCAAGTCATAGCCATATTTTAAAAACTTTACTAGACTGTACAGGTAGCAGACATTCTAAATCAAACTTTGATAGTTATTTTCTGAGGTAAAATTGGAAACTCATTTTTTGCCCTAAAATTAATGTCAATGAGACTCAGAAAATTCAGCAGTTTTCATAAAAAATGTCCAGTTTAACATAACCATCCAGGGTTTTTTTGGGGGGGAGGTACAATTAACACAAAAGATAAAAATAACTGGATGGATATCTTAGTTTAATTCCATTTGCAATTAAAATTATCTGATCAAATTCCTGAATTCTAATTTGTAGGGAGCAACATGTATTGTTTTGACTAACACTTAGATTCCCACGTAGATTCTCCTAGAGGAAGAATGCAGAAAGTCTAGGTGGTAAAGATAATATATAAGCAAAGATTTGAAGGAGATGAGGCCATGAAGCAAAGAGAAGCCTATCCCAGCCTCAAGTCTGAGGGCGCGTGGGTGGCTCAGTCAGTTGAGCATCCAACTCTTGATTTCGGCTCAGGTCATGGTCCTAGGGTCATGGGATTGAGCCTCGAGTCAAGCTCTGTGCTGAGTGTGGAGCCTGCTTAAGATTCTTTCTCTCTCTCCCTCTGCCCCTCTCTCCCACTCACGCGCTCTCTCTCTCTCTCTCTCATGGGATTTTGTGGCAGTCAGGACTTAAAGGGACTCCTGAGAGAGTTTGTGAAGTGAGAAAAAAACTGTATCGGAAGGTAGAGAAAAGAAGAAAAGAGGGCCCTGTTACCGTAAGTAAGCATACATATAATTCTGAAAGTTGTGATTAACTTTTACAACAACAAAAAAAAAACAACTACGTGTTGCCATAAGTGTGTAGAAGGTGGCAACTCAACCAAGTGTCTGGATTCAGGTAAATTCTCTGTGAATAAATAGTATTTAATCAAGGCTTGGAAAAGAATCTGGCATCATACAGGTAAGATGGGGGAATGGAGTGGAAATGCAGATTGTTTCCTAGGCAGAAGGAAAGCTTGGAAGGAAATGCACTGTGTTCATTATGTAAAACATTTTCCATGAATATTCAGATGTCTTCAAGTCCTTATATCTCACAAAACCTCTTAAAGATAATGTATTTGCTATTTATTATAGTCTAATTTCTTTAAAAAAATTATTTTAGAGAGAGAGTGTGCAAATGGGACTCAGCATGCAGTCTGGTGCAGGGTTCGATCCTATGACCATGGGATCATGACCTGAGCCAAAATCAAGAGTTGGATGCTCAACCAACTAAGCCACCCAGGCACTCCTGCTCTATTTTCTTAATAAATGAATTTCTTCCATGACACTGTGTTGTCAGTGCTCTAGATTTTGGCCAATCATATAGGTGTGAAATGATCTATCATTTTTTAAAATTTCCAATTCCCTGATGATATATCTTGTGGAACATCTTTTCACGTGCTCATTTGTCATCACTGTATCTTCTTTGGTGAGGTCTGTTCAGGTCTTCGGCTCATTCTTCAGTCAGGTTACTCATTTCATAATTGTTGAGTTTTGGGAGTTCTTTGTGTATTTTGGATAATTGTCCTTTATCAGATTTTTTCTTCGCAAATATTTTCTCTCAATGTGTCTCTTATCTTCTCATCTTCTTGACATTGTCTTTCAAAGAACAGAAAGTTTTAATTTTAATAAAGTCTAGCTTACCAATTATTTGTTTTCTAGTTCTGTAGTGGGTGTTAGATCTAAAAAGTCATCATCATGCCCAGTTAAGATCTTTTTTCTTATGTTGTTTTCTAGAAGTTTTATAGTTTTGATTTGACATTTAGTCTTGTGAGGACTGTAACGTCAGTGTCTAGATTCTTTTTTTTTCTTGCATGTGGATGCTTAGTTGCTCTGCACGATTTATGGGAAAAATGTCTGCTCTATTGTATTGCGTTTTCCTTTATCTAAGATTAGTTGGCTATGTTAATGTGGCTCTGTTTCTGGGATCTCTATTGTATCCCATTTATTTCTTTGTCTATTCTTTTACCAATACCACAGTATCTTTTTTTTTTTAATTTTTTTTTCAACGTTTATTTATTTTTGGGACAGAGAGACACAGAGCATGAACGGGGGAGGGTAAGAGAGAGAGGGAGACACAGAATCGGAAACAGGCTCCAGGCTCTGAGCCATCAGCCCAGAGCCTGACGTGGGGCTCGAACTCACGGACCGCGAGATCGTGACCTGACTGAAGTCGGACGCTTAACCGACTGCGCCACCCAGGCGCCCCCAATACCACAGTATCTTAATAACTGTAGTTTCCTAGTAAGAATTGAAGTAAGGGGCAGTGTCAGTCCTCTAACTTTTCTTCGATATTGTGTTGGCTATTATGAATAAATTTCGTTACTGGTTTTACTATTATTTTGTCATTTTGGTTTTTTCTTCTGCTTAACTCAGTCTCAGGTAAAAAATAAATCCCCCAATTCCTTTGAGATTTGTGGAGAGCAGGGATTATGAAAGTGAATTACGTGTAGCTCACTGTTACCTGGAGAGGGAAGCCTCTTTGAGTCCTCAGCTTAATATGGCGAGGAGTTCATATACAATTTCCATTGTAGAGTTAAATTATCACTCTCTTTCTGCCCACTCCATGAGACTTCTGAACCAAGACCTACCTTTGCTGAATTATCAGGGCTAAGAGGACAAAAACATGTTTATGCTCAAGGATTTTGCCTACATCTCTTCCTTTAGGACTTTCCTGAGAATTTGTCTGACCAGTTTCCCATTATCCTGACAGCTCTTCTATGCATTTAGGTCGTTAAGACTATTTGCCTGCAGTTTTATTGTTTTCCTTGTGAAAGTTGGTTCTAATAAAGGACTTGATCCGAATTATTAGCAGCAGAAACCCTCATCTCTGAATCTCTAGTACTTTATAGTGTGCTTGACACAAATTAAACACTTTATAATGAAAAACTGAATGGTTGAGGAGTGCTTTTATCAATGACTTTTGGGCTTTTGTTACAAAGTATGCATTTCGTAATTTAATGCATTTGAAATCAATTACTCCTGAAGTTCTGAAAATGGATAGTTTTTATAAAATGAGAATCTCCACTTCAGGTGTATGTTGAAGCTCAAAGGCTTCTGTGAACTTGTAAAACAATTTTCCTATGGTTGAATTTCCTTGGCATGAAGCTTTCTAAAACCAACTTTTATGATTCTCACTAATGTCTATCAGCTGGAATTTAGATACGGTGGTAAAGTAACATTTAACAGAGTTTATTATTTATAAATAAAGATAATTGATGTTCAAATGCAAGGTAGCATAGTCTTTTGGCATCCATAATTATCTTGAATCATAACGGTGTTGCTTCATCCAAACGCATTGGAGCTCAATGTTGGTTTCCTCAAATACTTTTCATATACCTAAATGAAGCATTTAAGTTTTCGCACTGTGGTCAGTTAAGTCATTTGTGTAAGTGAATAAAAACAGATAACTCATGAAGTTGCTATGAGACTTTTGAAGGTGTTTTAAAATTTTACATCAAGAGTACTCCATAAATATTGTGATTCTATTAAAATATCAGAGAACTTTTATAGAAATTTTATAGAAACTAGTGGATAAAATATATCAAGTAGTCAATTTCAGCAGATGGGGACAACAGGGATACTCACTGAGAATTTTATGAATGTCTTTTAAGTACCATATATATTTTATGACATACCCTGAGATAATCCCCATTGAGTCATAATATTGTACTGGATTCTTCTGGTGTGTAGGCAGTACCTACGATTTGCTTCAAACCAATATAATGTGGTACTTTCTTGGTTAGGTAATGTTATATGGCAAGAGTGAAGGGATTTTACAGACATAATTAAAATCCCTAGTTAATTGGCTTGAAGGTAACTGATAAGGGAGATTAGCTTGGGGACTCCTGACCTAATCAGTTAATGGAACCTCTTGGGATCAAAAGCAGGAAGCAACAGAGACTCGCTCCTATTGGCCTTGAAGAAGCAAACTCACATGTTAAGAAGAGAGTCCCCCGTTGTTGAATATCAAGCAATCTCCAGGAACTGAGGCCTCAGTCCTACTACGTCAAAGAACTGAATTCCACCAATAACTCGTCAGTTTTTAGAAGTGAATTCCAAGACTCAGAGGACATCACAGTTCTGGCCACCGTTGTGGTTGAAACCTAATGAGCTCCTGAACGGAAGGGCCAGTTAAGCTGTGCTCACACTCCTAATCCCAGAAACTGAGGCGGTAAATGTGCATTGTCTACAGCTGCTACACTTGTCATATTTTACTACACAGCAGCAGAAAATAAATATGCAGATACTCATTCACATGTTCTTCTAGAAACAGGGGTAAAATCAAATTATCTCCTTAAATTCTATGTAATAGAAAATTTTAATAAGCCTTTTTGAATAAATAATGAAATATAAAGTAACTTAGATTAAAAAGAACGGAATCAAATTATTATAACATTTTGACATCATCATCCTTTACTGTAGCCAAAGACTAATTATTAACAAGATCATGGTAGTGAATTATGATAAACTGATATCTGAACTGATCTCAATTATTTCTAATTTTTATCTAATTAAGTAATTAGTTAATTTTCCTTTCAGAAAATATTCAAACAAATTAAAAAAAAAGACTATAATCATTGCTTCAAGTCTTCACTCAAGAAGATAATGAGAAAATTTTGATCTACAACTCTATTTCCTGGGCTTTTATGTAGAAAACCACACACACACACACACACAACACACACACACACACACACACACACACACTTAAGTATTTATAAAATTTACTATTTTCATTCACTGAAAACATTTTTCAATCAATGATATATCTACACCATTACTTAACATAATATATTTTAATTTTAAATATGCATCTATATTATCTTTAAAATTATTTAAGAGTCTCATAAGTGACTTCAAAATACATTAAACATATTCTATATTTCTGACTATATCTTTCTAAATTTCTTTTTATTTTAAAACCATGAAAAACCCTTATTCACATTTATCTTAATACATTTTCTGCTTAGGAACCTTTCTAAAAATAGAACTGCTAGATCAAATTGTAATAATATTTTATGGACCTCTGATGGGCATAGTCGAACTTCTTTCAAGAAATGTACCAATTTACACGCTCCCAAATAACATTAAAAAATGTCTCTTTCCTTATAGCATCACCAGCACTAATTATTAAAATAAAATTTAAAAAAGTAGACAGCATATTACTTTGGAATAGTTTTCATTTGTAATGTTTGAATACCTTTAGTATTGAATATTTTTATTTTTATGGACCAGTCTTTTCCATTAACAAAATATTCATTTTACTCTTTGTCTATTTTTATTGAAGTATAGGAAATAACTTTACCATGCTTTTCTTATCATAGATTATATGTTTTTGTCTAAATGTTGTTTCCCTGGTCATCTATTTAGAGTCTTATCACTTTGATGGTTGTTAGTATTATTTTTGAGGATTTGGGTGATTTATTCACTTGCTGGTTGGTTTCTTGCCTTCCTAACAGATACTTAAGTATGAGATTGTGCTTTGAAAGACTTAAACCCCTTGGCAAGATGTATAGATGTAATATTTGCGAAATGTTGGGTTGGGCCTTAATGAAATAACTATATATAGTTGCACTTACAGTTATGTAATTAGCCATATCTATATATAGATATGGATACATATATAGATATAGATATAGATATAGATATGGATATAGATATAGATATGGATATAGATATAATTTACCTTGTGCCAACACTGAGAAAATAATTTCTCTAATAATTTGATGTTACATTAATGCACATGCATACTCTGTTGAAAACAACATATGTGTTAAAATACATTATAAATCTTATATGCTTTGTAGAATTAGCTTAAAATTATATATATATAAATGTGTGCATATACACACACTTATAGATTATATCTGTATGTATATACATATATATGTATGTGTATATATGTATATATAATCAACTTTAATAAGTTGGTTATGTTATCCCCATATTCTCAGGTCTAGCATATACTGTAACTAATGTCAACTAGCTTAAGGGCTCTATTCTATACTCTGGACAAAGGAATGACAGGGCTCAATGACTATAAACATTTTTCAGCCAGGATACCCTCTGTTGTGGTTTCCTGAGCTGGTGTGCCAGTGATTTCACTGTGGCCTCCTCCTATGCCATTTATTTCATGTTCTGATAAACCATATTTCCTCTTGAAAGCTGACAAAGTCTGAGAAAGGAATGCTACTAGGCCTCTGGGGAGATGGGATACAGGTATTATATGTTACTCTTTATATTAAAATACAAGATCTTTGGTTTCTGGAGACCATCCCAATGGAGTTGCTTCAGGAAGGCTATGCGAATCGGAGCTGACTTCAGTCCTTTGGTGTTACTAAGTTCTCCGTGAACACCACCACATCAGAGAAAGGCTTCACTGGGAAAGTGGTGGCTACAGTTGTCATGATGTCAGAGAATTCACAGAGTCCACAGGTATGATTATTAAGGTATAGTGCCAGGAACTCCTCTCAGTAGGGGCTGTGACATCACGTACCCTGGTAATTAATAGTCTATTAAGCCTCCCTACTGTCAGAAGCTCATTACTGAGAGCTGCCTCCTCCAGACACGTGTTTATTTCTTGTTTGTGTTCCAGTGATTTGTCAGATGGATTCTTTTTCAACACAACATGTTCTGGTCACAATAGTGCTTAAATTTGTTTTAAAATATAGTCACAGTAGCTTTTAAAAGACATGCAGGGTCATACCTCATTTCAGATCACATCAGAGACTTATTTTTCTTGTTGATAAGATACTGTATATGAACATAACATATTATACCAAATATGTTTTACTGAATGAATCATTAGGTACAATTTGTATTTACGTGCATGATAAAAGAGCATCAAATGTCCATATTAGTATTAAGTTTCATGTTCTGTTTCGCTTAAATATTCCCACACAAATGTTCATATATGGAAGGAATACATAGTAGGGAATGCTATTTGCAATAACATAATGAAGGACTGTTGTCAGTGTCTACTGATGCCGAGCTTAACGATGGCACACACAGAATTCAAACAAATTAAATTTTAGCATCTATACCAAATCCTCAGTGTTTCTCCTGAGTTTTTTTCAAGTTAAACAAATCAACTCGTCTTGGAAAGTAATCCTCGTTGAAATGATAGTTTACAGTAGAATATGAAATAAGATCTATTTTAGATTATTATTTATATCAGGACTTATGAGTGTTCTTTTTTGGATAATCATAATGGAAATCAATATGCTGTACTGTACTCTAAAAAGAATCCAAAGCAATAGATCAAATTGCAACGGTCTTTTTATTTATGTATTTAGAGAGGGTTGTACCTTGATGTGTTTTCACATGTCTTTGCATTTGCCGAGTTTTATTATTGAATCAGTGGATGCATTGGACGTTAAAGGAAGCATATCATTTTGCTGAGAGAAGAGAACAACAGCCACCAAATGGTATTGCCAGGATTGTCTGGGGACAAAATTTCCTTGCCGTCTCTGTATTCATCTATGACCTCCATTCTTAAACGTTTTGGTGTCAGGACGACTTCACATCCTTAAATCATACTGAGAGATAAGAAACCTCTCAAGGACGGCAGAGTATGGACCTCTGCAAACGTATCCCTCCATGAACAGAGTGTGAGCTCTGGCAAAAATCCTCAAAATCAATGCATTCTGAACTTTGAAAACTAACAGTAGGGGGAACCTTTATTCTAGAAATACTGCCGAAATTCTTTGGAACAGTGAGCTTTGTGGCATTTTGACTCATTTTTATCTCATGCCCTTCTCCCTTTCTGAGATAGCGTTGAAAAGCACCAGCCTCACAGCCACAGAGGCCGTGAAAACCAGCAGCCTAGCGCCCCAGTAGGGGAAGAATGGGCTTGGAGCCTCTGAAAGCACCACCCCGAGATAATTGTCACCATTTGACCCGTCTGGCATCTCACAGGAAAGCTCTATTATCAAGGTTTGCCTTAACTGACCTGACTCAGAACTTCCTTGGTGTGATCAGCTGTGGCCCTAGGACTTTTGTCAAAAACAATCAGTGGGAATTTGCTGAACGTCACCGCTGCCTCGGGTGGTGTTCCCAGTTGGAACTACTATGGGACTCACCAAAAAACCTTAAAGAACTAGGAAATGCGATGTTCACAGGAGGGTCTGACAAAGCTCTGACATATTCCTGGCAGCGCAGAAGTCCACAGGCGCGTTCAGAGCTGTGTGTCTGACCAGGACACTAAAGACAGACTTATGTACCCAAATGCGCACATCTTCATATACACAGATAATATTGGGAAGGATGTATCCTAAGAAGTTCACACGTATTTCCTCAATGGTAGAGAATTTAGTGGCTCTTCTCTTTCTCCCCCACTCGCGCTTTCTCTTTCTCCTTTCTTTTTTCCTTTTTTGCTTATCCATTATTATCCATAATAACTCTACATTACTTTTATATTAAAAAATAGGAAGGCAAAGTGCATTCTTACCCAAATTATTCCTGTGTGATTCATTACTGGCTGCAACCTAAATTAGTCAAGAAAAGATAACTCATATTCCTTTGGTCACCTAGTCAGTTGAGATCTGCCAGAAAATATCAACATTTTATCTGATGGCCTTCTCAGCCAGTGACTTGCATTTGTTCCCCTTTAAAAGATGTTCGAAATGTAGCTCATATTAATTGACATCAGAATATTGTTTTCCATACCGTGCCATATTATTTACCATAAATAGTATTTGTCAGTAAAGTTTTGCATAATTGTGGGGCCTGAAAAAGTTAATGTGGCTTTTACGTACATTTTAAGATACTCAAGATCCTTAACAATCTGATATAGATAATTCGTATTATTGCCCTATTCTGAAACTTTTAGACACTTTTCTATTTTAATTTTGTTCATTTTAACAAATATTCACGTGTCTGCAAATAAGTACAACTCTCTGTTATAGGTGATAAAAATTGAGAATTGAAGATTAATAAAACATTATTAAGGAAGAATAAGCCTAAATAGCACAGCATATTTTGAGCTGCCAATGCCTCAATTAAAGATGGAATAGTTTTCCTGAGCTGAAGTTCATTTTTTCTTACTATTATGTAGACTACGTCCTCTCATTGGAAAGTTGCTTTTTCTATAAATTGCAGCTAAGCAACATGATTAGGACATACTCACCTGCAGCTTGTTCTTATAAGTAACATTAGAAAGCAACTACAGAAAATATAAAATTTTACTTCACTTCAGTATAACATGTGGAAATTTGCTGTATTCCCTGAAGATACGCTGCTGTTTATACAAATGCAAAGTGGCATCTTCAGTCAGACAAATCCGTTCCCATCTAATGGAAAACACCAAATCCTTAATTGTGCTAACAACATAAGTTTGCGCATAAGTGGCTTAAGTCACCTTATAAACATGTGTTTATAGAATTAGATGATCAGTTTATTACGTTAGCATCCTGCTGACTCTAAAGCAAAAGTGCAGTATATTCATTATGTTGTTATTTTATTCTTTATGAGTAATGTGGTAGTCGGTTAAATATAATTAAGAGTTTAGCAAAAGAAAAACGCTAGCAGAATTAAACAATGGACTAAGAGCCATTTCTTATTATAAAATAACCACTTGCAAAGATTTAATAGAAGAATCAGGTTCATTGTGGAGAAGAGAACTCTTTTAAACCAAAACAAACAACCACACAACAACAACAACAAACCCTGGAGCTTAGGAATTTAGCTTCTTGTTGCAAAAAAGCAGCACACGTATTCAGGAAAAACGACAAAGTCTCCGAAAATGACACTAACTCTCGGGATCAACACTTAGGATAAAGACAAAACCAAAGTAGAAACTGAAAGTGATAAAAAAAAGAATTAAGAAATTGGGGCGCCCGAGTGGCTCAGTTGGTTAAGTGTGTGACTTCGGCTCAGGTCATGATCTCACAGCTCGTGTGTTCAAGCTCCGCATCGGGCTCTGTGCTGACAGCTCAGAGCCTGGAGCCTGCTTCGGATTCTGTGTTTCCCCCTCGCTCTGCCCCTTTCCTGCCCTCTCTCTCCTTCTCTTTCTCTGTCTCAAAAACAAATAAACATTAAAAAGAATAGAATTAGTAAAGTACTTGATGTAATGACCATGCTCAGATAACCTTACTGCCATCCTGTTGATGGGTATTTCAGACACTAGGGTTGTTAAAAACTCACTTACATGTTGGTTTAAGAACATGAAATTACCTGCAGTTTCACTACAAAACCAGTGTACGAGGATGGTCCTGGCCTGCATAGAACATAAAGCACCATTGAGGAAGAAAGAGACACAACCGTGATTAAATAGCCTAGGATTTTAAACCAAGCGAGAAGTTTGTATTCAAAGTGAGGTTTAATATGTGGCAGGAAAGTCTAGACAAAACTGAGAGGACTGAGTTTGAGGAACCACATTAGATTGGGTGATTAGGGATAGCAACATGTGTCCTGGAAGCTGAAAAGAATCTTGTTATTTAATTGATTTATTTTTAACCACTGGTGGAAAGTTTGACATAAGGCGTGTGAGTATGTGTACTTTATTCCTGTCCCATAATCGGTATTAGGCAATATATTTCTTTTTATCTCTGCCTTTAAGGCTAAAGGTAATTTGTAATTTTAGGATTTATGGTAGGAATTTTAAATTAATGCACGTGGATAAAGTATTATATGAATAAAATGTTAAGTGCCATTACATAAATTCAATTTAAAGTGGTTACATTTGCTTTCTAATCTGCTGATATTTGTTTTAGGAGGCCCTAGTTACCCTGCATTAGGTATATTCATCCAAATAAAGTTAAAAGCAATGCTTGTAATAGAGGAAACATAACTAATAGTGAAAATCAATACAGAATTACATTAGTGTGTGTACAATCTGTTTCATTGTTGAGAATTAATTCTAATTACAGTAATAAAAGACATTTAACTGACATTTTCACCTATCATTCGTTTCGCTAAGGAGAAGATGCATTGTTCTCAAGTCTTTTCAGAGACAAATGTTTTACTGAATTCTAAGTATGATAAGCTTTCATGGACTGAGAAATATCAGGTCAATGAGAAGCACATTAGTATATTTTTCTCTTATTTCTAAAAAGGCAGATGCTAATTAAAAGTACTGTGGTCCTTAATTCTATGCTTGGGAAATTATACGCATCTTCTTATCTAATATCCCTATTTATGAGCACTATTTAAAAGTTCTGAGCTAAATATTAAAAATCTTGTATTCAATGAATTGTTGATAATTAATAGAAGTTACAAAAGTGAAAATTCCGAGTGTAATATTTTAAATTATTAAGGGTGGGAATTTAATTCTTATTAAGTGCTCACAGTTAAGTTATCAAAATGTTATTTAAGTGAACATCTAAGTAACATTTTCTGATTCTAGGTAAACAGAGATAAGTATGTCGTTCAGTTTTGTACCAGGTACGGATTTAGGCCAAAACGCCCAGTGCCCGTGACTTTGTGTTTCCGTCACTTCTTTCTGGGAATCGTGAGATATCCCTTCCTTTTGCAAAAGTTTAGGATGAGAGGGGCGCCTGGGTGGCTCAGTTGGTTAAGCGTCTGACTTCAGCTCAGGTCACGATCTCGCGGTCCGTGAGTTCGAGCCCCGCGTCAGGCTCCGGGCTGATGGCTCGGAGCCTGGAGCCTGCTTCCAATTCTGTGTCTCCCTCTCTCTCTGCCCCTCCCCTGTTCATGCTCTGTCTCTCTCTGTCCCAAAAATAATAAACGTTAAAAAAAAAAGTTTAGGATGAGAAATTTGATGAGTAAGTAGACTTATTAAAATGCCTTGACTTTAAAATGTTCAATGCAAGGCGCCTAGGTGGCTCTGTTGGTTACGCCTTTGACTCTTGATTTTGGCTCAAATAGTGATCTCTTGGAGGGAAGAGTCAAATCCTGCATCCGGCTCTGTGCTGACAGTGCAGACCCTGCTTGGGATTCTCTTTCCTTTTGTGTCTGCCCCCATACCCCCCACTGTGATCTCTCTCTCTCTCTCTCCCTCTCTTTCGCTCTCTCCCTTAAAATAAATAAATAAACATTTAAAAACAATAAAATGTTTACTGCAAATTGTCTTTGGAATTCTGCTAGAGCTGACGATTGAAGGAGAGACTAAAATATGAGGAAAATTGATTAAAAATAAACTTTGCTTCAGTAATAAGTTTGAATAGCTCTGGGTGGCTTTAGGAGAGTAAGAAAAAACACGTAAGTATATTTTATTTACTTATTTATTTATTTATTTATCTATTTATTTATTTAAAAGTAATCTCTACACCCAATGCGGGGCTTGAACTCATGACCCTGAGATCAGGAGTCACACATTCTTCCTGACTGAGCCAGCCAGGTGCCCCTAGGAGAATAAGAAATTCTGATTAATGTTCTAAGTTGGGACTAGAAGGTAGCGCTAACAGCTGGCTGAATGAGAAGGGGTCCGTGAAGTAGCTAGTCAAATAAAATAGGACTATCAGATGGCTCTGATGTCCCAGTAAGAACTTTTGTGCACATTACATGAAACAGTGAACAAGGAAACACTTGATTAACACCAACAGAACTGGGCATTGGACTACTGCTTTTGGATTTTGCTTTTGAATGCTTTGGATATCGTTTCTGGGTAAGCCAGACATCCACGGCCCTATGCAGGGTCCCCAGTCAGTTATCTGGATCAGAGCCACAGTACCATTTGGCAGAGTAGCAAGTGTTATAAATGAAGCATCAAACTCAAGGCTAAAGGTTTGTAAACTGATGTGTGGCTTGCAGTCTGTTCTGCGTGCGAGACTTGAAAGCTATCGGAGTCATCCCCTAAACAAATTGCATTAGTCATTCTTGTGCGTCAGAGTTATTCGCAGGTGCACGCACAGGTTAATTCGTAAAATCAAACCACCAAACTGGGTAATGGAGAGCAGCGTTCAAAATCCCAGCTTCATAAAAATCAGAAAGTTGAAATCGCCCCTGTGGAAAAGCCAGTTATTGTTTAAAAAGGGCTGAGGGGCCACCTGGGTGGCTCGGTCCCTTACGCATTGGACTACTGGTTTCAGCTCAGGTCATGATCTCATGGTTTGAGAGGTCAAGCCCCACATCGGGCTCTGCACTGACAGCCTAGAGCCTGCTTGGGATTCTCTCTCTCCCTCTCTGTCTGCGCCTCCCCTGCTCGCTCTCTCTCTCTCTCTCAAAATAAATAAATAAAATTAAAAAGAATGCATAAAAAGGGCCAAGATACAGCATTGCAGGCAGTGATGGGCCTTTCCAGCGGGGGTCCTTCTTTCCTCAAGGGGGCGCTGTGCACGTGAATGCATGGCCAGTTACCATAGTTCTTCCTTGTTGGGGAACCTGAGAAATTCCCTGCAAAGCTCAGAACGAGTTTTCAATTTAGAAAGTTATGTTGAGTAAGAAACTGAAGAATTTTGCAATTTATCTCAATTTTATGATTCTGAGAGGGTCATGACAACAATTTTCACTTTTTGTCTATTTTGTTTTTTAAATTTTTTAACGTTTCTTTATTTTTTGAGACAGAGAGAGACAGAGCATGAACGGGAGGGTCAGAGAGAGAGGGAGACACAGAATCTGAAAGAGGCTCCAGGCTCTGAGCAGTCAGCACAGAGCCTGACGCGGGGCTGGCTTGAACTCCCGAACTGCGAGATCATGACCTGAGCCAAAGTCGGACGCTTAACCGACTGAGCCACCCAGGCACCCCTCTTTTTGTCTATTTTGAATAAAATTCACTTTTGTTAGGAGTGATGTAAAATGGAGACCCTCACAAGTCACCAGAGACAAAGAGAGTCTTGAAAACATTTTTGATATCATATGGTCGCTCAAAGAAACAAAATTTGTATCAGCACGATCATTTTATTTTTGTTGATGCAATTGCTTTGGTTGTAATAAACTTGACTGAGCTCATCTAAACAAATAATTAGAAGAAAAAAAAACAATCATGAGCTTTTGCATAAAATCAATTCAAATAAGACTCAACAAAATCCGGTGTTCTCTCCTGTCAAATTTTGCTAGGACATATTAAGTGCTGCATGGTGCCCCGAACGTTCCAGCAGAATATCCACTATTTTCTGATTTATAGTGAAGTCCAATATCCAAAATTACACGCCCAATGTAATTGTTGTGCAAACTGATCAAAAAAATTATACATACTCAGCTCAAAGCTTCAAGGCAAGACATTTCTTTGAGATACTGTATTCAGAATGTATTAGCAGTTACAAGCCCATCTAATTTAATAAAACAATATGTACATGTGAAACTTTTCATAATGTAATTTCATCATTATTGAACCATATAGTGATCCTTTTCCAGGTGAGAATTCCTTTTACTATTATGTCAGAAAACTGAAAAGCCACGAACCAGATTAGTAGGTGATACACTTGAAACAAATAGCAAAAAGTTTGAAGGATAGCTTGACGGCATACAGAATTATCAAAGATAATGCCACACTAAACTTAAAAAAAAAGGCACAAATACTTAAAGTAAAAAATGATGGAACCTCTAATGGAAAAATGGTGTCTGGTCAGCAGCCCCATTCAAAGCTCTTTTCATCTTGTCCATACCCTTCCCATCTGCCACACAGAAAAATGCATGAGAGCAACTCATGAGAGAAAATCAGAAACCAGGATTTAAGTTGTCCTATCACCAGAATCAGGGAGGAGTTAAATAAAGGAGAGTCTAGCTAAATGAGGTTGCTCAGAATCTAAGAACAGTACGATCTGCATTTAGGTCAGAGGTACTCTGTGCTTTCAAATTCCCTGCCCCACATTTTTCAGGCACTCCCAAGAATCTAGTAGAGTCAAGTGCAACTTTGGACACGTTTCTCCACTTCATGACCATGCATTTTACCATCAGCCAAAATGCTGATGCCAGATGATGACTCTCTGTTCACCTTTTGTCTTTGAGAACATGACACTCTGAATAGCAATTAAGCAGGAAATAAGATTGAACTGCTGGAGTGAAACAAGAAATTCGAGAGGAAAATCTGACCAATTGAGTTCTGTGGGCAGGGCAGAAAGATACCATTTGGAAGCCGTGCATTTTGGATATTGAAATCTCCATGTGCTCTGGTGTTCATTGTATAAAGATCCTACACTTAAGAACTTTCAGTCCAAAAAAATGGTATAAATGGGAGAAAACTTAGAAATGCATCAACTCTGCAAATCACTTCTACAGATGAAAAGACAGAGAGGTTGCCAGATGAGAAGCAAAATTTAAGCTCATACTAATCTTGAGTTTTACAAAGATCAAATGGCTTTGTGAGCTAAAATTAGAGAAGAAAAATAAATTTAAAAAGGCCAATCGTTAACATACTCTACAGTATTCTAATATTGAAACTATGAATTAAGTAATATTACAAACACCTAGTCATTTGTGAATGGTTTTTCGAAGAATGACATTTTTAAATTCGATGAAACCTGCTTTACCTGTAATTGTTCTTTTTTGTTTTTCTTTCTTTTTCTATCGAGAAGTCTTTGCCAACTTCATTTCCACTTCTAACTATGTTCATGATTTCTTTTTACGTACTGGAAAAATTGAGTATATTTATAATTGGTACCTAACTGCCCTTGTCTCTTAAAAGGGCATTGTCTCTTGTCTCTTGTCTCTCTAAAAACATGTTTCTATCATTTTCTGTTTCTGTTTCTATTTCTTAATTTTTTTATCATGGTCATAGAGCAGAGTTTTCTCTTTTTGGAAATGTATAGCAATTTTTATTAGATGCTGGAATTTATGATTATATATTATCAAAGGCAGAATTTTGTTGTACTTTAAAAATAGTCTTGAAATTAGTTTTAACCACAACTTCCAAAAAGTAGAACAGCTATATCTACTAAGATTTCATGAAATCCTTTTCGTACAAGGGGATATTAATAAAGTTCCTGGTTGTGAAACATTTCCTTACTTTCAATATTTTATATGTCTTTGAGACTATAATTTGTATCATGGGAAAAAAACAAATATAAAATAACTCTCAGTTGGTGTGTTTGTTCAGCTCTTTTTGTCATGGAATCTTAACATAAATACATCAAAAAAGAATGTGAAAGAAACTACACACACTTTTTTTTTTTTGTAATTTCAAGATTAAGAGTAGCACCAAAGTGCCCCGACCCTTCTTCTAGAATGTTTCTCCATGATATCAAATTCTTGCATTTAATGATATGGGTTTGTTCTTCCAAATTGAAATACATTTGATTTGGCTCTTCACAAAATTCCCTTACAGACTACATACTCTGGTTGCCTAAAAATGACTCCCTATTTCCTCCAATGTTAGATAATAGAATAGTCTGGAACGCGTGGAGAAAAAGTGGAGTATTTTCTTGGTTTTCAAAAGAGTGACCAAAGTTTTTTTTGTTCCCCATTCTTTTGTGAAAAATATGGTCCATGAATGTCAATAGTGAATGATATTCTTTTGCATTGTCGTTAATTGAATTATATGTTGAGCCAATTGGTATTTTAAATCAAATTTACAAAATCAATTTTAAACAGCTAATTCCCTACATAGAGGTGCTCCAATTCCTGAAATTTATTAGCAGAGCAAATATAGCTAGAGATGAAATCGAGGGTAACTTTGCAATTAAAGTGCAGTTGAATACAAGAATTAGATTAAAATGACTTAAAGTACAAAATTAAAATTTGAGGAAATGAAGCTATTAAGTAATGTCTGTATTCCTATAATGTATTATTACTTTTTGTTAATCATTAGCCAATAGTCCGAGCAACTTCATAAACTTGTATGTTTAATAGAAATAACAATGAAGAATGAGGTGAGGTAGATATCTTATTCACATAGTGCTTATCCACAGTATTTTGGGCTTCCTTTCCGAACGCATTCATGTTGCACAGAGTATAAGTACGATGGAAATACATTCAATCTATACAAAAATATATCTAATCAATATCTATAATATATTCTAATATATTTACAATGTTAATATTTTACATGAGAATAAACCTGTGTCTAAAGTATAATGTGTTTATACAGGGTAATATATATATACCCACATACACTTATCACATTCTATATTACATTACATGCACATAATGTATATATATAATATGTATTATATGTCATAATACATTAGATATACTATAGATATCTGGTATCTGAATATATAAAATATAGCATATGTTATATATTCTGAATATATATAATATACACATATAATGGTATATATAGCATGATTGTATATTATATTACAAATAATTGATATTATGTATTATAATACATGTTATATTATATCTACTATGCATAGTATATGTGTATGTGTCTATGCATATATTGCATACATGCATATATTATCCATGGTACAGTTTATTAAATTATTGAAACCTTGTAAGTGAAGACATGTGCATTGCACTTATGGTTTTGTACGTGTGTGAACTTATTCAGGTCTTCACTCTCTCCATCCATGTGACAAGAATAGACTCCTAGGAATTCTTTTTGCTAAAAAGTTCTTTGTTAATTGTTTTAATGTACCAGCCTTTTATAAGATCTTATTATTTAAAAATAATAACTTTTACAAACACTTATTTAAAATTAATTTCTGTATTTTGATAGCAAAAAGTAAAAACAGATAAGGACAAATCTATTTCTTCATTCGTGCTTTATATGAAACTCTGTAGCACAATACATAAAATGTTAAGATTGTTTAATTGACAGAATAGTCTAGACAGACTTGTTAGAATGGCTGGTGCATGAGGGAGATGAAATGTTTTTTCTTAAGCTCGGTCCATTTACTCCATTTATCTGATTTTTTGTAGAGTTTCATATTTTCTGCATCATTTTGGATGCACTCCAGCCATGAGAAAGCCTTGAAAACAGTATGCAACAGATCTCATCTGAACCGTGTTAGAAAAGTCACCTGATCGGGCCACGTTGCCTAGACAGGCCCACGGCACTGAGGGAGGAAAAAACGGCCAAGCAATAAATGCTAAGACGGCCATGTGTGCCATGCAGAACATGAACTAAAACCTGAAAACAGTTTATATTCCAGGTATGTATCAAACTGCAGATGTCATGTAAGGGTATTTGCTGATGGAGATTACATGTCACACGGAAAGGTCCTTTAAGGAAACTTCCAAGGTGATGAGCCATCATAATAAATCAGCCAAATGATCCCAGCTGATGAAAGGAGATTCTCCTTAAGATCAATCATCATGAACAAGCTGCCAACAAAGTAGCCTTGCTGCTGATCTGATGCCAGGCTCTGTGGAAGATTTCACACATCCTTGAAATGCAACTAGTGTAAAAATCGCACACTCCTCACATAGACAGTTTGGCTCAGAGAGAGGTAAAGAGAGAATGGTAGCCTTTTGACCCCCGAAAAAGAGGTGCATAAAGCTCTGTGAAAGAGACGGCGTCTGTGTGTATATGTGTGTGAGTGTGTGTGTGTGTATGTGGGCGTGTGTGGGCGTGAGTCTGTGTGCACGTGTCTGTGTGCATGTATGTGAGTGTGTGTGCACTCATGTGTATATGCACGCATGTGTATGCACATGTATATGCGTGTGCACATATGTGTGTATGCATGCACGCATGTGTGTATGGGTGTGAGTCTGTGTGCACCGTCTGTGTGCACGTGTGTGTACGTGCATGTATATATGTGTGTGCACATGCATGTGTGTGTGTGTATGACTATCAGGAGGAGAGTCGAGTCAAGAGTGGCATAACAGAGGTTGAGTAGAGGAGACACGGGAGGGGCAGGGCAGATAAGGGCTCTGACAGTATTTCCACACAGTACTGACTTCAACCAGCCAGAAAGGACTCACCGAAGAGTCAGCAGCAAGGAGCTGGTTGGACTCGTTGAATTGCCACAGTCCCCAACCACACCACGGCTACACACATTGTTTAATATGAAAAGTTGCCGTATTCCCCACCACGGTGTCCGTTTGAACCGCAGGCATCACTTGCAGCTCACGGGCCCTAAAACCCTCCCTCCACATAGAAATGCTGGTGCGCCAGGGTGCCTGTGGTTCAAACCTGAAGAATTCAGTAAGTGATTCTCAGGATGGAAAACAGAGGTTTTTGCTGGAATCACAGGGAAGTCGCATGCTTGGAACACAATTTAAAATGTGTTTGTTTTAAGCATGACAATCCATTCTGAATGATCATGACTAATCATGGCCTTGAACGTGTGCGTACGTGCTCAGGCTGGCTCAAGAAAACAGCCAGGGCTGGGACCATTACTGACCAGGGTCGGCATCAGGAGAACCGAGGCGTGCTCTTGGCTCTGTCTTAGACATTGAGGAAGTCACTGAACCAACCTGGACTTCAGTTTTCTACCCTCAAAGGGAGATTCTTGCCCTTGATGAAAACCCTTAATGAACTTGGTGAAACTTACCATGCTCTGCTCTCCATTATTGAAATGAGTTGCCCGCGTTGTGGATCTTGCCAAGGAAAAATATCACACAGAAGAGTATCTTATTTTCCTATCTAGAAGAGTATCGTATGTTATTATCTAACCTAAGTTTCATTTTTTGTATATAGCTTAATTTGAATATTCTCTTAAATGTCTGTGAAGTTTCTAGTGACGTGATTCTTGATCCCTTATTTTTATCACATAAATTGTGGTCAAAAATCATACAATCCCCCTTAATAATCAACCAGTGAGTAAACATTATTGTAAATCTTTCTCCATCGCTTTTCTGTAAAGATTCGACTTTACCCTTAATCGTCTGACTTGTTTTCTGATTTTTTGTAGAGTTTGTTTTCACAGTTATTTTAAAAAGCCAGACACTCAATTAGGAAATCTAATAATTCTAGGCAAATGTTTGAACAAATACCAATGTGGTTATTCTTTACTAGTGTTTGAGGTCAAAAATCCCACTGAGGAGACTTCCCAGTGTGCCATGTGAATGCTTGTATTAATGAATAAAACATGGCATATTTTCAGAAATATGATTTATTGAATGTCAAACCTTTGCAATAGTCTAGGTCCTTTAATTTCCTCTCCTCATAATGGACATTAGTGAAATGAATCGAGAGTAAGGAGAAAGAGAACTGAGAAAAAAGCCACTTGTACAAAGTGAAGTACAACTTCCCCTCTGTACAGATTAACTGGTCACATTTGGGAAAATAGATTAAATACACTTTTCGGTTCTATCCTATTTCCTGGTATGTGCCGATTGCTTATACAGGTTTTTGATCATGATGAATCTTACTTCCTAGTATATTTTTCTCCTTTCACTGAAAACGTTTTCCATATGATTTTAATGTAAACACTTCCATCGATAATGTTTCATCATGACAGCTGAGCTGTGTTTTGGAAACTGAAAGCGTCATGGGCACTACTTTCTATCAACTGGAAATCTCTGCATCTGTTGCTAGTAAACTCAGATTCAACGGGAGAAGAAGATGAATGACCTTGTCGATATTTCTTTTTCTCATCTTCCATGTCAACAGATTCTGTGTTTAGGGTGAAAAAAGATATGTCAGAGGGATTATCAATTCCAGCATATGTCGTGTATGTGGCGTCGTTGTGCTATTTGCTCTGGGGAGGATGGAATCTTAAAGTGTGCAATTGAGTCTTGGGACAGACCCTTGATGTTGCTAGTGAGACAGTTATAGTGGACTAAGAAGCACAGACGTTTGGTTATAAATCAGGCTCTAGTGTCATAATAAAGTTTATAGAAACTGTATAAACAGCATACAGCTTATGTAGGAGGAGCGATCTTTGTCCTTTTCTTGCCTTCGTATTTTTATTTCTACAGTGAAAAGTTTTGAGTAGTTGGGAAGCTGGTATGTAATCCTCATGAGGGAGGAGGAATAATATTATCAGTGAAATAGGGAAAAAAAGCGCACAAGTCACCTCTGCAACTCAGTCCTTCTGACATCTCTCTTTCAGTGAGCTTGTCTCCAGAATGGCCACCCTTCGGTCCATGCAGGAAAGAAATCTGGGTAGAATTCTTGCCCTCTAGAGGTAACTGTGAAAGCCAGTCTTTGTTTCTGTCTCTGTCTGTCTGTCTGTCTCTTGCTGCTCTCTCTGTCTCTGTCTCTGTCTCTGTCTCTGTCTTTCTTTCTCTCTCTCTCTCTCTCTCTCTCTCTCTCACACACACACACACACAAACACACACACATACACACAAAACAATAAGTAGTTGTATTTGCAGATTAGCAAACCAGATTTTCATGGGATTCCAGTCAAGGAACATTCAAGTGTCCAGTATTCAGTACTCAGGTGAAAATGACACCTGCTAATTTAAAGATTGATACTGATAAATGCCAACACATGCTATTCTGGGCTTTATTTTCAAAGACTTTCTGAATTTAAACTTAGAATTTTTAAAATGTGTAATGGTAAACTTATTTGATTTGCATTTGATTAAGTTTACAAAATGAGAAATCTTATACATATTTCTGAAGGTTTACATACTTAAACAAATTCTCTACAAAGTTTGAGCTAAGCCATCAGGCAAAAAGTCTAATATTATATAAAATGCCAGTGAAATATTAGGATAGACCAAATTAACTGTTAATGTTAAAATAAATCTGTAATAATGAATATGAAATGGGAATACAGGAAAAATGATTTTGGAAATGAAATGGAGAACAAAACAATACACGACCGCCAACAAAGATTAATCAGTATACCTTAATCCATATACAAGAAGACAGCAAAACAACAAAAAAAGGTTTATAACTTGTATTATAAAATTAGATTCTGAACATTTTTTCTCATCCTTGATGCTAAGAAATCTGATGCTACTTTAGATTTTCTGGAATACAACACACTCCAATTTTTTTCCTGTAAGACACCCCAGGTATTATGCTGGCAAATATTCACAGCAAAAATTAAAAAAAAATGATTGACCCATAGTCATTTACTATGAAGTTTATATTGAAAAGAAGATACTTTCTTACATATTTAGATTTTTTCAAACAGGATCCCCAAATCAAACTTGTGACAGAATCTGTTCCAAAACTTTATTTAGTCAGAGAAGATTTTGGTTCTCTCCAGAGTATGCTTATTGGACTTTGCGATCAGGGAGGTAAAGATTTATAATATAAAACTCAAATCTGCTCATGTTTAATTAGCTATTATTTTCAAGTGTTTGCGATACCTGTATTACATGCTGTCTGTAGCCAGCTGTCTTGATGTGCGCTGACATCGATAACATGTCCATGCCGAGATGCCTGGGTGGCTCAGTCGGTTAAGCATCGGACTTTGGTATGATCTCACGGTTCATGAGTTTGAGCCTCCACTGGGGAGCCTGCCTAGGAGTCTCTCTCTCCCTCTCCCCCTCTCTCGGCCCCTCCCCTACTTCTCCTTCTCCCCCTCTCTGTCTCTCTCTCAAATTAAAATACAATAAAACCTTTAAAAGATAGCATTATATTTCCTTCAGGACACTAGCTATGGTAGGAAAAGTCTCAGGGCAACATCGAAGGATGCTGGACAAGATTTAAAGATTTGGAGGTCCTTATCCTGCAAAGAACTGGCTCATTTAGAGCCTATTATACTCAGAGTGTGGAATTAGATACTGTTATCTTGACAGGCTTCACCAAACCACCTTCATGACCTTCAAATCACAGTGTTCTTAGCAGATACATAAAGATCGTTTGAGAAAAGAAATGTCTTGAGAGTATCCTTTTTTTTTTAAGTTTATCATGTAGCAAAATTCATCTTATAAAAGTCACTGTGTATATTTTACTTTCAGTATTCATGCATTTGTTTGGGATTGTGTTTCTGTAAGGACTACATATTTATAATTTACATTTCAAATATTCCACCAGTGTCTTTCCCTCATCATTTATAACCGCTGTAGAGATTACTGAATACATCACAGTTCCATGGAGCAAGTAAGACACTTTAAGCACCTACTATTATGTTAGGAAACAAAAAGAAACGTTGGTCAGTGGTGAATAAAGTTAGGGAGACAAATTTTAGGAAAGAGGACTCCATTCACAATATGACTCTGTAGCATTTCTACTGAATAGTCATCAGTAACCGACAGAGTGCATATAGATGAAGGTAGGTTATTGCTTTTTGAAACTCAGAGGGGGAAAAAATCAGTATCATAGATAAAGATTTCAATTCCTGTCCTCACTACTTTGCAATTAAACCAAAGTCATTAATTTTTAGCCTCAAGTACATGACAATTCAGAATTTTACCTCTGTATGCAAAAACTCAATAAAATGGGCCATGGTGGGAGATCCACTGCATATGCAAATTTGCATGCATTAGAAATAGATTTCACTTCACAATGTCATGGTAAGTCACTGTAATAGGGAACTACTGCGATTTTCTAAGAAAATCGCATTTCTAAGCATTCTGTGCTAAACTTTAAGTTGCTTCCTAAATAATTTGGCACTTGAGAGTTTGGATTCGTTTCTGAAATATTCTGCCAAATTTCTGAGCCCCAGATGATCACTTTTGATGCTTATTGTTATTACCTTTAGATTATCTTTCAAGATACGGAGACATAGGGTGAAGTAGGAGACGTGGGTTCTGTCCCAGCTTTGTCATCAGCCAACTGTGATTTGGAGGAACTATTTGGGCTTCATTGCCCCCCAAATAGTGAATGTCTTGGGATAAATGACCTCTAAATGAATCCCTTTGTAATTAAAATAAAAGATCATTTATCAGGATCTTGCCCAAATTCACACAATTTTCAGAATCTTCAATTACACACTTATCGATAAATCCCAAGTCAGGGGCACCTGGGTAGCTCAGTCAGTTAAGCGTCTGACTCTTGATCTTGGCTCAAGTCATGATCTCAAGGTTCATGAACTCAAACCCAGCGTCAGGCTCCTCACTGACAATGTGGAGCCTGCTTGGGATTCTGTCTCTCTCTACTCCTCCTCTTCTCTCTCTCACTCTGTCTCTCTCAAAATAAATAAATAAACTTAAAAAATAAAGTAAATCGCAAGTCCGTGGTTAGCGTCTGAACAGTTACAAACCATTAGATAATTAGTTTTTTTCTGTTTTCTAGTTAATATATTCCTAAATCCAGAATATTCCTAAATGTACTTGGCAATATCAGTGGCTACATGAGTCTGTGGCCCTGCTAAAGATCCTGGAGAGGGAAGATTTCTCTCCTTGACACAGTTGCATTTAACTGCAGATGTGAGTACTTTTGTCCCCAATGAGTTTTGTAGTTAAAGGGGCAGGGGATGGGTTATTTCTTTTGATTTCTAGGTGCATTTTGTATTAAGTCTTCTGGAAGAATCTAATTTAACCTCCCCCTTAAGAACACATTCATAATTCACTGGAAATTGAAACTCTATAAAGGTAAAAGCGTATCAGCTGTAGTTGGGGTGATTTTCGTGGATTAATCTAGATTTGAAGACTTATTTTTTTCTATAAAATTAATGAGAAGGCTATTTGCATTGATTTTAATACCATTCAAGGAACAATTAGTACATATATTAATATCATACTGTCTTCTCCAAATGTATGCACCATCTAAGGTGTTTTCATCTTTTTGATTTGGTGTTTTCATTTTCATTGGATAGATATCCAGCAGTAGAATTGTTGGATCATATGATAGCTTTATTTTTAGGTTTTTTTTTTCAGATGTCTTTATTTTTTGAGAGAGAGTGCAAGTGGGGAAGGTGCAGAGAGGGGGGACAGAAGATCTGAAGCGGGCTCTGGGTTGACAACAGTGAGCTCAATGCAGGGCTGGAACTCATGAGCCATGAGGTCATGACCTGAGCTGAAGTCAAAAGCCCAACCTACTGAGCCACCCAGGTGCCCCAAGTTTTTGTTTCTTTCTTCCTTTTTTTTTTTTTTTTTTTTTAGGAAACCTCATACTGTTTTCCACAGTGGCCACATCTATTTAGTGAGTTATAAGGGATATAGTTAATAAGAAGGAAACCAAACTTCTAATTAAAAAGGGAGGGATCAAAGACATGATACTGAACAAATAAATTGGTAAATTTCATGTTAAATTTAAATAAACATCAACCACAAAAGTCCATATAAAGATAATGGTAATTTAGTTATAAAAGGGGAGCTAAAATTCTAGATGAATCAGGAAACCAAAGATCACATTTAAGTATCATGTGAAGGAAGAACTTCAGAGCTCTTGAAAACATTAAACATTATTAGGCCAAGAGTGGTTGTTAAAAGTTTTAATGGTAAATAGAGTGTATAATGTCCAAACAAGAAGGATCAAAAGGGGAAAATAAAATACAGGAAAATGGATCCATCCAAAGTCTTGCCAAATAAAACTTAGCAGAATCTTACAGTGCAGATATTAGAACTTGGTGAAATGATAAAATATTCCATTCAAAGGCAGTGTCTACTGTCACTGTCACTTTTCTGCATTGTACTGGAAAACCAATTCAGCTAAATAAGATATGAAAAAATGTATAAAATGTACAATAAAGGAAATAAAATAGTCATGGAACTTCTATGATGTGATCCGTTGTAGCATACAACATCAGAGAAACTCTAAAGACAATAAACATGACCAGTAAGCTTGTTGGGTATAAAGAGTCAATATATGATAACCATTAGAAATTTATATACTAGAAAAAGTTATGGAATATTATTTAAAAATACATTTCTAGGGGCACCTGGCTGACTCAGTCAGTAGAGCATGCAACTCTTGATCTCAGGGTGGTGAGTTCAAGCACCACACTGGGCGTGGAGCTTTACTAACTCAATCAATCAATCTCTAATAGTGACAAAACAATCATTAGGATAAATTTCACAAAATCGTTCCAGTTTTGTAAAAAAAATTCATTTTATTAAATAAACATGTAAAAATTTAAGTAAAAATACAAATATCCATAAATCCCAAATCACAAAGAGAATCACTTTTTTCCCCCCAAATATCTCATAATCGCAGTGCAATCAGGCCAGCCTATCCAAAAGTTTGCATAGAAGAGGAAATGATCAAGAGACAAGTTTCATCAAGAAAAATCATGGTCAAAACTTGCCATGTTAGATAAAGTTTATTACAAAGCCAGTAATTCAAACACTATGTGGCATAGGAGAGACATAAAATTTATAAAGAAGAAAGAAAAAAAGCTTTATAGGTATAGGCACTTAGAATATGATGAAGATATCAACAAAAATCAATGGGCAAAAGATGATCTGGTTAACTATTTGTAAAAATACTGTTTTATGACATATTACAATGTATTTTATGTAAAAATGCAAACAATATTATTTATATTTAGTGGATAAAACAATACGTTAATAGGACATACACACGAAGATTTTCCTATATATAAATGTGAAGTCAGTGTGATAACCACACCCATCCATTATAGCATCATTTAATAAATGGTAGTTACAAGTGTGTCTGATATTCCTTGTTGTCTTGTATTTTTGAAATTTTTCATGATGAAATATTTTATTTTATATTTAAGGATAAGTGAAATGAGAAGAAAGAGAAAATAACACATCCCAACCTTCTTCACTGCTTCTTCTGAAGGTAAGTGTCTATGACATAAGACACAGCATTTATTCTTCAGTCCTCACCATGGAGTGAACTACCAATCCTCTACCCATGTAATGAAAACATCTACTGGAGTTTTATAGATTAAAAATGTTGAGTCCCCCCCCCTTTTCTATACTATTTTTTTTAAATGTCAAATGGTATTTTGAATGAATAATTTCTATTTCATCTCTTAAACTTGAGTCAGCACAATTTCACTTTCTTGCTGTAAGAATGACATTTTTTTTTTTTTTTTTTTTTTTTTACCTCCAGAAATCGTTTGAGGGATTAGAGGCTGGGAAGAGTAATTGCCTACAACATTAAAACCACCCACTGTGATTTGTAGGACTTCAGCCAAATCGGGTGACTCAGTGACAAACTACCACCTTTACAACTCCAGGTAATAGAAGACGAGCAGATCCTCACCATCTGTACCTAATTTTATTTTCCATGGAGAGGAAGTATTATCTCTAACCCTCTCTTGCGGCTTAATTTGCCCTCTGAGATGGAATAAACCATACTGCAGTTACAAAGGAAATGGACATATGTAAGTGATTTCTGAGAGAACTTGGCATCCTTTTCTCCCCGGCGCTGCTGCTTTTCATGAACCTGCATACTCTGGCCTCCTTTCTGATCCGTTCCATTTTGGGAGCCAGCCGTTAGCACCCCCTCATAGGCCGCTTTTGGCAGCTAGAGGCCTGTAAGAACGCTGGCCAGCCTCAGCTGCTTACGGAGCAGATGTTTGGGCAGTCACATTTTTGAAATTTACATTCTCTGTAGAACAGAGGGCGGGTTTTGAAGATAATTTTGTCCACATCGCACTTTCCTCTCTTTTGATTATTAAGCACTTAAAAGGCCTAATATTTGGACATTTTCTGCTGATACCGCTAGGTATTTGCGGCCATCAAAAACGGCGTGAGAGTCTAAAATGTAACAAGCAATCCGTAGTTCTGATGGTACAAACAGAACCCAGATGTCAAACTATGTAAAAAGTTCACTCACTAAAAAATCGGGAGGAAAAACAATTTAACATATTATTATACCCATGCTATAAATTTGTTAAGTTAATAATAATATTTTAGGAACATTATTCTTGGACGTTTATAAAGACCAATTCTCCCCGTACAGGATACACAGACGATTAACTCACGGCCTCTATCTTCTAAAGGGCTAACAAAGTGGTGTCACAGAGAGCGAATAGAAATAACGAAAATACAAGTTAGATGAAGAATGTATATACATATATATGCTAACATATATATAGTGGAAATAAAATGCCACTTGTGTGCGATATGCACATAGATAGAATGCCACCTGCGTCTTGTATGAGTATAGTATACTGTATATAGTATACCACGGTTTGAAACGAAAATGTTGGAATTATTCTGTAATGTTTGGTTGCTTGTTTTATATCTTGATATTCACAGTTCTTTTTAAAGATTGAGTTGGTTACTTCTGACTATATGAGGGGGAAGCACATCTGAGTTTTCTGTGAAGCCAATTCTGAAGTCTAAAGAAAGAATAAAACATTGCTGTTTTCTTTAAAATGGATAGAATATGCATACGCAGACACACAGAACGTTTGCGCACAGCTAGAGGTACCTCGGAGTTAATCCGCGTGTACTGGTTTAAACAAGATTACTGCCCCTCCTTATTTGCCAAAATATCAGATAATGTCTTTAGTACTTGGGTGTATATCCCTGTAACAGCTAGGAGTAAAGTGATGTAGATTTCACCGTAGCAGTTAAGACTGTGTCAGGCCTTCAATTACCATACTATACTGTTAATGGTTTACAACTTAGTCACAAAGTGTCCTTCCCCTCTGAGGGGGAGGAAAAAAAAATAACAACTTGGCTCATCAGGTCCCAGAAGGAGAGGAACGATTTTTAAAAAGTGATTTTTTTAAGATGGGCCATTTTAATTTTAGAGCATCTTTGAAAGAATGTTTTAAGGACATTTTCTACTCCAGAATTTTTAAAAGGGGAGTGGTTTAAAATGCATTGAGCCTTAGCTATGGAATAATTGCTTGAAACTGGGTATATTTCTGATGTTGATATTCTTTCATTTCTATGATAATTGAAGTCCCAGTTCAAAGACACTGTGTTACATGCTAGTAATGATGATTTAATCGCTCCTAAGAATCCTCTGAATATTAAAAAACAAAAAACAAAAAACAAAAAAACAACCACAACTGAGAGAACCATTCGGAATTTAATCCCTGAAACTTACGTTGCAACTAGCTACATCATGGACAGCAGCAAAATTTCTAACATCAATTTTCCACATAAACTTTATTTTGATGAATGAAAATACCACGTAGTCAGGAATTTAACCTTGTACCAAAGACGTCTGGCCATGGCCTTTGGCTTCTGGGAGAGCATCTCTAAGTGCTCGAATGTCATGCCTGGCTGGAGTGGCTTTGTCTGCCTGGGGGCCATGAACCAGCCAGACAGTAGCAGTGTGCTTTAGAGTGAGGCTCAGAGCAGCACCAACAAAGGGATGTGGGCTGGGGCTTTGAGTCACGTGGTAGAAGCCAACTTCTAGAGACAGCTGCCACGTGGACAGACCCTTGTGCCTACCTTAGGGAGCGCTATAAATACCCTGGACGACAAGTACTGCCAAGCATATTGTTGCACAGACAGAGCACGGCCGGAAGCTGTACATTTGGTATTCTCCTGGCTTTCTTCTTCCCTGCGTTTATTTTAATCTTTATTCTTTCCCTATGATAAGCCA
This sequence comes from Felis catus, assembly GCF_018350175.1. Taxonomy (NCBI): domain Eukaryota; kingdom Metazoa; phylum Chordata; class Mammalia; order Carnivora; family Felidae; genus Felis; species Felis catus. The sequence goes on from NC_058379.1 coordinate 82,585,987, forward strand.
CAGCCACAAGTAAAACCACTTGCAGTGAGGTCTACGCGTCCTAGGGAATTGTTAACCCCAAGAGCCATTTGGGGAACCTCCTGAACGGCGATTGTTGTCAGAAGTGAAGATGGTTTAGTGTGGACTGTTTCTTGGAACTTCAAAGTTGGCGAAACTCTCCTGGACACTCAAAAAACAAAACAAACAAACAAAAAAAACCCCCTTCTATCGAAGATGTATCTTTTGCATTGCCAACTACCTCATGATTTGCGAACCCACCACTGGAAAAAGTCAGAAATCAGTGAAAATTCCTATAAAGAATTTTGTGTGCTTTTTCTCCTTATGGTAAATTAACCATAAACTGTACAGTCATCTTAAAAAAATTTTTTTTATGTTTATTTATTTTTGACAGACAGAGAGAGACAGAGCATGAATGGGGGAGGGGCAGAGAGCAAGGGAGACACAGAATCCGAAGCAGGTTCCGGGCTCTGTACCAACAGCCCAGAGCCTGGATCCTGCTTCGGAATCTGTGTCTCCCTCTCTCTCTGTTCCTCCCCCACTCACACTCTGTCTTGCTGTCTCTGTCTCAAAAATAAAGAATTAAAAAAAATTTTAAATAAATCTTTTAATGGCTTCTGACATGGACTTATTCTTTGTTTCCTATCATACTTATATGGGCTATATTTTCTTTATTTTACTCTACAAGGAATTTATATATATATATATATATATATATATATATATTCTTTTTTTTTCTAATTCAAATTAATTTTTTTAAAAAATGCATTTGAAACTTCTTTTTTTTTAAATTTTTTTTTTCAACATTTATTTATTTTTGGGACAGAGAGAGACAGAGCATGAACGGGGGAGGGTCAGAGAGAGAGGGAGACACAGAATCTGAAACAGGCTCCAGGCTCCGAGCCATCAGCCCAGAGCCTGACGCGGGGCTCGAACTCACGGGCCGTGAGATCGTGACCTGGCTGAAGTCGGACGCTTAACAGACTGTGCCACCCAGGCGCCCCTGAAACTTCTTTTAATAACATCCAAAATATACACATAGGGAAATGGCGACGTTTATATTACTTTTTTTTATTGTTTCTACTTTCTCAAACAAAATTTTGGTTCTTATTGCCATAATCTCTAAATACACTACCATTATTTTTCTTTTTTTATTGGACTCATCTTCATGAATTATCATCCTGCTGTCTCTTCATTATATGTACATCTCCACCTGCATCCCCCACGCCTTCCATATTTTGGTCCAGTGAATTCTGGGAAGAGCTGTCTCAAGTTTGTTCTTCACATCACTAATTTAATTTTCTCTTTGGTATCAATTTTCCATTCAATTTACATTCAAACACAAATTCTAATTCTATATTTTTATCTTTATTTTCCTTGCAATTCTATTATATTTAAACATCTTTATCTTCCTTACAATTCTGTCATGTTGAAACTCAGTAAGCTTACTTGTCTGGGTAGAAGACAAAAGAATCATGAATCCTCTCATTTTCATCTTTTGTTTCCTAAGAGCACATTTCAGCAATTTCAACTGAATGCAAAACAGATGTTTTCTAGCACACGCTTCATTCATGCTCTGCCATCAAAATCACCATCTCTCTCTGCATTTGCTTTCCTGTCTTTGTGCAGAAGTTTTCTTGGGCTCAGGTCAGGGTGTTTGTTTGTTTATTTATCTATTTATTTCTCCTTCAGGAATTGCTTGTGGGTATGGAATTTTTAATAATACTGGGTTTGTAGATAATTCTTGATTTCACTGTTACCCGTTAAAACACTCTTTTAGAGCTTAAACTCAAGTGCTGCTTACTATAAACATTTTCAACCCAAGAGAGATGGTGTTCAAACCGTGTTAAATATGAACTCATTGACCCATTGCCTAATTATAGAAAATGGTGCATTTTTTTTCCTGGATAGTAAGGGCAAGTAAATTGGGAAAAAAATATAGGCACAGAGACCATTTTTTGTCAGATAAATATTAAAATGTAACATTTGAACATAGGGGTAAATAAACACATATTTATGTCCATGTATGGGTGTGTGTGTGTATATATATACACACACATATAATATATATATACATATACATATGTACATATATATACACAAAAATTTTATACAATATAATTGACAAAATCCTAAAAATCCTTGAGCATCTTATAAATGGGGTTTCCTCAAGGCTATAGGATGTTAACAGAAGACATCCAAACGGCATTTATTCTATCTATATATTCTATATACATTTATAGAATATACATTCCATATGTATTATTATATGTATATACAGATATATTCTATATGCATTCAATCAACATTTCTTCCATATATAGACAAATATATAATATATATAATGCATGTGTAATATATATAATACACATATATAAGATTTATGTGTAATGTACATATAGAATAAATATTGAGGGTCTTCAGTTAACATCTCATACCTTTGAAGAAACCCCAATTATAGGTTGTTCAAGGATTTGTAGGATTTTGTTACTGCATAAAAATACATATATATATGTATATATATTTATGTACACATTCATATACACCTATACACATGTATATATCCAATATGTATATTTATTGATTCTGTATATAATTCCACATGCATTATATATCATATATTTCATTCCATATGTAATGCACGAATATGGAAGATAGGGAGAGAAAGACTGACTACTGGTAGTGAAATCAAGGAAAAAAATTCTAACCAACCTGGAATGGAAGTAAGGAGTCAAGCAGAAACAAGAATTAAAACAAGAGGCTCCAACTATTATGCCATTTCCTATATGAAATAGCTCATGTCTTTAGTGAAACACTGCAGTGATGACATACTATGATGTCCCAAATTTCCTGTGACTTGATCAAGACTGATATTGAAGTTATTGATATATTTAAATATAAAATCAATATTTTTATAACAAATCATTGTTTTCTTATATTCCACCTATCTGTTCTTTCTTGCATAAAATGCGGTCCTAATTTTTAGGATAGCATAAGATATATCGATAATACACCATAAAATTAGATTTGAGGGAAAGGGGACCTCAGGTAACTTCATAAAATTTTGACCAAAATAATTCACTTTTCATAAGTGTATTATCTCTTCTGATAAAAAACCTAAAGGACCCTGAAGCTGGTGATGCATAATTAAATCTGTGAAATATTTCATTCTGTATTGCAAAATCAGCCAATATTCCTCTTCAAGTTTAATGCAATGAGTTCGAAAATGGAAGGAAAAAATAAACTAATATTTTACAATGTGCTTATCTGAATGCCTTAATACTGCCTTAATTTTTTTTTTGTCCAATTTCCCCTTTGGTTTACTATGAATCTTTTGTTATCTTTCACAGTCAATGTTTAATATCATCCTATTCAAGGCCACTTGTGAGCAGAACAATTAGGTATGCCAAGGTCTAAGCTCTAGTCCAATAGAGAAAATATTTTAGGCTGTGTGTGTGTGTGTGTGTGTGTGTGTATGTGAAACCAAATAAATACACAAACAAAAGATTGGTGCTCTTGACCTGCCAAGTTATACTGTTGATGCTATATGTTCATTAATTATTTATTAAGGTCCTCCTTTGAACGTGGCATTATGCTATTCACTGCTACCTTGTACAAATGAGTAATGACTTAATTCTTGGTCTCCAAGTGGTCACAGTTTAGAAGGGAAGATTTGAAAGAGACTCAATTAACAACAATGCCCAGCTGACTGTGATAAGTACCTGAAGGGAGGTGGGCACTAAATGCAGAGTAAGTTTAGAAGAGGCAGGTCTGTCTGCTCTACAAGGAAGGATGAAGGCTCTGAGGAGAAGTGACATTCAAACTGAGTGTTGATGAATGGGGAAGATTTGGATGGACAGATAGAAGAAAATTACATTCCGGGTCTCGTGGAATGCATTAATAAAGAATCAAAGTATGGCAAACGTTTGAGAATAAGCCAAATGTGAGCTTTAGGTAGAGTATTTGTATGGAGCTCAGAGGGTTTGGGGACACACTGTGTAAGACTGTGAATGCCAGGCTGAAGGGTAGATAGTTATTTGGAGTCTGCGTACAACAAATGTTAGCATATGAGTTTTCTGTTGATATCTCTTTGTGAAGGACAAAAATATATAAAAATAGATGACATATTTTCTTTAGGAAAATTTTAAAGCCAGCTTGTTTAGTTAATAGTGAGTCCTGTGACATCTAGTTTTGATTTATTTTTAGAAATTTCATCTGAAAGTTGTTCATTTAGACTGTTTATTAATGCACTTTCACATTAAAATCTAATGGTTTTATTTTCATGTTTAAAGGGAATGATTTATCGCACCCAGATGGAGAGTACGTGCATAGCTGATATTCCAGCTATCCACTCTTTTTTTAATGTTTATCCATTTGTTTATTTATTTATTTATTTATTTAGAGAGAGGGAGAGAGTGAGCAGGGGAAGGGCAGGGAGAGGGAGAGAGAGACAATCCCCAGCAGGCTCAATGCTGACAGCGCAGGGTGGAGGTGGGGCTCAATCTCACCCATGGTGAGATCATGACCTAAGCAGAAATCAAGACTTGGGCACTTAACCGATTGAGTCACCCACGAGCCGCCATTTTTGTTTTTAATGTCTATAGGTCCTATTGCCTTTAGAAATCTGAGCTATTATCATCGGCTGGTGACAGCCATCCACATGTAAAACAGAATATCGGGAGGAAGAAGGAAGCTATGCCTGGAGACTTCACACTTTTTAAAAGCTGGGAACATCCCTGCACAATCCATTGTTCAATGAAGTGATCATGTAAATGAGCAGAGCGGGAGCAAAAAGGAGCAGGCCCCTTCCACCACATCCCAATCAGACCTGTGTAGCTCAAAACCAGGCGCGCTGGATGATTCCTTCCAGAACGAAATGAAACGATGTATGGGCAAAGAACAAGGCACAGGTTATATTTTTATGACCATTAGCTCTGTGCTTTCCATAACTTGCGCATAGTCGGATGTGAGGTGCGCTGGCTACACGCACCGCTTTGTGTCTCGTAGAGAGGATAATGTTTTTATTTCCAGTTTTCTAGGGTAAAATTCAACATAGCAATATATCTGGAATAGATGCTCAGAATGGGCATGGTGGCAGGTGTATGGAGGCTCTTTCCGATCTCTGATTGGATCTCTCTGACCCAAGTGTCAGTTCCTTAGCTGTTGGCTGATGGGAGGGTATGCGGTGGTCCACGTGGACTGGGGAGGTGGCAGCTTACTCGGGGAGTAGGTACTGCTTATCAGCCAGCCGTGAATTGTTCACTGTTTAACAACTGCTGGGCTGTCCTGAAGCATGCCTCTGTATTTCAGAGCAATCCAGAGCTCCTAGAGCCTGCTGATTATTATTAATTGCATTAATTAATTAAAGAAATGAATATCTTTGTCTTTTAGTAAGCAGGATGTCTTTATGTTGGCTCTATAACTTTTTAATGTGATTATCCTATTGTACAGTGACATTTAAAATGATCATCTCAGGGCTGCTATACAAGGGGTCTCCCCTAAATTTATGTAATTTGGGCATTTGGAGAAGGGTTATTGGTGATCCTGTGAAATATTTTTTCCTATGTATGGTTTATTTGCTCTCGGTTTCGATCTAAGTCCCACAACACTGCCTTTCCTGCTTGTTAATGTTTCTCAAAGCCCCACAGGTATGGAGCTGTGTATCTAATTACATGTTTTAAAGTACTAACAATTCTCTGTCTCATAACAGCCCTTATATACGCCACTCAATGGCACAGAAAAAAACACAACTGGAGAATGCATGTTTTGGGGGGAGGGAAAATGAGGAAGGAGGGGAATTCAAGGAAGTGAGAGAATTGGAGCACAAGAGAATGAGAAGAAAAGAAAGAAGGCCAAGGCCAACTCTGAAGCCAGAGATCACACTTCCAGGGACAGAAAAAGGCCACAATGCAAATATCCATGACCAGCTGAAGGGAACACCCTGAAAAGGTTAAAGAGGAGGAGGAGGAGGAGAAGAAGGAGGAAGAGGAGGAGGAGGAGAAGGAGGAAGAGGAGGAGGAGGAAGAGGAGGAGGAGGAGGGACGAAGAAGAAGAAGAAGAAGAAGAAGAAGAAGAAGAAGAAGAAAGAGGAGGAGGAGGAGGAGGAGGAGGAGGAGGAGGAGAAGGCAAAGGAAAAATGGGGAGGAAAACAAAGGAGCCTTAGAAATAAGAGGAAAACAATACAAAAGATAAAAGGGAGAAAAACATGGAAGGGAAAGAAGAGATAGATGAGATGAAAGGAAGTGAAAGTGATCACAGGAGGGAGGCTGGGAGACAGGCAGGCTTGGACAAGACACTAAAGGGGAAATCAAAGATGTTGAAAGAAAAAAATAGGAACCCCACAAAAAGGGAGTTGAGAACAAGGTAAGAGGCCATCCCACTCTGGGAGAGAATTATATCCTTCGATGTTACTGAGTATTACCAAGTTGATGCTTCAGAGACCACGGAGTGCTTAAAAAGAAACCCCAGCATTCTATAGTAACTGAGAGAGTTTAGAGACTTTAGCTTCATCAATAATTGTCTAAAAAGAAAATAAATAAACTAGAAAGAACCACCCTGGGAAAACCTCCATAGATAGTCTAGTGATTAGTTCTAGAATGTTAATTAGAAAAAAAATTATTTGTTCTTTTATCCACCAGTCATAAAGAGATACACTGATAATATCAATCAGCAGCCATTTGATTAGATCTTAATACTCAGATAATACAAATGACTACTGAATCACACATGGGCGGGCTAGCTGAGCAGCTGGGGGAACAAGAAACAGTAAGGGAAAGATTTAAGCTGCTTTAGGCAGCATAACTGCTGGAAAGAACTAGAATGTGAAATGTACCTCTGGCTAATTATAGCAATCCATGAAATAAAAATTTAAATTTACTAGAAATGAATTAAGTCCATCCACTTAAAAATATATCAATATAGATTCTGGGGGCATATATAGCCTGGGGTTGTGCTTTACTGATTTTGTTTTCAGGTATTTTGTTGCTGTGAGAAAGGACTGCGGGTCATCCGTAGATGGATATATTGTTTCTAAGTCTGCAGGCAAGAGTGGCAGTCAAGGCCATAAGAATATATATTAAAATGTACATTTGCAACAAGGTTAAGTTTTAAAAGGATGACTGCTGTTGAAAGAACAGGTGCAGGAACAAAAATAACTTATTTCGTCTGGTCTTACCTCACGCTGTTTTGCTCTTTACTCCCATCATGCTTTATACGATAGCAGTATTGCTCTGTTACCTAATGCGGTTTGTTGTGGATGGTGCTTCCTTAAATAAGTGTTGTTTCAATAAATCCATGGATTAATTATGTAATATGTGTTCAAGAGATTGGACACAATCATTGATCAGACACACAGGCAAACGAAACACAGGAAGAAATAAAAAGGAAGGAAGGAAAGGGAAAGAAGGAAAAAGGGGAAGAGGGAGGCAAGAGAGAAAATAATTGCATTAAACACTTTTAAACAATTTGAATGTGAATCAAAACTCGATAAGCAATTTGAAAAAGATACTATAGTCAATATGGAGCAGGCTCTAATAGGACATGGTATGTTGTTTTGAATATTTGTGAGGGGTTTTTTTTTTAAGAGCATGGGAAAAATGAAAATGATCCGATACAGATATTTAAAGAGAAAGAAAATAAAGTCTTTAAGCAGGGATGAAAGCAAACAACATTTAAGCTGGAAAAATCAATACTGATGACCCGAATACAACTTTTTTTTTTTTCTCTCCAAAACTCTAAAAAGAGTAGCAGCCTGCCCTAATCCACATAGTGCACGAATTCTCTGCATTTTTTTCAGGTACACTTAGAAGGATTTGTAAAACACCCCCATTGGATGGTGCTTCTAATGAATTCCTATGGCATTATTTTGCTTACAATTCCAACTTGAGCTACTAATTACAAATATGACTGAAAACAGATAATGGCTAAACAGGATAGTTCAGGATGAACAGGAACAGATAAACCCCCAAATGTCTAAGTTTTTATCACTTGTTCAACAAACATGTGTTAAGTTCCTATTATGCACTGGATGCAGTAGTTAAACCAGGCAGGGGCAGTGAGGAGGGCAGCCTGGGCACTTTCATGGCAGAAGTTGATAGCACTTGTGAAGAACGTGGTCCTGAGTAAAGAGATCTTTGAGACTCAGTATAGTTCTGGTAATCCATTAACACTAGTCTTAGCTGTGTAATTAACAGGTAGATCTGTGAAGGGCTGCATGAGAAGGGGGTTAGGGCTCCCCCATGCTGGATTCCAAGCCAGGCAAGAAATAACATTTAGACAAAGTGGATTAACATAAAATGTTGTAAAGTTCAGAAGAACCTTGATCCAAAAATCCTGAGAGTCACAGCAAAGAGAACATTTCCCGTTCAAGATGGCTTCCTTTATAACAGATTAGCTAATTGAATCTCATGAGAAAAGGAGACAAAACTCTTTTAGATTATGGGTCAGATTTTTTTTTATTTAAAAAAAATTTAATGTTTATTTTTGAGAGAGAGAGAGAGAGAGAGAGAGAGAGAGAGAGAATGAGAGGGGGAGGGGCAGAGAGAGAGGGAGACAGATTCCGATGCAGGCTCCAGGCTCTGAGCTGTCAGCACAGAGCCCAATGTGGGGCTCCAACATGCCAACCAGGAGATCATGACCTGAGCCAAAATTGGACGCTTAACTGACTGAGCCACCCTGGTGTCCCAGGTCAGATATTTTCTATTTAAAAAATAAAACTCTGTTCAGCAAGTTATTCCTAGAAAAACATCCTGTGGCATAAATGGAGTCACTGTGTAGCAGTCACTGATTCTCAAAGCTGGTTGTACTACTCAAGGATTGAGTGTGTGTGTGTGTGTGTGTGTGTGTGTGTGTGTGATTTGATTTCTGTAGGGACCAGATGGAGGTACTTCATCAAAGTTCTTGAGGTGAATTTAATGTGTATCCAAGGTTATGAACAGGGTTGTGAATTTAAATATAATCTACTGTAAGAAATTCCAATCATGTTGGGGCACCTGGGTGGCTCTGGTGGTTAAATGTTTGACTCTTGGTTTCAGCTCAGGTCATGATCTCCCAGTGTATGGGTTTGAGCGGGGGCTCTGCTCTGGCAGCATGGAGCCTGCTTGGGATCCTCTCTCTCCCCCTGTCTCTGACCCTTCCCTGCTCTCTATCTCTCTCAAAATAAATAAATAAACTTCAAAAAAAAGAAAGAAATATTGATCATGTTTTGGGTCAAGTTTTATCCTTTATGTGCCTGTTAGTGTGTGTTTGTGATTCTATGTGTGCACGCACATGTTTCAGTTTGCCTTGAGATTGTTGGGTTAGGAGCGAGGAGAAGTTATTCTCAAAGGGAAGTTTCATAAGACAGTTGAATTTTGGAATTAGATGAATTTGGTAAAACTCCTGGTTATTCAACTTTTGAAGTATAACTTGGATATATTATTTAACCTAACCATATCCCAACTTTGCCATTCATAAAAACAGTATAAAAATAGGAGCAGCCTCTTAAGTGTGTTATGATAATTAAGTTAATGTACGTAATAACCTCCTTTGGACTTTGTGCCATTATAAGGCAATGGGTAATGGGGAGCACATCTTGAGAAATGTGGGAGGGGCAGTGCAGAAACTGAACCTTGACTCTTCTTGTAATTCAGGAAAAGAGAAACTGATAAGAACATAGACACAGGGTAAATGAGATGTTAAGAACCAAGTGTTTATAGTTGTACTAAGTATTGTGATCATCTATTAATGTATATAATAGGATGCTCTTTTTTTAGTGTTAGGAGGAAGGTGGTAAGTATGTCCTTCCTTCAATTGTCTTTTGAACTAGAATCTTTCCTGGAATAAATAAAGCTCAGAGGAAATTTTCATGTAACATTATATCATGCTAAACAATTGATAGTCAAAACAGCATTTTGATGTGGCAGATGGATGACAAATAAGATTTACTGTAACAAAAAAAAAAACATTTGTCTTTATAGTTTGTGTATTTCATGTCCCCAAGCCGAGCAGTTAACCTGAGAAGCCATTGGAAATACTAGATTTTCTAATTTTATATTTCTATTGTATTATTTGCTCCAACAATGCTTCCAAATGTTTTAACATCATGTTGAAGGAAAAATTGAGGAAGTCTTTAAGAAAAGGTTTTTTTAATGAGGTTCTTGACTGATCTGAGTAGCAATACAAATAAATCACACAAACATTATAAAATATTTCCAAATGCCTTTTCTATACTTGCCCATGTGCTTTGCTCTGTGATCGATCAGAGGAATGAAGCGAGAGTTGACCCCAGCTTTTGTCAATTCAGGAGATGAGATGGCGATAATGTTGATGAGAGGATTCTTGAGCATTCGATTCGATGTTTCTGACAATATTTACAACACATTTTGAAACAAGAAAAAGAGAGAAGAAGCTGAAGTAAACAAGGGGCATCACAAGGAAGTGGGATTGAAGAAGAGTCATGGAACTAGGGTTTGCAAGATGAATGGGATTTGAATAATGAAATCCACAAAGGCAAGAAGAATGAATAATGTTGCAATCATTTTTTTAGGCCACCCAACTCTCCAGGAGATAGAAATGTATTTTGTATTTCACCTTTTCTCCATATATATTTATATATCCACCTCACCATACACACACACACACACACACACACACACACACACACAGATAGATGATAGATAGATAGATAGATAGATAGATACAGTAAGAAGGAATTGGTACTGTGAGAAACACTTTCATGTGCTTAAGTTTCTCAATTTAAGAACATCCCACTTCCAGAGATTCGACAACCTTTTACACTCTGCATCGCCCATGCCCTAGGTGTTTGCTACCAAAAAAAATGTGACCAATTATATGTGCTCTTGTTAATGCCAATGTGGCTGGTGAAACAAGCCATATTTTCTCTTTTTTATCAGTGAGGCCCAACTGTAATTTCATAGTTTTTGACCGTTTGTATTTCCTTTTTCATGAATTGCTAACTCAGGTTCTCTACTAATTTTCATTTATTTGCTCTTAGTTATACATAAAACTTTATATTATATTAACTTTTTACCATTTCACGCATACCACTTTCTCTTTCTGTGTGCTTTTTATGTATATCACACATATTTTAAAGCAGTTGATTTTCTGTGATTCTTCTATCGTAAGAAAATTTCCTTCCACTGTAAGACAATGGAAGACACGTACACGATATATTTTCTCTCGTGGCTTAAAGTTTCCTTCCTGCTGTGACTTAAACTTTCCTTTTCCTGATAAAGAAGTTCTTCCCAACTCCAAGTGTATATACATATGATAGAAAATTGTTAGGTAGAAATGACATTTATACTATTAATAGGGAGCATAGACTATATTGATTTATGTTTAAGAATATACCACAATGCTTGTAAGCATGTAGAAAATGTGTTAAAAATGTAAAGTGCGTTATATCAGTCAGCAATTGCTGTGTAGCCAAAAACAAAACAAACAAAAACCAAAAATCAAACCAAGAAAACCCCAAACCCAAACAAAAACCAAACCCCTCAGCGACATATGACAATAGTCATTTTCTTCCTGAGGATCTTCTTGTTGTCTGAGGCGTCCATGTTCCTGCAGCTTGGGGTTGGCTGTGAGCTTGTGGACTGACCTACTACATTTCACTTGTGGCCCCGGTGAAGCTCTCTTTGTGGCAACAACCGTGGCGCAAAAGGGAGATTTCACTGCAAAAGTATATTTCAGATTTCAACTAGCATTAGGTTTGCAAACATTCCTTTGGCCAATGTACGTCAGGGGCTGATAATCAAGTTCAAGGCTGAGGAAGAAAATTTTACCTTTAGCGGAGAGGCTTTAATGCAATGTGCATGGGGAGAGGGTGGGGTAAAGAAATAGCCCTACGATTCCATCTAATTCGTATATACACATCTAAATACACACACATTCACATGAGAATAAGTATATATGAAAATAAGTAGAAAGTGTGGTGGAATTTGTTGACTGCCAAATGCTTAATCATATTTTTTAGAAATAATCTCCAAAGAGCAAACTTCTTCTACAAAGACTGAAATTAGTACTTCTGTACGAAAAAGTCACATTCTATACCTTGCTTTAAGTATGAGTCTTCGGAAAAGTTTTATAAGAAAATGAACCATGCCCATATAACTGAAATGATTCATCTGTTCCAATAGTTGCTTTACCCCACTTGGACTGTCTCACCACTGAACTACGTTTACCTGTGTCTGCTCAGTTATAAGACGTAGAACCCATGTATCACTCAGGAACCTAGACTGCGGTCTTCTATTTCATTTACTTTTTTTCTACCCAAGTTTGATAGTGAGAAACTTCAACAATGTATTTGCTATCTGATGTATATCCAATGCTGTATTGTTGACCAATTTTTTAAAGGTATCTGCAATATCATCCCTTGGGATTGTGTCCCATAAAGTTACAGATTTGGGGAAGAGTTTTCTATAACAATATGATCTCCAGATATTTTTCGCATTTCAGACTTTAACTAAAACTCAGAGGCACTTACATGCCTGCGTGCCTGTGTGTGCACACGTGCATGTGCGTGCACACGCATGCACACACACACACACACACTGCATTTGACCTGATAAAGGCAACTTTGATTAAAAAGGAAAAAAAGGGTAAACACAGGTTAAATGGTAGCCAAATAATCCATAGACCTTTTAAAACGTATTATCAAGCGATCAACCTGGAGGTAACTAACGGGTGCCAAATAAATGCCTCAAGAGTTGCCAAGGATCCAGATGCTCCTACTGCTAAATTATCTCCTACAGATTGGCACGGGCATCTTACAACTGGCACAGCCACAGGTATCACTCACACCACACCGCCATATGGTTTGAGCTAATTATTTAAAAATAGTTTGCTTCTTATGGGGCAAATGTGATTATTCTGTGTACATTGATTTTATTCTCCGAGGAAATCAGTGCTTTGTTTTTTTTTTTTTTTTTTTTTTGGTATGGCCTGAGAAGGAAATAGTATGTATGAAGATAGACTTGTTTCACTCAAATAGATTATTACATAAAAGTGCCAACGACCATTCATCGGTGCCAGTTCTTGCTATCCGTGCATATACATTCTCTTCCCTCAACCCCTTTCGTAGGTTGTTTTCTAGGACTCCAACAAAGGGGGTGAAATATTAAAATGTAATCATGTGTTTAAAATATTGATATGCTCTGGAATGTGCAGCTCAAGAAACAAATACACCTGCTTTTGATTTGTAATCTGTGCATTTTGTATCTTAGATATAAGATACTAGATATAAGATACTGAGGCAAGTGCTCGTACCACGGTGAAGTTAATTGATTTGTATGTAATTGAGAATGCTGGGATGTATTAGTAAGAATTAAAAATATTGACACTCTTTCTACTCTATTTTCCCATTATCCAAATAGCATTTTGAAGTGTGTTAAATGCATGACAATATTTCCTACCAAAGCCAGTGAATTGAAGAAAAACATCTTAGTGTAGTAGGGCAAATTTCAACAACCACGTTACTTTCGATTCTGTACAATGGCTACACTATTATTTTCCTCAATGTGTCATCAATTGTTCACAATATGGGCTTTTGTTTATCTAGAGATAGAAAAACTTTAAAAACTCTTATCTTATTTTAGACATATCTCTCATTTCCTTAGATATTACGGAGCACTGTGCCAAGAGAGAAAAAGGACTAGAAAGAACCAGAACAACACTTTTGTAAGGTTCATACAAAATAGAAGAGCTGAGGCACTTTGCTATAAACACATCTTTTTCATGTATTCAAAAATATTTTATAGTGTAGGTGGCAAATTTATTTTGGAGAGAATTTTGAGGAATGAAAGAGTTTAACATGCCACAACCGAGCAGCTTGTGCTGGTGATAATCACTGGGTAATACAGAGCATAAAGACACATGAAAGCCCCCCAGTTTCGTTTTCCATAGGCTGTTGAAAATTAAAGGCAGAGCTCCCTTCATGTAATGCCAAGCATATTCAAGAACACACCTATTGAAATTAAATCTAAAGGAAAAAAAATTGAGTTATTTACATGGTGTTGTCAGGACATTCGTATCCTTACTTGACAAGGATTTCTTATTCAGAGGTTTAAAGTGAGTGTTCTCTAAGACTTAACGGAATTGGAATTCTACAAAAAGAACAAAAAAGATTGCCATTTTCTTATGACGCTCCCTGCAGAGTGCAATGGTTTTTGCAATGTCAGCATATACCCGAGAACATACATGCATCCAAAGTATACACATACGATATATCCATACAGATCTAAATTTACTAATCCACTGTATAAGTTATTACATTCTGAAGTTAAATAGTTTATATTTTAGATGGCAAGTGTACACACTTATGTGCATCTCTCGGGAAATTTTGTTTTCTGTGTCATTCACATGCAATATTTAACCTAAGATTAAGCAACATTATAATAAATATATTGAGGTGCGTGTGTATATATTGAATCCAGTAGAGAACCAGCTACCATCTGAAACGCGAGCATGGGATTAAAAACATTATTACTATTAAAGCAACGAATACCAGATTTTTGAAGAGACTTTCAGAGCGCCGGATGGTTTTCTTTAGCCAGACGGAAGACTTTTCCCCTGGGACCTTGTTTGCCGGGAAGAATACTGGGTGGGAAAGTATCAGCAGCTGGCATGATAATGAGTCCACCTCACTGCAAATGAGTTCATTATTATTCCATTCCTGCAGTCTTGTAATTCACAGTTGCATGTCATTTATACATAAATAAAAAAAATAGGTATTATATATAGCTAGACTCTGGCAATCTACAAGAGCAACATTTACAAACAGAAGGGACAAACTGAGAAACATACAAATGATAATGGCAAAACATGAAGTTTAAATGTTCCATAGCACAGCCCTGCTTAGAAAACAAAAAAAAAAAATCAGAATCAAATCTGTATGAATTTGGATTTCCCATAATGGGGATTCAGCTTCGTGTTATCATGCGATCAGCCAGAGGTTGGGAGATAGTATGGCTTTTTGACAGTAAGTGATTTCTCAGGAATTCCTTTGTAGGAAAGAGAATTCCAGGTTAGCTTAATGTGAAAAATAAGGCCACGTACACACGGCAATTAAACTTAACAGTAATTGGAAATAAACAGTTTTTGTTTCTTAATGCTGCCTGACTTTGGCATGTAAGAGGGCAGAATTTGGGAATAAGACAGAAAAAAAGAAGCTTTGAAATAGATGGTTCTGGGATTTGGCAATGCACAGCTCATTGGGGACAGAACGATGAAAAAGTGAACATCCACACATTCACACCTGGTAGAGACTTTGGAAATGTAAACCATTTAAACAAAAGTAAACCCAAACATGGCTTTGTTATAATGAAAAGGAAATAAAAAATGAGTGTTTTAGATAATAGGTGGTGTCAAAAGTCTGTCGTGGATGTCACCAAACATATGCAATATGTAAAAGGAAAACAGTTTAAACAGTTTAAAGTTAAAAAAAAAGTATAAGAAATATAACTTAAGACATCATATCTAACAAACTAGAAATATTTTTTGCTAGTTAACATAATACATAGAAATAGAAAAATAAGCTTAATTGTAGGGCTCTTGATAAAAAGATAAGGTATAAAATTAAAATAAATTAACTTTGTGACAAATTTATTGAGTGATGACACCACTCAGAAAATTTAGAAAGTGTCAGAGTAGAAAGATCTGCGTGTTAACACATGAAGAAAAACAATGCTGACATACAGCAAATTACTTAATTATGAACCAGGAGAAAAAAAATATATCAATATTTCCAGTAAAGGCAAAACAAAGTTATCCTGAAGGTTATTAAAATATTTTCAAATAGAGGCGCCTGGATGGCTCAGTCGGTTAAATGTCCAGCTTCAGCTCATGATCTCATAGTTCATGGGTTGAAACCCTGCACCGGGCTCTCTGTTGACAGTTCAGATCCTGGAGCCTGCTTTGGATTCTGTGTCTCCCTCTCTCTCTGCCCCTCCCCTGCTTGTGCGCTCTCTCTCTCTTCCTCTCTCTCTCAAAAGATGAATAAACATTAAAAAAATTTTTTAATATTTTCAAATAAACTTGTGTTTGAGAAATTAAATCAGTATTTGATAAAATAAAAATCTGTTTTAAGCTTTTCAGAAAAAATGAAATACAATTAGCAAAATTTATGTAAATTGAGTTCCTAGAAAATATAATTGTTTACCTAACTACAGAAAATGGGAAATTAATATTAAACTATTATCCACGATCCAATTATCCTCATTATCTACAAGTAAAATTATATTTTAAAACACAATTTGTTTCTCTTTCATTATTCTTCGAAAATTGAAACCATGTGGGGTGCCTGGGTGGCTCAGTCAGTTAAGTATCTACTTCAGCTGAGGTCATGATCTCCCAGTCTGTGAGTTCGGGCCCTGTGTCAGGCTCTGTGCTGACAGCTCAGAGCCTGGAGCCTGCTTCAGATTCTGTGTCTCCCTCTCTCTCTGCACCTCCCCCACTCGCTGTCTGTCTGTCTCTCTTTCAAAAATAAATAAACATCAAACAAAATTTAGAAAATTTAAACCATGTGAGCATATTGCAAAGTAGTCTAGGATATAAAAAATAAGGAAACTACTAACAAATTAATCTGATGAGGTTTACAGACCTATGCCTCTTTGGCAACAACCAAGGGACACAGCTGGACAATAAGAAATCTTGTCATAAGAGAGACATAGATAAACTATAGGGAATTTAGGAAATTTAACAGAATCAATAGCAGGAGATATTGATTTATGAAACAATATTATAGAAATAAACATGCTTAAAACAGTAAGCAAAGGTTAACCAGCCATTGTCAACAGTGTATAGATATTTAAAGAATACAAGCAAAGAGGAAGGGTACTTATCTGGAATACAAAATGCTAAGACAAGATGGGTTTTCGAAAGTGGGAAATTTATTTTATACATACATGTAAAACATTTTCAAATGATAAAATTACCCTTGGCTTACAACGATTTAAAATTATTACTGGTACAGAACATCTTTCCAAGAAGATGAGAGGGATATTATTTTAACCTCACAGAATAACATGGAGTAAAGGTGAAAGCATTAGCTACTTGTTTACTCATAATAAACAGTATCATTTGACAGACTGCGCTTTGAAATCCATACTCTTGACCCCAGAGCCATTTGTATACTTCATAGACCACCAAACCCCTTCTGGTTCTGGTCCAAACATCTCATTTAAAATTACCTTGACATGATTTGCATCTAAACCGCAATAGCAATAAGAGAATCAAATCAAAATGGCTAAAACCTCATTATGGCGCTTACTGAATAAGTATAATTATAAGTATAGTACATAATACATCTATTTTTTCTCATTCTTTTACTCTAATCTATCTACACTTGAGAATTCATGGCCTCCTTATCAAAGACTGAAACAAAGAAAAGTCTTTCATAGTTCTCTTCTTCTAGGACTTTCTTTGCTATCTTCTTTGGAATATTCTTATCTCTTGTGCCGTTTCATAATAATTAAAGAGAATTTTAGGCTCTTCGAAGACTCAGTAAGACTAAGCAAGTCCCTTGGAGAGGGACTAACTGAAATTTGCCTTCTTCCACTAAATTCTGCACTTCGTCAGCCTGGTTATTCCCCACCAGTGGCGTATCTTTGCCTGAAGCTACTGTTCCAGTCAGCATTGTCTTTCTCTGGGTGCCCTTCATACCATATTAGCGGGTCTCTACCAGACTGCTTCGGGTTCAGGAAATCCCAGTACTGAACAAAAGTTTTATAGTTGGTCTGAACAGAAAATATTATTCTGTTACAAGAAAGTCACAAATGTCATGATGCATTCTGTATAATACTGGAAATTTTCCCACCTGGCTGGACAGCCTGGTATTTTATGGTTGATTTGTTACCCACTATCATGTAAATTACATTCCTCTAAAACTGGAATATCTTTTCTAAATTTTTGTAATGTGTATTCTGCAAACCTTTGAAGTATATAATATCTATTCATGTGACATGAATTTGGATAAACTCTGGTATCATCTGAAATTGTGAAACACAAATATCCTTGCAAACATTTCGATTCATTTCATATATCCGAACACACCATATGTTATTCAAACACTCTGAATATCCCCATAGAATTTTTGCTGCCATGAATGCTTTCCATTATTCTACTTAGAAAAGCCAAAAGGAAAAAAAAAATAAAATGAAGGGAATCTTTAATAACTAGGAAGAATATAAAAGTCACAAGTTACACCTGTTGGGAATTAGATTGTTAATAAACAAAAACATACCAAGTTGAGTGTGTGCGCAAGCCTGGAATGGAGATTCTCAAGGGTAAAATATTATTGCCTCCCAATTTTTTTTTTGGATTCAAGAGAGTAAATAGTTGGTCCACTCCTTCCAAATTGTAGATGGATAACATTTGATTCATACATTTTTTTTCTTTCTTCTAAAAATGCACTTAGTACAAAGGATAACAACATATAGTTGCTCCTGAAATTGTTTTTTTTT
Source organism: Felis catus (assembly GCF_018350175.1). NCBI lineage: Eukaryota > Metazoa > Chordata > Mammalia > Carnivora > Felidae > Felis > Felis catus. The sequence continues at coordinate 82,604,442 of NC_058379.1, forward strand.
TTAATTTGTAAACTAGAGTTTTACAGTCCTCAACTTATCATTCTGTGATTTGTTTTCTCCTACCCCTTGTATTAATATTAACATCCATTACTTGCCTTAAAACATCAATGTCTTGATTAATCATTAGCTTTAAAATGCATGTATCTTCTGGGTCCATATCCCCCTCCACTGTAGTTGTAAACCTGCAAACCACCGTCCCCCCCTAATCACTGACTCTGTGTCTTTCTGACTCACTTTAACATTACACAGAGGCAGTCTGGCATGTGCTCAGCAACAAAACAGCGCATGCACATCAGCTACGGTCTTTTCTTAGGAGTCCACGAACAAGCCACTGGAGGGGATCACCAGACCACTGCACCCACAGACGCTTTCCGATGTTTGCAGATTTGTCTTGGATGTCTGCCTAGCTCGTGCTTGGAGTGTCACCAGCTTCTCAAAAATGATCCCTGTCTCTTCCATCTGCACTTCTCTGCAGGCTGAAGACCGCGTGGTGTCTCAGACAGACGACTCTCTATTCCCTCGCCTTCTCCGTCTGCACTCTTCCCCAGACGCCCCTGGACACATTCATGGTAGGCTTTGCTCCACCGAAAGTAAGTGAACAAGTGGATGCCCACAATTACAGTCCAGCAGGTGGAGGACCAAAGGAAGGGAATGTTTCCACCTCCAGGGTCCCACACCACTTGGACTTAGTGAAGCACGCTTCTCCATAGAGTTCCAAACGCATAGACCAATAGAGGACCATGTGTTTCAACGGTACAGGTTTTATACCTTTGTGGGCATCAAAATCATGGGATAATTCATTCGGGGCTCAGAGAGTTGAGTATTTCTCTCTTCTTTTAGGCATATTTGGGAAGAATGTTTTGAATAATTGGGACACAATACTCAATTAAATTGTGAAGTTGGAATTGGTGTATAGAATGACGAATGGATAAAGAAATTGTGGTCTATATACACAATGGAATATTACGTGGCAATGAGAAAAAATGAAATATGGCCTTTTGTAGCAACGTGGATGGAACTGGAGAGTGTGATGCTAAGTGAAATAAGCCATACAGAGAAAGACAGATACCATATGGTTTCACTCTTATGTGGACCCTGAGAAATTAACAGGAACCCATGGGGGAGGGGAAGGAAAAAAAAAAAAACAGGTTAGAGTGGGAGAGAGCCAAAGCATAAGAGACTCTTAAAAACTGAGAACAAACTGAGGGTTGATGGGGGGTGGGAGGGAGGAGAGGGTGGGTGATGGGTATTGAGGAGGGCACCTTTTGGGATGAGCACTGGGTGTTGTATGGAAACTAATTTGTCAATAAATTTCATACAAAAAAAATAAATAAATAAAAATAAATTAAAAAAAATAGAATGATTAGCGATGCTCTTATCTTTTTAAAAAAATTTTTTTTAATGATTATTTATTTTTGAGACAGAGAGAGGCAGAGCATGAGCAGAGGAGGGGAGAGAGACAGACGGAGACACAGAATCCGAAGCAGGCTCCGGGCTCCGAGCTGTTAGCTCAGAGCCCGATGCGGGGCTTGAACTCACCAGCTGTGAGATTGTGACCTGAGCTGAAGTCGGACGCCCAACTGACCGAGCCACCCAGGCGCCCCAGCGATGCTCTTATCTGATGGAAGTGACACGTTGAAGAAAGTTAGGGAAGGTTTGTCTCGCCTTCAACAGAAACAGAGATGGAGAGTAACCCTGAAAATAATTAACTAAAAAAAATAATTTATTAAAATAAAGATGAAGAATTTAATTAAGGGGACGCTAAAAATCACCTCAAGTCATATGACTATTTAAGGAGTAAGAGAAGAAAATATAATATTTATTAAAAGAAAATAAAAATAATATAGCCACATTTTGCAAAACCTGTTACATTAAAATATAAAATCCATATAAATTACAAATGTGCTTGTATACATAGTAATTTATACACATACTTTATATACATAGTAAATATGCCATTGTTCTAAAAAATTGCACCAAAATCTGTGAACAGACTGAGTCCATTGTGTAAAATAATTAAATTTATCAAGAAAGTGAGAAGTGGTAATAACATGTAAAACAAGATCTTTTCTGTATAAGCTGAATATAATTTTTCTTTTAGTGAATGAAAAAATATGTACTGTTTTTGTTGTTTATGGCTCAAAGTGTTTTCATAACAGACAATTCCATGTGTAGGCCTATAGCATGCTGAAGAAATCATAGAAGAATTGCCATATTAGCATGAAGTTTCCGATGAACGAGCAGCCGTCCTAAAGATAATATTCACGTCCAGCAACAGAAATGAAACTAAGATAGAGAAGTGACTATTGATATATTCAAAAGCAGGAAACCTGTAATTAAGATGTTTTAAATCTAATAGTAAGTTTAAATCAAATGTCAGAACCCCAAATCCAAATGTAAAGATTACATAATCTGGACAACAAACTGGCAACAAACAAAACAAGTGATTAATTTTACTGACAAAGGAAGAACAGAAAACAAATCAAGAGAAATAGTTACTGATCATTGTTTTCTCCTAAGTAATCTTAAGGAATTCCCAAGAAAAAAATAGGCTAATTTTTCTTTCTTTACTCTTGAATTAAAAAAGCAAAAGGAAAAGAAAACTCAACAGATGTCCAAGGATTGGCATCTTTTCATTAAATATTATTAATATCCAATTAGCCATTTTAATATCAAGTCTCCTGGTCTTTATCTAGTTCTGGTTATGTTCAGTTGTGTTTTTCATTGTTCGTTTGCTATTTATAGCATGTTATTTAGCTAAAAATTGTCTTTGTTGTGTCTTCTAAGTTGTTGATACTTTGTTCAACTTCTTCATGATGTTCTTTTCTTCCTGTTCAAGCATCTTGTTTTATACATTAATGATCACATGGTCTGTCATTTTGATTCTGCTCTTTGTTCTAATGAAGATTTCAGCTACATAGTTGCATTCTTGTTTTCCTACACATTTCTTCTGTCCTATGGATATTTTAAAATCATTCATAGTTATTTACATGGTTTTTGTTTCCTCTGGATTTGAATGTATCACTTTGCAGCTCATATCCATTTTATAATTCAGTGAAATTTTACTGAAAGCCCAGAACAGACATTTTCTATATTTTCCTTCCATTTCCTTCAATATATTTATTGCAGAAGTGTGTTGTGTTCTGCGTTGGCAGGACTCTGTTCCTTCTTCACGTTACATCTTTCTCTCCTTGCTTGTATGTACTTATACTTGATGTTGTTTACCCTCAGGTTGTAGATCTTCCTTTTGGTTTCCCTCTGGTTTATAAGCTTGTTATTTCAATCTTCCTTTCTGATCTTAAACTCCCCAGTTATCTTATTGTCAATAAGCTGTGTCAATAGCTACTGACACTCTGCCAGGCAGCTTGTTGCCACATGCTTCTAGCTGTTAGTTGAAACTTCATTGGGATACATCTTTATTGGAGTCTTTTTCATGTCTGGCCCCCATGAAAGATACTATCTTTGGCCATGCTCCTCCTCCTCCCTGATGCCGTTACCTATAGTGTTGTTTTTAAGCCATACAATATTTCTCTGTTTTCACTACCTTTAACCACTGTGTGATCTCTGACCCTCCCAAGGGCCAAAGCCCTAACATGCTGCTCATTCACACAAGTAAACATTTTCCCAAATGCTTGTGGTCTTTCCTACCTCAGCCCTTGCAAGTGTTCCTACAAAATCTCTTTTCTTTCCAGTAACACTGATTTTTATCAGTCAGGGCTCGTACACTGACGCTCAATGCCCATTGCATATGGCACTCAAAATTTCTTTGGCCAGTCTTTTGATGCTTACTAAAAAGTTCTAAAGTTATCTTAAATTATTTTGGTGTCATTTACTACCTAATTGTATCAAATTATTTTCATTTAGCTTGCCAACTAGCTTTAGAGTATTCATTTATTTCCTTGTTTCTTATTTGTGAATTCAATCACTAAACCATTATGGAGGGTCCACCAATAGATTTTGATTACCAAGAGAAACATCGGGAATTATTTGTTAGTAAGGGATGGAAACTTGACTAGAACTAGCCTAAGTAAAATGGATACTATATAGATTAAAATAACAATGTACAGAAAAGACAGGAGCACCTGTCCTTGAAAATCCTCAAACCAGTGGCCATTATGGAAATCTTTCTCCTTTCCCCCAATATATTTCCAGTCTCTTTCCCTTTGTATATTGGCTTTATTCTTTTCCAGGGAAGATTTATTTCTTCCTCCCAAAAGTTGCCGACAGTGTGTATTCTCCTGTTTGGTTGAGTGTTCTATAGATATCTTTTAGGTCTAGCCGGGTTATATTGCTTAAGTCTTCTGTTTTCCTATTGATCATCTGTCTTCTTTTCCTGTCATAACTGAAAATAGTGTATTGAAGTCTCAAAATATTAATGGTTAAATTTTTTTTTCTCCCTTTAGTCCATCCAGTTCTTGCTCCATGTGTTTTTGGGTAATGTTGTTGGGTGCCTGTTTATGTCTTTTATCATTATTGAACATCCCTTCCTATCTTCAATACTATATATACTATAGTACTCAATAATATATATATATATGTTTTGTTTTTACATTTATCCTGTCTTATACTAATATAACTCCTCCAGTTTTCTTATATTTCTACTTGCATGGCTTTTTCTATACTTTTATTTTTACTCTATACTTTTACTCGTATAACCTATTTGTATTTTTGAATCTATACTGTACCTCTTCTAGACGCCCCCTCCCATACGCACAGCATCTCGATTTTTGTCTAGTCCAATAAATGCTGCCTTTGATTGGATTGCTTAGTCCATTCACATAGAATGTTATAGATACAACTGGATTATGATTACCATTTTACTTTTTGTTTTCTATATGCTCATGTGTTTTTGGTTTCTCTATCCCTCCTCTATTGCCCTCCTTTTCATTAAATGAATATTTTCTAATGTTACAATTTAGCTCCCTTAATGACTTCTTCACTGTATTTTCTGAGTTATTCCTTGTGGTTAATCTAGGGTTTACCATATACATCTTATCAGAATTGATGTCAGATTTATATTAACTTAATTCTAATGAGGTATTGCTCTTATATAGCTATATCCTTCTTCTCCCATAAATGTTATTATTATTATTATTATTATATGGTAGAAACAGTAATGCATTGCTATAATTATTACTTTATGTATTATTGACAGAAGGTGATCTTGTACATGGTAGAATATGTTGTAACTACGCCTGTCCTTGTCAAACTTAATCATTTATAAAAAGAAAAAGAAAAAGAAAAAGAAAAAGAAAAAGAAAAAGAAAAAGAAAAAGAAAAAGAAAAAGAAAAAGAAAAAGAAAAAGTTTTCTGGCCATTTTGGGGGCCACAAGACAGATGGTTTTTCTGATACTCTCCCTAGCTTATTACTGGCAACAAAGTCTTAAGTGGTGGCGTCCTACAATACATGAAATATGAATAAAGGACTGTGTTTTAACAATAAATTTAGGTAGGGTTTTGTTTCCTAGATGTGAGTTTTTACCTACTAAGATATACGGGGTATCTTCAAAATAACATCTGGTTGGAGATGAAGCAGATGGCCAACAATGAGGCTTTAGCCAAGAAAAATAATAAAAATATTTATGGGGCGCCTGGGTGTCTCAGTTGGTTAAGAGTCCAACTTTTGCTCAGCTCATGATCTCACGATTCGTGAGTTCCAGCCCCACATCGGGCTCTGTGCTGACAGCTCAGAGCCTGGAACCTACTTCGGATTCTGTGTCTCCCTCTTTCTCTGCCCCTGCCCTGCTCACACTTTGTCTCTGTATCTCAAAAAGTGAATAAGCATTAAAATATTTTAAAATATATACATTTGACAACAATAATTTAATAAAAAAACATTTTGTAGACCGAAACATTGTATTTTCCTAGCTAAAGTATAAAAATTCATGTGACACGCCTGATGTTATGCTTATCATTTGTTTTAGACAAAATATAAGTGAATAAAGGCATAAAAAGCTGTATTCAAGTTAAATCTTGACAATCCTTGAAATGGTACTTTATTCTCAAAGTATAAATTAACATTCGCATACTTCGCATTTACCTAGAGACTCTCAGACACGATCAAGTTGATTCTAGAGTAAAGAAGATACACTTGTATGTTATCATGGTTTTCATGTTAGTTTTCTAGTAGTATGCTAAATATTGAAAACACACAGTCTACAGGATTTGTGTTTTAGGTCAAAGAGTGCATTTTGGGAACATATAAGGAAAATAAATGTCTACAGAGTAATTAAATTGCTCTCTTTAATAGGTTGGGCAAAGAAAGAATTTCACCGTATGTGATTGAAGCATTAGTTGCTTCATGCAAGACAATCATGAATATATTGAGTTTCATTTTCTTGCATCAACAATTCAACTTCTAACGTTTACTGATTTTGTTTCTTATAGGCCAGATCCCACTCTAAGCACTTCCTGGGTGCTGTTCATCAATGGTGACTCCAGGAAGTCATGCTATTATTATTTCCATTTTACATCCCAGAAACAGAGACCCATAGACTAGATCCTCTACCTAGTAGCTGATAAATGGAAATTCTGTCAATGTTGCAAGTTTTATTTATGATGTAGGAAAAAGTGGTAAAATTCATAAAACGTGTCATGTGTATTTTTCAATTAGAGAGGATGCTAATAAGATCATATAGCCACAGAACTCACCTGGGTCGTGTTGGATGTAATTCTTTAACTCGATTGCGTTTGTGAAATTAATGCCCTCTCATGTTATTGAATTAATCATTTTCTTTCCTCATTTTGCAACTGTAAAATATTGTAAGGTAAGACCAAACAATAAAGACTTGATTCTTATCCAAACTACTTATTATGTGCCCATTATAGAAACACATTATTGTCATTATATTAGGTTTTACTTACATGTCACCTGATCAGTAGTGTTGCCAGATGATTCATGACAGAGTTTGATGCAATGCTATACTGAATGTTGTGTGCTAATATTCAAGTTGATAGAAGCATTGCTTCCTCTTTCTGTTCCTGATATGAGAATATAAATGGTAAACTCTTTCTTCTGTATTATGTATATCTTATATACGTGACATGACAATGTGACATTCATAAGAATTTTTATTCATACATGTAATACATGTGTCATCAGTGATAGCCGTCGCTCATTTTATTGGCAATACTTATATCAGAAATCTTACATCAGCAGGTAAATATTTGATTGTATATATACTTGTATGATACATATTTTACAGGACCTTTGAGAATGTGCTAAGTTTTAAAAAATTGAAAAGTTTTTAAAGGACAAGACACATGACCTGATTTTTTTTAACATGACCTGAGTTTTGACACCAGGGAGGACAGATATATCCACCTGCTGGTAATCAAATGTCAATCAAAAGTTGAACAGGGTGTCTCAATTTAAGTATCATTTGATTTCATCTTGTGCATCGTCTCAATACCAACATTATTTGAATTATTTATAAATTACTAGCTAACTAATATTGATAGACTTAGGAAGAACATAAATAATTACAAAAACTATACGTTTCAAACTGTATTCCATTGCTAGGAAGCATGTCAAAGAAGATACCCATACTTCAAATGTTCTCTTATACATTCACATTATTTAAAAATAGTTTCTATTCCGTTTTTTTCCCTCTTCGCTCAGCTTCCTTTTGTTACATTTATTTGCTTGACTAGTTTCTGACATTCAGGTCAGAAAAGCTTTTCGAATGTTCTTAAAATTACAGCTTTTGGGACTTGGCTGCACAATCATAGAAACCAAACAAGAAGGAAATCTTCCAGATTATCAACTCCATTTCCACGGGAAAAGTACCAGCTGACTCCTAATTTAGATTAGAGTTTTATGTGGCTTAACTACAGTCAAGTGATGGTTGTTGCTTTTTTCTTTTTCTTTTTTTTGAGAAAGACTACTAACAGTCATAAACCATCTTCAGTTTACTTTTCAAAAAGTTCCCTTGTACACATAATTCAAGTTATATTGAAAGCTAAAAACTTTTTGTGGCTAAGATGAGTAGCTGAAATTTGTCATAAATTTGGCAGCTGTTATTGCTTTAATGTTATATCATTAATTACGTAAAAATTAATCAAAATAATGAATTCAAACTAGAAACTAGAAGTTTACTTTTAAGGTGCATAGTTTTCATGAAAACATCCCATAGAAGAATTTTCTATTACATTACCTGTTGTTCTTTTACCATTATTTTGCAGGTTGAGGTTACCAGCACAGAATGTGATTTTCTCAAATGGATTGTTATTATATAAAGAATAATTCAAGTCTGAGGACTGCCCTTGAACTTCAAGAATCTTCAAGAACTTCCAGTGGAAATGGAGTTGATAATCTGGAAGATTTCTTTCTTGTTTGCTTTCAACTTATTTGGAATCAAATAAATCTGTTTCATACACTAGAAAATTATCTACTATATTAAGTTGTGACCAGAAGCCCAATGAAGTAAGGAGCCACATAAGTTTTGTTCACCATTATAAATGCAGCTTCTAGAAGACTGACTAGAACACAGTAGGGAAGGCTATTATTAAAACTTACAAGGGAAACAAAATATGAAACATTGAAAGTATATCAGCCTCTTCTCTGCAAGTGTTTCCAGGCTAACCAGTGTGTTTGGAACAGGATTATCTGGTGGTTCTCCATTGAAAGCGTGAGACTTTAGCTTCATCTTAAAGAATAAACATATTCAGGGAAGTGAAATAAGGAGAGAGTGAATAATATTTAGACAATAGAGATGATTTAAAGGCAATGGTCAATGGTCAAAGTCACAGACTTGATGATAGTTGACAGGAAGGAAAGGACTCCTTGGAGAACATGTCTTGGGCATATGGCTGTGTAGTGCCTTCCAGACAGCGTGTCAGGATCCTTGAATGGTGGATTGAAGAGTTGAGGCATCAATATAAGGGTTTACAGGTTTTGAAACAACTTTTTTGAGGAGGGACAGAGTAAAATGAACAAGTTTACAAGATTTTTCTAATAAATATATCTTCCGCAAATTAGAGGAAAATCTAGAGGCAAGGAAGCTAGTTAGGAGCCAGACTCGATAGTGTTACCATGGGATAAATGCAATTTTATCTTCAACATGTTTTAGCTAAGATTATTTTATGTTTTGCAAACAGGGTGTAGCTAGAGCCCATAGGTATTCTAGGTGGCTTTGAGCGCGTGGGGGGAGTCGATATGGGAGAGGCAGGCAGTGGACGGGCCGGGATACTCTGAGAGTCAGGTAAGCCCCAGACATTGTCTGCATCAGGCCCCAGCCTGCTGCCTGACCACATTCTCAGAAGAAGCCCCATCTCTCAGGATCTTAGAAGTGTCACAGAGTGTCATAGGGAAGTCTTGGATACCCGAGGTGTCTGAGGCTCTATATTAATATCATTACAAACATGCACAATAAAGTGCTAATCACATGAATGATATTCTGGAGATAGGGTCAACAAGACTGGTGATGAGGGAGGTATGAAAACAGAGAAGGGACGATAAAGAAGAAACTGAATGAGTGTTTAGCCCAGAGAAATTGACATTATGGATAAAAGAGTATCACATAAATGGTTTCATATGGGACTACAGTAGTGAAGGAAATTTTGACATTGAGTTCTTCTTTACCAAATATACCTGGATACATTTATTATTGTGCATACACTTAATTCAAGGTGCATGCTAACTTGTTGAAAGAAAGACGCTTTTCAGCGGGCAGAGGGCACTGAAAATTGTTCCTCAACCTATTCAAGGCACATTGTTATTGATTTATTTCAGAAATTTAAGCCTTGGCATTTTCTAAGTCATTGCAGTATTTGAGTATATTGTGATAATAATAATAAGCAACCAAAAGCTTCAGAAGTTCTTTAAAAAGTTACTGGAAGTTTCAGTCTGAATATCCGAACGGATGGAATTACCAATAAGTTCATTAGTTATTTTCTGCTTTAAAAATATCATAAAAATAAAAAATAAACATACCTATATATCAAAGCAATTAGATATATCTATTTCAGCTATGTTTGTAGTTAATGGCATTTCGCTGATAACTTGTAAAAGAAAATTGAACCACATACAGCTCTCAAGGTGAGTATGGCATGCTCAAGTTGTTCGTATTTTAAATTTGCGCAAAAATACTACTGACAACAAAGGTAATATGTAGTTACTGGGCTAAAAGGGAACTAGAAAGCTCCTAAAATATGAAATTGTATTGCAAATCAGTCTTGACCTTAGTCATACCGGTCAGATGTGGCATTTTCCTATTTTTAAAGCTGTGGTAGAACAGAATCCGTCTTGGTAATGCACAGCAATTCTGATCAAGTCCTACCGTCAGTGTAGGCTGGTTTGAAAGAGAACCTTAGTTTCTGCCGAGAGCCAATCCAATGGAGGAATGAAATTCTATTATTTATAGTTATAATCACAATCAAAAGAGAAGTAGTTCAGTCAGGATCATTTTATGTTAATAGAATTTGGGTACATGAAGAATACATTTATCATTTTTCTTTCTTGAATGGCATGATTTTTTAGGGCATGCGCAGCAAACTACTAGCAAACTTCTTGGTGCGCCCACTCTGATGAGCTCTAAAATGGAAAGTATCATGCTGAGGTAATAAAGGTGAAATTTCCTAGGAAGTGAGAGAGCCAATTATTGAGAAAATACCGTCAGGTCACCTTGCTCATAATTCTCGAGCATGTCTCCGGTGCATAAATTACCAATTCGCAGTTTGTGTTCAATATCATCCGATCTAGGCGGAATAAAATGTTGGCTTTGACAGTCATCTAAACTGAAAAGCCATTTTCAGAGTCACGGTCATGAATAATGGGGCTGGAGAGACCACCAAGTAGACCCATCCTCTTCTGATTTCTCACGCCCGCCTCTCATTATAGCCACCTGACCCTAAAGCTCACCTCTCACCCGTGACCTTTATTGCCCCTTCTCTCGTCTACCTTCGAGAAGAAAATGTGCCTCACCCGTTACAGCACCAGGACCCTTTGGAATGATGTAGGTAATAGATTCTAAAATATTATTTGAAATATAAAATAGAGGTGACAGGAGATATTTCCATTCAACAGAATTTCCACGCTTTAATGTTCCATAATATTTGATGAAAATTACTCAAAATGTGTTAACCCCATTTCTCTGCCTAAAATTGTAAGCACACTTTGTAATAACGTATCGTTTGTATATATTAAGAAGATTGGAGAACAACGGAGTAATAGTAAATCTTGGCTCTTGAAACAGTCTTGTTTTTGGTTCAGATGCGGTCCACGTTTATTTATTCATTTATTCAATACGCTACTTTCTGTAAAAGCTCCTAAAGCAGCATATTTACTAGCCCGCAACTTATCAAAGGCTTCCTAATCCTTTGCTCTGCCTCCTTAACCTGAATTAAGTATTTTCCTGAACCTCATGATTATCATTTCCTTATCTACTTTATTTCATAGGGCTTTATTTTATCTCTAGGTATTGCTCAGACGCAGGTTGATGTCTTAGCCGTTTTTGACATGTTTAAAAGTGCATGATGTCACATATCATTTTTTCAGAGTGTGTGGCTTAATTTTACTTTACTAAGATTTATCCATATTACCACTTAGAGCTGTGGTGGGTATTGACTGCTACCTAATATTTCATTATGTTCCTATATCATTGTCTTTCCTGTTTAGGGATATTTTAATTATTTTCAGTTTTGCTATTATCGAGAATGCTGTTGGCAGTATTGCTTTTTAACTAATGAAGGTGCATCTGGGTGGCTCAGTCAGTTAGGCATCCAACTCTGGAGCTCAGCTCACGTCCTGAGCTCATGGTTTGTGAGTTCGAGCCCTGCATCTGTCTCTGTGCTGACAGTGTGGAGCCTGCCTGGGATTCTTTGTCTCAGTCTCTGTCTACCTCTCCCTCCCTGTCTCTTTCTTTATCTCTCAAAAGTAAATAAATAAACACTTAAAAAATAAAATATACATAAAATTTTGGCTAATGAAAAGTGATAACATTGCTTTTGCTTTTATGAAATAATAAGGAGGATTTTATTTTAAAAATATATTCTAGAGGCTCTTGGGTGGCTCAGTTAACCATCCAATTTTGGCTCAGGTCATGATCTCACAGTGCGTGGGTTCGAGCCCTGCCTCGGGCTCTGTGCTGACAGCTTGGAGCCTGGATCCTGCTTCAGATTCTGTGTCTCCCTCTCTTTCTCTGCCCCTCTCCCACTCACGTTCTGTCTCTCTCAAAAATAAATAAACATTAAAAAAATTAAAAAACAAAAGAAATAATGGATGAGCAGAGGAGGAGGAGAAGAGTGAAATATGTCTTTATCTGATGGTACAGAAGCAGAACAGTGAAATTTCTTATTGTCAAATGTGAAATAGCAAAAATCTGGTGTTACATATGCACAGAATACTCTAGCATATTGATTTCCTACTGTGCTCTTACCAACTTGTGGTCTCCTGGTGGTATCTCTAAGCAGCCCAGTGGTAGGTACTGTGCTAATTGAGATGAGAGTGGGAACTCCAAGTTGTTTTTCTTTGTCCCTTGAGAAGATCCCCTCTGTCCTCCTACATGGTATGCCCGGGTACAGCTTCAGATTTCTTTAGAAATGTGTTGTTGCTAAAAATAATTAAGAGAAACAATCTAGAACATTGCCATTTTACCTTTTAGAATTTTCAAATATCCCAACAAGTTTGGCAGTAATCAGACTAGAACTAACCAAGAGAAAAGTGAATGCATTTTGAAGTACATTCTTTTGCTTTAAAGATTATTATGCATAAATTATTGACAGTTGTAAAAGCAACCCCAAATAAATATCTTTACCTTATGTTTATGTATTTTATAAAGAATAGAGGGGCGCCTGGGTGGCGCAGTCGGTTAAGCGTCCAACTTCAGCCAGGTCACGATCTCACGGTTCGTGAGTTCGAGCCCCGCGTCAGGCTCTGGGCTGATGGCTCAGAGCCTGGAGCCTGTTTCCGATTCTGTGTCTCCCTCTCTCTCTCTGCCCCTCCCCCGTTCATGCTCTGTCTCTCTCTGTCCCAAAAATAAATAAACATTGAAAAAAAATTAAAAAAAAAATAGAATAAAAATAATAAAAATGGTGGGTAAGAAAAAAGGAGAAATATTAACAAAAACTGTCTTGTTTAATAAAAAATGTGAGGTATGAGTTGACAGGGAAATATGTTTCTATTGGAGGCAGACGCTGTAAAATCAGACCCGGGCACTTAGTGTAGACCCATGGGGAAACTATTTCAAGTGAGTAGTTATTAAGCCCTTAAAAGAAAAGGTTACTAGACACCAAAAGGAATTTCATTAGAATAAAGATTTCTTGAAGATTAACCTCATTTCAAATTATAATTTGCTTGTAAATGGATAGTCTAACCCACCATCATAGAGTTGATCTATCTGAACTTCAGCAAAGTTCTAAAACTATTACTTTTTTTCTGAAAAAAAAAAAAAAAAAACAAAGCTACATGACCCCAAATTTGGAAAGTGGAAATAAATATAAAGAAGAAAAAAATATTCAGAATTCAGGAATTGAGATGTAAGTACTTTTAATATGCTACTATCTGGTTTTCCAAGATCTCCTTCTCTCTTATTGGATAATGTATAGTTTACTATATATATATATACTATATATATTTATTTATATATAAACTATATATATAGTTTATATTATAATATAATAATATAATATTATATTATATATAAATTAGCTCTTTATATTTGTTTGGTCTCGATTCTTTTTACAAGTACCCTTACTTCATAAGCATTTTCCAATTCATTAATTTTTTAAAATTATAGTTGCTATCTCTACAAAACATTTTATCTATGACTACACCATAATGCATTCACTCCACTCCTATTAATGACCATTGAATTTTTCCACATCTTTGCTTTCATAAATAATGTTGTTATTAACATAGTTGTCAATTTCTCTGGTTATTTCCTTAGAATATATTTTTAGAAGTGGAATTTATGCGGTATGAATAATTTACGACCCTTAATTCAGGTTGCCAAATTACTTTCCAAAGTTCGTAGCCATATTCACTTACACCAGTTATGTGGAAGTATCTTTCTTACTGCACCCACATTAGCATTTAGAATGATATATTTCTAAACCAGTAATGCACTTGACAAAGTCTTTAATAAGCCCCATATGGAATGTGGGCTGGATGATAACATAGACAGGAAGATTCATAACTGTTACTTGTGTCTCTTATGAGGACACAGCTATGATCTTGAATACTTGAATCCAGGGTCACCTCCTGCAGGTTCTTGAAAAATATTTTGCAGACAGAGGATACTCCAGCCAAATGTACTTCCTTTACACTGAGTAGGATACTGACTGAAAAGGTAGATTTTCGTCTTGGTAAATTGAGTTGAAGGAGATGCTATAAATATAATTTTGGCCAGACAAGATGTAGTCTAAGCAGCCTTGTCTGTGTTTCCCGGCAGTACAATGTGGTACCCATTCCATGACTTTCTATAGGTGACTTTGTGTCCTCCCAAAATGTTAATGGGAGGTGGTGACTCTATTCCGTGAGTGCATTAACTATTCTGGTACTAGCTTCACGGGTGATTCTGTGACTCTCAGATAACTTCTCCACAAGATGGAAAATGTCCCCAAATAGTTATTACTACCTACAAAGAGCTTAGTGCGTGCTTGTCTTTGTTTAACTGCTTTACATGTATTTACTTATTTAATCCTCAAATAACCTAAGCAGTATGTAACACTATCATTTTCATTTTTTTTTCAGATTAGGAGAGTGAGTCAGAGCCATGGGTAACATACTTGTACTCCCAACAGTGAGGAATCATGGAGCCCAGAGTTGAATTCAGGCTCCTCGAGGCCAGTGCCTTTATCCTTAAGCACCTAAGTACTTCCTGCACAAACACATGCAGACGCACTCACACACACACACACACCCACACACACACACGCCCCCCCACACACCCCCACACACAGAAAAACAGACATATGTATGCATACACAAGCACACACACATTCAAAATAGCTACCATTGCTTTTCTGAGGAGATTTTTAACACCCTTAGTCCTCTCATTTAAAATTCTACCTGTAGCCATTTGTTTCCCTTAGGTGTTCTTGGTGGTCACCATGATAGTTTGGCCCGTAATATGGGAAGGGATTCTGGTACATGGTGAGGAGGGGGAGAGAGGAAGAGAAGAATACTCTCTTGTGATGTCAGACCAACAACTGCTTCTCTCTCCTCTTTTAAGAGAATAATGTCAAAACATATGACACTGAATCCTGTGATCACAGGTAATTCATATGTTTATGACTCACTCAGACATATGCTGAGGGGCGTGGGTGGGACCCAGCAATAAGGAGACTTTGTGAGGTCCTGTTGTTGGGAGGAGAGGAGAGAAAGAGAGAGAGAGAGAGAGACAGACAGACAGAGACAGAGATGGACAAAGAGAAAGGGAGAGAGGATAGATCTCGGGCACAGATTGCAAGACAGATACCCTCTGTGGGAGTTTTGATTAATGCTGGGGTACACTGATTTCTGGGGCCTATCCTTATCAGGAGGATCAGAGGGACCGGGAGAAACGGTTGTCTTTCATGTGACCTTACCTGATGTAGCAGAGTAAGTGCAAAAACGTTTGCCAATTTCCACCCTAGCAGATGTTTAAAGGTTTAGCCAAGTGTACTTTTGTTGTGAGTGATTTAATCCTTCCAACTCTATTTCCCTTTCCTTCTCCTAGAACTGAGAGTGTGTTTCCAATAACTTGCTTTGCTTTCTTTTTTCTCTCTCACACTCTAAATAATTGAGATTTACAAGAACAGTGAAATGAAAATATAAGGCACGACGGGATGGAGATCTCGCAAAAACCATTCCTCTGGACCTTTACCACAGCAAGGAACAGACCTCAAAATCAGGGCGTGCCACAACAAACATTTGCGTCTTGCTCCCTTTACAGGGGACCGTGGGTGGCTTCCTCACGGCCGAAGGAAAAGCTGAGATGGAGAGCAGGGGGAGGAGTGGACAAGGCCCACAGAGTCTCCAAACTTTGGGAACACATCAAGCTTCTGCTGGGGTGTGGTGTAGATTACCATAACTTACGTCACACTGGCCAAAGCATGACTCACCAAGCTAACCAAAGTCCAATGGCCAAGATGTTCATCCCGTCTATAGAGCAGAAGAGTAAGGGGAGAGAGCACATTCGTGCTGAAGACCTCCAGTGTTCATTCCGTGGTAAATATTCTACTGGGTTAGATTAAGAGCTAATTACCTGCGTTGACTTCAAATTTTCCTTTTAGTGAGGTTTTCTCTGGTGATTTCATTGTGTGTCTGAAAATCCACAGTTTGCGGAGGGGCAGCGAAGAGCTCCCGTGGCAGGACCTGGGACCCGCTTCTGTCGGGGAATTGACCCGTCTGTGATCTTTTATCCCGATTTTGGGCAGAGATGTTTGACATCTGACTATTTTTTTCCTTAATCTAAGCCCTGAGGAGTAAGCAGCTTGTGTCTAAGGGCTAGCTACTTCCAGGCTCTAAGGATAAAAATTGTGAAATTGTATACATCTCATTATTTTATGGGAGAAAGAACACTTGCAACATGGCAAAAGTTAAAAACCTCCTGTCTTCCAAACCATACTGATCGTCTAAAATTTCCCCACATATTATCAAGTGGAACACAAAATACTATTTGTATAAAATTCATAATTTTCTGGAATCATTTAGCATTGGAATCACTGTTCCTGTTTCAACCCAACAGATAATTTCAAGCCTTTAACTTATGGAGCATTGTATCACTTCCAATTTTTTCTTATTTTTCGTCTTTCTCAATACAACCATCAAATCTGATTTGCCTAACGGGAGCAAAAGTTTCCCCTTGAGCAACTTCTGCTGGGCATCATCTGTTAAAAATACTCTTTGTCTCCTCAGTTCATAAATGTTATATTAATATCACCCAAAACCGAGTTCTGGACCCATCTTTCCGGTGTTTTGGTACAGAGTCAGGGAATACATCATGGTAGCCTTATAAATTAGGCAGCTTATTTAATCAACCCCTACATCTTCTTTTTCTAAGTGCCTCTACATGTCTAGGAATTTTGGGGAAAAAATGAATATCATTGATAATAAAGTTTTGTGACCTTTAATTGTCTTCTAGTATTCTAACCATTGATGCTTATTCTACTGGAAGTTAACTCACCTAGCTGCCATCTGAAAACGGTCTCTCTCATGGGCTTAGACACCTCTTCTCTCTCCTGTCTTCTTACCATTGTATTTTTAGCCTGGCCCTTGTGTAATCTGGTGGTCAGCCAAGGTTTGGAGCAGCGATTACACTCAGATACATGGGCTCGCCCTCTGTTTCTTTGCTTCTAGGAATGTCCAATTAATCTCCAGCTGCTTTGGCAGCCTTGGACAATATCCTCTGACAATTCAAGCACATACGACTTTAGCTGTCTACTAAACTTTACTCTGTGAAGCAGAAAATTTACAAATCTTGCCTGATGCAATTCTTTCGAGAATAGATTCTATTTTGGTTTCTGCCTACTTTTCCACCAGATCCCCTGCACATACTTAGACTACCTTCAGCAATGATGTGGGCAGAATTTCGTCTTTGTAATCTGAGTCTTACTCCTTCTGTAGTCCTCTTGCTGCCAGGATGTTTCCCTTTCTATTTTGGCTGATCCATCAGTCTTGAGCTCAGATTTTCTGTTTTGCTTTTTTTTTTTTTTCAAATTAAACGACCAAGCTGCCTCACTTGTTTTACCTTCAAAGCCCTGGGGGGTAAGCAGTTGTACTTAGGTCAGATCCTTACACCTTCCGCTGGCAGTACTTCTTACTTTTCTAAAAATGTTTTTTTTTTGTTTATTTTTTGAGAGAGAGAGAGAGAGAGAGAGAGAGAGAATAAGTGGGGGAGGGGCAGAGAGAGAGGAGAACAGAGGGCTTGAACTCACAAACCAGGAGATCATGACCTGAGCTGAAGTTGTACACTCAACCCACTGAGCCATCCAGATGCCTCCCAATGGCAGTATTTCTTAAATAAAATTTATATTTTATATATTGATGCCTTAAATAATATTTAACTATTTTTCATAATGATTATCTGCAGACGGTTCAAGTGAACATTTCTCTCTGTCAGTATTACTGAGTTTATTCAAATGTTACTGTAATTTCCTATAGATTGTTAAGTATACACTTCCCAGTAAGTTATTATTGTATTGCTTAAAGTTCTTATATTTTTGATCTTACGACTATTTAAACATGTGAGATTATAAATATATATATGATATATACATCATATATATATATATATATGTAATGAAATTTAGTATCTTAATTTTCTTTTCTTTATACAGTCATTCAACATCAGAGTTCCAGTCTTCTCTTAACTTTGTGACTAAGATTACAAACTGCCCAACATGCTCTGTGCTGACAGCTCGGAGCCTGGAGTCTGCTTTGGATTCTGTGGCTCCCTTTCTCTCTGCCCACCCCCCGCTCTCTCTCTCTCCTCAAAAATAAAATAAAACATTAAAGAAAAAAAAAACTACCCAACATGATATTCTTCTCCCAGTGGGAACTTAATACATTTTGACCACCATTGGAATATTCTTTGGTTATTGAAAACCAAAACAAGGCTGCTATATATTAACTATGTACAAACAAAGGAAGACAGTACTAGAACAGTAATATACAATCAGAATCTAAAAAACCTTGAAAAATATGTCATGGTTAGGGAAATATTTTTTCAGTGAGAAATTAGAATTCTACTGAAATGTTTTATCATGGTCATACCTTGATTTTATTTTTTATTTGACTGAAAATATTTTAATGAATTTATAATCTTATTATAGATATTTGTAAAAAATCATTTCATTTCATTTTATTTTTTATTTTAATGTTTATTTATTTTTGAGAGGGAGAGAGAGAAAGTGTGAGCAGGAGAGGGGCAGAGAGCGTGAGAGACAGAATCCGAAGCAGGCTCCAGGCTCTGAGCTGTCAGCACAGAGCCCAACGTGGGGCTTGAACCCACAAACTGCGAGAGCATGACCTGAGCTGAAGTCAGACGCTTAACTAACTGAGCCACCCAGGCGCCCCCAAAATCATTTCATTTTAAATAAGTGTAAGGCCTAAGAAAAATGGAAAATAAGATACAAATATAGTTCCTTTTATTTTGCAGAACATTAGCAAAAGTAACCAATAATATAGGAAGAATGTTACTGATTCATATGTATGTAACCACTTCTTGAAGAGTTTGATTATGTGTTTCTTTTTCCCCACCAGCTTTATTGCGGTATAATCGACAAAGGAAAATTATGTTTATTTAAGGTGTACAACATAATCAAGCTAATTAACACATCCATTACCTCACATAATAATAATAATTAATAATATTGATAATGATAATGATAATGACAATGATAATGATAATGATAATAATTTGCGTTGGGGGCAGAACACAGGATCTCCCGTCTTAGCAAATTTCAAATACACGATACACTATTATTAACTAGAGTCCCCATGTGATGCACTAGAGGCTTATTGCCATCTTCTGATGCCACAGCTATTCCAATGGGAATAGGAAGCAAGAAATTTAAATCGTGATTCACCAGCTAAGCTTTTCCTTTTGTAGTCATTTTATTAACTATAAACTTAATGTTGGCCTCACTGATTTCTCCATAATGAATTTGTTTAAACTAATTAAATAATAACTGAGATTAAGAGAAAACAAAAGTAAACTTACTTAGCATCAACATATAAATCAGTGAGCAGATTTGGATGAAATGGATTTGGGATTCACTTAAAGGAAATTAGTAACATGGGGCACCTGGGTGGCACAGTCGGTTAAGCGTCCGACTTCAGCCAGGTCATGATCTCGCGGTCCGTGAGTTCGAGCCCCGCACAGGCTCTGGGCTGATGGCTCAGAGCCTGGGGCCTGTTTCCGATTCTGTGTCTCCCTCTGTCTCTGCCCCTCCCCCGTTCATGCTCTCTCTCTCTCTCTCTCTCTGTCCCCAAAATAAATAAACGTTGAAAAAAAAATAAAAATAAAAAAAAAGAAATTAGTAACAAAAGAAATAAGCTCAAGATGGATCAATAAGGGCATTTGTTATTTAATATGTTAATAATTCTATTTACAGGCCAAAAGTGAATTTCAAAAAAAGGAAACTAATTAATTGCCGCAAAAATATGACTGATGGAAATGGACTACAAATATAGAGGTTATTATGTATATAATGATAGATAATATAAATATGATGTGTAAAAATGAACACCTTCCTATGTGATACATAGCCATTATAAAAAAGGCCAGGAAATTTTAGTTGATAATTCCTACTAGGAGTTAAGTTAATTAAGATGTTGATCTCCTGTATTTTGACATAAAGGAGGCAAATAAGATAATTGTTTTCTTGATGTACAACCTAAAGAAAAAAAAAACCAATAATGGACTTACTTGTCCTAGATACGTCAAGTGAGCATTATCAGAGTACTGGCATGTACTGGGTAAATGTCTTTTTCAATCAAGCCCCTCCAACTGGAGGCATTTGCAAGACTATGTAGTAGTTTTTACCTCCAATAGGACTTTGGTAATCCCACCATACCTGGATATTAGCCCATCAAAATATTTGAAGGTAAATTGTCCGCTACCCCCATAGTAAACAGAGAGATAGTCAATCTGTGAAAAAATTCACAGGATTCGATTCAGCTAATTGGGTAACATCTAGATGTTTGAACTGATATTTATTTTTAGTGAATGATTGGTATTATGCAAACTAAACTGTGCTGTGATTTTAAATTTACAGCCCTACGGAATGCTTGGTAAAGCATCATAACTCCTGTCTGGTGGGCAGCTCCTGAGTTGGTTGCCAGGGACGCCAGCCTCCTGACACCCACATCTTTGTGTAATCTCCTCCTCTTGAATGTGAGCTGGGCCTTGCGACCTGTTTCAACAGACGATGGCAAAAGTGATGGGATGCTACATCCAAGCTTAGGTTACAGAAGATTTTGACTTCCATCTCACTTGCACGCTCTCTCTGTCGCTTTTGCTCTCCTTGATTCCATGAAACCAGCCGCCGTGTTGCCAGCTGCTCCTGTGGAGAGCAGGTTTACATGGTAATGGAGTGTGGATGGCCTCCAGCCACAGCCACCTGGGAACGGAAGCCCCAGTGACATAGAAGGAACTGAATCCTGTCAACAGCCACATGAGTGAACTGGGAAGCAGATCTTTCCCCAGTCAAGACTCGACTGACCACCAGCCAACATTTTGACTGCAGTTATGAAAGAGACCCAGAGGACCCAGTTAATCTGTGCCTAGATTCCTTACCCACAGAAATTATGGGTGAATAAATACTGCTGTCTTAAGCAATGAGGTTTTGGGGTAATGTGTTATGTAGCAATAGATAAGTAATACAATGTCTACAGGAATCTCAACAAGTTTGGCCAAAATTATTAAACTGCTTTTAGTTGAGGTAAATGTCATGATGGATGTTAGAAATACCAGGAAAATCTACAATAGTATATTAGAGGTATATCAATATTCGAACATAATATATAGCTGTTAGTATATGAGAGGTACATTAATATTAAAACATAATACACAGCTATAAACTTATGGATATAAGGTTAGCTGATTCATCCATGTCGTTGTTTATTCAAACTTTACAGTCTTTCTTTTTTCGACAATGAAAAAAAGTTATTCATTCTGAACATTTCTTTCATTTGGATGCATCGTACTAAGAAAACAATTGCATTTTATATTAACATTATGAAATGAGTTGCCATAGGTTCTCTTAATCATACCTGTAGTTAGATTATATTTTCTCATTAGAAACAGAGATTGAGAATGGTTCCTGTGATAGGAAAATGAAAACAAAAGCAAACAGGTAAAACAATACAAAAAACCAAGTCACCTTGCTTATTTTCTAAGTTACTACCAATACTCTCTCCCAACAGTTTATAAAACACGTATAACTCATCTACTGATTCTCAGGTCAATGCTCTTAAAATATAGGTTATTTTAAAAACAAAGGCAACCAAAAAGTTGTAACTCACAATCCCTTTAGTGATAGCATCAAGTTTATGGTAATATGTAATTTCAAACAAACAAACCCATCATCTTGGGAAACTGAAATTGTATTTAAAAAAAAAATTAACGTTTATTTATTTTTGAGACAGAGAGAGACAGAGCATGAACGGGGGAGGGTCAGAGAGAGAGGGAGACACAGAATCTGAAACAGGCTCCAGGCTCTGAGCAGTCAGCACAGAACCCGATGCGGGACTCGAACTCACGGAGTGCGAGATCATGACCTGAGCTGAAGTCAGACACCCAACCGACTGAGCCACCCAGGCGCCCCCTGAAATTGTATTTTTAAAAAAAATTCCTTTGTAAGAGAATTAACTTTGATTACTGATTGCTTTTTTTTTTTTTCTGCTTGATCTTTTTGAGGCATGCAATTAGGGGTTAAAAACATAAATGCTGAAAGTGCTGAATTTTTTTCAGATTTATTTTCAAACAGGAAGAAAAGACCCCTCTCTGAGTATAGCTTTTGTATATATTACACAATGCTGCCCAAATCCTAAGTAAGAAATATCTAAGCATATGGCTTCAACTTTCAAAGGGGCTCTATTATTGCCCACAGCCAGTGAGTAATACACCTCTACAATTTTAATACATATAAAGTTATTTATTCTGTCGATGGCTGCTTTATCTTGGATTAAGACTGTCTTCACAGGAGATACAAACGGCAGCCATGTGAGATGAAAAACGTGTTAATCAACTTGGCTATGGCAAAGATTTCACAATGTGTACATAGATTAAATCATCACATTGCCCACCTTTAAAAAAAAACACATTGCACAATGTAAGTACATACGATGTCCACCACACCTCCACAAAGCTGAAAACAAAAGATAACCCTGATTGCAGAAAATCAAAGCTGATTCAGGACACTTAAAACTAAAGCACGGAAGTGGAAATCTAACAAAAATAATTTTTCATAAAAAATTTAGCAGACTAAATTTGAAGCTACGCACTTTTATTCCCTCTTTCCATTGCAAGTCGCCTGACAAGTACGCAGAATTGTCTGTTGCGGTGATTTTTAGACCATAATTGTTTCTTATTTTTAGCTACAGATCCTTTTCTTGTAACAAAACCTAGGTGCCCAGTATATCAACCAGGCAAACCAGTACTTATTTTAAAATCTCGTAACAGAAACCGTTAAATT
The DNA here is from genome assembly GCF_018350175.1 of Felis catus. Lineage (NCBI taxonomy): Eukaryota > Metazoa > Chordata > Mammalia > Carnivora > Felidae > Felis > Felis catus. The sequence goes on from NC_058379.1 coordinate 82,627,566, forward strand.
TCTACTTACAGTAGTGTAGAGGACTTGACCCCAAGTGGACCCTGAGTAAAATGATGCTTTTATTGCATTACTAGGCTTTCATAAAGGAAAAGAAATGTCAAAAGAGCCAAGAAAAGGAAAGGGAGGAAAGGATTTGAAAAACTAAGAAAAAGGAAACCCAAAAAAGCAAACACGTAAATATAAGCAAACATCATTATTACAAACTAATAAAGCTTGTGTGTAATTAATAGGGCCTCAAAACAGGGTAAAACTTAAGTGCTGAAGAACAATGGAATGTAAAGCAGTGTGACGAATGGATAAAGAAGATGTGGTTTATATACACAATGGTATACTCCTTGGCAATGAGAATGAAATCATGCCATTTGCAGCATGCCATTTGGACGGAACTGGAAGATATTATGCTGAGTGACATAAGTCAGTCAGAGAAGGACAGATGTCATATGTTTTCATTCATATGTGGATCTTGAGAAACTTAACAGAAGACCATGGGGGAAGGGAAGTGGAAAAAATAGTCACAAACAGAGAGGGGTGGAGGCCAACCACAAGAGACTCTGAAATACAGAGAACACACTGAGGGTGGATGGGGCCACGGGGGAGAGGGAAAAATGGGTGCTGGGCATTGAGGAGGACACTTGTTGGGATGAGCCCTGGGTGTTGTATGTAAGCCAATTTGGCAATAAATTATATCATATGAAAAAGAATATAGAGCAGTGAGGGTCTGACTTGAGCTTGTATTCTAAAGACTTATTGCTTAGGAATCTGATTAATATGCACACTTTATATTCCCTTCAGTTCATGAGAAAAACACTGAAGAATTATTGTTAGGAAATTAAAACAGTTTTTATAACTCCCAAACTGGAAAGAAGACAGAAAAAAACTGAAACAACCCACAAAAAAAGCAATAAAGGTCTATTCTAAAGCAGCAAAATACATTCAAAATATGTATAGTAAAGCATAAGTTCAAATTTATTATTAAATTACAGCAAATGTAATTGATCTAAGTTGAGAAAAAGAGGTTGAATAGATTTTTTAAAAGATTAGTTATAGGTTGTATACAAGAAGCTAATCCCCAAAGATGTACACAGAACTGGAAGCTAATGAAAAGGAAAAAAAAAAAAAAAGATACATAAGGGAATTTTAGCTTAAAATTTGAATTATTTATGTAAAATTTCCAATTAGCCAAAAAGTTGTAAAATAATAAAAGCATGAAGCTAATAAATTATTCTGAACATTTACCAATATCAACAGAATGTAAGTTCCATGAAGGCAAAGTTTCTCACTAGCATATGCATGTATTAAGGTAAATACTTGCCATGTAATAGGCACTCAATGAATATTTGTTGCTTGAGAAAAAGGCAATGACATTTTCTGAGTCAAATCAATTAAATCAGATGTCAGTAACTAAAAACAAATAAAAAGCATATATCATAGAAGTAATTCTAGATAACACATGTTGAAGAAATAAAGATAAAATTTGGGGCGCCTGGGTGGCGCAGTCGGTTAAGCGTCCGACTTCAGCCAGGTCACGATCTCGCAGTCCGTGAGTTCGAGCCCCGCGTCAGGCTCTGGGCTGATGGCTCGGAGCCTGGAGCCTGTTTCCGATTCTGTGTCTCCCTCTCTCTCTGCCCCTCCCCTGTTCATGCTCTGTCTCTCTCTGTCCCCCCCAAAAAATAAATAAAGGTTGAAAAAAAATTTAAAAAAAAAGATAAAATTTGAAATTGAACTATTGAAAACTAAATGATTTCGAAAATATTGCACATTAAAATGGAAATTATCATGTACATATTATGTACATATCTAACAAAGATTGAAGTTTAATGAGAATAATATAAAAATGCACTTCAATAAATCTGAAAATTAAAAAAAATAACTTACAAAACCATGTCTAGAAGAATTTTTTAGAGTAAATAATTTTAGAATTATTAAAGAAATTTATTCAGTAAGGTGATATTGTGATTTAAAAATTTTTTTTAGATTTATTTATTTTTGAGAGACAGAGTGAGACAAAGTGAGAGTGGGAGAGGGACAGAGAGAGGAAGAGAGAGAGAGGGAGACACAGAACCTGAAGCAGGCTCTAGGCTCCGAGCTGTCAGCACAGAGCCCGATGCAGGGCTCGAACCCACGGACTGTGAGTCATGACCTGAGCTGGAGTCAGACACTCAACCAACTGAGCCACTCAGGAGCCCCTAATATTGTGATTTAGAACAGCAAATATATACTTGATCTTCGCCTAATTTGTGGCACAGAACTAGCTCCTCAAACCCTTAGCAAGTGATGAGAACAGCAAAGGCATCTTGTGTTATGTTACTGAGGTGACTTTTGGACTGCACCCAAGGGGTGGGAGGGGGGTGGGAAGAGGAGGGGCTGTAGGTGGAATCAGGCGGTGGGACTGAAAGTTCCAACCCTCTCATCTTGGTTGGTTCCCTTAGGGGCTTTCCAGAAGTCACCGCAATACATAAACCCAGTTGTGGCAGAAAAGGGCTCGTTATGAATAACAAGACACCAATTTCACCTGTATGACTGAAGTCTTTCGGGATTAGAGGACAAGAGACAAATATTCTGAAATATAATGTTCCCATTGCTCTTACTGCTCAAGAAGGAAATTCCAAGGATTTGGGGAGCTGTGAGCTAGGAATCATGCACGGGGAAGACAAATGCATATGAGAAATACTTTTTGGTCATCTGAATGACCAAATATATATTTCTTATAAATTACGATATGGCACATATTCAGATTGACTACCTCACAGTCAATAGAGTCTGGGCTGTCTGAGCATCTGTGTTCACTGTCTGGGCACGACCCCAAGTTAGGGTGGTCTAGGTCTGCTGCACATCTCTGGTTCTCAGATCCAGGCTAACAGAATAGCAATTATCTGGGTATGTCTTCCTCATGGAACATTGGGGTCCAGAGCTAAGACAAACCACCCTAGGACTTTAAGTTCATTAACATTCCATTGTTCAAAGTTGTCACATGACCAAGCCCCAAAGGAGTGGACCGGAGAAGTATATTCCACTGTAGGAGAGGATGTTTTTTTCCTCTACCCTTTTAGGTTCTTTTGGTCTGTTAATTAAATTGACCCAAGACAGATTTAACAGGGGAAAAACAAAATTCAGTTTTGTATGTATGGGAGCTCTGCAAAGACATGAGAGGCTCAAAGACCGACAATTTAAGTTTATATGCCATTCTGAGCTAAAAAGCTGGCTTCAAAGGGAAGGAAGACAGGAAGATAGGATAAGCAAATTGGCCATGTCATGCAGAGACAATGGGACCCAGAGAGGAATTTGAACAAACAGGCCTTGCCAAGCTCTGCCCCCCACCACCCCACTTTACTATAGTTAACCCACGTGTTCTGTAGTTATCTCTGGTGATAGTTATCTTCCTAAACCAGGCCCTCTTTCTAAATTTTTAGAGGCAGTTAAAGGGGAGATAAAAATTTCTTCCTGAGTGTTTTGGGGCCTTGAGTGTCTTCAGCTCAAAATCATCCAAATGCCAAAGTGGCACATTTTGGGGAAGCTTGTTCTGAACCTCTTTACTACCAGAGATGCCTTCAGAATAAGTCTTTGCTTACCAATAATCCAATCGGTAACAAAAGGCAATACTCATGTTGACATTTTTATAAATTACAAGAAAGCATAACTAAGCAGTAAATTATAATGATATTGACACATATGGTTCACACTTTATAAGTTCTTTTATTTTTATTTTTTTTGAAAAGCAAAGGAATGAGAAATACTAATCTAATATAGCAGTTAACTTCCTGGACGAGGTGCAAAAAATGGGTTGGGTAAAGAAAGTGAGTAGAGTTAAGAACAAAGTTATTAGTAATATTCTTATTTTGGGAGTGATGCATTCAAAGTATTTATTTAATTATTAGGCATCATATTTTCAAATATTGAACATATCTGGTGTGCGACAATTGTTGTTACATAATTTAAAACAAAATGTGAAGTGCATAATTTCTTCGGACATAAAAATGAGTCCTGGCTCTACTTACCATGTGGCTTAGAGGAAGTTCCTAAGCCGTGTGAGCCCTTTTTTTGTCTTACAGACACTTATATAATGAAAGTAATAATGCACACACAAAAGTTGTTATAATAATCAATTGAGACAGCATGTATAAAATGTTTAGCATAGACTACATGCTCAGTAAATAGCTCCTGTATATTAAGAGTTGCACTGTACATCTATTCTCCCTCTCATCATGAATATTTAATACTATCACTAAAGCTAACAGAAGCATTTATGTAGTTCCAGAGAATAGCCCGCTGCAGAGAACACTCCTAACCGTTCTCTCTGGGAGTCTAAGTCCGATGCAAAACGCACAACTCTGGCAGACAAACCAATCTACGTGCCGCCAATGAATGAGCAGATACAAGGAGAGTTCGCAAAACCGTGCTAAGAAAGTGGATGCTCACACAGCTGTGGTGTGCTGGCGTGCATCCGTGGAGCAATGGATGGGAGAAACAGAAGACAGCAAAGCATGAAAGGACGGAAGGAGTGATGCATGTAGCAGGGGGGCTGGGTATAAAACCCAACTCTGCCACTAACCCGTGAGGGGCGTTTAGCTTCCATCTCTAAGTCTGTTTGCATGTCTGTAAAAGAAAGTTAATAATAAGAATTTTCTGAGGTGCCTGGGGGGCTCAGTCGGTTGAGCGGCCGACTTCGGCTCAGGTCATGATCTCGAGGTTCGTGGGTTCGAGCCCCGCGTCGGGCTCTGTGCTGACAGCTCGGAGCCTGGAGCTTGCTTCGGAGTCTGTGTGTGTGTCTCTCTCTTCCCCACTCGTGCTCTCTCTCTCAAAAATAAATACATATTTTTTAAAAATTAAAAAATAAGTAGAGTTTTCTGGGGCGTCTGGGTGACCCAGCTGGCTGAGCATCCAACTCTCCATCTCCGCTCAGGTCGTGATCCCAGGGTTCGTGGATTGAGACCCGCATGGGGCTCTGCACTGACAGTGTGGAACCTACTTGGGATTCTCTCTGTCTCCCTCTCTCTCTCTCCCCTTCCCCTGTTCATGTGCTCACTCTTTCTCTCTCAAAATAAATAAATAAGCATTTTAAAAATAGAAAAGGTGATAGTTACAACGTGATATTGTAAATATTTTATCAGCATTAGAGGGAAGCATTATATTTCTGAGGCAAATACCAGGAGATAGAAATTGTGGGTAAACCCACACATTCTTTGCCAAAAACTGCTAAAGAGCACAACCTCAGACTGTACTTTCATTATTAACTTTTACTTCAAAAATGTTTAGGACGTGATGATAATTTTATTTTATTTTTTAACGTTTATTCATTTTTTGTGAGGCAGAGAGAGACAGAGCATGAGCAGGGGAGGGGCAGAGAGAGGGAGACACAGAATCCGAAGCAGGCTCCAGGCTCTGAGCTGTCAGCACAGAGCCCGATGTGGGGCTCGAACTCACAGACTGTGAGATCATGACCTGAGCCGAAGTCGGGCACTTAACCGACTGAGCCACCCAGGAGCCCCCATAATGATCATTTTAAACAGTTGAACCTATTACTTCAAGTTTTTCGTTAAAGTAAAATATTAAAAAAAATATTAAAAAATGTGGTGATATAAATATATTCTTGAGTGTGCATCAAAACACTGTAACCTTCTAGAAAGTACTGCCACATAGCCAATATGTGCATGAGAATGTAGTAAATACATAGGGGTTGGATTTTAGACGTTCACCCTAATGGCTCATAGAGTTGAGACCAATACCAGTCTCAAGATCTGTTATAAAATAAGTCACATAGTATTTGTTAAAAATCTAAGTAAAAAAAAAAATAAAAATAAATCTAAGTGAACCAAAATAAGATCATACCTGCAGTCGCTTTCTAAGCTCTGTCTTCTGCTTGAAAAATTCTAATAACAAAACTTGTCAATAACAGCAAAGGGATACATTCATGTAAAAATAAATCGATAGAGAACAAGGATATGAGAATTTCATAAAGTCATTGTCAGAGTCAGCATTTGAACCTGCATCTTCTGACTCAATCCACGTCCTTAAGCTTTGGGTCATACACCCTTCCTTCCATTTCAGAGCAGTTATATTGTGAAAGGTTATCACAACCCTATCCTCGTCCAAGGAAATTATGTTCATAGAAGTTACAAAATCCATTTGTAAAGGTTCGGCTTCAGAATCCAGCCTTTCTCATAAAATCCAGTCCTCATCCTCATAATACAGTCTACCAACAGTTGGAGTTTCGAAAACTGTTTCAACTCCAGCTTTCTTCCACTACATAAAGTATACATTTAGATAGAAGAATAGTGTCTTACGTCCAGCAGACCTATCGTTTCCTGAATTTGTGAGAGTCCTGAGCCATCTATTTTCCAAGCTATTGCCAAACATCTCTAAAAATTTTCAGTGTGATGCCATACAATGGACAAAGGGTAGAATCTGCTTAATTATTTCGAATTCTAGCTTTACTATTTTTCATATAATTGCTAAGAACATAACTGCATGCATGCTTGCATATCTCCTCGCCAGATTTGACGTCACAGCTCCACAAATGCTGACGGTGTCACTGTACCAATATTCTCCATGGTTCTGGTAACACGTACAGTATTGGCAGATATTCTTGAAGTACACTTGCAAACAGAATATGGCAAAGGAGACAACTGAGAATAGGGGGAAAGAGAGTATGAGTAGTTGATCCAAAGCTTTATAATGCTGTGTTTTAGAGGATTGCCTGTGATCTAAACCTGTACTAATCGAAAAGCATGCTGTAATATTGTCCTTGAAACATAAAACAAACAATTTTGGCCACCACATATTTTTTTTTCTCGTCAAACATTTCAGCGATTAAGGTCCTGTTGGCAGCTTTAAAGCCTCTGCCAAAGTTAACAGAGTCTCATATTTTTCTTTCACATTTGCTCTGGCAAAAGATGTGGATCTTTGATAAGTGTCTTTATCTAATTGCAGCTTGTCTTGTCATTATTGACCCTACTTTATGGAAGAGCAAATAAATTTCATGAAGACCTTAAATATCCCGCAAAAATGTATACTATTGCTTTGTACTTTTGATCACTATTA